>NC_060139.1:440036753-440661753 GCF_021461385.2 Schistocerca piceifrons | reverse complement strand
ACTGTACACACACATTTTCGGGGATAGAATGAGATGCCACCTAACTCCTCCCCTGGTATTAATGATATCGCAGATTAAACTTCACATGTCGCCCTGCGTGTGTTGCCACCGCTTTCCTGAAACCTGGAATTGTGCCACTAGAGTCAGTGGTTCGAATGGGATGTGAGGTACCAGTCTTCAGCGTCGTTTTCTTCTCCAAGAATCCTGGCGCCCATAGCAGCTCATGCTGGCCGTGGGGTACGGAGACACTGTCAGGTGGTATATTCTTATCATCTCATTTGCCACCTGCAGTTCTTGCTGTGTCCAATGCATCAAAAAATGTGGGCTTGAGTAAATCTAGTGCGATGGTGGTAGGCATACTATTTATTCTAATCTGGAAGGTGTGGCTGCCTTTGCTAATCACAAGACATGGTCCATTGTATTGTGGCTGCAACAGGTTACATACTGTCTGTGCCATGGTTTCAGGTGTAGTTGCCAAATTTCTTGAGGTATAAGTGCAAATTTTGTGCCAATGGCAAGAGGTTATGACCTCTTGACGACTGGCGGTGTGGTCTCTGATGTATGTGTATCATCTGTAATGCCGTTATTTGCATGGTAAGCTCCACTAATTGCGACTGGAGTGATGCTAGTCTCACGGCAGACATATTCTCTTGCAGTGGTGTTGGTGTTGACATGTTTGTTGCGGGATACATTTCGACGATCCTGTCCGCTGTTTGCACTAGTGCATTTAAATCACCTATGCACACTGTCAGAATTGTTTGTGTGTCAGAGGGTAAGTGGGACAACCAAATATTGTGCAGTACGTTGTTGTTCGCTGTGTTGCTTGCCAATGTGTGCAAACAGCATAAAATATGTGACGGGGTTCAATCACCTAGCTCCTAAGTCTGTAAAATCTTCTCTAGTTGCTTTGCTTCAGATTGTGACAAGAGCATCACTAGTGCGTTCTTAATTGACGCATACCATTAGGCATTGGGTGATGTAGCAAGGATAGCTTGTATCTCAGTGGCCAAGTCATCTGTTACTGCTGCGACTACTGCTAATATCTGCACACGGACAAACTGGCTTTCAAGCTGCACAAACCACAACGCCATGTCCTGTTGCCAGACTGATGGAGGTTTAATAGTAGCCCTATTAACTATGCTGCTCGTAGCTGCTCTGTGGTGACTGGTGGATTGTCCATTTTCATGCGAGAACGAGTGCGGTGCGGCTGACATGGAAGTACTAACACTCATGTTACGATGCGGTGCAGAACACTGAAGTCGACGTGGTCGTGTTGTTGTGTTATTGTCATGGTCAACAAATTGTGGTTTCTGGTAGAACTAAACATTTATTTCCACATCAAACATGCCTATCCAGGATAGCTTATAAGCATGGAAGGCTTACCAGTTAACTGTCAAGAGCGGCATGGAATAGTCTATATGACTAATGTCAAAGAGTAACTATGATGACAATACCAGTCACATGGAATGTTTATACACCATTATACACTTGCGTTTTGGGTACAGAATATGATGCCACAGTTCTTTCCAAATTGATAGTGGTGATTTTGGCTATAAAAAGGCATGTGCCAGGTGGGTTCCTCGAATTTTAGAATATGAACACAAGAAACAATTAATGGGAGCTGCACCAATTTTTCTCACTCAAATAAATAATAATAATAATAATAATAATAATAATAACAAAAATGATTCTTCACTGTGCTTTTTTATGATAATGCTCCCCCATATTCTGCTGCAATGACAGAAGATTGGCTTTGGCAGTTCTGAACACCCACCTTACAGCCCAAACTTGACTGAGTGCTTACCATCTTTATCACAAGTTGAAGGACTTTTGGGCATATAGCACTGTGGATACGACAGCAAACTGGAAGACGATATTAGTGACTAGTTCAACAACTTGGTGGCAGTTCAGGCGGCACAGGAATACATGTGGAATGTTATGACACATGTTTAAATTTGAACACCTAATGCGTAGAAAAATGGCTAAGATATGAATACATGTTGTAAAATGAGTAACAAATGTTTTTTACTTTCAAAACAACTCTCGTAAAAAAAAAATAAACCTGCAGAAGTTATGGCAGAATTAGTATATAATACAATTGCTTTTACAGATGTTCCTGATAGAATAGGATATGCCTGTGATAGGCCTGGAATAGCATGTTCCTGGATGGTTGAAACCGACAGGTCTTGCACCTATTTTTTTTCACAGTGGTATGACATGCGACAAATGGTTGCAAGTAGGTGCAACATCAGGAAGCTCGATGATATTTCATGCGTTGGGTAGCAGTGGAATACCACTTTGGATGGGATTGGAAGAGTGTGAGCAGAAATGGTCCTCAGTTCTGGGCACAAAAATATGTGGTGGTGTTACTGTCTGCGATGATCTTGGTTGATAAGCAGGCTGCGTCTTTGCTGGTTCTTTAGGGTGGTCAGAGAATTAGAGGGATGTGTGGATGTGGCGTGGGAAATGTGCTTGTGAGTAACTGCTGTCTGTGAAGGCCTTAGTAAGACCTCACTGATTCAGCACCTTAACTACTTGGGCTGCTGTTACGTTTACTTCTTCCATTACACATTACAATTAATTCTCATTGCATTTAGAACTTATTACTTTTCAACTTTTGAAACAAAACAGTGACCAAGAAACATGATAGTGCACAAATAACAATCTCCACGAATACGAAATATGTGTGAACTCTAAGAACCAGTTTTAAATGGTTACTCAAGGATTTCGGCTGAATAGTTTGACATACAGGTAGACAGCTTTAGGTTTCTTGACAGTTATTTATTTGTAAGGTATGTCCTTCAATACTTTAATCAAACAGAAGCAAGTCTGTTTATACCATACACACACATGAACCAATAAAGGATTTTCAGTCCTCACTGGTAGTGTCTTTCATGCACACCACTATTCAGAATGTGAGAATTTGACCAAAACAAATTTCATTATTGAAAATAATGTACTAGCTGATATTGTCTGCCAGTGACATGGCAAATATTAACAAGTTTATCAGACATAGTAAGATATCCTTTATGTTCTTTATTTCTCAGTTTTCTTCTGTCCCCACAGTCAAAAGCCAGAATACCGTACCTCAAAGAAGTGGATATCAACTGTAAGTCGTAAAATTTATGTCTGTTACATGAGAACAGTAGAATCCAGTTGATGAAAATGACATCTTTGTGTTGAGTTCTAAGAGTCATGGGGAGGGGGAGGGGAGAGGGTGAGACAGGAATAGTGGTGAGAGAGAGAGAGAGAGGGGGGGGAGATAGGAAGAGGGGGTAGAGGGGGAGGGGAGGGGAGGGGAGAGGGGGAGGGGGAGGGGAGGGGAGAGGGGGAGGGGAGGGGAGGGGAGAGGGAGAAGGTGAGGGTGGAGGTGACACACACACACACACACACACACACAGGTGAGAGAGAGAGAGAGAGAGAGAGAGAGAGAGAGAGAGAGAGAGAGACAGAGAGAGTTTTAATGTTTGTGGCATAAAATTTTGTGCTTAAATTTAATAAAACACATTAAAAATTTGATTGCAAGATAATCTGAGTAGAGCTAAAATGGTAACCAGAGATTCCTAACTGTCCACCCACACCAAGTATTGAAATCATGGAAAACTTAAGAGAAAGCTTAGATAATATTGCACATAGCTTTCCTGGTCAACCCACACTGGCATAAGATTTCAATCTGTCATCAATGAACTGCAATATGTATTGCATTGGGAATAAGAGGCTGGGACAAACGAACAGAACAACACAATGTTAAACATATTTTCCAAAAATTATTTAGAGCAACTGGTGAGAGAGCCTACTCACAAGGAAATGCTGGGACAAAACAGATAATTTTTTGCTTTTGTTTTAATGAACAGGGAGATACAAAAAGTTTTAACAGAAGAAACAAGAAAAAATACAAGAAGTATCCACTTTAATTGCTCTAAGGACATTGCTAAAACCATGAAGAAATGTCAACAGAAGTGTAAAAACAACCAAGGTGAGCAACTGCTATAACTTTTTAAATCAATTATAGTCTTCCAGGTTTGCAACACAGATACCATATATGCACGACATAAATGGCAGAAACAAGGACTTGCAAAAACATGGTAATCAATTTGTATTTTGCACCATTCAAAGAAGCAGGGATTTTGGAAAGAAACGAGATTGTAAAACCATGAAAAACATACCTGTTGATGCAGTTGTAAGACTCCTTGTGTGGTTTTCTTGCTGAACATTGGCTAGTTGAGTACTCATATCAACACGCATGCCATTTAATACCATGACAAGATCACCTACTTTTACTGGTTGGGTATCATGTTTAGTTTCACTCATCATGTCTACAGTAAGTTCTAAATTCTCACATTTTCCATTGTAGTGTGTAAGGATTTCAAAAAGACTGAGCTGCTTCTCTCCTATGACTGCATCTTTGCGAAATGTGCTGTGATCCAAAAGCCTAAAGTGAAGCTGTGACTGAGGAGTAACCAACCTAAAAGTAAGGGAAAAATAGAGCACATTATGTTAACATGAATAAAGCAATAAATACTAAATTAAACTACATAATAACAATCCTGCTATCACAACAACTATACATATTTTATGCCAGAAGAACCGCATACAACAATAGGAAACAAAGTTTACATTATGACTCATCCATACCATTGTGTTAAACCATAACACCTGGAATGTAGGCAAATTCCCTTAGTAACAAATACATATAGAAAATAATAGCAAAGTCTACACACACACACACACACACACACACACACACACACACACACACACAGTGAGACAGAGAGAATAAATAAGTTACCACATCTAGAATGTACAAAAATTACACATTTAAAAACTGACAGTATCTACTGAATAGTCCAAGCAGAGACCATATTATGGAAGGGATGTGACCTCACTTCAAGCTCTGGTAGCATGCAAAGTTACACAAATGCTGAGGGCTCAACTATTCATTTCATACAGGTAGCAGAAAGTGGATCCATACGAGTTGCTCGAAAAATGTATGGAGAACAATTCCAGAACTGTCAGTTGCCTAACAGGCAATCATTTGAACCTATGCACCAGCAAATTCACATAACAGGTTCCTTTGAACCTGATGAACATGACATCAACTGCACACAAATAAGCATAAATTTTCCCATGGAAGCTGCGCTACGAGGCACTGTGGTAAATTCGACAACAAGCAGAAGTGCAGACAACTGTAATATGCACTTGCTGCTATTCCATTCAAAGCAGGCAGATTCACAGAGCACCTTGAGGGCTTCAAGCATTGGTACCTTCAACAGATGTCCTTAGCTCTCACTTTCTCTTTGTATGTGTAATAAGCCATATGTAGCACATCCCGTGTCTACAGCAATATCTTTTAAACAATATATGACCTGGTACAGATATTTGAATTGTCAATGAATACTCTCATCAAACATTGATGGTTTCACAACTCTTAGAACATGAAACAACCATGTAATATTTATTTTCCTTCCATAATGAAGGCAAGGCAAAAAGTTGCTGACATGGCAGACAAACTATTTTGTCAAAAATGCACTCTTTTTCAACAGTGGATTTCTGAAAAGTCTGTAAAATAGCTGCTTACAGTGGCCATAACCTCTTTACTGGATTCCAGATATTTTCTTTAGATGTCAGAATATGTGGCATTCAGAATACGTTGAATATGCTGAGCAGCATGGATGTTCAATCAATTTGAACTTAAAATCTCTTGGTCTTCCTTTTAAAATACCTTTGTTAGCAGCCCCACTGTTTTGCTTATTGCCTAGTGCAAGTCTCTTGTTCATACCACTTGAGCTGCTTTTGTGTCACATGTCTTGAGTGTAACTTCCTTTTGTAAATGACTGTCACATGAGTGTACAGTGTGGTGTAGTGTTATTGCTGTTGGCGGTGGTGGTAGTGTAAGAAAGGAGATGCTGAAACCCAGTGCCAGCACACACACTCCACTTGTCAGTTAGTTACATGTTCCATGGGTCACTTTGCAAAACAAATCATGATGATGTGCAGTGAGTCAGTTTACAGTCACATAGTTAAATTTTCATCTATAAAAAATAAAACAACATACATAATTTTTTGTTTGTTTGCAGATATATGTTTGCAATCGTGTTACACATCGAAATACCTGCAGAAAAGTATCACGGCATTCTGCAACAAGAGCCAAAATAAAATGGAGCAGCCCAATGATAAAGTAGAGTATCATGATGTAATTGTTTCTTGTATTTGAAAGGGAGCAATGCTACAGCAATCAATGTTGGGTTGGTGGAAGTGTATGGCAACAATATGACACAGCAGTTATGTGGCACAAACACTTCCAGTTGGTCTAACAAGTCTGAATGAAAAAAATGAAGTGGCAGACCATATCTCTGAAGAACTGGAAATCACAAAAGCCATATCCCTGTGAAGAACTGGAAATCACAAAAGAAATGAAAAGTGAAAATCAGTAGTAAATCAGTTTGCAACATCTTGCACAACATTTTGAACATGACAAAAGGTGACTGGGTTCTGAGACTACTCACACCCATTAAACAAGCCTGCCGAACTGAGACAGCACATGATGATTCTTTGGTTTATGAAATTTTGCCTCCCTCCCCAATACTCTTTTGACATGGCACCCAGTTACTTCTTACTCTTTCCTCAAATGAAGATACCACTGCATGACAGCCATTTCCAGAATGATTAGGTGATTTCTGATGTGAATCTTTTCCAAATCAGGCAAAATGTAGATTTCTATAACAAAGATATCCACAAAGTCATCCCTTGTCAGAAAAAAAAAATGTGACGCACTGAGGGATGAACAAATAAAAAAGGGACTAACAGTGTCATCAATATTTCACGGTCAGTTTGATTTTTTGGGAGTGATAATTAATACCTTATGATCCCCTGTATCAACATAATTGGTATTAAAAATAGCCACAACCTGACCACTTACAGATGGGTTCATAACAGGAAACAATATTTACTTAAGTAACAGAAGTGAGTATAAAACACTTCTGCACAATATAAACTACTTGTTTCTAAATAAAAATTCACCTATGAAATAAAATGTTCCCTAAACGGAAATTTTTCAGTTTTAAAATTTATTTTCGCTCTGTCAGGAAATATATTTTTGAGTAAATGACAAAAGATTTTGGTGGCAGCACTATTCAGCACTTTCTGAGCTATAGTCAATATTAGTAAAGATTAATTTTCTTTCGGTATTGTAACAATGGATATCATTATTCCTTTGGAATTGTAATAAATTATTTAGAACAAATTCCATGAGAGAAAATTTGTACGGTGAATCTGTAGTTAAAACATGTAACTCCTTACACAATTGTCTCCACGACAATTGAGGATGGGCAATACATTTATTCTTATGGCATACTTTTGTGCAATGAAGATTTACTTTCTTAGAGAAGAACTATTTCAGAATGTAATTTCATATGAGACTACTGAATGAAAATCAGCAAGATGTGTTAACTTACTGATTTGTCCCTCTCTAGACCTGCAGTAATGCAAAGTGCAAAAGTGACTGACATGAGTTGTTTCAGGAAGACTAAAATGAGAATTTTCCTATTACAATTCTGAACAATACAAACATGCAAAAAATTCTGAAGATTCTGTCTTGTTTAGAAGCCCCTTTCCATGCTTAATTTGTCACTGGTGTTGTATCCTTTGATGTACAGAACTGAATATGCTGCTTTTTAAAATTAAGATGATTTGCAGAAAACCCATCAATTACCCTTTCTTAACACATTATTTACAAATTCCTTTGTTGCTTTAAGCCTAATAGGATTGACTACAATACTTGTCTCATCTGTAAAAAGAATGAATTCTGCTTGAGTAGCATCAAAGGAAACACCAACCTTAGCACCCACATCCAACATACAGCTCATTATCCCCACTGACGTATGTCCTCTCTCCATCAGATACGGAAGAGAGGTTTAAAATTAAACTCGGAAGATCAGGAAAAAGCAAAGTGATCAGGAATTTTACTATCTCCTGGGCCAAATATGTCTAATGAAAACATTTCCACTGTCAGAATTCAAACCAGTCACTCCTGAGAGAACCACAGCTGTAAAAGCATGTTTCAGTAGCCTCAGTAATAAACACAAAGTATCTTGATGAAAGATGATACTTTTTCCCTTTATTTTTCAATCCAAACCTATTTTGCTACCAAGGTGGTTCAGTAGACTTGCACAGAATTTGTTAGTTATTGTTGAATCTTTTGTAACACCTATTTTATCCTAGAAAACATTGGCTTCATTGATTAACTTTTTTCTGATGCTAGAAAACACATTTCCACCCACAGCTTTGAAGCTTTTTGTTCTGATGTGAAAATGTAGACCCTTAACTCATTTACAGAAGCAAATCACTGAATAAAATCAAACTTTTTTTTTAAATTATCCAAACATTACTGAAAATATTGTTTCCTCATTTACCTTTATTCTCCAACACACAAGGCATTCACCTTGTACACAGCTTTCCATATACCAATTAAATCAATGTGGCAACAACTCAATAAGAGCAATTCATGGTGACAGGAGCTCTCATTTTGGTAGCTTAGTACCAATACTATACACCACAGAACTCACTGTGATGGTCTGTACTAGGAAATTTTGTAATGGCTTTTGAGATTGATTTCAAAATACCAAATAAATTAACATTCATGTAGTATACAAACTGCAATGCCATTATTCCTCTCTTTGAACAGGCTATTCGCTGGTTTCAAGTATTAAGAGACCAACTGCCACTACAATCTTCTGCTGATGCCAGCAAGTCCACAAGACTAACCTGAGAACAATGTCTATATGCAGTATAGTTAATATTTCATTTCTTCTAGCAACTGACTGATTAGCATCAATTAGGAACTTATGGGAATCCAAGGCTTAACAGAGTTCAGTAAGTGGGTCAAGTACTTCGCAAATCTCCTTGTGCAGCAGTCTTTTAACTGGAAACAACAATAACAACATTCAACTGCTGCTGCCACTACCAACAACAACAACAACAACAAACTGTTACCACCTACTCTGTGCATCTTTAATCATTCATTGTACATCATCACAATCACTCACTGCCTGATATCACACTGTGCACCATTGATGTTTTCATCTATGGTTGCAGTACTGTGGTGCCCATTTCAAACAGAAATAATTTATTTATAGGTTTTTCGTATCGAGGAGTGCACAGTGTATAAAAATTTTTAACAGTTCGTTAATTATTATACATACCTCATGACATTTTTATCAAAATGCAATATTATGCAGTATTTGTTATTCCATACATTTACCAAATACGATATGGCTCTATGGTGATGGACCAAAAAAATCTTAATTGATGCTACAGTTTTGTTTTTCTATTCACTCCCTTACTGTACAGAAGCAGCACTTGAGCAAGTAATCCTTCACAGTTTCACAGTTAATTTGAAACGTTTCCAATGTATTATTATTTTTGTGAATTTGGATAATAATCTTTAGTTGTAATCTAAATGATTTCAAATTTGCTCATTGTTTGCCCGAAGTACATCATATTTCAATACTGAGTGCCTGTAAGCACTAAATTTGGTCCTGAGATCATAATATCATATACAGCTTCTTAGTATTTGTATCATGAAACATGTTTTGCTTCACTTTCTGTTTATGTGGTCTATATTTAATTTCAAGATCAGTTATATTCATACATCAAGAAAATTTGTACTCCCCAATTGTTTGTCTATTTATTTCAATATGAATATTAGTTTACACCCTCTTCCTGGTGGTGATTATGTCCACTGCAACAGTTTTTTCTCGATTTATAATCAAACTGTTTACATCCAAGTACTCTACTACATTTTTATGATGGCCTTAACGTTGTCTTTAATACTTCCTGTAATTAAGAAACTGGCATCTGGAGACTAGTATAATTTTCTGTTGTTACTGTTTATATCTAAAGCATTTACACTATGTACAGACAACATTGCACTCAATATGGAATCTTTGAGAACTCCACGTCTGACCACTAATAAATCTGAGTAATGGGTACTGACTGTGCCGCTTACTTTGTGTGTTACCTCTATGAACAATTTTCTTTCATGTAGGTATGATTTAATCCAGTTACAAGGTCCTCCCATAATATCTAAATTCTCAATCTTATTAAGTAATTTATCATGACAGATGGTATTAAAAGCTTTTGAGGAGTCTAGGAACATGCTCAACATATGTTCCTACGTTCCTACCTATCTAGAGCCTATAGCACTTCATACAGAAAAGAAAAGAGCACTTTCGGCTTCCTTTTTTAGAGATTGCCCAGCATATCTTTTTCACAAAGAAATCTAGGATTTCATCTATCCCTGACAAGTGTTTTAATTTTAGTAGCTTCATTTCTTCCTATACTACCTGTACATTTGTTTGCATGAGAAATACTATGTTATCCACCTCTTCAGTTTTTGATCTCATTTGTGTGGGATGTTTATGGCTGATATTTTCCTCAAAAAGTTTTCCCACTACATTTACGAAAACAACATGAGCTACATGCTTTGGTTTACTGATAATTTACAAATTTTAATTCAATTCATATTTGTTTCTTTACAATTTCAAATAGTTTTCAAGTTACTGGGCACGTTTCTTATGTATCTATCAATTTCCTTAGTCCAGTCATCATACAAATGCCTAAATTGCAGATACTGAGATAAATGTTCATTGAATGGAAATTCAGAGCAAATAATTTTATAATGGTGAGGTACGTAAGTTACCCATCTGAATGCCACGAATTCAGCAGAAGACTTATAAACAAAACCATCTGTCAGATCAAGTGGACACTTCTCTTACACTATCCTCACACAGGGCTAATGCGAAACAGCACTCTCCAGCAGCACATGTTGGTTTCATCTGGAGCACAAATCTCTGAGAACCCATTTCCAAAAAATGGAGAAGTGAGAAATAGCTGTGTATTCTTTATCAGCAGTCATTGAAGATGATCACAATACAACACAAAGGAGATTGTGTACATATTAGTGGACCGAAGACACTTAAACCATTTCCTCAAAAAATGTCTTGAGCCACAGTTGTGAATGAGCAAACAAAGTATGGAACATTTACGTCAAGTTAAAATTATATGCTAGGTCACAAACTGAAATTGACCCATAGTACATAGTGTGTTATGAATTTATTATTTGTGCACACATGATGAATGCATTCAACGATGTTGTTGTTGTTGTTACCATCGTCGTCTTCAGACCAAAGACTATCCTGTGCAAGCCTCTTCATCTGCTTACTGTACTTGTTGCTTGATCTCCCTCTGCAGTTTTTACCGCCCACACTTCCCTCCAATACTAAACTGGCCATTCCTTGATGTCTCAGAATGTGTCCAATCATTCAATCCCTCCTTTTAGTCAAGTTACGCCACATATTTCCTTTCTCCCGCATTCGATTCAGTACCTCTTTATTAGTTACAGGATTAGCCCATCTAATCTTTGGCATTCTTCTGTAGCACCCCATTTCAGAAGTTTCTATTCTCTTCTAGTCCGAACTGGTTATTGGTCACATGTCACTTCCATACACAGCTACACTCAGAAAAATGCCTTCAGAAAGGACTTCCTGACACTTAAATCTTTGTTTGATGTTAACAGATTCCTGTGCTTCAACAACACTTTTCTTGCCTTTGCCACTCCGCATCTACTATCCTCTCTACTTTGGCCATCATCAGTTATTTTACTGCCAAAATAGCAAAACTCATCAACAACTTTTAATCTCTCACTTCCTAATCTAATTCCCTCAGCATAACCCAATTTAATACAACTACAGTCCATTATTTTCGTTTTGCTTTTGTTGATGTTCAACTTACATCCTCCTTTTGCAACACTGTCCATTCTGCTCAACACCTCTTCCAAGTCCTTTTCCATCTGTAACTAAATTACAATGTTATCAGAGAAAGTTTTTATTTCTTCGCCCTGAACTTTAATTCACTCTCCAATTTTTTCCTTGCTTTCCTTCATAGTTTGCTCAATGGACAGGCTGAATAACAATGGGGATGGACTACAGTCCTGTCTCACTCCCTTCTCAATTACTGCCCCCTTTTCATGCCTTTTGGCTACTATAATGGCCATCTGATTTCTGTACAACCTGTACACGACCTTTCGTTTCCCATATTTTACCCCTACTATCTTCAGAAATTTGAAGAATATATTCCAGTCAACACCGTCAAAACCTTCCTCCAATCTACATATGCTATAAACAAAGGCTATCCTCTCGTTAACCTATCTTCCAAGGTAAGCAATATGGATGGGTAGTTTGGGGGAGAAGACCAGACAGCGAGGTCATCGGTCTCATCAGATTGTGGAAGGACGGGGAAGGAAGTCGGATGTGCCCTTTCAAAGAAACCATCCTGGCATTTGCCTGGAGCAATTTATGGAAACCACGGGAAACCTAAATCAGGATGGCCAGACGCAGGATTGAACCATCATCCTCCTGAATGCGAGTCCAGTGTGCTAAGCCATATGGTCATTACTTCCTTACGTGTTCCAGCGTTTCTCTGAACTCAAAACGACCTCCCACAAGGTCAGCTTCTACCAGTTTTTCCTCTCTTCTGCAAATAATTTTTGTCGGTATTTTGCAACTGTGACTTATAAAACTGATAGTCTGTTAATATTCACATCTGTCAGTATCTGTTTTCTTTGGCATTGGAATTATTACTTTCTTCCTGAAGTCTGAGAGTATTTTCACTGTCTCAGATACCTTGCATATCAGGCGGAATAGTTTAGTCATGGGTCAGTCACCCTAAGATGTCAAGTGAATGAAATGTCTGAGGGAATGTAATCAACTCCATGAGCTTTGTTTTCGCCTAGGTCTTTCAGTGCTCTGTCAAATTCTTCTCGCAGTATCATATCTCTCATAACATCTTCATCCACTTGCTCTTCCATTTCTATAAGACTGTATTCAAGTAAATTTCTCTTGTATAACCCCTCTACATATTTCTTCTACCTTTCAGCTTTCTCTTCTTTGCTTAGTACTGGTTTTCCAAATGAACTCTTGTTATTCATATGGCTGCTTCTTTTCTCCAAAGGCTACTTCAATTATTCTGTACAAGGTCTCTACCTTTTCCCAAGTTATTCATGCTTTACATTTGTCCTCTAACTGCTTCTGCTTAGTCATTTTGCATTTCTGCCAATCTCTCCTTTCAGACATTTGTATTCCCTTTCATCTGTTTCATTTCCTGCAATTTTATATTTCCTTATTTCATCAATTAAATTCAACATCATCTGTGATATCCAAGAATTTCTATTAGGCCTTGTCTTTTTACCTATCTGGCCTACTGCTGCCTTCACTATATCATCTCTCAAAACCATCCATTCATCTTGCACTGCATTCCTTTCGCCCATTACAGTCAATTGCCTAATGCTCCCTTTGAAATTATTAACAAGCTCTGCATGAAGAGATTGACAGAGCACTGAAAGACCTAAGTCGAAACAAGGCCCTGGGAATAGACAACATTCCATTAGAACTACTGACAGCCTTGGGAGAGCCAGGCCTAACAAAACTCTACCATCTGGTGAGCAAGGTGTATGAGACAGGTGAAATACCCTCAGACTTCAAGAATAATATAATAATTCCAATCCCAAAGGAAGCAGTTGTTGAGAGATGTGAAAATTATCAAACTATCAGTTTAATAAGCCACAGCTGCAAAATACTAACACAAATTCTTTACAGACAAATGGAAAAACTGGTAGAAACCGACCTTGGGGAAGGTCACTGAGGCAATACTGACCCTATGACTTATCTTAGAAAATAAAATAAAGAAAGGCAAACCTATGTTTCTAGCATTTGTAGACTTAGAGAAAGCTTTTGACAATGTTGACTGGAATACTCTCTTTCAAATTCTGACAGTGACAGGGGTAAAATACAAGGAGCGAAAGGCTATTTACAAATTGTACAGAAACCAGATGGCAGTTATAAGAGTCCAGGGGCATGAAGGGAAGCAGTGGTTGGGAAAGGAGTGAGACAGGGTTGTAGCCTATCCCCGATTTTCTTCAATCTGTATATTGAGCAATCAGTAAAGGAAACAAAAGAAAAATTCGGAGTTGGAATTAAAATCCATGAAGAAGCAATAAAAACTTTGAGGTTTGCCGATGACATTGTAATTCTGTCAGAGACAGCAAAGGACCTGGAAGAGCATCTGAACGGAATGGACAGTGTCTTGAAAGGAAGATATAAAATGAACATCAACAAAAGCAAAACGAGGATAATGGAATGTAGTCGAATTAAATTGATGCTGCAGGAATTGTATTAGGAAATGAGACACTTAGAGTAGTGAACGAGTTTTGCTATTTGGGGGGTAAAATAACTGACAATGGTCAAAGTAGAGAGGATATAAAATGTAGACTGGCAGTGGCAAGGAAAGCGTTTCTGAAGAAGAGAAATTTGTTAACATCGAGTATAGATTTAAGTGTCAAGAAGTTGTTTCTGAAAGTATTTGTATGGAGTGTAGCCATGTATGGAAGTGAAACGTGGACGATAAATAGTTTAGACAAGAAGAGAATAGAAGCTTTTGAAATGTGGTGCTACAGAAGAATGCTGAAGATTAGATGAGTAGATCCATAACTGATGAGGAGGTATTGAACAGGATTGGGGAGAAGAGAAGTTTGTGTCATAACTTGACTACAAGGAGGGATTGGTTGGTAGGACATGTTCTGAGGCATCAAGGGATCACCAATTTAGTATTGGAGGGCAGCGTGGAGGGTAAAAATCGTAGAGGGAGACCAAGAGATGAATACACTAAACAGATTCAGAAGGATGTAGGTTGCAGTAGGTACTGGGAGATGAAGAAGCTGGCACAGGATTGAGTAGCATGGAGAGCTGCATCAAACCAGTCTCTGGACTGAAGACCACCGCCGCAACAACAACAACAACAAGCTCTGGTTCTTTCAACTTACCCAGGTCCTCATTTCTTAATTTTCTACCTTTTCTGAAATTCTTTGGTGTTCACACCAGGAATTGGCGAAGGGATCATTTTTTTCTTCAATGTTATATACAGCTTTTACTTAGTTCATCAAATAATACGACATTTCTTAATTTTTTTCCTACTCTTTATGATGATGTATTATGATATACAAAGTATTTATATTTTCTTCGACATTTTATTTGGTATATCTAGAGAGGCAAAAAGGTCAATTTGACACAGGTGTAATTTCTCTTCTGAATATATGTAAATCATCAAACAATGGAAAATCCAGGATGGAATGTAACAATACCAGAGAAGGAAAGTTGCTACTCACCATATAGCAAAGATGCTGAGTCGTGATAGGCACAACAAAAAGATTCACACAATTGCGCAGGTGGGAACTTTCCCTGCAATACATCCTACGTTCCCATAACCCTTCTGGCCTCAACCTTCATTAGTCACTGTCCTCACCCATCCAGCCCCCTTCCTGTTCACATTCCAGCACTACACAGCCATCATTTCACTGCCACACCCAGCCTTTTAATTTCTTTCTATTGCTCTCCTTCTGCTACTTACCCCTTCCCCCTCTGCACCTTCTCTCCTGCCCTCTGTCTAAGCTGCAACACTTCACTGTCCGCCACTCCCACCATACTATCCCTCCCCCTCCCCGCCCCAGCCTCTTCCTTACCCCCACCCAGTCGCCACTCCCATCATGCACTGGTGCTGCTGCTCACAGTGTGGTTTCACTTTTCTGAGACTGCAGACGTGTGTGCAAGTTGCATTTGCGTAAATGTATGTGTGTATGTGTGTCTACTACTCACAAAGGCTTTAATGGCTGAAAGCTATAATTGTGTGAATCTTTTTGTTGTGCCTATCGCGACTTAGCATCTCCACTATATGGTGAGCAGCAACTTTCCATCTCTGGTATTGTACATCATCAAACAATGAAGTGACAATAATCACCAATCATGCAGAGCAGTTACTGTTCATTGCTGCATCTCGGTACGTGCACATTCCACTCTGTCACAGTTTAATATTGTAACAATGAAAATGATCAATTATTCATAATATAATGTAAATGGATAAATCAAAAACCTATTCACCAAAGGGCGGCATAGGAACACACACACAAAAGGATTTAACATTTACAAGCTTTCAGAGCCAGTGGCTCCTTCTGGCAGACGAGTTGAAGTGGAAGGAAGAGGGGTAAAGAAAAAGGACTGGAGAGGTTTAGGGAAAGGGTATAGTTCAGGAAACTAACCCAGCACTCCGGGTCAGGGCAGACTTACCAGACAGGATGAAAAGGATAGACTGATTGTTGGGGACTGCAGCGGACGAGATTTGAAAACCTGAGAGCTTAAAGGTGTAAGACAGGGTAATATGCAAGACAGGGATTACTATTAAAACACCGTGCACGAGTTAATAAGAGTGAAAAGCTAAGTTCATTGTATGTAACAAGAGGTGGGAGGGGGGATTGCAAGAAATAGACAAAACTCTGATTTTTATGAATTTTCTGGCTTTTCTATTTTTCGCCATCCCCCCTCCCACCTCTGTTACATACAATGCACTAAGCTTTTCACTCTTATTAACTCATGCACGATGTTTTAATAGTAATCTCTGCCTTTCCTATTACCCTGTCTTCCACCTTTAAGCTCTCAGGTTTTCAAATCTCATTCAGTCCAGTCTCCGACAGTCTTTCCTTCTCATCCTGTCCAGTATGTCTCCCCTTATCCGGGGTTCCGGGTGACTTTTCTGAACTGAACCCCTTTCCCTAGACCTCTCCAGTCCTTTTCCTTCACCCCTCTTCCTTCCTCTTCAACTCTTCTGCAAGAAGTTGGCTCCAAAACTTGTAAACGCTGAATCCTTGTGTGTGCGCACGTTCACCTGCCGCCACTTGGTGAGTAGATTTTTTATCTATCCATTTACAGTTTATATTGCGTCATCCAAGTAACATTCTTTGTCCATGAAAGACACTGCTGAACATGTCTCATCAGTGTGGGATTTCAGATGAATGAAACATCCATAAATTCCCACACTGAATCAGAAACTGACTTCACTGATGAAGATCAGGATTTTATACCAGAGAAAAGTGAAGATATGCGAGAAGAAGTTGTGAGCAAGGTATGGAAGTGAATTCAGATGCTGACCTACGACACCCCTCACTTCATCCATCACAGCTCGCCCAACTGAATGCCTCAACAAAGATGGTCACAAGGGATGAAACCAAGTCAGAGGCTGCCACTTTTTCATCTTCTCGAAGGAGGTCGGCTGTGAAAGTTGTGTTGTGCCCCAACAAAGTTCAGCACATGTATCGTAAATTTTTAAAGTATAATTCCAGCTGCAGCCAGGCAGTAGACACCAGCTCAGGCGATGCCCTAATAAAGTAAGCAACTGGGCAGTACTGTTGACATTAAATCAAAATATTCTGGCCAGATGGAACTTACTTCACTGGTCACAGCTAAGATGCATAGAAACACAAACAAACACAACACAGTGTGACCAGGAGGGAAGTAACCTTCTGTAACTCAGAGCACTTGCATGCTACCGAGGAACTCCCATGTTGCAAATTTAACCCAGCTTAGCAACCTGTGCTCAGGTGTTGGTGAGCTTTAAAAAGCTCACAGGACAAGTATATGGTAAACCTACTCATCCCCCTCCAGAAGGACTACATCAGAAGTGCAACTATAAGGGTATAAACATTCAAGCTTATGGGATCAAGGCACTCAGTCATGTAGTCATTCTCTTTGAATTGGTGGAAATGAAAAGCTTTTGAGTTTCAGAGAAAGTTTGGGTACTACTGGATGATGACGATTGGATGGTAACCTGTCCACTGATTAATTCATTGAGTTTCGGCAAGAGGCGTGCCATACCTGTGGCATGATGGCTGTAAGCCTTGGTGAAATCTCACCAATGCGGGGAGCTGGTGTCCAGCCAGCCTTTACCCTCTGAGGGACTTCAGCTGATGGAATGCAAGCTGTCTATAATCTGGCTCGAGAAGGCACATTCTTGCAACCTCCTAGTCACTTAGACATCATCGGCCACTTTCCTGGTCTACCCCTGTGGGGTGATCGGGGCATTGCCACTCAGCATCAGCACATCAAGTGTTGGCCATCACACCTAACCTCTCAACACGACAATGACTACAAGCGGGGATTAGCTGATACAATTCCAGAGGGCCTGAGTGTCCTGCATTTGTCTTCACCTGTGGGATACCTACACAGTGCCACAACAACTGATACCTGCAACCCAGAACAACAGATGTCACTGATCTGAATGGGGCATCAGCGCATTGCACAGCCAGCTGTATCTGCGCGCAGGCGCACGCATGCGCGCGCCCACACACCCACGCACGCACACACACGCGTGCGCGGCCACACACACGCGCACACACGCACGCACGCACACACACACACACACACACACACACACACACACACACACACACAGTGTGGCCCTGAGATGGGTCGGAGTGCTGTATGAGGCTGCTTGAATATAAACTACCACTGTTTCAACTGCACACTTGGCATGAATCTGCCTTCTCCCTCAGAATTCCTCTCACCCATCCTAAAGCAAAGTGGCCCGTAGCAGGTCTGATCGTTGCAGTTCTGAAGGACAGATGTGGTCCTACTACTTGTGCTTGTCAATGAATTAATGACACTGTCATCAGTTCCTTCCACCTTATTTTTGAAGAAGTGCTGCTATGTCTCACAAAGAAATACAGAGTCAAATTCTCAAAAAGTACTTTAAAAAAATGACTGGACCAGTTCACTTGAGGAAATGAAAAAATGACAGCAATAATGTATGCTTGGACTGTCATTTGTATAGAAGGCATGTCTGCAAATGACCTTTGGTCATATTCTTGGTGGCCTACTTTTATCATGGACATTGTGCCAAGGCAAAATTCAAAAATGGAAAATCATGGATGGAATGTAACAATATTATGAAAAGGATAGTCGCTACTCACCATATAGTGGAAATGCTGAGTCGCACACAGGCACGTCAAAAAGACAGTCAGAAAATGAGCTTTTGCCCAACAAGGCCTTCATCAGAGATAGAGCACGCACACGCACACGCACACGCACACGCACACACACACACACACACACACACACACACACAGATCACAGACTCCTGAGTAGTTCCCAGCCAAAGATTCAAATAGGGAATTATTTTACCTCTGGAATATTTTACCCAAGATGATGCCATCATTATTTAACCATTCCAAAGAACGGTATGCCCAGGGAAAAAAGTAACAGCTGCAGTTTATCCTTGCTCTCAGCCATTCACAGTCAGAACAGCAAGGCCATGTTGGCTGATGGTACAAGGCCAGATCAGTCAATCATCCACACTGCTGCCCTTGCAACTGCTGAAAAGGCTGCTGCCCTATTATTCAGGAACCACATGCTTCTTTGGCCTCCAGAGATATCTCTTCATTGTTGTTGCTCCTACAGTACAGTTATCTGTATCATAACAGTATGCAAGTTACCCGACATCAGCAATGTCTGATTCATGAGGGAATAAACCTCCAATGAGTTCTAATTTCCTTCATTTTCTCCTTTTAATTGTTTTGCGAGACTTGTATGGGAGGAAGTAATACACTGACCAACTCTCCCCAGTATATATTCCCATGGAATTTCAATAGAAACCCTTTCAGTGATGTACAATAATTGTCCCATACCAACTGCCACTTGAGTTTGTCGAGCATCTCTGCTAACTCTTGCACTGACTAATCAAACCCATGACAAAATGTTCCATTCTTTGTTGGATCTTTTCTATATCTTATATTAATCCACCCTAGTGAAGGTCTCAGCCTGATGAGCAGTAACCAAGAATAAATCGTATAAATGTTTCTGTAAGTCACTTCATTCACAACTGAATTACATTTCCTTAAGATTATGAATCTCAGGCTGGCATCTGCTTATGCTACAATTTGTTTTACACGGTAATTCCACTTTAAATCACTCCAGTTGGTTACACTTGCATATTTTAAAATTCTTACTGTTTCCAGTAATTACTCTCCAATATTGTAATCAAACATTTGTGGATTTTTTTGCCTATTTATATGCAATATGTTACATTTACTTATGTTCAGGGTCAACTGCCAGTCCGTAGCACCACTCATGATCCTCTGCAGAGCATTCTGCAATTTGCTTGTCTTTCCACTACTTACCCCCTCCCCCTCCGCGCCTTCTCCCCTACCCTCCGTCTAAATTGCAACACTTCACTGTCCACCACTCCCACCATACTATCCCTCCCCCTCCCCACCCCAGCCTCCTCCTTACCCCCACCCAGTCACCACTTCCATCATGCACTGGTGCTGCTGCTAGCAGTGTAGTTTCAGCTCTCTGAGACTGCAGACGTATGTGCAAGTTACACTTGCGCGCGCGCGCGTGTGTGTGTGTGTGTGTGTGTGTGTGTGTGTGTGTGTGTGTGTGTGTGTGTACTGCTGACAAAGGTCTTAATGGCCAAAAGATATGATTGTGTGAATCTTTTTACTGTGCCTATCGTGACTCAGCATCTCTGCTATGTGGTGAGTAGCAACTTTCCTTCTCTCGTATTGCTACCAAGCTTTTTTGGGATACTCCTAAAATTGTGTTCAAAACCATCAGTTTTGATCCATTAAGAACAATGTATTGAGTCCTGCCTGCAAGAAAGTACTAGATTCAATCACAAATCTTATTTGATACCCAGTAAATTCATATTTTATTCACTAACCGAAACTGCAAAATTCCACCACATGCCTTCCTGCAATTAAGGAACACAACATTAACCTGGGTGCCATTGTTTATGGCACTCTGGACCTCTTGAACAAACTGAGCGAGATTTATGATTGCAGAGTCCACATTAACTTTTTGAACAAGAAAATTTTGTTCCCCAAAAACTTCATAATATATGAGCATAAAATATGTTCCATACTTCAACAGATTTCCTTCCAGAAAACAGTATGGCCTGCCCCTTTACTTCCAGTCACTAAACACCCTTTCTTGCACCAGCAACCTATGATAGACCACTGCTACAAGGGAAGCAAGTTCTTGCACATAATCTGTGAAGAATCTCACAAGTGTCTCACAGTGCCTAGATGTCATTCCACTACTGAGGAATTTTAGTCTATTTTCTATTTGATAAACATTTATGTAAATACCTGGAATTCCAACTTTCATGTGATGATTGAACTCAGAAACAGTATTATGACCATCCAAGGTTAAATAGTTTTGGAAGACCAAATTCCGTATTTCAGCCTTCTCTCTGTCATCATCTGTTTTGATGTCAGTATAATCACTGAGTGACTGATTTTGATCTTATTGCTGGCTTTATTTAAGAGCAAAACTTCTAGGAATTTTCAGTCATTTGAACTCATCAAACACTTCTTGCGAAGCACTACTTACACTCATTTTGACTTCGTTCAGATTTTGTTTGTCAACTTTATTGTGACATCACTTAAATCTTTGATGAAGCACTCTTTGTTTTCACAGCAACTTTCTGATGCAGCTGCTGAAGCATGGTGTGTTTTTCCTTACTTCAAATTTTGCTCACCACATACTGTACAAGGGTATATTGAACAAAACTTTTGAAATTTATCCATTTATGTGCCACATCTTCATCTTCAGAGATGAATATTTGATGTTGACCAATTAGATACTCTGCAATTTGTATCCCATTATTCTCAAAAAGCAAAAATATTTTCTTACTTTTCTTAACATTCCATGCAACACTCAATAGTCGCTGGTGTTCTTACAGCCCTACATTAATTGATGCCCTCTTCGATGTTAAATGATTTGAAAAGTTTGGGTCTGTTTGCTATCAGGTCTACAACATTGCCCTCAGGAGTCAGTTCTATAATTATATGCTCACGGTAATACTTGGACACGTCATTCAGGACAATCTCTCATGAATGCTTGTCTCTAGCACCAGCTTTGATGGCATGTTGTCTCCACTGCTGTTACTACAAATGAACAACATTACTGCACCCATCCATGTAGTCACAATTTTTCCCCTTGTGACACTATAAAATCCCCAAACAGGATTTTGCTTCTAATTAAAACAGTATTTTGAAATTCATGTGTAGTGCAGAAATATGGTAATATTTATTTATTTAATAAAATTGCAGCCAAATATCCATATACAGTTACTTTGATTAACATTTTACATTTTTGCATATTCATTTATAGATTTCACTCTTTTACTGCATAGTTCTATGTGATATCGTTCACAGGCTTCATTACACAATACACACACACACACACACACACACACACACACACGTTGTGGTTGGGTCATGATAATTTTTGTTTTTGCAAATTAGATGATGAAAGCCATGAACAGATAATCTAGTTATGACATGTCGCAGTTCAATGTTTGCAGCTGTCCATGAGCAGTTCACCATTGCTTTGGTGCCATAGAACTCTGGCCATACTTTTTCTTGTTTATCCTCCCTGATCTTCAGTTGATTTCTGGAAGTCTTGGTGTGTGGCATCATATATTGAAGTTTAATGTCTTCAATCAGGAATGTCTGTCTCACTAGCAGGTACACTAGTCTAGATCTTGTTGTCTTTGAGAGACCCAGTGCTTTTTTAGATAAGTCAATTTTATCTTTACTAGTGTTTCTAGATTTTTTTCTGTCTCCCGTAGGCCAGGATTGGCAAGATCTTGTGTTGAATAATTTCACGGCCGTTTCTAGGGAAAGTAGACAGATGTTTTTGATGTCCTGTATTGCTATTATTGCTTGGGCCACACGTTCTGTTGTATGTTTTGTGAAGCATTTGGCTGTTGGTTGCAATGTCACCCCTAGGTATTTAAAGTGTGATGGATTTTTATTTTTTGTCCTCTGATATTGATTTCCGCATTCTTGGATGTTTTGCCTCCTTTTCTGAAAATCACCATTTCGTTCTTTGTTACGTTTATGTGTAGTTATCTATTTATCTATTTTCTCAATGATTTTCTGCAGCTTCGGCATATCTGTTGATCCTACGGCTATGTCATCAGCATATGCATATACGTATACATCATCTTCATTTTCTCCAATTCACAGTACTTCTTCAGTGGCAAGAATGTACAGCAAAGGGCTCATTGCATCACCCTGTAAGACTCCGTTCGATTGCAAAACGGGGTTAGAAAAAGAGAGGTTGTCTGATATTGTGATTAAGTTGTATTCGAGGATTGACTTGATTATTCTTGCCCATATGCTATCTTCTCCCATTGTGTTTTCCAGTTTTCGGACTATGATATCTCTTTCCAGTAGGTCAAAGGCTTTGGTAAAGTCTATGAACACTGTGTGAACATTTGTTTCTTCTGTATTGATTTGTCAATGTTAATCAGAAGAAGCCTGACTGCTGTAAGTGTTGATCTTCCAGATCTGAAGCCCAATTGTGGTTCTGGGAGATGTCTGTCCACACAGGCTTTGTTTTTTTTTTTTGTGTAATTATCTTTGAAAACGTCTTGAATTTAGTATATTCTAGGGCTACACCTCTGTACTTGTTTGTGTCCATTGGGTCTCCTCTACCTTTGTAGACAACTTTTATTATCGAGTGTTTCCACTGGGTCGAAATATGGAAATATTGTACTAGTGCAGTTGTTGACTACTGTGACAGCTACTCAGTTGCATATACATGCCCGACAGATATCTGTTGAGAGCAGTAGCGTGTAGAGGTTGGAAATATTCTGCAATGCCAATAGCCAGGTGCAAGTGATTTTACTGCATCAGTCAACGACAGACAGGTAAAGGGACCTAAGTCTGCAGTTATGACTTCAGACCATTTCTGCAATATCCACACCCTATTTCATTTATGAAAGAAAAGTGGCAGCCTTAAATGGACTGCATTACTTTAACATGGTCTACATCTGAAATAGGCTGGGTTAGGACAGCAGCCCTTCTTCCATAAATGGAGCAATAAGTGGTATAACAAATATGGTCTCAAGATGAAAGTGTGACAGTTTAACTAGTGTTCCTTTAACTCCCCGGTATGGAAATTGTGAAATACTATTTTTATTTAAAAATTAGGCAGATTACATATAAGTCATCACAATGAATCTGTTGTGCATGTGTAAGAGCAATGGACAATTACTTAATTTCATTACTATGAAAGACTCAGTGACAATTTACTCTTTGCAAAGACTACATTAGCAAACAGAAGCTTCACCTGTGTACCACAAACACATTAAACACAAATTTAAGAATGTGAATCAGCAAAAATATGAACAGCTATTTATTTATCATGCAATAGTCTACGTGCCAGCCTTCTCAGCCTCAGAGGAAATATTTGAAATTAATATCTATATCAGTCGCATGCTGTGTAGTGTTGTTCTTTAAGGTTAACAATAACTGCTGATTTTCACAGAACTTTTTAAAATTTGTGATCATCAGACAATTTCAGGGGAACAATATATCAATGCCTGAAAACAATGATTCCTGTACTTAAAAGGTGTGATCCCCACTCAAGTTTTTAAGAAAAACAGCTTCACCTTTTTTTATTATCATAAAGTCTTATTGACAGCTTTTGAAAACATTCAGGTAAATAAATCCCACAGTAGCCTCCTTTCAGCCAATTTTCCACTTATCCAACATGATACACATCTCAACTGATGAATTTACTCAGTCCTTTTCTGTAATCAGATTTTGATAAGATTTATACCTTCAATGTGTTCGTTACTTCTTAATAATTAAAAAAAAGCTCAACCTGTTTTCAAGAAACCATGGAGACGATTCAGTGAATTTTTTTAGAACTTACACTGTGAACTCTTCATTCCACCTTGGTTGATATGTGTTTCTCACTACTTCTGTCTTTCTTGGAGTCTTCTCATCGACAGAGAGCTCTACATACGGATTAGGTTTCAAGAAGCTACTGTTTCCACGAAGATGAGCACATTCAACTGAAATAATGAACATAGAAAATCTGAGTTACAGTATGTTAAATACAGAATTACATTACTAACAATGGATTAGTAACCAGAATATCAAGACCTTCCAAGTGTGAAACTTAACAGCATTTAAATGCTAAATAACAGCACATTCTTCCTGTGAACTTAATTTATTAATATATTGACTGGTACATACTTGTGACACTTAACTGATGGTAGCCAGGAGAAGCAGAGTCAGACATTCTCAATATATCCAATACTCCTTTCAGGAACCGTTTACACGATAAACATATCCAGATCTGAAATTTGAAGTCATTAAGTTCTGAGGCAATAATATTCTCTCTTCTATATTTAACTAAAGATAGTTCCATGCAGTTTGTCTCTTCATTTGCACTATGGGTTGCAACAGCATTTTATTTTCTCAAACTTTACAATTCTTAGAAGCATTCCTGCATAAATGCACCAATATCTCAATGGGGCATACCATGACATTTTCTTCAATTACAGTTTACTCAGTTTACTGAACTCAATAAAGTTGCAATATGTTGGGTGGTACAATATGAGAATAATGCTGAATGGTTTTAGTTGCTGCATACTGCATTTGTGGAACAGGCTGAGTAGAACAGCCTAATCCTAACTGAGTAAACGAGCCAACTCAACAATGCTGTAACTTAAGCCAAATCAATGTGGCCTCTGAGAACAGTACTCTGAACAAATGAACATTTGGTCAAAATTATTCTGTATCGGGGTAGGCGGACACTGTCTATGGAACAATGAATGTAATAATGGATTAATATCTTGAGTTGTTTCAATTCCGTGATCAGTGGGGAATGTAGGCACAAAGACACAGCTGTTCCATGAGCAGCACTAAGTACAGCTGCAGTAGATTTGGTGCGGAGAATTGCAGAGCCTGACGAAGTTAAACATCAGTGAAGAAAGAGTTCCATATATAGAAGTATATATCTGGAGGTGGAGATGGTGTAAAACATTTCTAACAGGAGAGAGGGCAGGTGGGAGGGAGGAAGAGGGGGGAGGGGGAGAGGGGGAGAGGGGCAGAGAGAAAGGGGGGGGGGGGACCAAATGCTGTTCACTGAGATGTGCCTGATCACAAGATTACATCAAAGAATTTTGAAGATTCAGGGGTCATTCCACATAAAATCACACAGGTCATGTCACCCATCACCTCAGATTTTCATGAAATTCTGCACATTTGTTTATACTTATAACAAGAACTTTCACAAAACCTTTTTGCTCTCAGACTATATATATATATATATATATAAAAACAAAGATGATGTGACTTACCAAACGAAAGCGCTGGCACGTCGATAGACACACAAACAAACACAAACATACACCCAACATAACATTCAGTAGTTAACCTTTCCTCAAAACCAATCTCCCAATCCGAAACCTCTGTCCTATCCAAAGGCCTCACCTTCAGCCCCACTCCCAGATTCAACCAAACAGCCCTCGTCAAAGATTTACTGTCCAACACTCGTACTCTCTGCTGGAAGTATCACTTTGCCACGAAGAAAAATGATCCTAATCCTACCCCTAATGATCCAACTCCCCAAGACACTACCCAAATTGAACCCTGCCTGGAACAGTTCCGTCCTCCGTCACAGCGGGACCCACCTCCTCTTCCTCAAAATCACCCTCTCCAAAACTTCCAGGAATTTCTGACTTCCAGCCTTGCCTCTCAATCCTTCTTAAAAAACCTTAATCCTACTCCCAACATCACCACTGCTGAAGCCCAGGCTATCCGTGATCTGAAGGGGACCGGTCCATCGTCATTCTTCCGGCGGACAAGGGTTCCACGACCGTGGTACTTGATCGTCGGGAGTATGTGGCTGAGGGACTGCGTCAGCTTTCAGACAACACCACATACAAAGTTTGCCAAGGTAATCCCATTCCTGATGTCCAGGCGTTGCTTCAAGGAATCCTCAGAACCGTAGGCCCCCTACAAAACCTTTCACCTGACACCACCAACCTCCTGACCCCACCGACACCCCGCACCCCTACCTTCTACCTTCTTCCTAAAATTCACAAACCCAATCATCCTGGCCGCCCCATTGTAGCTGGTTACCAAGCCCCCACAGAACGTATCTCTGCCTACGTAGATCAACACCTTCAACCCATTACATGCAGTCTCCCATCCTTCATCAAAGACACCAACCACTTTCTCGAACGCCTGGAATCCTTACCCAATCCGTTACCCCCGGAAACCATCCGTGTAACCATTGATGCCACTTCCTTATACACAAATATCCCGCACGTCCAGGGACTCGCTGCGATGGAGCACTTCCTTTCACGCCGATCACCTGCCACCCTACCTAAAACCTCTTTCCTCATTACCTTAGCCAGCTTCATCCTGACCCACAACTTCTTCACTTTTAAAGACCAGACATACCAGCAATTAAAGGGAACAGCCATGGGTACCAGGATGGCCCCTTCGTACGCCAACCTATTCATGGGTCGCTTAGAGGAAGCCTTCTTGGTTACCCAGGCCTGCCAACCCAAAGTTTGGTACAGATTTATTGATGACATCTTCATGATCTGGACTCACAGTGAAGCAGAACTCCAGAATTTCCTCTCCAACCTCAACTCCTTTGGTTCCATCAGATTCACCTGGTCCTACTCCAAATCCCATGCCACTTTCCTTGATGTTGACCTCCACCTGTCCAATGGCCAGCTTCACACGTCCGTCCACATCAAACCCACCAACAAAAAACAGTACCTCCATTATGACAGCTGTCACCCAATCCACATCAAACGGTCCCTTCCCTACAGCCTAGGTCTTCGTGGCAAACGAATCTGCTCCAGTTCGGAATCCCTGAACCATTACAACAACAACCTGACAACAGCTTTCGCATCCCGTAACTACCCTCCCGACCTGGTACAGAAGCAAATAACCAGAGCCACTTCCTCATCCTCTCAAACCCAGAACCTCCCACAGAAGAACCACAAAAGTGCCCCACTTGTGACAGGATACTTTCCGGGACTGGATCAGACTCTGAATGTGGCTCTCCAGCAGGGATACAACTTCCTCAAATCCTGCCCTGAAATGAGATCCATCCTTCATGAAATCCTCCCCACTCCACCAAGAGTGTCTTTCCGCCGTCCACCTAACCTTCATAACCTCTTAGTTCATCCCTATGAAATCCCCAAACCACCTTCCCTACCCTCTGGCTCCTACCCTTGTAACCGCCCCCGGTGTAAAACCTGTCCCATGCACCCTCCCATCACCACCTACTCCAGTCCTGTAACCCGGAAGGTGTACACGATCAAAGGCAGAGCCACGTGTGAAAGCACCCACGTGATCTACCAACTGACCTGCCTACACTGTGACACATTCTATGTGGGAATGACCAGCAACAAACTGTCCATTCGCATGAATGGACATAGGCAGATAGTGTTTGTTGGTAATGAGGATCACCCTGTGGCTAAACATGCCTTGGTGCACGGCCAGCACATCTTGGCACAGTGTTACACCGTCCGGGTTATCTGGATACTTCCCACTAACACCAATGTATCCGAACTCCGGAGATGGGAACTTGCTCTTCAATTTATCCTCTCTTCCCGTTATCCACCAGGCCTCAATCTCCGCTAATTTCAAGTTGCCGCCACTCATACCTCACCTGTCATTCAACATCTTTGCCTCTGCACTTCCGCCTCGACTGACATCTCTGCCCAAACTCTTTGCCTCTGTATATGTCTGCTTGTGTCTGTATATGTGTGGATAGATATGTGTGTGTGTGCGCGAGTGTATACCCGTCCTTTTTTCCCCCCTAAGGTAAGTCTTTCCACTCCCGGGATTGGAACGACTCCTTACCCTCTCCCTTAAAACCCACATCCTTTCGTCTTTCCCTCTCCTTCCTTCTTTCCTGATGAGGCAACAGTTTGTTGCGAAAGCTTGAATTTTGTGTGTATGTTCACGTTTGTTTGTGTGTCTGTCGACCTGCCAGCACTTTCATTTGGTAAGTCACATCATCTTTGTTTTTAGATATATTTTTCCTACGTGGAATGTTTCCTTCTATTATAACCATATATATATATATAGAATTTTAAATGTAGTGATATTCTGATAACTGGGCTATGCAAGAGTGTCAACGCAAAATGGTACTTATCTACTTAAATGCCCATAACTCAGGTGCTATGAAGCTCTTGATTTGGGAATCTTTTTGTAATTTAAGAGAAGCACATACTTAACAGACATGTAAGTAACAGTGAAGTTACAAAGAACAATACAAAAAAATTTAACCTGCCACTTTCCAATTTTGGGAAAAGTACAGACACATCGAAAAATACTTATATCACGTTTCTCCAACCTGGCGGGAACTTAGAATTGGTCTTAAATAATTCTCAAGACAGTACACATTGTAATAAAATAAAATTATTAATGGGTTTTCTATGAATGGACACACTAATAAATCTGAATTCACAATACTTTGCAAAATTTCTCCACATACTTCATGTAATTTGATGGTGGAAAACAGAAATTTTTTACAAACGTAAATGTCGTAACTGGAGTTTGTCATCTGGATGGCACTACTTCACACAGACATAATAGTAAAAATAATAATAATAATAATAATAACAGAAAGTATCTTATTTTCAAAACAGTGTAGTCTTATTTCCACAAATGTCACAGAAGGGATGAATCTTCATGGCAAAAAAAAAACAACTGGTCTTGATTTACGGGAATATAGAACATCAACTTAAGCTGTTGTGGTCCAAACAAAGATTTTTAAATACGTAAAACACTTTCTGATAGCTGATACAAGATTTATTTTTATCGAGACTCTGATATTACTTACAATAAGTGGAAGTGCCCTGAGTTTTGACAGATATTGCATGTCCATTTAACATATATCACATCATTGTTCGGAAGATCATTAAAATCAGATTATGTTAACTGACAACCTATAGTAAGGTTGCTTCATGAGAGCCAAAAGTTATAAATTTAATTGAAACATTTTCATTACACAGGTTAATTTTATTTATAATGTCAAATTAGCATCTTTAAACAACAATTATTCTAGCCACACTAACGCTAATTTAAAATGTACATGTTCAGCAATGATGTTGTCTGCAACTATCAATGAAACTTCTTAAGAACATCTCTATTTTTAATACACTGTGACAAATTATATACTGTTAACTTCATATCTTTTTCATAAAAGTAATACATTCTGCCTAATGTGTTGATTACGTACACCAACAGCACATAAAATGTTTTCCAAAGGCACCAAACAAGAGTCTTCCTTCTCAGGCCAAAAGAATGATGCTGCTGGTTCGGGTGGGTGGAGAAAAAGTAGTTCAACATCTACTCCTTCATCACCGACATTTCTGACAAAGGCTGAGTACCACATGTCATCATATACAGCTGCTCTAAAGAATTTTGTTGAGGACAAGTGCATGTCCATTGTGGAGCATTTTCATTGAATGAAAAAAAAATCAAGGAGGGCTTTTCAGAAGAAGTTACTCTTCTAATATCTAAATGGTGAAAATTCCTGGTACCAGGTATTGTGCGGGTTATCGAACCTCTCTTCTCAAAGTTCTTGCATAGGACATCTACACTGACTTTCTCTAAGAAGTGAAGAAAAAAAAATAGTTTTGCAGAAATCATAAACACCAGATGCAGTTGTTATTTGTGCATCAACCGCTAGCTGAAGACTAGCTCTTCTCAATACACATTTTATAGTTCCTCCCAAACCATCGTACACAGATTTGCTGTGGCTAGTAGCAAAAACAGAATGCTCAGCATCAATAGAAAAATAGTTTTTGTGCTCATACAAGTTTTCAAAGCTTTTTCTATTCATGTAGTGAGTAGCACATCCGTCAGTGAAATCATGCACTTTCTTCATTCGTGGATAATGCTCTGCCAGCCGCTTAACCATTTTTTGGACAGCATTTACTCTGTCTAGTAAATTGACATATGGCCAGGAGACTAGTGTGCTGACCATATGCCACTCCCCATCCACATCCAGTGACGCCTATGGGCCGAGGACAACATGGCGGCCAGTCACTATCGTTGGGCCTTCGTGGCTTGTTCAGGCGGAGTTTAGTTTTATTTACAAATCGTACATTATGTCACACATCACTTATAAAGCAGTTGCTAACTATTACCAATTTACTTTCTTCATTTACCACATAAACACACACACACAAGATGGATTGTACAGCTCCTTCTTGTCCAGTGGTAATTCTAAATTTCATTCTGAATTACAAAACTGTAGTTTTCGGCAAAGTCCATTAACAGTTTTCCAGGGTTTGATTTTCTTTAAATTTCTTCAATGATTTTGACTGACACTTAGATATAAATGAGTGCGGTTTAAGTGCCTGTCATTTGTTACCAACAAGTCATGAATTCACCAACAGTTGCAGACTGCTTTACCAATTCTGCCTGATGATCTGTGTTTATCCAGTCTGAATTCAATTTCATCATCAGCATCTTTGTAAGCTAATTTCTGTTTTAATAATTCTGACAGTTTGTCACCACTGGGACAATTATGACATTGATTAAGCATGCAGTTGTAGTTGTAGTTTTCAGAGCCCAGATACAAGAAATTTTGTAAGTTCTCTGTATGTTTCTTCAACGTGTTCCACATCCGAAATCAGTTTTACATTTTGGTGGAATCCCCCCCCCCCCCCAAACCCCCTCACACACACACACACACACACACACACACACACACACACACACACACACACACACACTCTGAATGAGTGCTGGCAGCACCAGATAAAATACAGCACTTCGGATTCTCCCATCTAAAACATAGAGTACAGTTCTCTTAAGTTGGAAAGGATGAGACTTTTATGCATATACACACTTTTGAATGCTAACTCTGCCTTTTGCTCCTGGCAACATTTGAGTACATTCATTATTTTGGCAGAAATCGGTTACAATCTCTACCACTTCATCTGCAATAGGAGTTGATAAAATATCCATTTCTGTTTTCAGTTTCCTTGCTTGTCGAACCACGTACTCACTAACATTGAATTCTGACGTATTCTCTTTTGTCCACGAGGGTGGAGCGTAAGTTAAAATTTGAATTTTTTCAGGTACTTTTACACTAGCCACTTTTTCTTTCTTTAACAATATCATGACATCAAAATCTTTGGATTTCTTAACAATTTCATCATCACATTTTTTTTCTTCTCTATGGCCACAATCTTCAGTACTACAATCTAATGCCCAGCACATTTTTCTTTCCAAAACATGCTTCACTTTTTCTAAATTCTTTTTGCCATATGAAGCCTTGCTCTGATTTGGAATGGAGTGGAGGTTTAAGGGAGAGCACCCCAAATCATGTAAAGTTTTATTTGCATCAATACTTTAACGTTTTAGTACTGATTCATGAAATGTCACCTCCACGTCATCTGCATCACTTTGATTTCTATCACTATCACTGATATTAGTTCTCTGTTTACAAATCTTACAACATGTTGTGCACAGATTCCGGCCTATTTACATAGATTCTTTTAGCACTTAATGTTTTAGACAAAGACAAGCAAACTGGCCTCAAAGGTTTTTTTTAATTGTTTGTATGTGTTTTTTGAAAGGATCACACCAAGTTCTTCAATGATTTTCAAAAACTTCTAAGTAATAGTATCTGTGATATCCACATAAACTAGTACTTTCTTTATCTCATGGAAATCTTATAACTGGATCGCAGCAATATCAAATCTCGTCGGTCTTCACTCAGCTCTTTTTTTCTTATGTAGAGTTCTTACGTTGTTAAATGACATGGTGTTTTTAGTAATTTCCCGAAAGTGCATGAATTTACATTTTCCTTTGCAATTAACTGAGCACTAATTCACTTACAACATACTTTACACAAGTGGAATGATAGGGCCACACCATAAACATGTATGACCCGTCTCTCGGAAATACAAAGAACAACTCACGCCAAACAACTTGTGCATGCCAGTTATTCTCAACAATGAATTCCAACTACTGTTGCATTGTTTTCAAGCCTATAAAGGTTTCAAACAAGCTACTGCTGTTTAAGAACACTTTTTATCACTGGGAGCAGGTGATTGGCTGAACACACAAATAATATACACGGTGAGTTGCCACCAATAATAATTCCAAAAGTATGATAGGAGCTGAAACGTTTGTGGGACAAATATTGCATGGGACAACAGGGGCCATAATATGACATTGGTTTTTTGTTGCTAGGTGGGGTTGCATCAGAGATATTAAGTTTTTTTTTTTTTTTTTTTTTTTTTAAGGGATGCTATAGTTTGGTACTTATTTTCTGATAGTGGCTATCGAGACGAATCCAATGATGTGTGTTACAGTAAGGTCTTTGAAGAAGGCCAATGAAGGTCACAAAGGTGGCATGAACGTCCATTTACAGAAGGTGTTCGAAGTGATGACCATTGGTATCAATGCAGTGCTGCAATCTTCTTATCATGGATTGAGTGGTATTCCTTATCACATCAGCACTTATCGAAGCACATGCTCTGACAATTCTCTCTCACATATCTTCAGGTGCAGTTGGAACGTCTTTAAAAACAATGTCTTTTACGAATCCCCACAAGAAAAAAATCCAAACGCATCAAACCTGGTGAACGAGCCAGTCACGACATCTCCTCCGCGTCCAATCCAACGATTTGGGAATTGTCTCTACAATTCTTTTCTAGCCATCAGCGAAAAATGTGCCGGAGACCCATTGTGTTGATGTCACATTCTGTTCCTTGTTCCTAAAGGTATTTCTTCCAATAACCAAATGTTTCTTGCAGGAATGTGGTGTACTTCCCACCAGATTTCCTTCGATGAAATAGGAGCCTATAATTCTGTCCTCCAGAATCCCACACTATACATTCACTGACCACGGTTATTGGTGTGCAACTTGCCGCAGTCAACATGGATTTTCAGTTGCCCAATAATTCATGTTATGCACATTAACATTTCCGTGGTTCATGAATGTAGCCTTGTCAGTAAATAAAATCGAATTAATAAATGTGTCATCCCTCTGAATCTGAAGTTGAGCCCATCGACAGAGTTCAATGCGACGCATACAATCCGTACCAGTTAATTCTTGGTGGAGGCTGATATGGTAAGGATGATATTTATGGCAATGCAGAAGACAAACATGACTCTAGGTCATGCCAGATTGCTTTGCAATTTGACGCGAACTAACACAAGGATCTCGAACCATAGTGGCAAGAGTACCAATTTCTGTTTCCTCGTTAGTAACTTTCCTTTGCCGGATATGTTTCCGATGCATTAAAGATCCAACTGTTCTCAATTTATCATACACATATTTAAATGTACGATGTGTAGGGTGAGTACGTTGAGGATATCTGTGAATGTATAAGTCTCTAGTTCTCACTGAATTTCATTGGCATTCTCTGTAAAAAAGAGGCATATCAACTTGTTCTTTGAAGGAATACATCATCCACAGTCGCCTGATTCAACAATACTAGTCTTACCACTCCTATTAGTGTTGTACTGGGAAACAGTCAATGGCATGTTAGATGGATACGCCGTATTCGGCAAATATTTACTATTTGCACGATATATATGAGAGAATTGTCAGAACATGTGTTTCGATAAGTGCCAATATCATAAGGGGAATACCACTCAATCCATGATAAGAAGATTGCAGCACTGCATTGATACCAATGGTCATCACTCTGAACACCTTCTGTAAATGGACGTTCATGCCACCTTTGTGACCTTCATTGGCCTTCAAAGACCTTACTGTTACACACATCATTGGATTCGTCTCGATAGCCACTATCAGAAAATAAGTACCAAACTATAGCAGCCCATTTAAAAAAATACAGTTGACCTTCATACCTCTGATGTGATCCCACTTAGCAACAAAACATCAACGTCATATTATGGCCCCCGATGTCCCATGCAACATTTGTCCCACAAAGTTTTCAGCTACTATCATACTTTCGGAGTTATTCTAGGTGGCAATGGTTAGTGACTCACCCTGTGTATTATACTCTATAAAAAAAATACTGAATTAGTGACAGGAAAGCAAATAAATTTTCACACTTACAGTTAATTTGCCTGCTTAGAATGAGTTATACTTAACCATGCTAATTTGATACCTTTGTGCCTGTAGCAGTGAGACAGTGAGTGGATGAACTTACTTAAAATAACCCTTTTCCTTCACAAAAAGTATTTTGATTTCTGATGTGTGTGTCAATTAGCAAAAGACCCATTAATTTTTTTTTAATTTTATTATGAAGCTTACAATCTAGGGGATTATTTATGACCAAAATCAGCTTCGCAACAGGTTGGAGAAATGCAATATAAGCCTTTTTCCATATCCTCGCAATTTTTCTGAAATCAAAAATTAACATACCTTAATATTTTTTAAACATTTTCTTCGTAACTTTACTACTTCACTATCTTAACTATATGCCTTACTTAACTTCTGAAAAAAATTCCAAATCAAAAGCTTCATAAACACCTGAGTTATGGGTGCAGAAGTTCCTATGTTATAAGTATAAGCAAATATACAAAGTTTTCAGAAAATCTGAGATACAGGGTTACAAATCCTTGAATTATTATATGTTCTGAAGTGAAATGACCCTCACGTAAATTGAATTTGTCAGAAAAGTTAAACTGGTTACGAGGATGTTCAGTTTACAATAACCAACACCAGTAGAAATAATACTGAATTTATCTCTCTGTAACTCCAGCACTTTCATATATATATATATAGGTATTTATTGAAGATGGTAAAATCAAGGCACTGACCTTGAGTTTCAACTAACACACAAAAGATGCATACTGATTATTGGCCGAATTAAAGACAGCTCTATGGTAGATGGGAGCATTTCACCTGCAATGACAAATAAAAGTGCTCTATTTGGCACATAATCCTATTGTTGCCAGAGAAATTTGCCAGCTGGGTGACAGTTGGGCATTTGATGTAATCACATATCAGAGCCACACAGATTGAAAGTTACACAGTCAAAACGCTACAGGAACTTAACTTTCAATGTGTACTCATGACAATGATCTACTACAGCTATCTCATGAAAAATCACCATGACCAGGGGAACTTACACTGACACCACCAACAATCAGTGGATGATAGGGGACAGTGAATAAACTTGTTGTAGCTGGGATTCACAGTCATAAAAATCTTTTTGAGGTACATCATCTTCACACCAGTGACTGTTATAAGTTTTCATTACACTATCGTAATTTCGGCCTCAGGCCACTATCAAGTGCTGATATTATGACTTTAAGCCATGTCAACATAATGTAAGCTGACATTTGTATGTCGTCGTCAATACCGTTAAATACATTCATGACTTTGTTACACAGTGTGAGCACACGTATTCAAATATCGCAAAACAAAAGCACTAGACAATGGCCTAAGGCCAAAACTGCAACAGTGTAATTAAATCTTGTAACAGTCACTGGCGTGAAGATGATGTCCTTCAAAAGAGGGGGACAGTGACCGTCAACTAGATGACTGAAAGAAAAAGCAGATATGTAAGAGTACTTCATCCACTAAGCCAACACCGGAGGAAACAACATATGAACAGTTACACCACCTACAACATTTATTCATTACATGAAAGATATCTTTTTGCAAAAAAGCATACCTGCAAACTGCACAGCATTAGCAAGGATCACATAGGTCTATTTCACATTAAGCAACTGTACAGTGTACAGCAGGGAGTACTTCACCCGAATGTGAGGGACAGTCCTATTCTATTTCCAACTGTACGAGGTGCATTCAAGTTCTAAGGCCTCCGATTTTTATTCTCCGGACTGGAAAGAGATAGAAACATGCGCATTGTTTTAAAATGAGGCCACGTTCATTGTCAATACGTCCCAGAGATGGCAACACCGTACGGCAGATGGAATTTTACCACCAGCGGCGAGAATGAGTACTGTTTTAAATACTTAAAATGGCGACGTTTTTCTTACTTGAACAGCGTGCAATCATTCGTTTTCTGAATATGCGTGGTGTGAAACCAATTGAAATTCATCGACAGTTGAAGGAGACATGCAGTGATGGAGTTATGGATGGGTCGAAAGTGCGTTCATGAGTGTGACAGTTAATGAAGGCAGGACATCATGTGACAACAAACTGAAACAACCTCGGGCTCGCACAAGCCGGTCTGACGATACGATCGAGAATGTGGACAGAATTGTTTTGGGGGATCGCCGAATGACTGTTGAACAGATCGCCTCCAGAGTTGGCATTTCTGTGGGTTCTGTGCACACAATCCTGCATGACGACCTGAAAATGCAAAAAGTGTCATCCAGGTGGGTGCCACGAATGCTGATGGACGACCACATGGCTGCCCGTGTGGCATGTTGCCAAGCAATGTTGATGTGCAACGACAGCATGAATGGGACTTTCTTTTCGTCGGTTGTGACAATGGATGAGACGTGGATGCCATTTTTCAATCCAGAAACAAAGCGCCAGTCAGCTCAATGGAAGCACACAGATTCACCGCCACCAACAAAATTTCGGGTAACCGCCAGTGCTGAAAAATTGATGGTGTCCATGTTCTGGGACAGCGAGGGCGTAATCCTTACCCATTGCGTTCCAAAGGGCACTACGGTAAGAGGTACATCCTACGAAAATGTTTTGAAGAACAAATTCCTTCCTGCACTGCAACAAAAACGTCCGGGAAGGGCTGCGCGTGTGCTGTTTCACCAAGACAACGCACCCGCACATCGAGCTAACGTTACGCAACAGTTTCTTCGTGATAACAACTTTGAAGTGATTCCTCATGCTCCCTACTCACCTGACCTGGCTCCTAATGACTTTTGGCTTTTTCCAACAATGAAAGACACTCTCCGTGGCCGCACATTCACCAGCCGTGCTGCTATTGCCTCAGCGATTTTCCAGTGGTCAAAACAGACTCTTAAAGAAGCCTTCGCCGCTGCCATGGAATCATGGCGTCAACGTTGTGAAAAATGTGTACGTCTGCAGGGCGATTATGTCGAGAAGTAACGCCAGTTTCATCGATTTCGGGTGAGTAGTTAATTAGAAAAAAAATCTGAGGCCTTAGAACTTGAATGCACCTCGTATATGCCACAGTACGTACCCTGATCTCACTTATCTCATTCTCAAGATCCATATGTGAAATTATATGATGGCAACAGTACAATTGTTTTAGTCTTTTCTGATACTAGTTCTTTAAATTTATCCAACAACACTATGTGAGAACATCATCACTTTTCTTCGAAATTTTCGCATTTCAGTTCCCTATACACCTCTACTAAATTTGAATGGACACTACCGACTTGTCACAATCTGTGCCATATATCTCAGGATTCATTTAATGTAGCCTACACTGTCATCCCACTTCGTAAGAATTTCCATATTCTTGACTCTGATACGCTAGTGTAGTGCATGCAATGTTTTGTTTATTTCTTGCATAACCCTTGCAAGCAATCAAAGTCTTCTACTGACTTTTCCTGCTACTGATTTCTTGCTGTCATCCACTGTCATAATTTTGTAGTATTATCTCACATTTTTCAACAAGTTTACAACTGATCTTGTAACTGAATCCTACTGATACAAAGCTCATAGGTTTCCAGCCAAATGAGTTCACTGAAATAGCTTGACTGGAAACACGAGAGCTTCATACTAGTTCAATTCACTGAGAAAGACAGAGAGGTCAAACCCTATTGCATTCTATCTTCGGTTAGGAACATTATATTACATTTATCCACATTTAAAGACAATTATCAGCATATCAAGTGAAATATAAAATATTCTTCATTTTCTTATCACCCCCCAATGACAATACTTTCTTGCTGCAACAGCTTTATCAATGGACAAACAGACTGCAGATAATCATCTGCTTGATTATTTACGTATACTGTGAACAATTAGAATTCACCAGTCATTTACAACCTTGGAACTTTCAACAGTTCCCTCCCTTTACCTCTGTAAGGCAATAATAGTTTAAGTCAGCAAACCAAAATTACTTATGGAAAATAATTTTAATCATTCATGCAACGTATGGAATAAAGATAATTTTATACTTACTGTTAATCAACCAAAATTATATACTCAAACTCCCCAATATGTGAGAATGAGAATCTTCAAATAAGCTAATAGATAGAAACACTAGGTACAAGAAGCTAAGTCTCTTGGAAAATAAGTGCTATGATATAATGATACAGAACATTACTATGCTGTGGAAGAATTCGTGGTGCACACACTAATAATTTCAGCAAGATGTCAGTGAGCACTATTACATAAACATGACTTTATTCTCAGAAAAATATTAACTGTGGAATACTGCTCCACCTCTGCAACTATAATTTTACCTAAGAGATATATGTTGTTAATTTTTGACATATCTCCTGTACCACAATCTGATTGTTCAGAAGTGTATGTTATGAGATGAATAAAGCAGTATTCTCTTTCTTCCAATACTCAAAATAGTGTTCCAATTTTTGTTGAAAATTTTAAATAAATATAATTTACTAGCTCCTATTAGTCAAAACATTCTTTACATACTTGCGTACATGCTCTGATTTCGTATTTGTTTTCAATCAACAAAATGGCACTGTGTTGAATGCCTCTGGAAATTGAGGAAGATATGATCCTGTGTTCTCCTGCATCTAAAGTTTGTAATATATCATAAGTGGATAAAGTGTGCCACATTTCACACAATGGCAATGAACCTAATCTAATTCTTTGAGAGAAACTTCTTTTCCTCAGGAAATATCACTATTTTTGAGCCAAGAATGTGCTCCGGCACCCTGCAGACACAATAGATATTGGTTTGATACATAAAATATGGGAAAAGGCAACCACTCATCTATAGCAGATTGATGCATGGAGTACAGAAACATGTCACAGGAAAATGGAAAAAGAGGTAGTGTTCAAAAGCTGATGTCAATGCTGTTTTTGTTTCTGTGCTCCACACATCAATCCACTGTAGTTCACTTGTTTACTTTCCCTTATTTTACATATTGCTCCATCCACGAATTTCCATTATTGTTGTAGATATTGGGTTGAAGGCCTGTGCATCCAATCTTTTACCCATTTTATAAACAGGACAGTCTTGCACTTCTTCTAGTCAGACAGATTGGTTCACTACGCAATAGCTTTTCAATTTATATGAGGTAGAGAAGAGGTAATTCTGAAGTATATTCAATGTAAAATATAATGGGAATTCCATCAGGGTCTGGTGTCTCATTTACTTTAAGCAATCAATGGTGGTACAGTAGAGGGACACACATATGTGAATGTTTATTTAAATTCTTAATATCAATTCAGTTTCAGCAACAGACTGATTTAGTGGAAGGTTTAGGACCAGTCTGACTTATATGAAGGAAAACAACTTCTTAGTTTTCTGATGGATAATTCCCCTGGATGTTGCGGAAACAGCTGTAGGCTTCACACACAAAATCATAGCTTTCTAATTTTATATATTGGTTTTCTTACTTTGTCTTCTGTATTAAAGTGTAATAATATCTTCTTTCACAGCATTCCCCAAATGGTATTCTTATTCCTTGTTTTTTTAATCATCTTATTAAGTACACATTTACTTAAAGTATAATTCGTGATGTGTTTGAGCTTTAGTCATGAAATTCCTATTTTCGCTGGGTTTGAACTGTGTGATCTGAATCTTTTAAGCAGAAATGAAAGTGACTTTTACTTCTACCAAACACAAATACTCCCTTGAATTCAAGAGAGATGTACAGACTGATTGTGTGTGCCAACAGACGAATACACATGCACAAAAAAAAGTGCACAAAATAAACGATGTCTCTTGTCAACACAACAGAGACGGTCAGTGTTTCAAGCCACCCTCATGAATTACACAGTTTGAACTTCAAAAACCTCTTTCTCAGTACTCTTCTGATTATTCTCAGTTCAATTCAGTTCAGTGCACTGTGTTTCTGGTCATGAATAGGATGGTACGACTTGTGTACAATGCTGTTGGTCAACATGCATCGGGGAGCTATTAAAGGGATATAGGATGCGAATATTGTCATTTCACTGCAAGAAGGGTTATCAGTACAGTAAATTGTATGCCAAACTGGCATACACCACCACGACAAAATCTGAATATTCTACTACTATAGCGAGCCACAAAACACTGAAGCTCTGTCTCACAGTTGATGCCTGTGGACGACATCAGCTGATGACTGGTACTTATGAATTGTGACTTGTTTGTACCCCCAGGAAAATGTAATGGAACTACCTATTTTGGAGACAACTGAGAGGGCTACGTCAGCTGAGACAGATTCAACAGTCCCCACATGATCAACTGACCTCTAGGCATCCATTACAAACAACAGCCCAAATCCCCTAGCACAAATGTGTTCAAAGAAAGTGTACCACAGAACACCTGGAACAGAAACTGGATCAATGGTATTGTGACAGTTACAGATTTTGCCAATATGTGATGACAGACACAGCAGAGTGTGGAAGCAACCAGGTACCAACACACGTCTCAGGTGTGCAGTCCCACATGTCTGGCAGCGAGGTGAGTTACTTGTGTTTTTGGCTAGTACTGTGGACGAATGAGGGGCACCTCTTGTGCCAAACCTAATTTGGGGCTGTATGGTATTGAGACAGGATCCTCCAATCTACTGCGTAGCTGTACAATCAACATTTCACCAATCAGATTGTATTTCAAAATGATAATATGTAAGTAAACTGTGTTCATCCTACAAACATTTTCCTCAAGGAGGCATGAATCAACCAAATGAAATGGCCTGTAGCAAATACCAACATGAATCCCCCTAAACATGATTGGGGCCAGCTGGTGAAACTTGCCACGTTTTGTCACAGGAACGCTACTCCCATATGAGAACACCTCAAAAAGTGAGACAGGCTCAAGTAGCAATATCTTAACCACCTTGTGGGCAGCATGCTGAAGATGATTCAATCATGTTACCCAACAGCAGATTTTGTTTTCACAGGCATGCACTTTATGTCGTTTTTATTCCACAGACAAAATTATTTCATTAGTTTTGTAAGATTTAAGTATTCATTCTATGCTCCCCATGAATCTAAGCCCGTATATGTTCATAGACATGTAGGGGGCCCAAAACTTTATATGAAGTCTAGTTCACACCAATCATTACACATACATTCAACAGTTATAGAGGGTGAAATTGCAAAACTGGTGTATGCTATTGTCCCTCATAGGTCAGTGATACTGTGAGGAATGGCTTGAACATCCCCTTATACCTGAAGAACCCTTTTGAAGAGCTGTACTTTCAGCAAGACTGTGAACAACCCCATTTCCAAATTGCATTAGAGTTGTTCAGTGAATAGTACAGAAACATCAGAACATTTGCCAATCAAATGAAAACCTTTTACCACAATATCCTGGTCACTTCTTGAATACTGACAGTTATGCAGCATAATGTTTCAACCACTATTCTCAAGCTGTGGGCAGTTCCTGAGTAGTTATGGATCAGCATAGTTGCATGGTGCTTCTTGTGTATTGAGGAATCTTTGGTATGACAAGTTGTCACTGACAACAGAGGCACTACATGCAGTTAGGAAGATGTGTCTAATTCTATCCCTCCTTCGCTTATATTACATCAGATAGGCCTATTTCAAATGGTGTGAATCTCCTCATCAAAGAAAATGTTCAGCATTGTGGAATAAAACTGCTTTGGAAAGAAATATTAACAATTAACTCTTATTACTTTATTACTGGTAATTTGTGTTATTCTACTTGCACATAAATGTGTTTCAAATGTATCCTATAAATCAGAGAAACTTTTTTTATAACTATGCTATTTAACTAAACATCTTAGTACTAGTTTCTCCTTATATTCATAAGCACAATCATGATGAAGGTCAGAGGATAACAGTAACCTAAATACTGCAATAATTAGATGTTTACAAAAGTATTATTACCTACCACATTACAAACAAGGGTTTACAATTCTCAGTTTATCAATTCTGGATTTAGAAACAATATTTAGTAACTTACGCTTTTACTGCATTAATGAACTGTTGCGATTCCACCCAACTGCTCTGACCCATGACGTAACTGTGTTGTGTGATGCCATATTGGTGCAGTGTTTTGAATTGGATTGTGTCTGATATTATTAGTGCTGTGTGTTTCTTATGGTTAGAAATATAGAAATTTAAGCAAGTTTTTCTCTTTTTGTCAGTAATGGATATGACAGAGAAATTTATGAGTAGAACATGGACTGCTGCAATGGGCAAAGATGTGATTCCATGATCAAGTTTCTACAGTTACCTGGGCTGATTGCTAGAGAGAGAGAGAGAGAGAGAGAGAGAGAGAGAGAGAGAGAGAGAGAGAGAGAGAGAGCATGCACTCCGGTGCGTTATTCGCCAGCCTAGATTCTTGTTGTTGTGGGTTGGCAGGAGAGCCAACACCGGTTTTGAGAGGAAGCCGAAACGCACGCTTTTTAGCTCACGCAGGCTGGTGTGAGGTCTGGAACAGGACAAGGGAGTTAGACTTTAGCAAAAAAGGACGTAGCTGTGGAATAATTAACTTTAATCCATAAATGGTGAACGTCGCTCTTGATGGTACATGTTTTACAGCATCAACAGTAAATGATAATGGCGCCTTGCTAGGTCGTAACAAATGACGTAGCTGAAGGTTATGCTAACTATCGTCTCGGCAAATGAGAGCGTATTTTGTCAGTGAACCATCGCTAGCAAAGTTGGTTGTACCACTGGAGCGAGTGCTAGGAAATCTCTCTAGACCTGCCGTGTGGCGGCGCTCGGTCTGCAATCACTGATAGTGGCGACACGTGGGTCTGACATATACTAACGGACCGGGCCGATTTAAAGGCTACCACCTAGCAAGTGTGGTGTCTGGCGGTGACACCACACTTGTGACAGTGCTTGGGTTATCTTTTTGATATTACTATGTGAGTTTTGGTTTGCTCTACTGTGGACTTCAGTTTAGGTAAGACAGATTAAGTGAAGGCTTAGATAACAGACTGAAGATTGAAGTGTGTTGGTTTCTGGTACTGAGGGTTTTATTTTAGTTGCCATATAGGTCAAGTGAAATTTGTGGTATGGAGATTTGGAGTTTTGTGGGAGTTCATGGTATCAATAACTTCATTTGAGCTATATAGGTCAGGCGAAATTTGCAACGCTGTGTCTTCAAGTTGTGTGGGGGTTCCTGGTTTCAAGGACTTTGTTTGAGCTATACAGGTCAAGAAAATTTAAAAAGGGAAATGGATACATTAAAGTTAGATATAGTGGGAATTAGTGAAGTTGCAGGAGGAATAGGTCTTCCGGTCAAGTGAATACACGGCTATAAATACAAAATCAAATAGGGGTAATGCATGAGTAGCTTCAATAATGAATAAAAAAAAATAGGAATACAGATAAGCTACTATGAACAGTATAGTGAACATGTTACTGTAGCCAAGATAGACACAAAGCCCATGCCTACCACAGTAGTACAAGTTTATAAGCCAACTAGGTCCACAGATGATGATGAAATTGAAGAAATGTATGGTGAGATAAAAGAAATTATTGAGATAGTAAAGGGAGATGAAAATTTAATAGTCATGGAGGACTGGAATTAGAGAGCAGGAAAAGGAGAGAAGAAAAAGTAGTAGGTGAACATGGAATGGGGGTAAGGAATGAAAGAGGAAGTGGCATAGTAGAATTTTGCACAGAGCATAACTTAATTGTAGCTAATACTTGGTTTAAGAATCATGAAAGAAAGTAGAATACATTGAAGACGCCTGGAGACGCTGGAAGCTTTCAGACAGATTATATAATGGTACGACAGATATTTAGGAATCAGGTTTTAAATTGTAAGACATTTCCAGGGGCAGACGTGGACTCTGACCACAATGTATTGGTTATGAACTGTAGATTAAAACTGAAGGAACTGCAAAAAAGTGGGAATTCAAGGAGATGGGACCTGGACAAACTGACAGAACCAGAGGTTGGAGAGAGTTTCAGGGAGAGCATAAGGGAACAATTGATAGGAATGGGGGAAAGAAATACAATAGAAGAAGAATGGGTACCTCTGAGGGATGAAAAAGTGAAGGCAGCAGAGGATCAAGTAGGTAAGAAGACAAGGGCTAGTAAAAATCCTTGGCTAACAGAAGAGATACAGAATTTAATTGATGAAAGGTAAAATGTAAAAATGCGGTAAAGAAGCAAGCAAAAAAGAATACAAACATCTCAAACATGAGATCGACAGGAAGTGCAAAATGGCTAAGCAGGTATGGCTAGAGGACAAATGTAAGGACATAGAGGTAGATATCCCCAGGGGTAAGACAGATACTGCCTACAGGAAAATTACAGAAGACTTTGGAGAAAAGAGAACCACCTGTATGAATATCAAGAGCTCAGCTCCGAGGGGAAAGCAGAAAGATGGAAGGAGCATATAGAGGTTCTGTACAAAAGCAGTGTACTTGAGGGCAAGATTATAAAAATAGAAGAGGACGTACATGAAGATGAAACAGGAGATACGATACTGTGTGAAGAATTTGACAGAGCACTGAAAGACCTAAGCTGGAACAAGGACCCTGGAGTAGACCACACTCCATTAGAACTACTGATAGCCTTGAGAAAGCCAACCATGACAAAACTCTACCATCTAGTGAGCAAGTTGTATGAGACAGGTGAAATAACCACACACTTCAAGAAGAATATAGTAACTCCAATCCCAAAGAAAGCAGGTGTTGACAGGTGTGAAAATTAGCAAACCATGAGTCTAATAAGTAATGGATGCGAAATACTAACATGAATTCTTTACAGACAAATGGAAACCCTAAAAATTATCTTAGAAGATACATAAAGGAAAGGCAAACCTATGTTTCAAACATTTGTTGACTTAGAGAAAGCTTTTGACTATGTTGACTGGAATACTCTCTTTCAAATACTGAAGGTGGCAGGGGTTGGTTGGTTTGTGGGATTGAAGGGACCAGAATACTGAAGGTGGCAGGGGTAAAATACAGGGAGTGAAAAGCTATTTACAATTTGTACAGAAACCAGATGGCAGTTATAAGAGTCGAGGGGCATGGAAGGGAAGCAGTGGTTGGGAAGTGAGTGAGACAGGGTCATAGCCTATCCCTGATGTTATTCAATTTGCATATTGAGCAAGCAGTAAAGGAAACAAAACAAAAATCTGGAGTAGGAATTAAAGTCCATGGAGAAGCAATAAAAACTTTTTAGGTTTGCTAACGGCACTGTAATTCTGTCAGAGACAGCAAAGTACATGGAAGAGCAGTTGAATTGAATGGACAGTATCTTGAAAGGAGGATATAAGATGAATGTCAACAAAAGCAAAACGATGATAATGGAATGTAGTCAAATCAAATTAGGTGATGCTGAGGGAATTACATGAGGAAATAAGACACTTAAAGTAGTAGATGAGTTTTGCTATTTATGGAGCAAAATAACCGATGATCGTCAAAGTAAAGAGGATATAAAATGTAGACTCGCTATGGGAAGAAAAGTGTTTCAGAAGAGAAATTTGTTAACATTGAGTATAGATTTAAGTGTCGGGAAGTCTTTCCTGGAAGTATTTGTATGATAGATTTAAGTGTCAGGAAGTATTTTCTGGAAGTATTTGTATGGAGTGTAGCCATGAATGGAAGTGAAACAGGGATGATGTACAGTTTAGACAGGAATAAATCTGGTGCTACAGAAGAATTCAGAAGATTAGATAGGTATATTACGTAACTAATGAGGAGGTACTGAACAGAACTGGGGAGAAGAGGAATTTGTGGCATAACTTGACTAGAAGAAAAGATCGGTTGGTAGGACGCATTCGGAAGCATCAAGAGATAACCAATTTAATACTGGTGGGAAGCGTGGAGTGTAAAAATCGTAGAGAGAGACTGAGAGATGAATACACTAAGCAGAATCAGAAGGATGTAGGTTGCAGTAAGTACTGGGAGATGAAGAAGCTTGCACAGGATAGAGTAGCATGGAGAGCTGCATCAAACAAGTCTCTGGATTGAAGAACACAAAAATAACAGGTCAAGTAAAATTTATGATACCAATGGTTTTTTGCTTTTGCATAAGTTGGTTGTGTTCAAAGTTGTGAATTTTGTGTGTTTGATTTTTGGGTTAATATTTGTTTGGGAATTGTATCATTATTCTCATTGTCATATATTTAGTTGTTACCTACTCAAGACCCCCGACTTCCAGCAGTTCCCCTACATTATTTATGGTTTTTCATGGGTGTAATGAGTGGCACCATAATCACCATATTATATATGCTTGAAATAGGGCTGTCTGCCGCATTGATGATGTCATGGATCAAATGAGATGGATGGAATCACAACTTTCGGTAATCCCTTTTTGATTTGCTGTATGGTTTTCTCAGATTTCCAGTTTTTTGCTTTACTTCTGTAAGCAACTAGGTGTACCTTTGCACTTGAATAAAGACTTCTATCCTGATCATCTGACATGGAGAAGCACTAATATGACTTCTTTGTTGTTAATTGTGGAAGGAAATGTGTTTCATTTGGAAATGATTTCTGTTTATGGTTGTTAACACTACTTAAGAGTAAATGTACTGCAAAGTAAGCAAAGCATTCTAAGGTCTTTGATAAAGTTTTTGCAAGATGTTTTGTCATCTACTTTATATATCCTCGCAACTCATTTCTCTAGAATGGAGACTGTAGCTGAATATCCTACAGAATACTCTCTGGACAACAAGGAGTAAATGCATGCAAGATCAACCAGCAATATTCTTTGCAAATCACAGGAACTAAAATGAGCTCAAAATACAAAGCACAATACACTGCTATTTGCTTTCCTTCAACTTATCGCTACATTATTGATTTTTTCCTTTGCTGTTCATGTGGGCAGCACAGGGAGTTTAAAAGAATTTGACCCATAGTGTCCATTTTTGTTATCTAAATTTACAAAACTCAATTTTCATTATAACTATATGCAGACATCGTAATAGTAAAATCAGGACTGTACAGCCCAGATTTTTCTGTAAAAGAGTTTCCATATTTTTCAAAATGAACCCAGGAAATGAAATACAATATCATCGCTTATGAATGAAAAATGAGGAACAAATGATGTGTCACTCATAAAACAACTTAGATTTTAGGAGCATATTGAAATAGGAAGGCCACCAGTTAATATGCGTCAAAATAACTCAAACCTCATGAAGTCTGCAGATGACTAGAGTTAACAATGAACAAAGATTTTACAATTCCTAATGACAAACAAAAGCATTGTTCCAATACAAGCATAATATAATTTAAAGTATTTATGGATATTCAGCAAATCAAATCAAGAAGTGTATCAACATTTCCAAAATTCTGCCTGCAGAAGAGCACTGTTGAATCTACAGCAATCTCTTTGAAATATCAAGGAATACATCGCAATTATGAGCTGCAGAAAAATAAAATTACAGACATTGTAAGAAATTTACCAAGCATTATTAAACAATAAGTTATCATGGCAACTGACCAAAGACATGATTAACATGATGGACATACAAGCCCCCAACATATCCAGCAGATCAGACTGTAAAAAAAAAAAGGGAAAGATTTTTTTCAAGGCACATACTTCTTTGGCTTCTACGACCTGCAAGGAAGCTATAACTGTCCAACCTAATCATCACCTTAGGTTATGCTACAGTTCAGGACTGTACAGTATCATGATCTTTAATGCAGTCGCCATCTTGACTACACTTATCTAGGTCTAGAATACAGTATGACAGACAACTTCATCCTCCTCCATGATTAAACAACATGATCCAAGCCATCACCCACAAGAACAAATTGAGTTGTAAACAAACACATGAAAGATAAGTAGAACTGAAACAAACAAAAACATTAAAGCACCATCTGCAATATATATGATGTCAAGCTTGAAAGAATATCCTGTATTGTTCACTAAACCACAAGTTATTGCCCTTTTGGGTAAAGAGGTATATTTGATACAAGTCATCAGCTCTGAAAAGTGACTTCGGGAAATATGCAACAAATGTTCTGGCAATTTTTTCAAATGGGCTAAGCTACAAGTCAGTTTGTCACCATAACCAGCTTTCTTTTCACATGTACTGGTTTTGCCAATTCTCCACCAGTCACCTACCAACCTAACCTGGCCTCAGGTAAAACTACAAATCAATCTGTCAGCATAACCAGGTTCTTTGGCTTCATCCACTAACAACAAGACTGAATATATGCACTAGAAGGTGATGTCACAGCAGTCATTAACATTATATCATCAGTCAAAGTTGACGATTCGTACTGAATCTTTCCCCTGATGCCATCTCTTCTGTAAGCATCTGATCAACTGTGATGAAGCTCTAATAAGTTTGTTGTAGCTTTGGCATTTACATTAACTCATTAGATCCCAACTTTTTTGAGACCATTTCCCCAGAGTGCAATCAGATATCAGCAAGTAGCCTCTCTTCTCCAACCATTATCAGCATTACCTCAGAGTTTAATCACATATTAGCTACTACCCATCCCTTTCTATCCCCATTGTTAACATCAGTAAAGATTACAATGAAAAAGAATTTTCTCTGAAAGTTTTTTTTTAGAATGATGTAAGATACTAATATTTAGTTTTTACAAGTTTTTTATTATGCCATGAACTGATGAGTCAATGAGGGATTTGGTACTGCTTATTTCTAACAATATCTTTATATAATGAAGAAGCAATTATAAGTGCATTTCATCAGGAAAGACAGCTAACTATTCACCTTTATGGAGATTCACCTTCATCAAGAGACTTGTTACAAGATACACTTCCTCTGCACCGCTTTTCACCCTAGTGACATTTGCTTCACCCACAACCTGCACTTCCATTGAAATCAAACAACTTAAAACGTGTGCGCTATACTAACTGTTTGTATATCGACTGATTGAGTCATTATTTCTGAAATGGCAAAAATTAGAAGACTTCAGGCTGTTAATGTGTCTAAGCACTGCCACTAATAATAGCAGTATCAATAATGTGTATGCACTACAGCAGTGTACTACCTATTACACTGTTACTGTAGTGCTGTGCTGTCAATTTGTTTACTACTTCAAGTCCATATAATGAAGCAGGTTTTGGTCTATTGCTGGAGATCCCAACAACTCATTTTTATGAGATATTTAAGCATCTATATGATATGTATGTCTGAATTTTACTGTCATAGCAAGGAAGATGTTCACATATTCGATTAACGAACTATAAGTTCCACCACACTGTACACATGTTAATGCTATTATTTGGAAAAAAAAAAGTTAATGATTCAGGAACTGAAAAAGATTGTTAAGTGATTGTTTTTCTGAAATCAAATTAGTAGCAGTATGGCACTCTGCAAATACAAGATGCATCATTATGTATAAAAAGGAGGCATATTCCGTACTTACACTAGGTATTCATCCTGCATACTTTTGATGTCATTTGAAAAAGGTTAAAAGTCCTTCACAGAGTACAGAACTGTCACCTTTATCAAATGACACACTTGTAACAGAATATCACATGTTGCTGTTTTTCATCCATGACACAGCTTTCTTTCCTCTGCCTAATGCTAGAACAACTGTCGAAAAATGGGTGCTGCAGTGGAGGAGGTATTTCCGAAACCCAAGAAACAATGTGGTGTAGGAAATACTGAGCTTTGTAAATGACAGATAATTAAAACTGCAAAAATTAAAAGCTCAGCTCAAGTAAATCATATGGGGAAATTCATATCTGCAGTTAAAACAGGAGAGTAATGCAAGTAATTATATCTAGGTTGTAGGCTCAAATGGCTCTGAGCACTATGGGACTTAACATCTATGGTCATCAGTCCCCTAGAACTTAGAACTACTTAAACCTAACTAACCTAAGGACATTACACAACACCCAGTCATCACGAGGCAGAGATACCTAGGTTGTAGGAAATGGTATGATATATGATCTTTCTTTTCAACTATAAGTCCGTACAGTACAACAATAACTCAATGATAGGAAACTGGCACTTGCATTTGATTGTATTCCTGTGTACTTGACAGCTTGGAGTTTAATTTAAAGCAAACAATAAATTAATATTCAGTTATTTAGTTTATTTTTGCAGATGTCATCAGTAATTCTTTGCAGGCACAGATGGTATCGCACAGACAGATAATGTAAGCAATGTTTGTTCCATGGAATAAACAAAAATGCAAAAGATGTTTATTTGAATTGACTGGATACCAGTTAAAAGACAACGAATCCACTAACGAGGCAATCCAAAATGCTGTACATTTCTGTACCAGTTTGTTGGGAAAAACAAAGCAATGTGTTGAGGAACTTAGTAAACTCAAAATGGCTGCTAGTAAGTTACCAATAGATGAGAGAGGTAAAACTTCAAATCCAAAAGCTGTCTCACGAGGAGAACTGCTTAAAATCCATAATCACATCTTGTCATTTCCTACAAAGGAACTCAATGTGTAGTAAGAGATATAACCAACCTCAATGCTAGACTTACAGTGAAAGTCATGCATTCTCTTTCCAAACAGAATTATCCAACAAGTAAAATAACACACAAATACCATGCAAAGTACTTCCATGGCAATTTCTCATATAGGTTTGGAGGCCACAAATACACACATATTTTAAATGTGAGAAACTGAATGTCAAAATAAAGAATCCTCACTTAAATGATGCAGCAAAGGGACCAGCGGTGACACTTTTAGTGCACAAAAGGAGAAGCAAAAAAATTAGCAGGAAATCAATGTAATTGAAATAAGAAGCAGAAGTGAAGAACATGTGGCAGCCATTTCTTTTGATTTCATGCAAAATCTCCCACTGCCACAAATTCCTGTTCAAGAAATGTTTTTAACAGACAACTTTGGGTAAATGTGTTTAATATCTCTAACTTAAAAACATGAAATCCTTGTCTCCATTTTTCCAACAGAGGTCAAGCAAAACAGGGTTGTAATGAAGTTGATCCTATATTGACAGTGATCATACTTGTTTTCAGACATTTGCCCTGCACAGAATCGTAATCTTTCAATGGTAAGATTCCTTCTGTCACTTATAGATACTGGGAGTTTCAAATTTTTATGCCGTTACTTGCCTGTAATGGGTGAGTCCTACGTCCCATCTGACAATTTGTATTAATAAAGAAGGTAACCAGGAAAACCAACAGAGTTTTGACAGTACTTGGCCACAACAGTCAATATTTTGTGTATGATAAATTTATTAAAGGTGCATAACAATATTTCAATCTGACAGTGCATTAAGTCTGTAAATATTGGCATTTCCAGTTTGCTGTAATGTTTTCACCCACTTTGACAATCTCTTGATGAATGATCAGGGTAGTAAGTATTACATTTAAGTTTTTTTTTGTTATACTTTCTGACATGTTCCACACCCAAGAGAATCATCTTATTTTTGGGTCTATGTAACAAAAACTAAATCTAATCCAATCTTTAGACTCCAAAAGAATACACAAAAATTATCCTTTCAGCACATATTCAAGGAAAGTATACTCTTGCTGTGGTTGATGCAAGTGTCATTTCTGATTCCGAAGCCTGGTGGCCTCCCTAATACAAAAGAACATGTCTGTCTTTAAAAAGACTTATCTTGCACCTCCCAGGTGCGAGATATGTATCTTATCACTGTGCCAGCTCTCTTGGTTAGGCCTACATTACCTACACAGGTATAAGTAGAAATACTATCAATCTGGATTCTGCAATTTAGCTGTAATGAATTGCTCACTATCTGTGGCACCATTCCTATCTGAATTGCTCTGTTATACTATCTGCAGGAATTAGTCTGACAGATTCAGTCTTTTTAATGTGGTGCCAAATGACACTTCCAAAACAACTGAAGATTTTTGCACCTCCTTGTCCCCACAACTGAAAGATCCCTCTCTAAATGGGGCTGGAGTGAAGTGCCCCTCCTTCACATTTATGTCACATAATGATGTAATGGGAATTTATATTTACAGCACAGGCCCCCTACATTTAACAATTCTACATTCTGAAGGAATGTAACAACATTATGAAAAGGATAGTTGCTACTCACAGTATAGCAGATATGCTGATTTGTAGATAAGAGACTGTCAGAAAATGAGCTTTCGGCCAGGAAAGCCTTTGTCAAAACACACACACGCAAACGCAACTCACACACACATGACCACAGTCTCTGGTTTCAGCTGCCAGAGACTGTGGTCCTATGTGTGTGAGTTGTGTTTGCGTTTGCACGTGTGTGGTGTGTTTTTATTCAACAAAGACATTGTTGGCCGACAGCTCACTTTCCGACTGTCTTTTTGTTGTGCCTATCTGTGACTCAGCATCTCCACTACATGGTAAGTAGCAGCTACCCTTTTCATAATATTTTTAGATTATGATGATTTGAGGAAATTTGTTCACTGACACAGTAGACATGAAGCTTGTAGACAAGTGTGTTCTCTACCTCAGGATACAGTATATAAACATCTGCTTCAAAAGAAACTCTAAACCTGTTTTCTAACAAGTTTTCAGTATTGTCAATTCAAAATTAATTTTTGTGTTCTTTTTCTTGACGCATGTGTAAAATGGAATATTGAGAGAGGTGTCACTGTTAAAGCAATGGAGTCACATTCAAAAACAATCCTGGTTCAAATCCCCACATGGCCACCATGTCGATTTTGTTTGTTTGCCTTAGCATGGAAGGTGAATACCAGGATGGATCCAATGAATCAGCCATAGTTTATTTCCTGTGTCATATGAAATAACAAATATATATGGAAAAGGAGATTTATCTTCCATATTATCATGCAGTAGTTCCAATAACTAACTTGTGTCAATGAGTGTACAGCACACTATCATCTTTAAGTGACTTGGACAGCATTTCCATTTGGTATGATGAATGGCAGCATGCTCTAACTGATGAAAAATGTAAACTGCTGCAGGTAAGCAGAAAACCAATCCTATATATAATGTTCAAATACAGTATAAGTACAATGCTCTTTCAAATAGTCATATCAATTAAATATCTGTATGTACTACTGCAATGTGACATGAAATGGAACCAGGCCTAGCTTGTAAGGCTGGTTGTAGGGAAGGCAAATGTACAGAACACTTGTGCAACACATTCTCAAGAACTGCTGAAGTGTTTGGATCACCAACAATTCATACTTGACACTGTAGCAATTCAGAGACATGCTGCCAGGTTTGGGGTCTAGTGCAGCAGGGGATACAACCCGTCGGTTTTGGACAATGACGTCACACGTCGCCAGAGAGCAGTTTACCATTTTCGCTTTTGCTGTTATGTTTCAGTTTCGTTTTTTTACTGATTGCTTAATAAAGTGGATCTGTTTATTCTATCTCGTGAGATTTTTTTTTTAAAAAAGCCAAAAAACACTTATCAGCCACTAAAGGGAGCTACAACACTAAGAAGAATCGCTTCTCGATTGGCCACTTGTGACGTCATTGTCCAAAGCCGACGGGTTGTATCCCCTGCTACACTAGTCCCCAGGTTTGTTACTGGTATGTTTCAACAACACAAGTGTTATGAAAATGAAACATGGACTGAAATGGGAGTCCCTGATGGGAGGAAGACATTCTCTTCATGAAACTTTATTGAGAAAATTTAGACAACCAGGTTTTGTGACAGACTGCAGATTGATTCTACTGGCATCAACATTCATTTTACATAAAGACCATGTAGACAAGGTTCGAGAAATCAGGATTTTACTTCAACACATCGACATGTCATCCCCCTCCCCTTCCATTTGTGAATTGAACAGAAAATGGGTGACTAGCAGAAGCACAAAGTACCCTCTGCTGTGGTTTGCACAGCAGTTTGCTGAATATGTATGCAGAGGTAGAATTCAGCCACAAGTACAACACAATAATTATTATAATAAACCTAGTTTTGGGTAACTTCAGATTTATACTGTGACATCAAAGTAGCAGCACAGAAAGGCCACATCAAGACAGATGGCTATCAGTCACTATATGTCAACGTGTTTGGAAAGTGTTTGTCTGAAGAATGAGTAAGTCCATCATTTCAGCCTCATGAATGTGCACTGAAATTACCTATTCTTTAGGTAGGCCCTACTATTCAATACTGCTATTTTTACATACAAGACGAATAGACAGAGTCTGACTGTTGAACTGTGACTCACAGCACACAAGGCATTGTTCTGTACCCTCTAAGAAAATAAGTTTCGAATCCTTGAACCCAACCTATAAAAATGAGACCTAAATAGTATAAAACATAGCTTCACATTGTGTTACAGCTAACCGATCGCGAAAACCAAAATCTGAAGATATTTAATACGAAATTCACAGCAGATAGATTGCCTTATATCCATTCCTAGACAACAATGACATCTATCAGTATCATCAACAAACAATGTTTATCTGTCATTAGTTTTCATGGGGGCTGTGAAACACTTATTGCAAATATTTAGGTTAACTTACTTAAATAATGTTTAGTTCTGAATTAAAGATGCCAGATAATTACACAATTTTTTTTTTTTTTTTTTTTTTTTTTTTTGGTGGAAAACTTCGAATGAAAAACATAACATTTGAAGACTGGTACACTGGTCACCTGAACGGTACAGTGACGATGGCGACTATTAAACATTTGTAATGTTAACCGAGGTCGACTTTAAACGTGCCAATGTATGTTGTTTCTTCCAATTAAAGTGATGTAGCGGACGCTCCATTGCGTCGAGGTTCATATCACAGAATGTTTATCTAAGATTATCAATCAGTGTGGTAAACTGAGTTAATTTCCCACAGTCTTATCAACTACTTCACACATATTGACATTCCAGTGGAATAGCAGAGAAACAGTGCTTACCTCTCTACATTTACGTCTTCCTTCATTTAGTACACACAGTACTTAGTTTTACATCGGCTTTTACACAGCCACTCGCTTACACCTTGTCTTTCGGCCAAGCCCACTGTTTCAAACGTATCACCGTCACTGTTATCAGCTGAAATGCTTTACGAAACATAGTTTGACATAGGATACGTTTGTGTTGACATTTACTTTCAAAATACTGCTGGCTTGCATTGCTTTCTAATCAGGCTGTGAGAATACAAATTCTATTACATGTCGTTTACGTTGCACTTAACATTCCCTACGTAACGCATTAGCAAAATTCAACAGCAAATTTCTAACTTTTTTCCACTTGACTTCCGACGGTATCTTCCACTATCCACTCGTGACGTCATACGTGAGCTTTGTACTATGTACAGATAGTCAGAGAGAGAACGTGTAGTGCTATCTTGCCGTGGTACTCTTTGACCACTGTTTATCTTGTTGCATTGACTGCTAATTTCACTTGGTAGACAGCTAGTTACTTCGAGATTTGATTGTGCCTTCATGGGTGTGTTGATCGTGTGATGTGTTTGTCATCTTCAAATATGATGCTTATCTGTCAATAAAGACCGTCGGCAGATTGTAGCGGTCTCGGTTGTCGTGTCTTCTCCCGATTCGCTGAATGAACCAGTTATCAGAGCTGCGAGACTTCTCATACAGCTTTGTAGGAGATTTCTTAATCTGCTGCATAACCTCCTGCTCTTCTGCGGCTTCGTGCAGGTATTTGGCTGGGAAGTGAGACAGGATATGAAAGAGCTGACTGAGCGCTTTGTTTTGCATAATCTGGAGGATCTTCATATGAGCCGGAGCCGCATTTCGCCCTATGGGTGATGAATAGTTCGTCACTGGAAGTGTTGATAACATGTAAACGTGAAGGCTGCAATCAGTGGACAACGCCGAGTTTTGCTTGAGTAGTGGGTAGAGAGGGCACAACTACTGCAGTGTCCTCTTGTTGATGTCACTGATGAGCCGTTGCCATGTTAGTTTGCTATCTAGTAAGGGGACCAAGTATCTTGCAATGGATGTCCATTCTGTTGGCATACCACAAAGCTGGATGGGTTGTATCACAGGTTTCCGGCACTTGGTGAGTATGAATACTTGTCTTTTGGCGCCATTGAGTCCTATTCATCACCTAGCTGCCCATGCTCTAAGGTTTCTGCAAGCTTCCTTCAATTGATGGTGCACTACCTGCGGCTGTCTGCTCCAGGTATACAAGACAGTGTCATCAGCTTATGCAGCTGCAAAGGCATGAGGTGTTATCAGCAGGCCTTATGCGTATATGGAGTACAACACAGAGCTTATTACGGAACCCTGTGTCACCCTTGTGTGCACACATCTAATGGTGAAAGTCGCATCGCCGTCCCCTTTGACGTTGAAACTACGATTCTGCAAATAGCTCATCAGGAATCGGACATATGAGCCGTCAGTGTCAAGGCCGAACAGCTTGTGTGGGAGGCCCTGTGACATACAATGTCAAATGCCCTGGTGATGTTCAGAAATATGAGCCCTCAATATTCTTTTTTCTTGAAGGATTGTGTGACGTCTTCAGCGATTCTCAGGAGCTGTAGGGTAGTAGGGGTTGTATAAACCCAAACTGTTCCTGGGGTACATTTTCTTCACAAAGTCGGTGGACAAGCCTCTGTATGAGGAGTCGTTCGAACACTTTGCTGAGCATTGGTAATAAGCTTATGGACCTGTAATTGCAAAGCTCATTTCTGCTCTTTCCAGGTTCCGGCTCTGCTTCCACGTCTCCAGGGAAGTGAGTGTCAGAATGATTTTGTTGAACAACGCCGCCAGGACTGTAGTAGCATCTCAGGGCATTTCATTCAGTGTTCGACCTGGAAGATCATCATGAATAGGCACCTTGTCATTGGGTTATAACTGTAGAGTAGCGTGGACTTCTTTCAGAGTCACCAGCAGTATACATTGGCCATCATACCCAGTGGCAACTGCCAACTAGTTAGTGGGTCTGCCTCTGACTGTCTGTAAGTGACTTCTGTCCTAAGGGCCTCCAGAGTGACGAAAATTATCTGCAAATATGTCCGCCAACACATTAGCTTTCGCTTCTTCAGATCTGGTTCATCGATGATGGTGAGAGGGAGGAGGTGCAGTCACGAGCATGTAAACGTGCCTGCCACATTCCCCACTGTCATGTCAGATTGCATACTCACCAGTTAATCATGCCATCACATATTCTTATTAGTTTGAAGTGCTGTTTTAATTCGTCGTCGCATCAGACTGACACGCCAGTTGATTTGAGGATCCCAGGTGAGGGGCCAGTCCTTGTTGAGCGCGTCCTCCCTGTGATGAGGCCCAGAAGATCAGGCAGTAATGACACAGCTGGGCAGCCTGTCCTCATCTGTTGTGGTGTAAATGTCTCCAGTGCAGTCTATACTGCATTAGTGAGGGTCGCGACCCATAGAATGGCTATTTCCAAGACATTGGATGACCACTGGTTGTGGGGACTTGCAGTCGACTCCTCTGGTCCACAGATGTGAGCGTTTGCTTGTTCTACGACTCGAAGGAGATGTCGGCCACAAGTGTTGGTAATCAGAGAATGCCACATGATATGCATCATATTTAAGTCCCCTGCTATAAGCAGCTTCACCCTCAGCTGTAGCAGGCTCTTCATTCATCAGAAGCCAGTGGTCTTTGGGGCTGGCGTTGACAGCAACAAACTTCACAACACTTTCGATGATTTCCATCACTATTGTTGCGGTTTCAATAGTTCGCATCATCAATCTCAGGACTGCATAGTAACAGAGCGAGAGACGAGTGTAAGGGGCAGAGAGACGTAGGTGCACCATTTCAGTGGCAGGAATAATAGGCCACGTTCGCCCTAACTGTAGGCTTCAAGTGAGTTTCATTAACAAGATAGATGTCGATGTTTTTATCTTGGAGAAACTGACGAAACTACATGAGATAAGGATGCAGTCCATTGGCGTTCCAGGTTGTGATTTTGATGTCGTTAAGTCTTCTAATTCTGTCCATGGGAGGCTGGAATGACATCATTGTGGCACCTTGCACTTCAGATTCCCCTTGAATGGCAGCAGAAATGATTTGAGGTAAGTTGGCAAGAAGCTTAATTGCCACTTGCTCCATTTAGTCGGCAGTGCCGGCGAATTCAGATTCAGGCCTCTGGTTGAAATGTTGTGAGGAATTTGAGTCTTGCTGTGTTGTTCCGGAATTCTTGGCGGAACTGGAGCTGTTGTGGGTGCTGCTGGTATCGATGTTGATACAATCCTGTATCTTTGAACGATGTCTGATGTGAACAAATCAGATCTGATGCACGTCTTTCCATGAGCAGCGTCGTATGCACTCCGTTTGTCGGTTGCTACTTGTGCACCGCGTCGTTAACTTCTCTTGCAGTAGTCTTCGGTTTGTGATTCAGCCCTTCCAGCAGCGATAAACCACACATTCTTCTGCTGCCAGACTTCACGTAGCGAAAAACTCTGTAATTTGCAGGGGATGATACGGAGCAGTGATGGTATGTTGTAGTCTTGTCTTTAACAAGATCGCAACTTCTGCTGTTGAGATCTTTGCCGAATTTTACGCATTTTTGCGGAAACATGCAATGCTTGGTGACATGAAAGAAACCATGCCATCTGTAACATTGTTTTGACCCCATACGGTTGGGAATACATCAGATGTGGGTGTCAGGAACAGTTTTACTTTATCCCTGCCAGCCTGTTTCCCGGTAAACAGATGTGCACAATTCTCCTTTAGCAAGTGGAATAGTTTTCTGTAACTGTCTTCGTACTGGAGCGAAATTCGTTGCTTTACCGTTTGTTGTTTCAGCTGTCGATCTTCTGTGGCTTCAGCAGGAGGCTCAAGTTCCCGATCTTGGATGGCATTCTAACAATTTTTCGTTTCTATGGCGGAGGTATGCACCACATGCTGCACTATAAATTGCTTCTTCTTGGGCGCCGTTTGAATTCAGTATCAGCGAGAGAGGACTTCTGGACATCACTTATGATGGTTGTTGAAGCACCTCGCTTCGTACCAAATGCGGGTTGAGCTTCCACTAATTTGATAGACAAGTCTGAATCACTATCCATATCCTATTCCAAGTATACAGCGGTGATTGTCATAGCTGGAGCGGACGATGAGGGCTCAGCAGGGAGAGCCCAACGAGATGGCAATCGCTGTGCTGCTAAGCTGTGAAACCAGTGTCATAGTAAAATGACAGGGGACCCGGTCGCCAAGAAAAGAGAAGCTGAATTCACAGATGAACTTATTTATAACTTAATTCAAGCATTCATTGTAACAGCTGAACTGCTGTGATTTTTATCTTAATTTTATTGTAACTTTACGTGAATGTAATAACACACAGACATAGACACAAAGTAAAAAAACACTATACACACATGATATGTTGCTATGTCAACCTACTTTACATATATATTTTATTTTTATATAAACTCTTAGATGTTAAACACTATTCTTTTTTTTTTAAGCACACACAATAGACATTGAATTTTACTTGCTCTGCACCTTTCAGCATCCCCCCTTAAAGTACAATGTTTGTTTTTAATGACTTTAAATCACAAGCTTCACAAATTTAGTTATCGCACAGTCATGGTAATTGTTTGATAATAGCATTTCTAAATTTCTCGAACTTTGATCTTTGTAGAGCTTTGGTCAGTATGTCTGCTAATAGTTCTTCCGTATTACAATATTTTATCTCGAACAAACCTTCTCTGTATTGTTCGCTAACATAGTGAAATTTTACATCAATATGTTTGCTTCGTCTAACCAACTGTCCTGATCTGATCATTTGGATAGTACTTTGATTGTCTACATGAAGAATGATCTTCACTTTTCTTCTGGTTAACTCTTGTTTTAGGATATTGGTGTGTTTTATTTCTTCGGTGCATTCTGTTGCAGAATTGTATTCTGCTTCAGTTGATGAAGTAGCTTCTTAGAACACCAACTAATGGGAGTACCATTATAAAGAACCATGTATGCACTTGTACTTTTTCTGTCTCTTAAATCTTGTGCATAATCGGCATCACAATAAACATTTAGATGAATACTGTCATCTTCTTCACTTTCATTTTTCTTATAGAAAAGAGAATAATTCTTGGAACCTTGTAGATATCTAAAGAGTACTTTTTACATTTTTGTAATCCCTTTTCTTGGGGTCTTCTGTGAAGTGGCTCTCATAGTTTACTGTAAATCCAAGATCTGGTCTGGTTTTACATGACAAATAAAGAAGGCTTCCTATGACTTCACTATATGCAAATTCAATGTGTTCATTTTCTTGATTTTCTTCATTTGTCTTTCCCTCTGGAACTAATGGAGTCTTCATGGCCTTACAGTCATATTGAATTTATCTAGTACTTTCTTTGCATACTGTTCTTGGTGTAAAAATATTCCATCCTCTGTCTTCATTACTTGTATCCCTAAGTACATATCTGGATTTTCTACCACAACCATTTCAAATTTCTTCTTAAGTTTCTTTAGTATATTTTCAATTTTCTCCAATTCTTTTCCTATTATTATTCCATCATCAACATGTATAGCCATGTACATTTCTTCAGTTGCATCTTTAAATATGCACTGATCTGTTATCAATTGAATTAGTCCTTATGATTTTAGGAAATCCGTCAAAGTTTTATTCCATCTGGATGGAGCTTGTTTAAGTCTATACAGAGCTTTCTTCTAAACACTAATTTTTCCAGCTTCTTTGTGTCCTTCAGGTATCTCCATAAAAATTTTTGCATCCAGTTTCCCATAGAGAAATGCTGTTTTGACATCAAACACTCTCATATGGAAACTTTTCTCTGCTACCAGTGGAAACAACAGTCTCAATGAACATATATCTACTACTGGGCTGAATAATTCCTTGAAATCTATATCATTTTCTTGTTAACAACCTTTGATAACTAGTCTTGCCTTATATTGTCCATCATCTTTGACTTTAAAGATCCATTTGCTTGTTAAGATTTCTTTCCCTTTTGCTTCCTCTGGACTAACCAACTTCCATGTTTCATTCTGTTGAAGAGATCTCTTTTCTTCTTCAATTGCTTTTAACCAATTTTCTTTGTCTGGACCACTTCATACGTAAGTAAAGCTGTTCCATAATCATTATATTTTACAGGTTTTTTCAAACTAGTTCTTTTCCTAAGGTTGTAGTTTCTTGTGTCTTTATTGCATGTTATTACTTGTTGATTTTCTTCTCATTGATTTTCATGGTCTTTATTTCATTTTCTTGGTTGCTAGTATCATTCGATGGTTCACCAATAACAAGATATTTCTGTAGAGTTTCTTTTGTCACTTTTTGCTCAAATACAAAATCTCTTGACACATCAATATTTCTTCTTTCTGCATCAAACAGCCTGTAGCCATTTGGCGCATAACCAACAAAAATATATGCATTACTTCTTACACCTAGTTTCTTCAAATAGCCTAAATTTTTGGCAAAAACTCTTGATCCAAAAATTTAGTCTTGACAGATCTGGTCTTTTCTCAAACTACGCTCTGCTACCATTACAATAAGAAAATAGAAAAGCTAAAAATAGAAGGCATTAATAAGGAAGAAAAACAGTTAAAAATGTTTCAAGAAAACAAATAATTTCGTGAGAAAATGGCAGTAAATTGACAGCAATGCAAAATATTTTATTATGAGGACAATTGACAAAAAGGTAAAGGCACATGTATTGTGTTGTGAAACTTCCAAGGCTATGTATGATAAACTTAAAGCAATTTATAAAAGAGATGCATCTCAAAGAACTCAGCAGTTGCTTCAAGAATTTTATAGTTTCAAGTGCGATAAAACCGAAACATAGCTAGTAATATAAGTGGACTACAGAATATAGTATTTGAACTGAATCGTCTCCAGTCAGAATAGACGACAGATTTTATGATCATACCCAAGATATTGTCTATTTTGCCAGAAGAATACAAACACTTTCCTCCAGTATGGGATTCATCACCCAGTGGTGAGAAGACTATGGAAAATCTAATTGCAAGGCATATAAGAGAAGAGGAACGACTGAAAAACAATAATCAAGAAGAGAGTATTGCCTTTGATGTTGGGTTTAACAAAAATAAAAGAAAAGATATAATTTGTAAAAATTGTAGTGGTCGTGGACATTTTGCAAGAGAATGCAAGAAGCCTAAGAAGAGAGAACACTGTTCTATATGCAAGAGGAATAATCACAAAGTAGAAGAGTGTTACTTTAAAAATAAAATTCAAGAACCAAAATTGATATCTTTCAAGTCCTGTGCTCATTGCAAAAAGACTAATCACAAAGAAGAAGATTGTTATTTTAAGAACAAAGATGCACTTTTGAAGACATAGAAGAAGATCTAGTCACTCAAGAAAACAAGAAACAAGATATTGATGAAGAAAAGAAATGGAACACACTGCACATATTGCATATGAATGTAAGGAGCAAAGGAAAGATTTCACAAGGAACCAATGAGAAATAAGATATGGTCATGGTTGTTGTTAGTGCATGTACAGAACATTTGTGTAATGAAGTGGACAAGTTAACAAATGAAGAGACATTATGATAGTATTGTAAAAGTTGCCAAACAGACTCGATCAATGAAAATAATTGCAACAGGAAACTTTGTAGGAGATAACTGTGCTCTAAAAGATGTTATGTATGTTCCTGAACTGGGCAGTAATCTGATGTCTGTAAATGCAATCACTGAAAGAGATTGTACAGTTCTATTTACTAAACATTCTGTTCAAATCTATAAAGGCGAAATACCTGTTTTCAAAGGACAAAAAACAAGTGCGTTGTATGAAGTTAAAATTAAATCAGGAATGCAATCACTACTGACACAAGAAGAAAAACAAGAATGGCGTAAGAAACTAGGTCATCCAAGCATAAGCTGTACTTCAAAGATCAAGAGAGTGTGTGAAGGAGTTCCTAATAGTTTATGTTCAGCAGAACAATTGTGCTAAGCTTGTGTGAGAGCTAAATTAACAAGAAAACCATTTTCTACTGTGAGAGAAAGAGCAACAACACCTCTTGAAATCGTACATACTGATATCTTTGAGAGATAGAACCCCCAACATTTAATGGATATAGGTACTACATGACAGTGTTAGATGGTTTCACTTATTTCTGTGTAACCTACTTGTTAAGATATAAGTCAGAGGCTGAAAGATTCATAAATATGTGTTTTGAAAGTGAAAATAAGTTCAATACAAAAGTGTCAAAAATAAGATATGATAAAGGTGGTGGATACACCAGCCGTGAGTTTAAGAACTGGTGTGAAGGAAAAGGAATTGTGCTAGACTATAGTATTCCTCATAGCCCTCAGCTCAATGGGAAAGCAGAGAGCCTAATCTGACAATAATGAACAAGGCAAGAGCTATGATATTCGATAGCGAACTAAACAAAATCGCTATGGGGAGAGCCAGTGCTCACAGGTACATACTTATTCAATAGAATCCCAACTATCAATCAAAGTGCCACACCTGCAGGGAAGTGGTTTGGGAAAAGACCAGATCTGTCAAGACTTCAAATTTTTGGATCAAGAAATTTTTGCCAAAAATTTAGGCTATTTGAAGAAATTAGATGTAAGAAGTAATGCATATATTTCTGTTGGTTATGCACGAAATGACTGCTTGATGCAGAAAGAAGAAATAGTGTTGTGTCAAGAGATATTGAATTTGAGCAGAAAGTGTCAAAAGAAACTCTCCAGAAATATCTTGCTATTGGTGAACTATCAAATGATACTAGCAATCAAGAAAATAAAGAGAATACCATGAAAATCAACGAGAAGAAAATCAACAAGTAATAACATGCAATAAAGACACAAGAAACTACAACCTTAGGAAAAGAACTAGTTTGAAAAAAAACTGTAAAATGTAATGATTATGAAACAGCTTTACTTTCCTATGAAGTGGACCAGACAAAGAAAACTGGTTAAAAGCAATTGAAGAAGAAAAGAGATCTCTTCAACAGAATGAAACATGGAAGTTGGTTAGTCCAGAGGAAGCAAAAGGGAAAGAAATCTTAAGAAGCAAATGGATCTGTCAGAGGTTGTCAAGAAGAAAAGCATATAAATTTCAAGGAATTATTCAGCCCAGTAGTAGGTATAATGATCTAATACCAGGTGCATTCAAGTTCTAAGGCCTCCGATTTTTTTTCTAATTAACTACTCACCCGAAATCGATGAAACTGGCGTTACTTCTCGACGTAATCGCCCTGCAGACGTACACATTTTTCACAACGCTGACGCCATGATTCCATGGTAGCGGCGAAGGCTTCTTTAAGAGTCTGTTTTGACCACTGGAAAATCGCTGAGGCAATAGCAGCACGGCTAGTGAATGTGCGGCCACGGAGAGTGTCTTTCATTGTTGGAAAAAGCCAAAAGTCATTAGGAGCCAGGTCAGGTGAGTAGGGAGCATGAGGAATCACTTCAAAGTTGTTATCACGAAGAAACTGTTGCGTAACGTTAGCTCGATGTGCGGGTGCGTTGTCTTGGTGAAACAGCACACGCGCAGCCCTTCCCGGACGTTTTTGTTGCAGTGCAGGAAGGAATTTGTTCTTCAAAACATTTTCGTAGGATGTACCTCTTACCGTAGTGCCTTTTGGAACGCAATGGGTAAGGATTACGCCCTCGCTGTCCCAGAACATGGACACCATCAATTTTTCAGCACTGGTGGTTACCCGAAATTTTGTTGGTGGCGGTGAATCTGTGTGCTTCCATTGAGCTGACTGGCGCTTTGTTTCTGGATTGAAAAATGGCATCCACGTCTCATCCATTGTCACAACCGACGAAAAGAAAGTCCCATTCATGCTGTCGTTGCACGTCAACATTGCTCGGCAACATGCCACGCAGGCAGCCATGTGGTCGTCCATCAGCATTCGTGGCACCCACCTGGATGACGCTTTTTGCATTTTCAGGTCGTCATGCAGGATTGTGTGCACAGAACCCACAGAAATGCCAACTCTGGAGGCGATCTGTTCAACAGTCATTCGGCGATCCCCCAAAACAATTCTGTCCACATTGTCGATCATATCGTCAGACCGGCTTGTGCGAGCCCAAGGTTGTTTCAGTTTGTTGTCACATGATGTCCTGCCTTCATTAAACTGTCGCACTCACGAACGCACTTTCGACACATCCATAACTCCATCACCACATGTCTCCTTCAACTGTCGATGAATTTCAATTGGTTTCACACCACGCAAATTCAGAAAACGAATGATTGCACACTGTTCAAGTATGGAAAACGTCGCCATTTTAAGTATTCAAAACAGTACTCATTCTCGCCGCTGGCGGTAAAATTCCATCTGCCGTACGGTGCTGCCATCTCTGGGAACTATTGTCAATGAACGTCGCCTCATTTTAAAACAATGCGCATGTTTCTATCTCTTTCCAGTCCAGAGAAAAAAAATCGGAGGCCTTAGAACTTGAATGCACCTTGTATATTACTACTGCATATGTAGCACTACAGTTACCATAATTTCTGCGAAATATTAATGCAGTGGTAGGGTTATAAGTTTTGCAGTGAGCATTTTCTCTTTACACGATATTTTGACATCTTCCTGAATTGTCTTCACTACAGGTCGAGCATAGTGTTTGTTACTTTAGTTGTTCAGAAAATAACAAATTCTACTCTTGACGGTTCACAGATGCAGGCCAATTCACACTAGCCATCACATCATGTCACGTCAAAACATTCCACAAAGCATTTGAGGTGGCAATATTCACACAGGCCATCAACGGAGCGTCACAACATGATATATCAATTTTTGTCGAGAAGAACATTTTAATGGTGTCGTCGATTGCTAAAATCGGAAATTAACCTATTTGCACCGTGTTCATTAATTTAATAGTAGTGGAATTTGTGCATGTGTCTCTTCTTAATCTTTATTTTTTTTTGTGGTTTTTTCCCTGGCAAATTGCAAATGTCCTGTGACGACTTTGATTTTTTTTCCCTGGAGTGTTCTTCCTCAATCGGGGTCAGACATCTAAAAGCAAAAAATTATTTAGATTGTCCGATAACAACATCGACACAGTTGGAAAACCAATTTTCTTTAAATAATTGAGTTCTAATAAAGGAGAAATGTACAGTTATTAGTTACATAAGAAAGAACATGTAATGAATCAGGAAAATAAGCTCCATTTATTCCATTATAAATATTGTTTTATATGTCTGTATACATATATTTTCGTTAGCGAATAACTACCGACACTTTGGAAATATTAAGTCACCTTCTCAGCACTTTACCACACAGATCTGATAACGACATACATTATGAAGTTTTCTCTGGCCAATAATAAACATTATCGTTATTAGTTTTTCAATTCCAATTCTATACTCCAAATCTTTGTGTCACGATGATAGCTCAGAACCCCACTTTCACTGTTTGGTGCTGGGATAAATTTATTGACATTATGTGACAGATAGTGTGAATACACGCTGACTTGACAGTGCTCTGACGTCCCTTGACGTCATGGCCAGTGTGAACTGGCCTTACAACTTAGAAGGTTGTTAAAACACCACGTAAAGCGAAAATGACAATTTAGCAGAAAACTGAAACACTTATAAACCATTAATTTCGCTTAGAAAGTAGCAATAGTGACTGCATTATTATTTGGTTAGGTGGTAACGGGTTGTGACGCACAAAGTTAGAAACATTGTTTTAATACTTCTTTGCATATGTACTTTTTACTGATTCGGATTTTCCATTGATTTCTTAATCCATTTCAGGCAAATGGTTGTATAGTTCTTTCATCAAGGCGATGGCCAACCACCTGTTCCATCCTAATAAACCGTACTTAAATATTCTATGTGCGAAAATTCTGAGCTGTTGATTTTTATTCTATTACCATAGCAATTCCCGTATCATTGTGAGATGATCATTGGAATAAATAAATAAGTAAAAAAAGCATTAGAAATGCCTTTCCTCAGCATATTCCCTTTTTTGATACTTTTTGCGTCATTTGCTCACACAGGGCTGGAAAGGACATAAATTTATCAGGAAGCACTTCACATAAATCATGAAAGATAGGTATTAAAATGTAGACTTTCACGGCCGGAAATATCATGTCCATTATAATTATCCGGGCTGTTATGCCGTGGTCGGTTGATGAATTCTGTGTCGATTCCCAATGTTTCGTCTCCGACTGCGGGAGACATCTTTAAGGGGGTCCGTAGCTCAATGGAAGGTCCAACACACCCACTGGCTCGCTACTGACTACCGCTAAATTCCGTGACGTCACGCCGTGGCGTGGGAGCGCGCGGACACGGAATTTAGCGGCAGTCAGTAGTGAGCCAGTGGGTGTGTTGGACCTTCCATTGAGCTTCGGACCCCCTTGAAGATGTCTCCCGCAGTCGGAGACGAAACGTTGGGAATCGACACAGAATTCATCAACCGACCACGGCATAACAGCCCAGATAATTATAATGGACAAAGATAGGTATGTAACATTTTTATCTCGTTATCAGAAATTGCATGAGTTTTTATCCAACATGTCCTGTTTTTACACAAAACAGGCATTTCCATGGGGGCATGGTGAAAAGTAACACCTCCGGACAAACTTTATTAACATACTGCATCTTTATTCTTCATGATCACATGTTTACTTCTCAGCTTAGTCATGCTGGCGATGAACATGTTTTTCTCAATGAGTGACCAGCTCGTTTATCTCACTGTAGAATGTTTGACTTTGTTGATAAAGAGACACAACCTCATCGCTGCTTGCACTGCTTTATCACTATAGAAATGAAGTCCTTGAAATGTATTCTTTAAACTTTGCAAAAAAATGAAAATCGGAGGATGAGGCCAAATTGGGAATGAATGGAGGATGATCAATGACAATGAACTCAGAGCAATGAATTGATGTAGATGTCGCAGTGCTCGTGTGTGCTCTGACATTGTCATCTTGAAGGGAAGGGTGTTTCATGTCTGGATGAAGTTTTCTGTGGTCAGATATTTGGTACCATAACGCTGTTTATACTGCACCGATATTGTTTGCATTACACGCTGCCATGTTACATGCTACATTTCATAGTCCTCTATTGGAGGTGACTGCAAATATGCAGACACGAAGGTTAAGGTAGAATGTTAATAACATTTGTTTTATTTAATAAGCTCTAATAGTTTTCACATAAAAAATTTCTAAGTCATTACTTTTCAATTCACGCTCGTAAATCCAGTGCAATTACTGTAACAATGTTAATACAAGAAGCAAAATATATCAAGAAACGTTGATTCAGAAAAATGTTCTAGTGATTCAGATAAAACGCCGGTGAGAGTGGAATGTGTTAAAGCTTCAATTAACCTTGATTTAACTTTACCAATCTGATAATCATAATTTTCATGGCTGTGGAATATGTTAATTAAAATTTCATTATAATGTGCATTCATTTTCACTACAAAAAAGAGCCACTCCTCCAGATGAAGAATGATGTAGTACTATGATGCCTAGTATCTAACTTAACTAGAACTTTTCAGGTGGAAATCGCAACATTTCATGCCCTGAGAACATGCATGTGTGGGAGGGGGGCACATACCAACAGACCACACAGACAGGTGGCTTTAGTGCAATGACTGAAAAGCTTAGGGCAACACTGTGACATGAAGAGTAGATAGGGTTACTTTCAGAATTACTATGCCATGAAAAGTCGTATTGATGAAGTGTTTGCAAAGGAAAAGAGTTGTAGAAAACCAGTGCAATACTACATTTAAGCCATGGGTTACTCAGTGCATAAAAATCTGATGTAAAAGATAAAGGGAATAGTATACATCAGCTAGAATCTTTGACTGTTCTGTAACGATGAGGCAATATAAAATATACTCAGAGATATTAAGGAAAGTGCTACAAAAAAAAGGGGAAACTGGTAAACCTAATAAAAAATAAAAGCTATATATAAATATGTGGAAAATGAGACACCGAGTATTCCTGATGCCAAAGAAATGATTAGTTCCAGATATGTGTGTGACAGAGTGGATTATCCTGAACTGGTGGCAAATAGTTTCGACAATCACTTCTTCACAGTTATAAATCCAGCTTGTATTCTGTAAAGAAAGCTATGGAAATTTTACATAACATTTCAATTGACAAAATAGATGAGATGCATGTTCAGAAAACGAAAGTGAAGGAAATATAAAACTAATGTTGTGTTTAAAAACTAAAAATTCTCCTGGAGTTGATAACATTTCCAGCATATTATTGAAATATTACTGTAGAGAAATAATCAAAGTCCTCTGCCTTATTTTTAATGTATCACATTCTTCAAGTGACTTGATTCCTACCTGTGTGGTAGAAAGCAGAAAGTAGTGATGGAAGGAATGCATGGTGGTAATATATCTTAAGACTGGGGCTCAATTGCCATTGCAGTACCTCAAGGCTCAGCATTAGGCCCACTGCATTTTTCTTATGTTTGTAAATGATTCGCCACTATGCACAGAATATGTTTGTGTTGATGACACTACTATATCAATTAATAATCCTTCATAAATATGTTAAATCAGATAATAAATAAGAATTTTGCAAATGTGGTAAACAGGTTTAAAAATAATGGTCTTTCAGTCAATCTAAAGAAGACAAATTATTTTCATTACCACTATGATACTAATGTTGCAGCTGAATTTAACAATTGCCAATTTAACAATTGCCAAACACGAGATCTTAAAGGTTGAGCCCTCCAGGCTTTTGGGTCTGCATAGAGACAGCAAACTGAAGTGGCACAACCTTATTCAAGATATCTGCAAAGATTAAGCACAGCGACATTTGCCTTAAGAATTATATCTAACAGTAGGGAAATGAGCAAAATAACGACAACACACGAAACTTCCTGGTGGATTAAAACTTTGTGCCAGGCCGAGACTCGAACTCGGGACCTTTGCCTTTTGCGGGCAAGTGCTCTACCATCTGAGCCATCCAAGCACGGCTCACGCCTCGTCCTCACAGCTTTACTTCTGCCAGTACCTCGTCTCCTACCTTCCAAACTTTACAGAAGCTCTCCTGTTCAGTAATCTTCAAACCTTTATAACAACTGCGCAATATATCTTTTCCTTGATGTGATTTGTTTCTAATTACAGCAGCTTGCTCAGAATCAACTCTTCATACTGTAACACCTGGAAGAAACTCGAATCCACTATGATCTAGAAGAAAAGAGAAGGAGGTTCTGCACAGTGGCACCAAAATTTTTAATGCCCTCCCATCACAAATGAAAGATCTGCATGGAAACACACCCAGGTTTAAAGAAAAACTATGACAGTTACTTCTTGATGGAAGTTTTTATTGTACAGATGAGTGTCTTAGTAACAATGCATAATACATTCCTAGTCTGTATACAGAATAGATTAAACAAAAATTTGTGAATCTTTGTCTTCCTACTGAAGAATATATTGTAACTCATATATTAATCTACTTATAGGTTTCTGTCACTAATATGTTATTTATGCCTTTCATATCATAAACTGAATGCAATTATGTACTAAAAATATTTTTTGCAACTTGACTCTTTCTATATGTTATGAACTGTTCACATATGGATCTACAGATTCGAAGTAAATAAATATCATCGGATTGTTTGACAAGCTTCGGTGAATAGACAGATACCATCAGCTGCTATCTTGGCAGACAGTCACAGTTGGAAACAGTTTATTGAAAACTTGATATAATGCAGACAACAGATATTTGAATACTGATGAGTCAGAGTCAACTAGAACAACAAGTGGGATTCTGTAGTGTTCATTTATGTGTACACCCATACTCAGCAAACCAATGTGAAATGCGTGGCAGAGGGAATTTCGTATTGTACCTGTTCCTAGGGCTTTTTCCCATTCCATTCCGATATGGAATGTAGAAATAATGAGTGTTTAAGTGCATCACTGACAAATGTCGCCTTGTTTCTGGCAGTCTGATCATTGCCAACGAATCCATGGCCGACCTGGTTAAATGTCCCAGGAAGCAGCTACTCTGCAGACCCATACCCCTCCCACTTATGGAGTAATGTTGTGGAGGGTTATTAGTTAAGACAGCAGGACTGATTTGCTAATTCTCGAAGGGAGACTGAATGTTTGTCAGTATGTAGAAAGAAAGGTAAATCCAGGCTCCCTATCTTTCATGAACATAGTACCAAATGCAGGATAATAAAGATCGCCCACTGCACTTCACACCAAAAACATCTTGCGAAATGTGTGTAACCTCGACTGGCCTGCCCAGTCCTTCAATTTGTCACCTGTAGACCACATCTTGGATTCAATGGGAAGATGTATACTTTACATGAGCCTCTAGCCAATAATAAACGAACTGACATGGTTTGCGTTTCAGGCATAGCAAGAAATTCCTCGTGATGACATTTGATGGCTGCTTACTTTCATACCACAATGAATACATGAACGTATTCATATCCATGTTGGTTACACCTGATAGTTATGTGGATATCAGTTATGGGTGCAAAGAAATTTAAATAGTTTAATCCCTATTATGTGATGAACATGCTGAGAAACTGTGATAAGTATGGTGTAACACTTTCCATTTCAATCACTGTATTATTATTCTCTCATCTCAGAATCTTCATTACTTAGTAAATTTTGAAACTGAGAACTATAACCTATGTAAGTAAACTAATCTACACAAACCTATATATGTATCTTTATGAATAAATAAAAAAATAAATAAACAAATTTTTGCTGTTGACATTGTGTGAAGGAAGTATGGCCATTTCCACCTCACTCTCTGATCCACCTCCCCCCCTCCACCCCAGCTGAATGGTTTTGGTAAGAGCAAGTAGTCTTCACACCATACATGCTCACTGCTGCTGCATGATGTCACTTTCATTGTGCAATGGAAAAATGTAAATGCCACATGCCATTACCGGCTGGGAAATGCCAGAGGATGAGTTCAGCCTCCTAGCGGGTAAAGTGTTGGCCCTCCACGCATATTGACACCTTCCCTTCCAGATATGTGACAGATGTGATGTAGCCGTAGTTGTGGGATGTAGGTGAGTGTCATCGATGTGTGTGTAGTGTCATGTTATGTTTGTGTTGTATGATGATGATAAGAGAAGGGAAAGGTTGAAACCCAGTGCTTGCAAATAGTCTACACCTTTCAGATAGCAACAAGGGGCGCACCAATCTGAAAGTCCGCGTTTGATGGACAGATCACCAACAACAATGTTACATGCGCTCACTTCATGAGACGATATAGAGGTTTAAAATTTGATCCACGACATTTCCGCAAAAACTTATGATAGGGAACCTTACACTACCACCTCTCCTCACCTTGCTGACAAAATAATAACAGCGATTGTTTCAACCAACTCTAGGATTCGAACTGACGTACTTATGGCTCGAGCACCAGTGTACAGGGCTACATTAGTGCTCTTCAGCTATGGAGGCAGGTTGTTGTGTAATGGTTCGACCATAATACTTTTTCATTTTGTAATAACACTAAGTTTTGGTAGATGGAAAGAACTAACACTTGGCAAAACTACAAGGAGTAATTATTTTGGAGATGTTGCCTGTTTTCCGAATTTTTTTAGGTATAGAGGGAAAGAAAGATATTAGGCTCAAATTTTACAGAAACCTACAGTTTGACACATAATATCATTTCAGCATTTTAATTTTTCTTTGCGTTTAATACTTAATAAGTAATTTTGGTAAAGACTAATGCTATACAAAACTCAGTAGAATCAGTGTCGACCACATATCACTTGATTTTAACTTAGAGTTTTGAAAATTCAATTATATTGTGAACTCAAGAAAATAGTGACATGATGTGACTTTTCTTTATTGTCTCATAGATATTTCAGCCATGTCCCACTTACACAGGGTCCAGGTGTTTGCATCACGTCTTTTAACAATTTCCTTTCATCATGCATGATAATGTGATAATCTGCACTGGATTAATGTCAGGAAACATTCTCCTTTGAGTGGAAAATTAGTAGGTCACTGCAAAGTCTCAAACTGGAAGTTGTTGATCAGCTTTAATAATCAGAATTAGTATGTTTGCTGCAGGTAGAAGTACTCACTAACCTCTCAGAACAAGTTATTCCTGTGTGAGTCGCTGCCTGTGAATGAAATCTATGCTTGCTTCTGTCACTTAGTGCAGGCTCCACGTCTCTTTACACTCTTCCTAAGATGTAGTAGAACTTTATTAACATTCATTTCGATTTCTGAACAATGTTGTGTCAGTTGAGTGTAATACGTTAATCTTCCTGTTGTCTGTTTTCTGTAACACTGTCCATGTTAAATACTTCATGGGGCAAATGGAGTTTTTATGTGGGCTGAACGCACATAATTTGCCGAATTCCACTTCAGGGTGAGCAACATCAATGACAGACTGACGGAACATACCACGCAAATTTTCTGCTTCACATAAACTGTGACATCAGAAAGATCTGAAAGATCGTAGTTAGGTACGAACTTTTGCGTTATATCACTTTTCAACCAATTTCAAAGAGTTTAGAGACTTGGTCGTTTTAAATCTGACTGAAACGTGTTCTAAATACAAGAAATTTTACCTAAGAAGTAGAGTATATTAGAAATTTTGGTAGACAGTAATTTCTCTTCCTCTCATGTTGTGATATAATGAGGTGAAACCCTAATCAGATGACGTGTAGATGTACAGGGTGATTTTTTCCACCATGTACAATCTCTATGTTTCATATCCTCAATATGAGGATATGAAACAAAAAAGGTCTGCTGAACTTACGTCCAGAAATGCATTTTTTCCACCCTAGAGACCATTTATTTAACCATATAATGTTACAGAGACTGCAGTCTAAGACACGCTGTACTACACAGCCACAGCAGTACATGTTGAAAATAGTTTCCATCTGCCTCAAGACATGCTTGTATGCGCTGTAGCATGTTCTGTCTCACACGTTCACATCAGCCAGGGTGTATCCGAACAGTGTCAAAAGCAGCATGAATACACTGCTCTAGTGTCCCTACATCAGGAGTGAGTTCTGCATACACGATATTTTTTGAAATGGAGCCAAAATCAGAAATCACATGGGTTAAGATCCAATGAACGAGCAGGCCATGCAACTGGACGCTCTCGTCTCGTCCATACACCAGGGAAGACACAATTAAGATGCAAGCTGAATCACTGTTATGTAGCAGTCACATAACCCTTCGAAGCATCAGTGACACTTCTTCCAGCAGGGAAGTCAGCCCCAAGAAACGCCAATAGTTCCAGCCTGTCAGGCGACCAGTCCCAAAATACAGCCGCCAATTATCGCAGCCCACATACTCCAGCTGCACCGATGCTGATGATTCGCTGTCACCATACTATGGAGGTTCTGCATACTATCCCTCAGGTGGCTGTTATGAAAGTTGAAGTTACCAGTCCATGTAAAGGTGACCTCATCTGTGAACACGATGGATGACACAAATCCCAGAATCTAGGTTGCCTGGTGAAGAAACCAGTGACATAAGTGCTCTCAATGTGGAAAGTCTGTCGCTAATAAGCCCTGCACACGCTGTAAGTGACAAGGGTTATAACAATTGTCATGGAGAATGTTTTACACGGTCGTTTGTCTTACCCTGTACAGGCGGGCCAACCGCCTGGTACTGACACGGCGATCACCTTCCATAGTCTTAATCACATTTTCCTCAAAGTCTGCTGCCCGAAAATTTAGACAACCAGCGAAACACTGTTGCAAACATTAATGCTGTGGTTGTTGTCGGCAGGATTAGGTGTCCTGATACAACTTTGCTGCCTACCACCCATTGCCATTTGCCTTTCCATAAGTAAACACCTTGTCGGCAAGCTCTTGATTCGAATACGGAACTATTGTTTATAACGCTGCATCAGATCCATTACATGGTGAGACAGCAAGAGATGTGAATCAGACACAACATTACTGTGCAGGAGAGGGCGTTAAAGTATGAAATATTAGGAACAATACCATCCTGTAGGATGAAATCATGCAAACTGTAACTGTGGCTACATGGTACAACACGTATTATACCACAGTCTCTGTACCAAAGTATGATTGAATGAATGGTCTCTAGTATGGAAAACATGTATTTTATGACATAAGTTCATTAGACGTTTTTTATTCCATATGTTCTTATCAATCAATCCCTGAGTTTGTATATGGTGGAAAAAATCACCCTGTATATGAGCAGTAAGACAACCAAATGACACTTAGTGGCCATGTTGTTATTTGTTTATTTATGAGGTGCGAGTGGGTGTTTGTGATGGGTGTCGAGTCACAGGACAAAAGGTACACTTCTTGGGGATGACATGCTTTATGTGATGCCAGGAGATAAGATATCATTGGTTGGGGGATGAAAAAAGCTGGCCATTGTGAACCATGTGAACTGCTCAAGCATAAATAAATAGAGGCACCTGGACAGATTGCGAAAAGTATGCACTGGCATTTAATGCTGTTTGTATCAGCTGTCTGGTTTCATGAGGGAATAACACCTGCAGCTACATGATGAAGATAATAGACAAAATGGCAAATTAAAGTAGAGACAGGATTAATGGTTATCAGAGCTGATAAATACAACCAGAGGTTCAAGTACTACAGCTGATCAAAAACCATTTTCCACTAACAAACGTGGAAATTAATTAACTCAGTTAATAACATTGATTCGAATCTAAAGGAGGTGCCAACAGATAGATCTTGCTGAGAACTGTCTACAGACATTCTTACTTGCATTACTCATGTACTTGTTTAAGGGTGGAAGGCCCTCACTCACTACAAATTAGTTATATCTGTTAATACTAGTTCATGCTGCTGTGTGTAACATTCTGTTAATCGTGCAGCTACTCAAAAGTGATTAGTCAAATATGGTTATTATATTGATAGCCTCCAATCAGTTAAACAAAGATGTTAACGATAAAAGTGAATATATTTATAGATATCTTTCACTGATATCTATCTAGTGACATCTCATTGAGTGTCACATCAATTTTATTAAGGCATAGTTATAAGAACGAAACAAGTCTATGATTTTATGCAAATTAAACTCAAAATTAGATGATGCTACATGCATGTACTGTCAATATTGTGATTTATGTGAGAATCCGAAGGTATGTGTCAGTTCTAGGTTCATAATTGGAAGGAAAGCTATTTTTCTCAGAGGGAAGATGCCCTATTTGTTGTGTCAACAAAAACTTAAGATATACTTTAATTGTTCAAAAATTCCTACTGTATACAAATGCTATAAATCATGATAACTCATAGAATATTTATGTTAGATATATAGTATTTAGTGTCAATTTATTCAAAAATCAACTGTGAATTTCATGGTACAATTGCTTCGCAAATATAATACTTTGTTAAGAAGATACGAACTTTTTGAGTCTGGTGAATCAAGATAGTGATCGTTGAAGACCAAAAATGGATGTAAAGAATAAAATTCCAAAATAAAAATGTGTGAAGGAGGGACTACTGTATAAGACTCATTTGTGCAAGACCCATGTGTTCATATGGATGACCATGTAGCTTTGTTGGTGAAGTATTCATCACGATAAGTACTATATTGGGATTTGAATTTACAGAGGGACTTGGTGTATGGTGTGTGAGGAGAAACTCACAATAATTCAACTTTTTAAAGGATTTATGTAAGGGTAATGAGTTCTGCTATACAATGATTAAGGTTAGGAACTGTCTTTTAGGACGATGACCAGAAGCTTTGCTATACTGTGAGTATAATTTGAAACTTTAATAGACTGTGATGACACAACAATATCTTTATCCTCATAATGTATGCAAACTCTACAATGAATGAGGATAAATATCACATTATGACATTGATGAAGAAAGTCATGTCTGTTGAAAGCGCTAGCATGAAATTATGAAATCTTTATATTGTTTGTATGTATATATTACTTGTGTTCTTCATTTTACTCCATTTTTATTCCTTAATTTTGTAGGTCAGGGCAAACATCTAGTCTACAAGGGAAACTGTGCTGTGAAAGAGTTTTACAGTCTTTGAAAGAGTTTCACAATCAATAAAGAAATGTGTGAGTAAGGAGACATATTTCAGAGGTATAAACCTAGTTCTTCAAGTATGGATTCTCATAACTGAATTTATATTTGATGCTGTATATTCGACCAAATACATAATTTGGTAATGAGGCTAGACACAAGAAAGAAATGGAGAGAAATGCAAAATTAAATATTTTTCAGAACATGCTGTAACTATGTACATATCTACATATATAAAAGTAGCTTACCAATTTTCTCAGTGTGATTTAGAAAATGTCTAATGGGCTTACATGAGCCTTTTATAAATTCTGTTTGATCTGTCCGATCCTGGCTATGATTCTGAGTTGTTACACGCATGTCACTATTTCGTGAGTCTGCTCTGAAATTGGGAGTCTATGGATACACCCATAAAATTTAAGTCTTCTTTTTCTTATATCTGCCACAAGATCTGTATTAATTACTGGTTCTTTTGGGCCCAAGTATCTTCACTACAATTTTGTGTTCTCATTTTAGTATATCCTACAGGTCACCTATTCTGAGGAATGTAAGTGTTTTAATGGCATAAAAGACTTCATTCTTGATAACTGTTACATAATACCCAATTTTTGTATGTATGGACAAACTTTTTTTGTGGATGTTATATATATCACTGTAAGTTCTTCAAGTTTTTAAACCGATTTTTCTGTGCCCTATATTTTCACCTTCACCTGGATGTAGACAGGCATATGTTGCATTTTATGACAAACGTTGGCACACACTTAGCTGGTACAAACAAACATGAATCTTTGTTGCCTGTCAGTAATTATTTACATCACCAGCTACTATTTATTTGGATTTTTAAATATGTTACACAACACTACCCAATAATGTTTTTAACACATAGGCACGCTGTGATTACTTATGATACTACTACTTTTTCCTTTTCTCACTGACTTGTCTAAAGCTATTCTTTCCTGTCACAAATCTTTGCGTAAATTTGATGCAAATCATTTTTATAATGTGTACTTAGTATCAACATGACAGTAGTGATGCAAATGACGAATACCACTACATGACTTGACTAACGTTATTAACCTTGATTAATTTTTATTCTTGTCTTCTAGTAACTGATATCTTAGTACCTGAGTATTGACTGTTACATACAGCATTACGTATGTGCTCTAATTGTGCAGTTGTGTGTAATGAGGGATGTGCATGTAATTTCAAACATTTCCTGACAACATGATCTGCGAATTACCTCATTTGCCAATGAAAAGTAGTTCTCTCACAAGTGCTGCTGTCTGTGAATAAGTGATGTGGACGGGATCATGATGAAAACTGTGGTGCAAAGGTCGTCAGTAACAGTTGTCACTGTAAGTCAGTAAAGAATGATAAAAATATTTATTAGGAAGATACACTTTATATTAATTTTGAGAACTGAACTTACTTCTGTCCCGATCTATTACCTTTTCAACATACTTTGCACATAATAATAGTAATACATGTTCTTTTATTGTAATGCTTACATACAAATTTAATTTTGTTAGTACATACATGTCTTATAAGACACATCATCATTTTTAATGCACTACCTAGATAGCTCCATACATAGGCAGGTAGTGTCCTGTACAGAAACCTTATGAACAATATTCTGGGAAGAATGTAACATGGCAGGGGGGAATAACATCAAGTAGCATATATGATACCCACCTTAACAAGTATACAGTGTCATAGTCAAGTAACTTACTTCCACATTGTATGTACCAATAAATTTTGTATACACGTGTGTTTACCACTGTTTAAAATTTAGTTTAATATCTACTTTATATTTATGTAATTCAATCACCTACCCATGCAATTAGTAAATTATAAAATCTTCTTGCTATTGTCAAAACATCTACATCCATAACATCAAACGTTAACATCTTACTTCATCAAAACTGGTGTACACAAATAGGGGATCACTGCCAGTACGAGCAAAAAATTCAGTGACATGGACATCAGCATTTTTTATCATCAAGGCCATTTCTGAAATTCCGCCTTCATCACATCTGGCCATGTGCACCAAGAGTCCTAACATTATCACATCATTAGTCTGTGAAGCCCACCACCACCCTCCACCACCTGCCCACTGCCACCCAATGCCCCTTCCTCCAGCGATCCTCCCCCACACCCATAGTACACCTGCCCCATCCCCTCTGCACCTCCACTCTTTGGCAATCACGTACAAGTTCAGCTCCCCACTTTTCGAACAATTTTTTAAAAAATGATTTGCTGTCCAGCATGAAGCGCCACCACCACCAGCAGTGATCACCTGGGAAGAAGAGAACTAGCAGTACGTATTTTGTCAGTCCATCTGTTATTATTATTGCTATTGATGTATGTGTATGTCGTTATACTTACAGCTTTGTTATTATTGACACAGACGAGGACGCAAAGGCATTGTACATGTTGCAACTGCAGCTACCGACGGTAGGATGTCTTCCTGACATAGTGTATTTTGGCTATGTAGTAGCACAGCCGCAGAGCAGTAGCAGCAATGAGCCCCTGATCCAATGATGAACCAGGACATACAGATGTTCCCACCTGAACCACAGCAATAGTCATTCTCCACCAGATGTCAGCTCATAGGGCCATGTTTCATAGACAGAGCACTGTATGTGCACAATTATCACAGACTCCTAACTGACCACTTCCACCAATTATAGAAGACATTCCTCTGCAGAGTAGCAGGACCTGTGGTACCAACAAGATGAGTGCCCAGCCCATTATTCCTGAAATTTCATTACTGTAAATTAATTATCTTGTGGTATTGTGATTTTTTTCTATCAGTTTATTTTGACAGTGCTGTAGCTCTGAGTGACTGCATGTGTATGTGTTCAGGGTGAATCACCTAAAACTTGCACCGCAAATATTTCGGAAGTTGAAAGTGCTGCTAATGTGCAGTTTTCACAGAATTGATTGGTAGTCAGTGCCTCGTATTTTTAGCCAATAAAAAGATTGTAATAATAATTAGAACGTGTATTTTTTGTGCAGACATACACTTTTTTAACTGGAACATTGCCTATTCACGTTACAAACTAAAGGTAAGGTAAATTAGAACGTCCGTGGTGTTCGCTACAGAATTCTAATGCGCGTTTACGACATATCGTATTTTGAAAAGTTTCTACACCAATTCTTCAATAAATGGTTCAAATGGCTCTGAGTACTATGGGACTTAGAACTACGTAAACCTAACTAACCTAAGGACATCACACACATCTATGCCCGAGGCAGGATTCGAACCTGCGACCGTAGCAGTCGCGCGGTTCTGGACTGAAGCGCCTTGAACCGCTCGGCCACCACGGCTGCCACACCAACTTCTGTTTGTGCTTTTCAACCTGCATAGTTGCTAGGTGCGATGTTGTTATGTTTGCTTACAGTGTGGTTGTGTTCCTTGAATGCATTGCGAACTTGCTGTTCCGTTAAGTGTGTGGTAGTCCAAGCAGTAGGATGTGACTGGACGATCGGATGTACCAATGCAGAAAAAGCCGACATAATCTTGGTGCATGAAGTGTAGGGAGAATGCAGCTCGCTCTTGTATGGTGTAAGCACCGAGATATCCCAACAGATGTCAACAATCTGGGCAATTATTTATCAGCCTCTTCAACCAGTTACGTGAAAGTGGCGCGCAACACCTAGACAATGTAACAGAAGGAAACAAGTGACCACAGAAGAGGGGGAAATTAATGTTCCTGCTGCTGTTCTAGTTGACCCGCACGTTAGCTCCTGCACGATCACACAAGGATGTGACATGAGTCAAGCAAGGGTCCTGCACATTATCCATCAACATAGATTCCATCCCTATCACATCTCTTTCCATCAAAGGCTGCAGGGAAACGTTTATGAGAATCGTGTTAACTTCTGTCCAGGTTATTCAGACAAGATACTCCAGATGTATCATGTACCTTATTTAGTGATGAAGTCACGTTTACCAATCGTGGCCAGGTAAAATGGGGAAACATACAGTATTGGTCTGTTGACAATCCCTGTTGACTTCGTCAGATAGAACATCAGTATCCATGGAGTGTAAACATGTGGTGTGGGATAGTGAACTATCAGCTCATAGGGCCGTGTCTCATAGAAAGAGCACTGTATGTGAACAATTATCACACACTCCTAACTGACCACTTCCACCGATGCAAGAACACATTCCTGTGCAGACTAGCAGGATCTGTGGTACCAACTTGATGAGTGTCCAGCCCATTATTCCTGAAATTTCATTACTGTAATTAATTATCTTGTGGTATTGTGATTTTTTTCTATCAGTTTATTTTGACAGTGCTGTAGCTCTGAGTGACTGTATGTGTACGTATTCAGGGCGAATCACCTAAGACTTGCACCGCAAAAAAGATATGGTACCAACACGATGGGTGTCTAGCCTGTAATGCATGAAGTACTACAACATGTCTTGATGAATCGTTTCAAATTCGTTCGATTGGACACAGAGGACCTGTACCTTCACCGGCACATTTCCCGGATTTGACACTGGAAACTTTTTCTCTGGGGAAAGCTGAAAGATGCTGTAAACAAGCACAAAAAATGGTTCAAATGGCTCTGAGCACTATGGGACTTAACATCTGAGGTCATCAGTCCCCTAGAACTTAGACCTACTTAAACTTAACTAACCTAAGGACATCACACATATCCATGCCTGAGGCAGGATTCGAACCTGCGACTGTAGCGGTCGCGCGGTTCCAGACTGTAGCGCCTAGAACCGCTCGGCCATAACGGCCGGCAAACAAGGACATATCAGCTACAACCAAAGATAAGCAATGACGTTTTAATCCAGTCTAAATCACTGGATATACCAAACTGAACAATCCGCCGTTTTAAATCCCAGCTCACCACGCTACTCTATCCTGTGCAAGCTTCTTCATCTCCCAGTACCTACTGCAACCAACATCCTTTTGAATCTGCTTAATGTATTAATCTCTTGGTCTCCCTCTACGATTTTTACCCTCCACGCTGCCCTCCAATACAAAATTAGTGATCCCTTGATACCTCAACACACGTCCTACCAACCGACCCCTTCTTCTAGTCAAGTTGTGCCACAACTTCTCTTCTCCCCAATCCTATTCAATACTTCCTCATTAGTTATGTGATCTACCCATCTAATTTTCAGCATTCTTCTGTAGCACCACATTTCGAAAGCTTCTCTTCTCTTCTTGTCCAAACTATTTATCGTCCGTGTTTCACTTCCATACATTGCTACACTCCATACAAATACTTTCAGAAATGACTTCCTGACACTTGAATCTATACTCGATGTTAACAAATTTCTCTTCTTCAGAAACGCTTTCCTTGCCATTGCCAATCTACATTTTATATCCTCTCTACTTCGACCATCGTCAGTTATTTTGCTCCCCAAATAGGAAAATTCGTTTACTACTTCCTTTCAAGACCCTGTCCATTCTGTTCAACTGTTCTTACGAGTCCTTTGCTGTCTCTGACAGAACTACAATGTCATCAGCAAACCTCTAAGTTTTTATTTCTTCTCCAAGGATTTTAATACCTATTCCGAATTTTTCTTTTATTTCCTTTACTGCTTGCTCCATATACAGGTTGAATAACATCAGGGATAGGCTACAACCCTGTCTCACTCCCTTCCCAACCAATGCTTCCCTTTCATGTCCCTCGACTCTTATAACTGCCATCTGCTTTCTGTACAAATTGTAAATAGACTTCCGCTGCCTGTAGTTTACCCCTGCCAGTGGCTTGAAAATTCAAGGGGCAAACATTGGACACCAAAATCGGGCAGCTACCTGTGTAATGAAAGTAAAAAATCGTTTTTCTTTGTTTTAGAAGTAGATTGCTCACAGAGCGGTGGTAATGAAATTGCGTATGTAAGAAATGTCTTTATTTTAATATTGCTCCAGATTATATTTACATAACATGACCTAAGATTGTAAGCTTAAAGTAAGCTACTTTTCTTGATTTTATTTATTACAATTATATAAAATCACAAGTCATCCTAAGGCTCTGTTAATTTTATAGAAAGAGTAAATTAATATTACCTTATCGCAACTTGTTGGTAATAACAAAATATTTGCAATTATTATTACAGGTCCATTTTGAAGAAAACCGATTTGAGCAAAACCAAGCAGACAACAAGAAGAAACTGCAACCAAATGACATGCCTACTCTTTTTGATGTGCCAAATCCTCCAATTCCAGTTGCTCAGATATGCTTGAGAAGTAACAGTAAAAAGTGTTAACCACTAGTGAGGGTCAGTTAGTTTGTTTCGTTTCCAGTCAGTCTGATATTAGGGTGATTGTCTGACTAACACTCAATACCTTTTTAATAACTTGCCAGGTTTCTCTAGTTTATTCCTGGATTAACCGAACACTTGGTCTTTTCCCAGTTTTTTACTTTTTAAATAACTTCTGACATTTCTTTCAAAACTGTTAAAATAGTCAACAAAATTGGCATTACTAGTATGCTTTGAGTGTTCACACAATTTCCTCTTGTGCCGACATGAAATTTTTATACCTGTTATGTTCTATTTTAACATTATTCCATAATTGTTTACGAATGCAGCTCTTGCTTACTGTAAACTAAAGTGGATGTTCTGTATATAAACCATAAAATACATGCCATCCCTACTCCTGTTGGTGTGTCAAATCCTCCAATTCCAGTTGTTCAGTAATGTTTGAGAAGTAACAGTAAAAAGTGTTAGCCACTAGTGAGGGTCAGTTAGTTTGTTGCGTTTCCAGTCAGTCTGATATTAGGGTGATTATCTGACTTAGCACCCAATACTTTTTTAATAAGTTGCCAGGTTTCTCTATTTTATTCCTAGATTTACCGAACAGTTCGTCTTTTCCCAGTTTTTTTCAGTTTTTTTCACTTTTTAACTGACAGATTTCTTTTAAAGCTCTTAAAATAGTTAATAAAATTGGCATTAGTAATAACTTTGAGCACTCAAACAATTTCCTCTTGTGCTGACATGAAATTTTTATGCCTGTTATACTCTATTTTAACATTATTCTGTAATTGTTAACGAATGCAGATCTTACTTACAGTAAACTTAAGTGGATGTTGCATATAATAAACCAGAAAAGTGAATGTATCATATCTCGAAACACTCAACTAATCCCCACTTTAATCTGCTTGCCTCTTAAAGTCAGAGGTAACCAACACATTTACTATGCTGTAATATTATTTGCACAAGGAATTTACCTTTGATGGTCTTAAGAGCATATTAAAAAGAGTAAATGTTATGTAGAGTTTAAACAAGCACCTTCAACTTGGGATTCAAAACAGCGGGTTGTTTAGCTTGTACTATCAGTGTCTCCTTGGACATCTCCGCTGAAATGATAGCAATTGTGCAGCAGTCATTCCATACCAGACTGGTGGTAATTTTGAAAACAAGCTGTGTTGCCCAGTTGGCTCGTTACTGGTCAGAATCCACATAACATGTGTATCAATTTTTATTGTTCTTTAGTGTGTGCTACCATAGGTATTATCCAAGTGGTAGTGTGGGAACTTTTCAAAATACAATATCTCGTAAACGACTCACACTAGAATCCTACAACAAACACCACTGACATTCTAATTTACCTTTCTTTTAGTGTATTACTGTCAAATGGCACTGTTTGATTTAAATAGTGTAAGTGTGCACATAAAATACACTTTATAAGTATATATATATATATATATATATATACACTCCTGGAAATGGAAAAAAGAACACATTGACACCGGTGTGTCAGACCCACCATACTTGCTCCGGACACTGCGAGAGGGCTGTACAAGCAATGATCACACGCACGGCACAGCGGACACACCAGGAACCGCGGTGTTGGCCGTCGAATGGCGCTAGCTGCGCAGCATTTGTGCACCGCCGCCGTCAGTGTCAGCCAGTTTTCCGTGGCATACGGAGCTCCATCGCAGTCTTTAACACTAGTAGCATGCCGCGACAGCGTGGACGTGAACCGTATGTGCAGTTGACGGACTTTGAGCGAGGGCGTATAGTGGGCATGCGGGAGGCCGGGTGGACGTGCCGCCGAATTGCTCAACACGTGGGGCGTGAGGTCTCCACAGTACATCGATGTTGTCGCCAGTGGTCGGCGGAAGGTGCACGTGCCCGTCGACCTGGGACCGGACCGCAGCGACGCACGGATGCACGCCAAGACCGTAGGATCCTACGCAGTGCCGTAGGGGACCGCACCGCCACTTCCCAGCAAATTAGGGACACTGTTGCTCCTGGGGTATCGGCGAGGACCATTAGCAACCGTCTCCATGAAGCTGGGCTACGGTCCCGCACACCGTTAGGCCGTCTTCCGCTCACGCCCCAACATCGTGCAGCCCGCCTCCAGTGGTGTCGCGACAGGCGTGAATGGAGGGACGAATGGAGACGTGTCGTCTTCAGCGATGAGAGTCGCTTCTGCCTTGGTGCCAATGATGGTCGTATGCGTGTTTGGCGCCGTGCAGGTGAGCGCCACAATCAGGGCTGCATACGACCGAGGCACACAAGGCCAACACCCGGCATCATGGTGTGGGGAGCGATCTCCTACACTGGCCGTACACCACTGGTGATCGTCGAGGGGACACTGAATAGTGCACGGTACATCCAAACCGTCATCGAACCCATCGTTCTACCATTCCTAGACCGGCAAGGGAACTTGCTGTTCCAACAGGACAATGCACGTCCGCATGTATCTCGTGCCACCCAACGTGCTCTAGAAGGTGTAAGTCAACTACCCTGGCCAGCAAGATCTGCGGATCTGTCCCCCATTGAGCATGTTTGGGACTGGATGAAGCGTCGTCTCACGCGGTCTGCACGTCCAGCACGAACGCTGGTCCAACTGAGGCGCCAGGTGGAAATGGCATGGCAAGCCGTTCCACAGGACTACATCCAGCATCTCTACGATCGTCTCCATGGGAGAATAGCAGCCTGCATTGCTGCGAAAGGTGGATATACACTGTACTAGTGCCGACATTGTGCATGCTCTGTTGCCTGTGTCTATGTGCCTGTGGTTCTGTCAGTGTGATCATGTGATGTATCTGACCCCAGGAATGTGTCAATAAAGTTTCCCCTTCCTGGGACAATGAATTCACGGTGTTCTTATTTCAATTTCCAGGAGTGTATATATATATATATACGTACATTTTTTGTAGAGAGTATATATATATATATATATATATATATATATATATATATACTCTCTACAAAAAATGTTCATATTTATTTCCACCCCACAATAACATTGATATAGACAATTAACATGTGGCACTGATGAAATCGACACCAACATCGATATGTATTCATCTTTGGACTCTAAGCATTATCTTTGGCTGTTCCGCCATGTTGAGTTCAGTTCTTTGTGATCCTTGTGTGTGTTAAGGTTAATAAATGAAGTACTGCTAAAGGGGTGTAATTATTGGTGCAACCAACCCAAACACACTCCTCACTGGTGACCCCGAGTTGTAACGTCTTCCGTTTTAACTGTTTTACTGTGTCCGCGACCTTCCTTTTCGGTTATTTTCGCATGTACTACATCGACACAGCATTCGAACAATGACCTTGGCCCAGCGCCTAACGTGATAGACATGCATCATGTTGCGGGCGACGTACACTCGCCAGGACTGCAACACGATGCCTCTCACTCAATGATTCCGCCGATTTCGCCGGACGGTTTCGAGCCTGCAACAATAAGTGAGGTTAGGAGTGTGCATGACTCCGGTTATCAAACGCCTTTGTTCCCGCCACATGTGCCCTCTCTCATGGATTGTGCAGTTACCTCTTACGTATCTCTGTGCAGTGCGGGACCGATGCCGATTTCTGCAAATGCTTCGTCGGACAACCTACTACCGCCATGATGACGATTTGCCACGCCACAATGTGTGCAGTACCATGCGAATACCTGCCACATGGCCGGAACTGCTTTGTTCACAGGTCTGCCTTCTCAGCATCCGACCACGCCTGCGCCTACCTCGGTTCAGCATTAGCATATGCCTTCCTACTTCGATACCTCAGCCTGCAACAAGAACAATAACTTGTTATCTGTGCCTGATCTCCACCTCCGTCCCGCTGCTACGCCTCAGTGTTTTGTGCCACGACATTCACCGTATCCACACACCGTTTTGAGTGGAGTCACTATGGACAGTGAACATTCACATATTCCGTCCCACGTTTAACATCATTTCCCACACTGTGCTTCTGGACAACCCGCATCTCTGCAGCCTCCCTGCAACACAGGTGCCCCAGTTCTGATAATACGTTGAGCTTTCCGCGGACTAACACACGTTCTCAAACTTTGAACTTTTTCTCACCTGTCGCCCCTGCACCAGCTCCAGTCGAGCTACCGTTCTCGGCACATCTAGGTGCCTCATCCGCGTCGGTCTTCCGCGACACGTCAATCCGAACACACCCACAACATGTTGAGCTTCCGCAATCGAAATCGACACATTACGGTGTCTCACTCGCGTCGGCCTTCCGCGTCGCGATGGACGTGCTCAACCACAACGCGTCACCTTCACGCTACCACCCAAACAGTCGTCATTGCTATATCCCGTGGAAGCACACTCTCCTGGAACACTACAGCAACAACAGCTCGATTCAGACAGTGCCACGACGAACTCAACTCAACCTGTTCTTCCGAACATTCTACAACACTTACCGACGCTGCCGCCATTTAATCCCGACAGAGCAACAACCTGGTTCAAAATTGTGGACGAAATGTTCGACCATTACAAACTCGACGAGTCAACCAGTTTTCTGTGCCTCATCACCCATCTGCGCGACCAGGAGGACTTGATTGCTGACCTGGTCGATGCCCCAGACTCATCTACCGGGGATAATCTAGCCAAAAAGACAGTTCTACGTCGGCTTGCACACTCAACTGAGGCAGCAATATGGCAAGTGCTTCAAGTCGAGCAACTAGGCAACGACAAACCTTCCCAGCTCTGGAGACGGCTACATGCCCTGGTCAGCGCCGATCTATTCTCTGACACAGCTCTCTTCGTCATCTGGTCAGATAAACTATCTCCTCACATCAGCTTTGCTCTGGCTCAAAAGTCTCCTGAACCTGTCGAGCAAAGAATGACAATTGCTGACAAACTACACGAGCTCACAGCTCTATTTCGCCAGCCACTGCCTACCTGACAAGTCTCAGGTTCAGGCTCATCGCCCTGCGGCCGGATGCGGCCAGGGCCGCACTGTGCCTACCGTTCCGCTCGCTCCGGGAAGCAGTAAACAAGCAACTGGGACGCCACCGGCTCCGCCCACAGTCACGCCCCCTCCTGTAACCGAACCTGCTGCGACCACCGAACCTCAGCCACCGCCGCTGGCAACGAACTTTCCACTGGAAATGCAACCGCATTACCAGTACTGTTACTTCCACACACGGTTTGGTGAGGCGGCACAGAACTGCAGACCACCCTGCTACTTCCCAAACGCCAATCGCAGGTAGGTCTGCGTGTCGCCTCCTGCGCACAACATGACAGGCATCTCCCAGTGCTCCACTCTGTCTGGGAACGACCGGATAATTGCGGACGACATTACATTAAAGACATTTCGTCGGGATACTTTTCCTAGTGGACACAGGCGCCAATGTTTCGCTGCTACCTATGTCCTTAGCGACGTCGAACATCCGCCCTGATCATACTTCACTGCCAGCCGTGAATTCAACTAAACTACAATGCTGGGGTTCAACTTCCCAAGTCGTCTCACTCCCCGCAAAATGCAAACTCGAGTGGACTTTTTTAGTGTGCGAAATTGATAAACCTATACTAGGCATTGACTTCTCGTGACACCACAAACTTTCACCAGACCTATTGTGAAACACCGTGGTTCATCATCCATCCAAGACTCACTTCTCCTGTGTTCCGTCGAGCAACCACCCCCACCCCCCCCCCCACCCCCCGTGACACATCGGTCCGGGATCATCTCATCCGTACATGCTCGTCTCTGTCGATAATGTTACAAGGAACCACGCACAAGTGCCTTGTCGAACTTGAACACGTCGCTCGCCTACGCAAGGAAAACTTCGAGCTCTCCCTCCAGCTCCACGAAACACAGCTCCAGCTCTCCAATTCAGCAAAGGAATTACAGACACTACAGCAAGGACAAGGCAAGGTCAGTAAGTGCGCCGAATCTGCTTGCAATCCCAGCAATCGAGCCTCCATGTGTTTACCTCCTGCCACCCCTATCAAGACTGCCATAATGTGTACTGACAGTTCCACAGGGCCACACCCTCCTAACACGGCAGCGTTTGACACTCGGCTGGACACAAGTGCACATGCGCGATGAGCGTCACATGTTCCCGAACTGACGGCTCCTACCCTGCCATTCACAAACAGCATCTCAAACTATGCAACTTCGGCTCCTGTGCACCGCCGTGCGACCGCCACTGACAACACAAACAGTGCACTCGCGCAAAAAGTTTCACCCTGCGACCGTGCTGCCACAGGCTGTGTCCTCGGACAATGGACTCACTAACGGCTCACGAGCTCTACCGAGCTCACCCGACCACGGTGCCATTGCTTCGGGCCGGCGGCCATCTTGTCGCGTTGACTCCTGGGACACTTTGCCGCCTCGGCTCCCGTCGGATCCACCAAGTGGCTCCGAACACCACGACCACGTCTCGCCTGCCCCATCCGCCACACATCGTAAACAAATCGCGCTCCGTGCCGAAAGCAACATTTCCGTCGTCACCAACGGCATGTTTCACAAGCTTTGCCTCACGCCAGGTCCCCCAATCTCCAGTAAACCACGTCGACTTTGTCCCGAGCGCCTCTCCGAACTTAAAAATCTGATTTCTGAACTAAGCTCCGGCGTCATTGAACACTCTGCCAGTAGCTGGTCTACGCCCATACATGGGACACCCAAGAAAGACGGGTCCTGGTGCATGTGCGGAGACTACCGTCGACTAAACGCACGAACAATTATGGACAGCAACCCCTTTCCCAACATTGCCGACATTACCACTTCCCTCGCAAGTGCGACCACGTTCTCTTTCATTGATTGCAAACGGGCCTACCACCAGATCCTCATGAGACCTGAAGACATCGAGAAGACAACAATCACCACCCCGATTGGGTTATTTCAGTTTCGATTCATGCCCTTCGGTCTGAAAAACGTAAACCAGACCCGGCAATGCTTCATCAACGAAGTGCTATTTGACCTAAAATTCTGCTTTGCATATCTTGATGACATTCTTGTGTTCAGCTCCTCCGTTGAGGACAACATCCGACATGTGCAAACTGTTATGAACACTCTCGCGGCAGCAGGCATCGAGACCAACCAGGACAAATTGCAGCTACATCAACCCACTGTCAATTTTCTTGGTTTTCGGGTCTACCCAGACCTTCCTCATTCAAAGAGCTCTGGCGCTTTCTGGGGACAGTTAATTATTATCGCCGACATCTACCTCGGGCTGTGGAGATTCAGGCTCCACTGACAGCTGCCTTGGCAGGCACCAACACTGGATCTCGGCCCGTTCCATTGGACCCCTGCTATGACTGGTTCTTTCACTGCCCTCAAAAATCTTCTTGCCGAGGCCTGCACCATCGCGCATCCTCATCCCAATGCGCAGCTTTTCATCACCACAGATGCGACTGATACTTCCATCAGTGCTGTCCTTAGTCAGACAATTGACGGCCAAACTTTGCCTCTGCAGTTATCCTTGCGCAAGCTCGCCAATGCACAATGGAAATATTCCACGTTTGACAGGGAGTTGCTCACGGTCTACGAAGCGAACAATCATTTTAAGACTGACGTTGAGGGACGCCCTTTCTATGTTTTAATGGACCACAAACCTCTGGCTGCGGCCATTACAAACCCGCCAGCTGATCCACCTCCTCGCCGCTTCAGATACATGGACATCATATCTTAGTTCACCACCAATGTCAGACACATAAAGGGTGCTGACAATATAGCTGTTGATTTCCTTTCACGAGTCGACGCCTTCCATTCGCTGTTAGACCTCTCTGAACTGCCTAACCTCCAACCCGCCGACGAGGAAACACAAAACCTGATTTCAGACTCTACTTCTTCACTACACTCTGTCCGCAAAACCTTCCCTGGCATTTCTTGTGAGATCTGGTGCGACGACAGTACAGGCACGTTACGCCCCCTCATCCCAACCACACTCCGTCGAGCTGTCTTCAACGCATTGCATGATTTAGCCCACATCGATGTTTGTGCATCCGCCCGCCTCATAGCGGAGTGCTTTGTGCGCTCTCCGGCTCTTGCATCGCGTGCCAACAATGCGAAGTACACAAGCACACTTTAGCCCCCCTCGGCGCCTTTTCGATCCCTCCTGGGCGTTTCCAGCATATTCATATTGACATTGTCAGCCCTCTCTCCCCCTCGAACGGCTTTCATTGTGTTCTCTCGTCTATCGACCGAACAACTCGCTGTGTCGAGGCTGTCCCCCTCCCCAATATTACAGCAGAAACCGTTGCTCGAGCTTTCATCGAGTCATGGGTATTGCGTTTCGGATGTCCAGCTATCATCATAACTGACCAGGGCAGACAATTTGAGTCAGCCCTGTCAACGGGATTTGTAACATTTACGGCATCCAGGGCATCCATACCACAGCATATCACCCGCAAAGTAATGGGCTAGTCAACAGCTGGCACCGCACTTTCAAGGCGGCTCTTCGATGCCACGACTCTCTATGGACAGAGGCCCTTCCCCTTGTGCTACTCGGCATTCGTGCAATCTATAAGGAAGACCTCAAAGGCACAACAGCCGAGTTCGTATACGGCCAGAACATTGTTCTCCCTGCCGAATTTGTGAGCCCTTACGCTTCTTTCCCTCAGTCTGACTTACCTTCCATCGTGGACCACGTCAGACGCCACTTCATCAACCTCCATATCCCTCTGCCCGCCAGCCATTCCCGCCCTAAGATTCACGTTCCGAAATATCTGGAGCCGGCCGAAGTGGCCATGTGGTTCTAGGCGCTGCAGTCTGGAACCGCGAGACCGCTACGGTCGCAGGTTCGAATCCTGCCTCGGTCATGGATGTGTGTGATATCCTTAGGTTAATCAGGTTTAACTAGTTCTATGTTCTAGGGGACTAATGCCCTCAGAAGTTGAGTCCCATAGTGCTCAGAGCCATTTTGAATCTCTGGACAATTGCGAGTACCTCATGCTCCGAGATGACACTGTCCTTGCTCCCCTCCAACCTCCATATACCGGCCCGTACTGAGTTCTCCGGCTCTCAGCCAACACCTATGACTTCCAGATGAAGGATTCAGCTGTTACAGTCTCTATGAACAGACTTAAGCCCTCTCATGTCGAGCCTTCTTCTACCCCCCTTCAGGCCATGACCATGTCGGACTTACACACTCCAATCGCCGAGCTCTCCTCCGATTTCCCCCTCTACGTCGGTCTCACACACTCCGTCAAGTGACTTCCAGCTCCAATCGTCGAGCTCTCCTCCGACCTCGCCCTCTACTCTGGTCTCACGCACTCCATCGAGTGACCATATGCTCCCCACATCAAGCTTACCTACGATCACGCCCTCGCCGCTGGCTCCTTCGACCTCTCCACCGTCACCTACCTCGCCCTGTCGAGGTTTCTCACGCCCCCCCCCATCTTGAACGTGCCCTCGCTCGAGGTGTTTGTGTCTGTCCCCCCGGACATCATCCATGACATCTCAATAATACCTCACGATTATACACTGTTCATCGTGTGTTTCTCTTCATTCAGTGCTCATGACACAAACTCCGCCATTCCCTGCCACCTGGTGAAATGTGTTCCCTTCCCACCCGACATCGACCTGGACATGCTTTGTGTGTTCGCCACGCCCTCCGGAGACATCATCGTCGTCGCTCCTTTCCACCCTCAACCCGCTGGCCTACCTGTCGCCGAATGACCAGCATGCCCAGTACAACGCCCGGCTCGCTTCAACGACTTCCAGGTTTGGTGGCCAAACCTTCCTTCACGACATCTGCCCACACAGCTTCCTGACGACGCTGTCGAGCTGACCATGGTCAGGCTCCCACGGACGACCCCTGCCGACGCCATAGTCACCCCCCCCCCCCCGGCCACTCAAGAGTACTCTGTACTGTGGGGGGGGGGGGGGAGAGCTATGTAGCGCCGATGAAATCGACACCAACATCGATATGCATTCATCTTTGGACTCTAAGCATTATCTTTGGCTGTTCCGCCATGTTGAGTTCAGTTCTTTGTGATCTTTGTATGTGTTAAGGTTAATAAATGAAGTACTGCTAAAGGGGTGTAATTATTGGTGCAACCAACCCGAACACATTCCTCAAACCTATGTTTTATCAGTAACAACATATTTTATTTTTTCTTTGAAAGAAATTGCATATACTCAGAGATATGTCTCAATTAAGAGAGGAAAAGCCTGATAGCTGTAAAACATCACACTATACATGACTAGCCAGGATACATCATGCTAAGACAGGAAGCAAATGACTTTATATACACATTAACAACTGATCAACTACAATGGATTTTTTTACATACAACATTAACCGTTTTGCAGGCTGTGGGGGACATAATTCTCACTAAATGTATTTCTTTACAGCATTTACAGGAATATGAGTTACCACTTTTAAACATTTCTGGCCTTAGTGGCAGTCCACTGCAACAGCTTCATTTCCTGTTTGTTGTGAAATATAGCCTTCAGGACTGTGGTAAGTATATGTCCCACCAAACAATGGTTTTAATGGCTCTTGGGAACTATGGTTACCTCCAAAGTAGTTTCTGGAAGGGGCTTGGGAAGCATACTTACCACAAAATTAAGTTATCATTTGAGGTCCTTGGGAAGCGTACTTACCAACAACTTAGGGGTATCCCAAAGCTTTTGGGACTATGTCTTACCACCTCTGACAACTTGTGGTAGTACACTGCACCAGGTGTATGAAAACTCCTACAAAAATTAGTTTCTAGTGTCGTGGGATCACTACTGTTAGCAAAAAAAAAAAATCTTTGCTGAGTTGCTAAAAAATCTGTATTTGTGAGAGGGTTAACAGTGCAGGGGACTAGTAGCAGCAGGGAAGAAGAAGAAGAAAGAACCACACATATACACAAGCATGTCTATTGTGAAAAAAGGGTGCATAGTATATGTGACAATATACAATTTGCTAGCACACATAATATGCAATCATTTACATGCACATACATACACTCATACATATTCCTCACACACACACACAAACACGTACACACACACACACACACACACACACACACACACACACACACACACAATCACTCAAGCGATTAGTGTGAGAATGGGAGGTTCCCAATCCCATCTGCACACATGAAACAATTGTTGTCATGGTACAGAGACTTACCTTCAGTTGCAGTGCAGTATGTGCCTCATGGCCTCGCAACCAAGGGCCACTTGGTGCACCACGTGTGGAAAGGTATCATCACCAAGGAACCACTCATAGTCTTCGCTTATAAGAGCTTGTGAGGCCGCTAGATGCACAACCTTAACCTGTCTCTGGGTGCCACCTGCATCTATGTAGCATAAATACGTGTTTGATTTGAGCCCTGCAAACTCCCCGAGCTGTGAGCCATTTGCCTTGTCTTTCATCACAGCAATAACCTTCTTTTTCTGATGTGTTGTGCCATAAGGATTATTGGCAGCATATTCAGATGTATCAAATTCTCAGGACTGCACCTAATTATTTCATGTGGGTCGCTGTCTTTCACCCAGTGGATGAAACTATCTACAGCCAAATAAAGTAATGTGACAACAGAGACGTTGGGTTTTCCATACTTGTAGTGGAATTAGTACGTATGGAGTTTGTAGAGGTCCAGAGCACACATACCAATATTGACAGGTTTTTGAATCCGCTGAAAGCTTAGCAATCCCCACAGTGATTAATCATTCAATGAACATTGTGGCCTGCTTAAAATTTGACCTAACCATGGAAATCCTTGTGCCATAATGCCCATCCCAAAAGTAAACTAAATGAACTTTGTGGCAGTTTCTAGCATGCTCCATGGCACTGCCGAAAACTGAATTAATTAATTTATAAAAATCTTTTTCAAAATCACATGTTGCGAGAGCCCTCTTTTCAGTATTAATATCAATGTACTCCTCGAATCAGGGATGTGCCACAGGTGATTCTAAGAAGCCGTATCCATAACCTGAGACACTGCTGGAGGTTTCTATAGTGTAGAATGCATCTCTGCTTATTCCTCAGTGTTGTCATCTGCTTAAGGACAGAATCATTTTGAGGAACTAGGTGCTCCAGGCATCGCAGCAGGTCGCTGTGCTCATCATATAAGTTGGTTATATATTCCAGGTCTAGCTCCAGAACATATCCTCTACCAGCATCAGCAGCCACACCTGGGATCTCATCCTTCAGTCTGATGATCTTATCTTTGGATAACCATCAGACTCCCCCATGAACCATGGACCTTGCGTTGGTGGGGAGGCTTGCGTGCCTCAGCAATACAGATAGCTGTACCATAGGTGCAACCACAATGGAGGGGTATCTGTTGAGAGGCCAGACAAACGTGTGGTTCCTCAAGAGGGGCAGCAGCCTTTTCAGTAGTTGCAAGGGCAACAGCCTGGATGATTGACTGATCCGGCCTTGTAACACTAACCAAAATGGCCTTGCTGTGCTGGTACTGCGAATGACTGAAAGCAAGGGGAAACTACGGCCGTAATTTTTCCCGAGGGCATGCAGCTTTACTGTATGGTTAAATGATGATGGCATCCAATTGGGTAAAATATTCCGGAGGTAAAATAGTCCCCCATTTGGATCTCCGGGCGAGGACTACTCAGGAGGATGTCGTTATCAGGAGAAAGAAAACTGGCGTTCTACGGATCGGAGCGGGGAATGTCAGATCCCTTAATCGGGCAAGTAGGTTAGAAAATTTAAAAAGGGAAATGGATAGGTTAAAGTTAGATATAGTGCGAATTAGTGAAGTTCGGTGGAAGGAGGAACAAGACTTCTGGTCTGGTGACTACAGGGTTATAAACACAAAATCAAATAGGGGTAATGCAGGAGTAGGTTTAATAATGAATAGGAAAATAGGAATGCGGGTAAGCTACTACAAACAGCATAGTGAACGCATTCTTGTGGCCAAGGTAGATACAAAGCCCATGCCTACTACAGTAGTACAAGTTTATATGCCAACTAGCCCTGTAGATGACGAAGAAATTGAAGAAATGTATGATGAAATAAAAGAAATTATTCAGATAGTGAAGGAAGACGAAAATTTAATAGTCATGTGTGACTGGAATCTGAGAGTAGGAAAAGGGAGAGAAGGAAACATAGTAGGTGAATATGGATTGGGGCTAAGAAATAAAAGAGGAAGCCGCCTGGTAGAGTTTTGCACAGAGCATAACTTAATCATAGCTAACACTTGGTTCAAGATTCATGAAAGAAGGTTGTATACATGGAAGAATCCTGGAGATACTGGAAGGAGATGGGACCTGGATAAACTGACTAAACCAGAGGTTGTACAGAGTTTCAGGGAGAGCATAAGGGAACAATTGACAGGAATGGGGGAAAGAAATACAGTAGAAGAAGAATGGGTAGCTTTGAGGGATGAAGTAGTGAAGGCAGCAGAGGATCAAGTAGGTAAAAAGACGAGGGCTAGTAGAAATACTTGGGTGACAGAAGAAATACTGAATTTAATTGATGAAAGGAGAAAATATAAAAATGCAGTAAATGAAGCAGGCAAAAAGGAATACTAACGTCTCAAAAATGAGATCGACAGGAGGTGCAAAATGGCTAAGCAGGCATGGCTAGAGGACAAATGTAAGGATGTAGAGGCTTATCTCACTAGGGGTAAGATAGATACTGCCTACAGGAAAATTAGAGAGACCTTCAGAGAAAAGAGAACCACTTGCATGAATATCAAAAGCTAAGATGGAAACCCAGTTCTAAGCAAAGAAGGTAAAGCAGAAAGGTGGAAGGAGTATATAGAGGGTTTATACAAGGGCGATGTACTTGAGGACAATATTATGGAAATGGAAGAGGATGTAGATGAAGATGAAATGGGAGATATAATACTACGTGAAGAGTTCGAGAGAGCACTGAAAGACCTGAGTTGAAACAAGGCCCCGGGAGTAGACAACATTCCATTAGAACTACTGCCAGCCTTGGGAGAGCCGGTCCTGACGAAACTCTACCATCTGGTGAACAAGATATATGAGACAGGCGAAATACCGTCAGACTTCATAAGAATATAATAATTCCAATCCCAAAGAAAGCAGGTGCTGACAAATGTGAAAATTACCGAACTATCAGTTTAATAAGTCACGGCTGCAAAATACTAACGCGGATTCTTTGCAGACGAATGGAAAAACTTGTAGAAGCCGACCTCGAGGAAGATCAGTTTGGATTCCGTAGAAATGTTGGAACACGTGAGGCAATACTGACCCTACGACTTAGCTTAGAAGCTAGATTAAGGAAAGGCAAACCTACGTTTCTAGCATTTGTAGACTTAGAGAAAGCTTTTGACAATGTTGACTGGAATACTCTCTTTCAAATTCTGAAGGTGGCAGGGGTAAAATACAAGGAGCGAAAGGCTATTTACAATCTGTACAGAAACAAGATGGCAGTTATAAGAGTGGAGGGGCATTTAAGGGAAGCAGTGGTTGGGAAGGGAGTGAGACAGTGTTGTAGTCTCTCTCTGATGTTATTCAATCTGTATATTGAGCAAGCAGTGAAGGAAACAAAAGTAAATTTCGGAGTAGGTATTAAAATCCATGGAGAAGAAATAAAAACTTTGAGGTTCGCCGATGACATTGTAATTCTGTCAGAGACAGCAAAGGACTTGGAAGAGCAGTTGACTGGAATGGATAGTGTCTTGAAAGGAGGGTATAAGATGAACATCAACAAAAGCAAAACGAGGATAATGGAATGTAGTCGAATTAAGTCGGGTGTTGCTGAGGGAATTAGATTAGGAAATGAGACACTTAAAGTAGTAAAGGAATTTTCCTATTTGGGGAGCAAAATAACTGACGATGGTCGAAGTAGAGAGGATATAAAATGTAGACTGGCAATGGTAAGGAAAGAGTTTCTGAAGAGAAATTTGTTAACATTGAGTATTGATTTAAGTGTCAGGAAGTCATTTCTGAAAGTATTTGTATGGAGTGTAGCAATGTATGGAAGTGAAACATGGACGATAAATAGTTTGGACAAGAAGAGAATAGAAGCTTTCAAAATGTGGTGCTACAGAAGAATGCTGAAAATTAGATGGGTAGATCACATAACTAATGATGAAGTATTGAATAGAATTGGGGAGGAGTACGTGGCACAACTTGGCAAAAAGAAGGGACCGGTTAGTAGGACGTGTTCTGAGGCATCAAGGGATCACCAATTTTGTATTGGAGGGTAAAAATCGTAGAGGAAGACCAAGAGATGAACACGCTAAGTAGATTCAGAACGATGTATGTTGCAGTAGGTACTGGGAGATGAAGAAGCTTGCACAGGATAGAGTAGCATGGAGAGCTGCATCAAACCAGTCTCAGGACTGAAGACCACAACAACAACAACCTTCAGAACCCTTTTAATGTTATGTTTCTTGCATGGAATGCCCATAGAGTTTGTTTACATGCAAGTAAAGGATATAATTTAAATAGTCAGAAGGTCTATATTCCTCCTCATTCAATACCAGGTTATTCGACTTGGCATAACTGTGGATGTACTGGCAAAGAGCTTCACGAAATCTGCATTCGAGAAAAGCAACGTACCAACATCACACAATGGTTTGAAGGTGATACATGTCACTTTTAACATTGCGTCCCACGAAAGACCTAGTGCAGTGTAGCAGGAGGCAGGATCCAGAGGGTATGTACCCAGACATACAATCTGGAATTTCTCAAACACATCTGCGAGCATGCTTACATCTGTCTCCATGTACAGTCTCTAAATTAGAGATGTTGAGCTCCTGCCAACCATTCATCACATGTCTATACTCCACATCTATTGTGGCAGTGCCATTGAGTTTGTTAGTGAATATGGTTGCATTGGACAATATCATTTCACGGTGTTTCTCCATTGAATCCACGTATTCATATAGGAAGACTCCACTTTTCCTTTAAAAGCTGAAACTTTGCAGCCTTGGAATTTGTGGCTATGGTGATATGCATATCCTTGAGAAGCATTGTTTAAGCAAGTTTCTGAAGTGGTGTGAACATGGACTGTAATCCAGGGAGTAAATTGCTATTCTAGACATAATTCGTTTGGAAAATTAAATGTATTTTTCTACATTGTCAGGTATGATACTGACATTATCTTTCTCTGAAGTAAAATCAGCCATGGGCTCAACAAGAAAGTGAGCATAGTACCCACTCAAATTATAAAAGAAGACGGGTATATCTCATGGCAATTAGTGTGTCAAGTTGCATGCATTGTGAGCTACACGGCAGAACTTCCCCATTAGATGACAGTGATATCTACGTGGAGTTTCCATTTTTCTACTGTCAAATGGCAGCTGATAAACATGATATGCAGCTTCCTGATTATGTAACACATCATTCTCCTTCCAGATGGTCATTGGAATGTTGTTGCTATAAAAACATCAACACTCAATGCGTGTTTTTGAGCTCAGGGAGCAACCTACATGCACGATGACCCTTATGTGTGATTCAAATTCGTTGCAGCTGGAATCATATGAACACACAACTTCGTATGCTGCCATGTACGGTGTGTGTTGTTCTATGAAGGTGGTCTGAGAGGCTGTGCAATCAGCTTCACAATGCACCACAAAAACTAGGATGCACTCAGAGTCAGAGTATACAATAAAGTAATAGCATTCCTGCTGGTGGGTGTTCTTAAACTTTAAGAACTTTTTATTCTAAGTGGGCATTTACATACGTACTGGTTCCACGCTAAAGCAGTCAGTTAGATATATTTCTAAATTCTCACGTTTAGAAAACGACTGAATCATCTATGGCAAAAATGCCATTTATGCTTATTTTTACTCAGTTGGGTGGAAAGTAGGCAGGACATGTTCTCAATGCAGACGTAGTAACGCTTCCTGCCTTTGGGAATATCAATAGATCCATGTATTTAGAGCACTGACTGGCTACTTTGAAAAAGTAGAAGTATTCAACTACCTTGTACTTCACATCTCCTGGCTTGTTTTTTTTCCTCATCTGCATCCAGACCATAAACATGAAATGGATAATTTGAGCTCTGCATCTAGAATTTTGGAAGGTCTGGGACTGTAATGGAAAATGAGATGCCTTCAAAGTTATAATGTCTATAGATATTAACTGTCTTGTATGTTTCCAAAAGATGACCACTTTTCAGGCAATTTCTATGGCAAGCCAGAAGTAACCAAGTAAAGTAGTATTTAATCCTTTCATCTAGATTCTGGATACTGTTACTTGCCTGTTCAGTGGCTATATCTTTCAGAAGAGGGATGAACCCCTTCCCCCAGTAACCAGATATGGTTATATGAGTACAAATCAGTGATTTGTGAGTGCAAATCAAGATGGAGTACATGACTGAGCACATTACAAAACACTTTTTCCTCTGTATCAGAAAAATAGTTCAGCATGATGCTATCAGAAAAAGTTGTGGCCTGTGATATAGTGCTATCCTTCCACCAAATTTTAACGATGCAGCAGCATTATTACCTTCTTTACGGGGTGCATCAGCTCGCAGTGCAGAACTGCTTTGCACCTGATAGAGGGATACCACTGGCTGCTGATGATTTCAGGGAACTCTTATTTCCAACACTGCTCAGCTTGCACAAGGAAACACACATTGATGACCACATCAATGACAGGTCTGCCCTACAACTGCTGGGCTGGAGATGATAGCCAGGTAAGGCCAGACAAGATGATGTAGATGTAGACATTGCCACTTCAATGACAGGACTGGTGGTGGTGTTGTTGCTCACAATGGCCTGGCCTGCAGAAGTTGAAGTGTCTCAAATCCAGCTCTGGACATATCTTGCAGAGACAACAGTTCCAGGCTGTCAAATAAGTCTGAAACACCCACATTACAACAGTATTCAAATACTTCGTGAAATTACAAACACACACACACACACACACACACACACACACACACACACACATGCACATGCACACATCCCCCTCCATTCTTCACATCTGAGAGCCTCATTGGAAGTGTTACATTGGGATGGTACTTCATATTTATTAAGCAGACATAGTAAACTTGCATCACCATCACTAGCATTGCACATTTGTCTCGTCAAAACAAAGAAACAAGGATGCTTTGAGACGTACATGGTGACAATTATTGATCCATATGAAAAAAACGTAAATTAGTTACAAATTAAATCGTGCACACACTTTATGGAACATGTAAAATATATTTGGATTTAGGTTATGTTATGTTTGATATGCCTGCCACCATTGGCGATGATGTGGCACCGATGAATAGCGTAATTCTGCATGACCCACTAAAGTGTCAGAACATTGCTGTTGTCGTTGATCTCCTGAATAGCTGTTTTCAGCTCAGTAATGCTTCTGGGGTTATTTCTGTACATCTTGTCTTTAATATAGCGCCACAAAAAGGAGTCGCATGTTTTCAGATTCGGAGAATATGGCGGCCAATAGAGGCCCATGCCATTGGTCTGTATGTCTCCAGAGCCAGAATGCCATCCCCAAAGTGCTCCTCGAGGACATCAAACACTCTCCTGCTTTGATGGGGTCGAGCTCCGTCTTGCTTGAACCAAATCTTGTCGAAATCAGGGTCATTTTGAATAATAGGGATGAAATCATCCTGCAAAACCTTCATGTAACGTTCGGTAGTCGCTTTGCCGATAAGGAATATCACACTGATTATTCCGTGACTGGACATTGCACATCACACAGTCAGTCGTTGAGGAGGAAGAGACTTCTCTATCGCGAAATGCGGATTCTCAATCCCCCAAATGCGCCAATATTACTTATTGATTCATCCATGCAAATGAAGTGAGCTTCGTTGCTAAACCAAACCATACAAGCGCATACTCATATCGCCATTCCCCGTGGTCAACCACACAGTTTGAACCTTCTAACGCAAACCATACAGAATTTATGACGATTTTATTTCATACAGTTCAATAATTGTCACCTTGTATATATATATAGGGTGTTACAAAAAGGTACGACCAAACTTTCAGGAAACATTTCTCACACACAAATAAAGATGTTATGTGGACATGTGTCCGGAAACGCTTAATTTCCATGTTAGAGCTCATTTTAGTTTCGTCAGTATGTACTGTACTTCCTCGATTCACCGCCAGTTGGCCCAATTGAGAATCCGCACGCAATTGTGCAATCACGTCATCAATACAGATTTTCTGTGAACGTTTGGGCAGACATTGTTGGTGATGTCTTGATTGGGCCCCATGTTCTTCCACCTACGCCCAATGGAGCACGTTGTCATGATTTCATATAGGATACTCTACCTGTGCTGCTAGAACATGTGCCTTTACAAGTACGACACAACATGTGGTTCTTGCACGATGGAGCTCCTGCACATTTCAGTCGAAGTATTCGTACGCTTCTCAACAACAGATTTGATGACCGATGGATTGGTAGAGGCGGACCAATTCCATGGCCTCCACGCTCTCCTGACCTCAACCCTCTTGACTTTCATTTATGTGGGCATTTGAAAGCACTTGTCTACGCAACCCCGGTACCAAATGTAGACTCTTCGTGCTCGTATTGTGGACGGCTGTGATACAATACGCCATTCTCCAGGGCTGCATCAGCGCATCAGCAATTCCATGCGACAGAGGGTGGATGCATGTATCCTCGCTAATGGAGGACATTTTGAACTTTTCCTGTAACAAAGTGTTTGAAGTCACGCTGGTACGTTCTGTTGCTGTGTGTTTCCATTCCATGATTAATGTGATTTGAAGAGAAGTAATAAAATGAGCTCTAACATGGAAAGTAAGCGTTTCTAGACACATGTCCACATAACATATTTTCTTTCTGTGTGTGAGGAATGTTTCCTGACAGTTTGGCCGTACCTTTTTGTAACACCCTGTATATGTATAAGGGTGTGTGTGTGTGTGTGTGTGAGAGAGAGAGAGAGAGAGAGTGTGTTTTGTATGTGGAGAGTCCAAGTCCCATGACGAAGTTATGGAGAGAGCAGATCACCAACGTACAACTAACAGATGGAGAAAGCACTTTATTAAAGTTAGCACAATACAATAACTGCAATAATTGTAGCAACACATGTCCTGACAGCTGTAACCGAACTGAGTCAAATATAATCATGAAATACACAACAGTAATCCTTGTTACAATCGATCTTTACACCACCAGTGAGGAGTGTGTGGGAAGAAATGAAGGAGCAGCTTGAAGACTAATGAGGCGACATGGCGGTTGGTCAGCATCGGGCGACTTGTGTGGCAAGGTTGCCTGACTGGCTGCATCATGGCCGGGCCAGAATGGTGGCATGGCTGGACGCTTTCTCGCACAGAGGAAAGGCATGGAGCTGTGTACATCCTAAATGTGGTAGTCTTGAATCTATGCTGGAAGATGGAGTCGGCGGCTGGTACAAGAGCTGGGGACAGATTGGTCCCACATCATGACGCCATTGCACATGACAAAGGCCACTTGAATGGAAAGGTGGTTGTGGTCGTCGATCGAGCCAGTGATGCTGCCTTCCCCTGTGTAGTGAGGAAGGTTGAAGGCACGCAGGAGTGTGATGTGATGTGTAAAGTCGGCGAACATGTGGTGGAGACGGGGTGGTGCATGGATCTTGAAGAGGGTGCTGTCGCATAGCTGTAAGGAGAGATCCTAGACGGAGAAAGTAGAGACGTTGTCTTTAAAGAGCGTAATTCAGGGGGAAGAGATTGAAATGTAAAGCTCGAGACGAGCGCTAATGGTGGGAGTGTCAGAGGGAAATTTCACACACAGTACTCAAAGCACTCAGAACGCTTGGATAACATATCGCCGCTCCAGAAGAACAATGACATAACTGTCAAAATGAATAGTTTACAGGAGAGGCAGAGAACCAAACGACATTTTTAAAAAACTTCATAAACCAACAATAAAATTATCTATGAAATTGAGAGTTGGCCTAACTGTGACACTAAGTAGTCTCTACAAAATACAAAAATTATTTCCTTCAAACAGGATCCCATTCACCCCCTTGCAACCCTTTAAGTAAATGTGTCATTGTTCTTCCGATATTGTTATCGAAATTTAACAAATACGACTAAAGAAGATGTGTGGGGGAAAAAGAAATATATCTCTAAACCATAATTTTTTGTTCACTCTTACAGTTTGTTATATTATCATTTTTATTATTTGCATCTTATAACTGACATAAAATAATATACTAAGTGAAATAAAGAACGTCCAAATGGCATAAAAGCAACAAATTAGATTTATGTAGAGAGAGAGTCATAGAAGGCCTTGTAATATTTAGGAATGATGTTGCTGTTAACCGAATTGTTCAAATCTTGAATTTTGTTTCCTGAGAGGGTCATTTTTGTAGTATAAGCAGGTTTCAGATCCAAATTACTCCCATCTGCATTCCCTGTTAAACGCCTCTTTCTCGCTTTGAACTGAACTTGTCCCCACTCGGACTATTTGTAGCTGTTCTTACACTGAAACACTTTTCACATCGAAATAATTTAATTTCGGACACTTTGAAAATACTCCCGTCAACGTCCTTGGCCATGTAAAGAGCCGTCTCATCATGCAAAGCTTTAATGTCACTGAAATCTGAAAAACCCATTTCTCTAAGGTGTAGCGGATTTCCCCTCTTTTTTGCATTTCGGATGACTGATATGTACTGATCGGGTACATAAATTGGCCCTGACTTCTGAGCACTCTTAAGTGCTCTCTCAATGATGCTGTGAACTGCGTCTCCCTCGTTCTGGGTGTGACCACGAATCAAATAATTGTACGTAGTGGACTGAATATCCAGCCTTTGTACTGCATACAAATACGTTGCAATCATTTATCTGAAATAGAAGAGATTGAACATTTTAATCAATGTGATTTTTACAATAGAAACATTTTGATACATGATTTCTGTGAATCACGGTCTGAGTTTACGCTACTTACTTGTTCTTCTGTTGCCCTTCACAATTGTCGGAGTAAAATACGACATCCATCCCAGGAAGGTTCTTGGATAACTCTTCAAGATGTTGTAAGACACAAGTTGCTATTTCTACCATGCATATGTTTCCAATGCCCTTGTGAAAAAGAAAGGTAGTTTTGTCGTTTCCAAACTCAGTGCCCTGCAACAGACAACAAAAATAAGTAGAACAGACTTCAAGAGTAATAATAGATAGTGGAAATAAGGTATGTATGGACATGTACTGTGAAATTGTAACAGTTGAGCCTCGACTTGTAGAAAAAGGAAGATATTTGTCCCGTTGGGACCGGTAAGACTGCTTGTAAATCGTAAACAGGTTGTATCTTCTTATTTTGAGCTTCTTACAAAGTGACTCTCAATATGGGGAATTGAGTTTATGTGATTCCTAACTGATTCCAAGATTTCTGGATCAGTCTTACGGTGTTTTCCATATAGTCCCCTTTTGTCCAAAGGTGCCATTCCAGTCCCAGTCCTTTACGCTTCGATAACAGTACGGATTTGCCTTTCGGTTATTCCCAAAGTGTTTATCAGAAATGTTTTGCACACACGAATCTTCTACTCATCTTTCACCAAGTAGAGAACGCAGTTTGGCTTTCTAGGTTCTTGGGCAGTAATGCGACGATATTGGAGAAAGCGCGTTTCAATGCATATATTTAGAAAAGCCTGTTGTCTTTGTAACGGTCCCAGTGCCCAGTAATTCGTGAACAGCTTACATCTATAGTCTTCTGTTACTTTCTTTGTGCAAGAGAGGATACATTTATCAGTACACGGAGCTCCCATTTCTCGAGCCTTGACAATTTTACCTGTACGTAATGTATAACTTTTCCCACTGTTTCTCAACGTTTTGGCTTTTACTCTGTTCCAGTTACTAAAATTTCTTTTTTTTTGGCTTTTATTGGGAGATTTTTCCTGATGGACGACTGATTTTTCACTTGAATTAGACGATTCATGGTTGCTTGATGAATGATAATTGTCACTTGGTCCAGAGGAAAAATCTGAACTGCTATTGAAAGTGCTGCTCAGCATAGGGGATGTTACTGGCAACCTTTTCACAACTAATTCTGTCGCACTTGCCCTTTAAACCACATACACATTTGAAGCACCATGCAATTGTGTTACATTCGATTTATGTTTTGAAGATGATGCCTGTGGCTCCACTTTGCTCACTTGCTTGTCTGTTATTTCACAGTGTGGGCTTGATATTTGTTGCTCTATACTGCTCACCTGTACTTGCAGTTCACTTATCATGGAACAGTTTATTTCCCTTGTCCCTTTCTTTTCCTCAGCTAGCCCTTGAAGAGCAAGTCGCATAATATTCTTTGCCTGGTCGCTCATTTTTTACCCCTATAAAACGGAAATGAAATTGATCTAAGTGTATTAAAAAGCCATTTTGTTCACATGAACTTTCTGGGGACTTTCTGGGGACCAGAATAAGTCTGTTGGAGAGTGGACTGCATGGTGTCGTTATTGAGAATTACATAGTTAAAGTGCTGTAATTTCTTATGAATAAAGACACTTTGAGCAGTGTGGGCATGCAGAGGTGACCTACAGATAAGAGCAGTGTGAGCACAGACAAGCTCGATCAAAGTTCAGAGTTTGGAAGGGAGGGAGGCTCAAATCTTTCAACGAATTCAGCAGGCAAGACCACAGTTCGCTGTAAAATACGCTGAAGCGCCAAAGAAAGTGGTATAGGCATGCATATTCCAATACAGAGATATGTAAACAGGCAGAATGCGGCGCTGCGGTCGGCCACGCCTATATAAGACAACAAGTGTCTGGTGCATTTGTTAGATCGGTTACTGCTGCTACAAGGGTAGGTTATCAAAATTTGAACGTGGTGTTATGGTTGGTGCACGAACTATGGGACATAGCATTTCCGAGTTAGCGATGAAGTGGGGATTTTCCCGTACGACCATTTCACGAGTGTACCGTGAATATCAAGAATCCAGTAAAACATCAAATCTCCAATATCGCTGCGGCTGGAAAAAGATCTTGCAAGAACGGTACCAATGACAACTGAAGAGAATCGTTTGACGTGACAAAAGTGCAACCCTTCCGCAAATTGTTACAGCTTTCAATGCTGGGCAATCAACAAGTGTCAGCATGCAAACCATTCAACAAAACATCATCGATACGGGCTTTCGGAGCTGAAGGCCCACCCATATACCCTTTGGTGACCGCACGACACAAAGCTTTACACCTCGCCTGGAGCCATCAACACCGACATTGAACTGTTGATGACTGCAACGCGTTGCCTGGACGGCCGAGTCTCGTTTCAAATTGTATAGAGCAGATTGACGTGTACAGATACGGAGACAACCTCATGAATCCATGGACCCCGCATGTCAGCACAGGACTGTTGAAGCTGGTGCAGGTTCTGTAATGGTATGGGGTGCATGCAGTTGGAGTGATATGGGACCCCTGATACATCTAGATGCGACACTGACAGGTGACACAGGTGACACGTACATAAGCATCCTGTCTGCTCACCTGCATCCATTCATGTCCATTGTACATTCCGACGGACTTGGGCAACTCCAGCAGGACAATGCAACACCCCACATGCCCACAATTGCTACAGAGTGGCTCTAGAAACACTCTTCTGAGCTCAAACACTTCCTCTGACCACCAAACTCCTCAGGCATGAAAATTATTGAGCATATCTTGGATGCCTTGCAAAGTGCTGTTTGGCATAGATCTCCATCCCCCCGTACTCTTACGGATTTATGGACAGCCCTGCAATATTCATGGTGTCAGTTCTCTCCAGCACTACTTCAGACATTAGTCGAGTCCATGCCACATCGTGTTGCGGCACTTCTGCGTGCTCATGGGGGCCCTACACGATATTAGGCAGGTGTGCCAGTTTCTTTGGCTCTTCAGTGTGTGTTGACCAGTGAAGCCTGAAAGTCCACCTTGAATGCTGTACAAATCTTGAGCAGAACACAGGAGAGGGCCTTGGACCAGGAAGTGGATTAACACATTAGTGCTGCTTTAAGTATATGGTGCCAGCATTCAACTAGTCCCTCACTTTGGGAATTGTAAGCAGTTTTCGAAATGTATTGTCACTGCACAAGTCGCACAGCTTTCTAAAAAGGGCGGACTTGAAATGTCGGCCCTGATTGATGGTAATAGAAGAGGGACAACTGAAGCAAGCAATCCAAGGGGTGACAAATGCACGAGCGACAGTACCTGTAATAATGCCTGGGAGGGGCACAGCCCCAACCCACCTGCTGATGCTGTCGATAGTAAATAGTATGTACTTGCAACCATTTGAGGGGGGGGAAGAGGACTAACGAGATTAAAATAAACCTGTGAAACCATCCTTTGGTGATGCCGAATTGACTCAGTGGAGGATGGGAATTTCGTCCAACTTTATTGCATTGACATGGAAGGCAAACGTGTGTCCAGGTATGACAGACCGATTTAACACCCATCGAAACGGAGCTTTCAGTGACAAGGCGAGTAGTGACCTTAATGCTGAAATGAGTGGGGTTGTGAATCACTGCGAAGACTTTGTGTTGCAGAGAGACAGGAATGAGCGGCCAGAGGTTACCTGTAGAGCTGTCACATAGCACCAAGCGCGAAGAACCATGTAAGCAGCGTGACTAGATAGTCAGTGTGGTAGTATTGTCATAAATGGCAAATGATCAGACCACCTGTTGCAGGCATGTCAGTTTGTCCAAATCCAAAAGTGAAGAGATGGTGTGGACGTGGGACATGTAGTCGGCGACGATGTTGTCAGCTCCTTTGATATAGCAGACATCAGAAGTGCACTGGAAATGATGTCCATGTGAAACCGTTGCAGGATTATGGGTGGCAACCATAAGTGGTTCGTGATCTGTGTAGATAGTTACAGACCAGCCTGCTAATCCTCACGAAAGTGGTGTACCACCTTCTATATCGCAAACACTTCCCTACTGAAGTCAGATCACTTACATGGAGAGGTGGAGAGTTTTGTAATAGAATGACCGAAGCGGGTGACGTGGTCGGGGTTGTAGGGTGTGGCAGGGTAGAAGAAGGTGGCTGTTTTTAGCAACCTTCCTCTTTATTGTTGGTCCTTCCAATACATTTTCCGGTAGCTCAGCCCCACCGCTCATGTCATTGTGGAGACATGCTGATGCGCGCAGCCTGGGGAACGTGACGCCGTGCTCGGTCAGACGTGCGTCTCGCGGGCCCCGAGGAATCGCTTCATGACGTCATCAGAAAGGCTGCAAGCGTGACAGCGCTGCCTGGTGACTAGACCTGTTAACAACTCTGTTGACGTAAGTGACATCAAAACAGCGTTTATACAGACCTGCCTTCAGCTGTTGTTTTGGAACGTCAAATCAATCCGGATTGTTTGAATGAATCTTCCGTTAACAGAATTAAATGTAGAAAGAAGATTTGAATGCGAATAATCTCGATTATAGTGACATAATAATCCGCAGCGTAGTCAAAGTTACATATTAGAGTCTTACGTGATTGATTGAAGCCAACTGATTACAAATTATTGGTCGAAAGGCAGAGTGATTTATAGCATAACACATATTACGCATTGAGGACAATGTGTCTAAATGTTTTTAACACATTAACTGCAGCTTACTAATGTAGACTAACTACCACTGAGACGTTTGCAGCACGAATTTGTCTTTGAACCCATACCAGCAGTAGCAAATGCGGAAAAACGAATCAAATATGGTAAAGGATACGTAGTGGAACGCCCATTGCATTTTTCCAGTTTGTGTACGATATCTGTACGTAATATGCATCAAAACACGTCGGATGCTTGTTCATTTTCTAAAATATGTTTTTGTGGATGACCTAGAAGTTTTATTATTTTTTTAATTATGAGAAATGCGTTAAATGTGGGAAAATACATTTAAATATGCCGCAAACAAATATTAGGCAAAGCCACACGTCTGTCTGTTACCACAACCTTTATTTCTCATTCGCTGTGCTCCACAACTGTCAACGAAATTATCTCTTTTCACCCTAATCTATACCTTAGACTATGCTACAAATAAATTTATAACTCCAGCCAAGGTTTCTAGGGAAAAGGGGGGGGAGGGGGCGAAATAGCCAAGGTTTCTAGGGAAAATGGGGGGGGGGGGGGGAAGGGGGCGAAATCCAGTATAGTGCTCCAGCCCAGATATGTGCTCTTGCCCAGTGTCTGTTACCGATATGCTTAAATTTTTATCGTTGTTTTTCTGTAAACAGCTATATGCCATCTTCCTGTGTGTAGTTTCTCAAAAATCCAGTTTATGTGATCTTAAGATAAAAAGAGCTCACTGAGGGAATATTAATAGATTTAAGCAATACTGACATCTCCAAATTGTAAGACTGCTATAGATGCAAGTCACTGACTGTCAGAGTGTATCAGTGGGAGAAAACATTTGAAGTAAATCACGAAGCTTTAGGTTAGTTCAACTATTACTTCTTAATGTAGTAAGCAGTCACAATTAACTTCCGTATTTTGATGTATATACATACTACACAAGCAACCAAATGGTACCTGATGGAGGGTACCTTGTACCACTACAAATCATACTCTTTCCTGATCCACTTGCAAATAGAGAGAGGGAAGAAAGGCTATCTACTATCCGAGCCCTGTTTTCTCGTGCCCTCTAAATTTTCTTAATAGTGTTATAAAAAAAGAACATTGTTTCCCCTCCAGCGATCCTCACATGAGTTTGCCAAGCATCTTCATAATACTCGCACATAGTTTGAAACTACTGGTAACCTATCTAGCGTCCAACCTCAGAGTTGCTTCAGTGTGTTGCTTAAATCTGACCTGGATCTCAAACATTCGAGCAATACTCATGAATGTGTCACATAAGTGTTCTATACGGATGGTGTAAGTGATCTTCCCCTCATTTTCAGTCACAAAAAATATTCATCTTCACAGAGGAAGGAAGTAATGACCGTGACAGCTAGAAATATTTTTTTTTTATTCAAGTTCTGTTTTTCTCTCATACTTCGTACAAAGCAATGAGTACTGTCAGCCCTGCATAAAATGTTAAAATTAAAATCCTGTTAATTTGAACCATAGTGTTAACTAGCATATGCATCCTTGAGTCGAAACATTACGTTTAATTATAATTATAGAAGGAGAGACTAATAAAATAATTTTTTATTTTGTATTTTTTTTAATATCTTAGGATATTCAGTTTTCTGCCTGATGATTAGCAGCAACCTACTGAAGACTTTCGATCCAAATGTGAAATTCCATTCTGAATCGTAGGCATGGATGTATAGTCTACATGGACATTGTTTTTACTTCCAGTATTTTGCAAGTTCATTTAACTGAACGGAGTAAAATTACCCCTATTATGGACAACAAATACTATTAGGGAGTAAATATGTTGACATGTAAGTGAAAGACTCCGAAGGGCCCTGAAGAGACTTCTATCGATTTTACACAATACTTTTACTCACATGGATAAAAAGTTCTATTGACTTGCCACATCAGATTTGAATAAAACTGCAAGCTTTTCATAACAGCCTCCATCACCATCATCAGTAATGGTACTGGTATGTAATGGTATGGTGTACTGTAGCAGCACATGAAGTGTTTCAATTGAATTGATTCTGCATTATTTCTCTTCCCCATGTCCTTGACATTAATGCTACCAAGTTATGTTCTTGTAGGGTCATTCCATATCAAATCACCCAATAAAAAATAAATTTTTCACCCACCTCCTTAGATTTTCATGAAATTTGGCTCAAATGGTTCTAATATCATCCTGACAACACCTGCAATTTTTTTGTTGTTGTATCTCTTACAGTTTGTTTTTTTTTATAAATTTTTAAAGTTTTTATGTTTTGCGTTTTCTGAACCTTCGGAAATGGTCAGTTTAAGTTGTATTCAAAACTTTAAATTTGCTTATCTTAAAAACTCTTTTAGATAACATCATGAATTTTTGCAGCAAGTTTATTTATTATACATATTTGAAGATAAAAATGATGCTATTAAAATATATTAATATTTTCTATGAAAAAAATATATATATGTATTTTTTTCTTTTTTTTTAACAGATGTTTTGTTTTATAAGAATTGCAATATCTCGAGTCTCAGACCTGATAGAATGCTCAAATTTGTTTTAATTTACTCTTAAACATATAGGCTACTTGATAAAACAAAAATAATGATGGCTTTTTAACATGTTTATTAATTATAGTAGATTACATTAGAATTATGTACAAAGATAGTTTACTTACGACACTTATGTATAACCCAACTGATTGCTTGAAACATTGAATTTTTTGAGTAATTTTGTCTTTTTAATAAACATTAATGCTGATTCAAACTGTTTTTCCACTTCATCCAAGAGCTTTCAGTTCTTTTGATACAGTCTTTTTTGAAGTAATACATTCTCCCAGTGCCGCTTGATTGAGGTGCGTCTTCTACACAGACTATGTGCTCCAAAGGCACTATGCAGGAATCTTCTCTTTCAGACCAATAAAATGATGCAGCGGGTCCTGAAGGATGTAGAAATAGAATTTCTGCATCTTCTTCATCATTGAATATTGTTTTTACCAGTCCAAAGTACCAGTTACCATCATAATTTGCAGCCACATAGCAATTTATGGATGGTTCAACACGAACCAAATCAGAAGAAGAATGGAAAGAAAAGACTAAGGAGGGTTTTACACTATATGTAGTCCTTCTAATTTCAAGGTTGTTTGTTGGAAGTGGTTTGAAGTTATGAAAACTTCTAGTTCCAGGAATGGTTCGGGTTGCTGAAAAACGTTTTTCTAGTTTTAACCGTAGCAAATCAGCTTCTTTTTTGTCAATAAAGTGAAAATGAACACACATCGATTACTGTCATTATTTGTTCTTTGTCTGAAAGCTGTAGACTAGCTTTCCTTAAAATCCTTTTAATAGTTCCTCCCAGGCCATCACAAATTGACTTCCCATGACTTTTTGCAAAAAAAGAGTGTTGGGCCTTCAAATTAAAGTCTCTCAAGTGTTCAGTCAAATTTTTAAAACTGTTTCTATTTTTGTACTGCGCAGCACAACCATCTGTAAAGTAGTGAACTGAGTCAATGTCAGTATGATGTAATGACAGCCACTTTGTAATTTCTTTTTGTACAAAGTTAACAAAACCAGTGTCATGTTCTTGGTCATCACTAATAAAACAGTGGTTGGAAACAAAAACATTGTTTTCCTCATTTCTTAGAAAAACTCCAACTGGGTGTAGAGTACAACCACCTCTATTCCAGTGGTAACTTTGGATCTCATTTTGTATAACAAAGGAATAATTTTCACTGAAATCCATCACAATAATTGCTGTTTTGGGTGGTGGGTCTTCTATCAATTTTTTAAAGGCTGCTGATTGGGATTTTGCTATAAACGAGTGTGGGGTGAGCTTTTCCAATGATCTAACCGATAAAGAAATGTAGTCTTCAACACTGATACACTGTTTGATCATTTCTGCCCTGTCTGTGTTAACCCACTGACTGATTACAATTTCTTCTTCTAAATCATAATCTTCACTTAGTTTTTCAGTTAAGCACTCTGTTAGTGCAGTATTTGCAGGACAGCTGTTGCAATGATGTAGCATGCAGTTTTGGTTTTCTGTGTTGCACACAAGCATCTTAATTAGGTCTTTATAAGATTCTTCAATTTTCACAGCATCCAGTAATAGTTTAACATTCTGGTGGATACTGCATACACATACAGTGTGTGTGCCTGCAGCACCAGCAAGGATACACCATTTAGGTCTCAAGAAACAAAATTTTGAAAATCCTACTTCTACCTTGGGATTCTCCCATTTGAAAGGGTAATAGAGTTCTCTCAAGTTATACAAAATGAGTCTTTTTTGCATGTACACATTTTTTTGAACACTTTCTTTGTCTTTTGTTCCAGGTAGCACTCTGGAACTTTCATCCTTTTCATAAAAATCTGTTACAAGTCTTACTGTATTTCCAGAAAGAGTTTTACCTTTTTTGGACCAGGAGTTTCCAAAATACCCTTTTCAGATTTTAGCTTTCTAGCTTGTCGCACCATGTACTCACTTACATTAAATTCTTTCATCACTTTATTTCGAGTCCAAAAATCTGGAGCCAAGGTCAGAATCTGGACTTTTCTACACCTCCCAACAGATGAAATCTTCTCTTTCATAAGAGAAATCATTACATCAAAATCCTTTGCTTTCTCAACCACACTTTTATCTTCTTCGTCATCATCAGAACTTGGTGCATCATATTTTAATGCTTTTGAAACCGCCTTTTTTGCAGTCTTTTCAATACTGCTAACCTTCCTTTTAAAATAAGACCCTTTACTTTGTTCTGACAAGCCATGAAGCTTTATTGGTGTTAAACCTAAATAATCAAGAGCAATGTTTGTTTGTACGAGGGATTCATTTCTGGATTCCAATGATTCTAATTCAACCATGACTTCATCATCTGTTTCACTTTCATTGACTTCAACTCTTTATTTTTCCTCACAAAAGTTACGGCATGTTGAGCAAAGCTTTTGTCCAGGTTTTATGCTAATATTTTTTGTCAGTAATTGTTTAGAAAGATCCAAGCCTACACTTCTCAACGATTTTTTGATGGGCTTTTTGTGTTTTTTAAGTGGGTCTACACATGTTGTTTGATACTTTTCAAAAACATTTAAAAAGTAGTAGCTGTGGTGTGAACATATATTCTTAAATTCACACAGATTAATTACAGATCGTAAGTGGATCAAATCTTTTTCTTCCTCACTCAATTCTGATACCGGTTGTAACTTTTTTGAAGGTGTGTAGGTTGTTTGGAAACAGTCAGATTTTTTAAATAACCCTACACTACAGGTTTGAATATCTGACATACTGATTTCACTTTTGGTCTGATTACTGTTCTGGTTACTTTTATAGGATATTGGAAAAGAATCTCTGTAAACTAAGCAACAGTACTTACTGAGAGTTCGAATAAACTTAATAAAATACTATCCACTCACTATTTAACACTGTAATAATTTTTTACTTCAAAACACAGGAGTAACAATACAAAATCCAAGTGTACATTGTTACTCCAAGAAGACAAAAACTTATTTTCGGTGTCTAAGTCACTTGGCATTTTTTATTTTTAAAATATAGTTAATATTATTTTAAAAATTAGATAACTGTTAAACAGGTTAAAAAGCCAACGTAATTTTTCTTTTATCTAATAGCCTATACAATTAAGAGTATTTTAAAACAAATTTGAGCTTTCTATCAGGTCTGAGACTCTAGATATTGCAGTTTTTGTAAAACTAAACATCCGTTAGCTTAAAAAAAATAAAAAACTTATAAATTTTTTTTCATTTGGAAGAATTTAATATATCTTTATGGTAATTTTTTTAACATTTAGATATAATACACAAACTTATTCCAAAATTTCATACTGATATCTTGAGTATTCTTTAATATACAAATTTTTTTAGTTGTGAGGACACGTTTAAGTTACAATTTCCGACTGTTGAAACAAAGCCAAATCTAAAAACTTTAAAAATTTATAAAAAAAACTATAAGAGATAGAGCAAAAAAATTTTACAAGTGCTTTCAGGATGATAAAAGAAGTAATTGTATCAAGTTTCATCAAAATCTGACATGGTTGGTGTCAAGGCCTGGGTGACTTGACATGGAATGACCCAGTACGGTAATTAGTTTCCACATTATAATATGTTAAATATAGAAAGTTTAACTGTAACCAAGCAGTAGTTTTCTTTGATGACAATATCAGTTCCAGTGCACAACTGAATTTCAAAATCTGTCTTGTGGGGTGAAAATCCATTACTGCTGCAATCTTGTGCTGACAATGAGATGATTTTCATAGAAATACCGAATTACTTCATTTGTAATACAGTTTCATAGTTTTTGTAGTTGCTCATGATCTTTACACTTGCGTGCAATGGATGTAGCATCGGCATACAGAACTATCCTTGGATTTGGGGAGCAGTATTTTGTCATTTACATAAATCAACAAAAGTATCCCAGTACAAAGTCCTGGGTACCCTGTATTACATATCAGCAATGTTAGATCTGTGTGTGTCACTCACCATCCTTAAGAGTGAAAACTGATTTGTGTTAGATAACGTTTTATTAAACTGTGAACAATTATCAGCATAATTACCCAGCTGTTTTCCCAGAGTGTTTACTATCTCTCTCTACAAGCAACTGACAGAGATTAGCTAAAAAAATATCTGTACTTTCAGATGGGGTCTTTCCATATCTGAAATTATGTTTCCTTTCCCATCTATAGCTTATCGCAGAAAGTTCAGAAACACCTTCAACACGTAAGGAATTACATCTTTGAGCACCAATTATTGCCACTTTTTGCAACATCACCATAAGGTTTGATATCCCTACTGAAAGATGAGCAGCAATTCTTTGTTAATGGGTGCATAATAAGATTTTTTTTTGGTATACCAGTGCTCAGTAATAACTGAAACATCTGGTTTATTAAAACATGCTATTATGTCCAAATCATTGTGCTTATTTCCTAGGCTCGTAAAGTTTTGGAGGATGATCTTGGTTTGCAGGTTGCATTGTATCCACATATTTATTTTTATTTTATTGTATTTTTTTGTTACCATAAATATCCCCATTACGCAAATCAGATGTGCTTGTCAAGCTTGGAAGAGGAAACAAAAAGGCCACACATGTACAAAATAATAATAAAAGGAAAGATTCCAAAAGAGTTCCTGACAGCAAAATGTAAAACTTCATTGTTTTTGGGTATGTTACTTACTTATATCCTTCATTCAAAAAACTTAAGAAGGCTGTTAGTTTAGTGTCTTCAAGGCATAATGCTGCTGAGCATCGCAACAATCAAGTCTGAGATAGTAGTGTACTATGATACTACCTATGAAGAAATTGATGCACTGGATGTGAAGTGCACAGTTTAGTCTACCCAGCAGGTGTTCCAGAAGATGTCCCTGCACTGTTCTATACCAGCATGAATATACCTATCATTAGTGATATATTCATCACTGACAGAAAATTGAATAATCACATTTTTGCTTCAAGTTTCTGAAATGGCAGTTGATGAGATCATATCTGAAGAGACAGCTATCAACCCACACTTTCAGCATGAGGTAGGACTAGCAATTACCAGAATTCTGAAATGTGGATCTTGTAAACCTAGAGTTGCTCTAGGAAAACAAGTAAGATGTGACACGTGTCCCAGATCAATCTCTGATATAGGTATAGTACGGTAGGCCAAAATTTCACGGGTTTCAAAGGATTCCAAACCAGCTCTCCCTGCACTGTTACAGGCAACGAAAGCAACAGTTATCCATCCATTACCCAAACTAGAAGAAGATGAAGTTTTCATTAGAGAAAAATTAAACCTCGCCCCACAAAACAATGTAGGTCCGTTTAAAAGAACAAATTGAGCAGTTTTACCTACTCCCCGTACTTCGTTCTTTTTTCCCTTCGAGGAAGATGCGGAAGCACCAAGAGTACCGTCCACATTTACAAGTGTTTTGTAGACAAGCAATCGTCGGCGACGACGATAACAACGTCTACCAGCATGAATATACCTATCATTAGTGATATATTCATCACTGACAGAAAATTGAATAATCACATTTTTGCTTCAAGTTTCTGAAATGGCAGTTGATGAGATCATATCTGAAGAGACAGCTATCAACCCACACTTTCAGCATGAGGTAGGACTAGCAATTACCAGAATTCTGAAATGTGGATCTTGTAAACCTAGAGTTGCTCTAGGAAAACAAGTAAGATGTGACACGTGTCCCAGATCAAAGATGAGAAAATAAAAGGTTGCTGTATTAGTTATAGCATACAAATATGCAGTGAATAACAAGTTTGAAATGACTGTTCGCCGGCTGGGGTGGCCGAGCGGTTCTAGGCGCTACAGTCTGGAACCATGCGACCACTACGGTCGCAGGTTCGAATCCCGCCTTGGGCATGGATGTGTGTGATGTCCTTAGGTTAGTTAGGTTTATGTAGTTCTAAGTTCTAGGGGACTGATGACCTCAGAAGTTAAATCCCATAGTGCTCAGAGCCATTTGAACCAACCATTTTTTGACTGTGTTCAAAGCTATGTAGACTTGTTTAATTCCTGGTTTAAGTAATTCACATTATTTCATTGCTGTTTGCTGCTGTCATCCATTAATACCTGAATGTCAACAACTACTTTGTTACTTTAAAACCTTCAACATATTCACTGTGGCTGACACAAAGGTCAATAAGAGCTACTAACACCGTGCTTTTAAGTGTCATCCGCAATGAATGTGCAAAACAAGAACATTTTTGCAATTTAATTGAAAGTCCTAATTCAGCTTCCTTTTTCAGGCATGTTTATTTTTAAATATTAAAACTGATGAGAGTTTCATTACTAGACCACTAATTTTGAAATCTGGATGACATCATCCCAGCACTGCAACAAAATGTGCACCATACACAACAGGTTCAATGCAATCTCTCCTCTCCACAAATTTGCACCTCAGATGTGTTGTATGTCATATAATACTACAGTTAATTTTCCATATATCTGAGCAAAACCAGTTCTTGTGTGTCCAAGTTTATCTCATCTAAACATTGCACCTTTCCCTTAAATTTAGTGTGCTTTACAATAAAATTTGTATGAAAAGTTTTCCGTGTAAATTACCTATTCTACACCTACACCTAATGCTTGTGTAACCCAGTGTGCCATTCAGGTGGGTTTACTTGTGTGTCAATATAATTGTCAGGTTCAGTATGAAAGGGTTTCTTGAAATATATTCCCACATAAATTTTTTAGTATCTATTCTCATTTGCAAAATGTATTACGCACTGTCAGTGCCATTTCAATGCAAAAATTTTAAATCATGCTGGGGAATATACCAATAACACAGTTCCAGCACACCTCAGAAATTTGATTTTAGTTGCTTCAACCAATGAGAATCACAGACCAAGTCTTGCACTGCCCTATTTTGTGTATTAACCCATTGGCTGGCAAGAAGGTGCTGGTGGTCGCAGCAGACTGCTCTGCTGGAGCCAGCAGTCATATGGTAACAACCAGGTATCAGCAATTTTACACTTTAATCTTACTGAGGAAAAATATTTACTTATATTTGATATTCCTTGCCATTTCCAGACTATTTTTGGGTCTGCAGTATTTTTATTTAAATGTCTTACAAAACCAAACGATTAAATGACTACAAAGTTATTCATGAATTCATTTTTAGATACATATTTAACTGTGTAAAGGATAATTCCTGAAACAGTAATTAGCATTCTAGCTGTTCTTTTTAGCCACGACTGTACAGATTCATATACTTCACACTCAAAGTTCCTAAATGCCTGCTTAACACATTGACTACCATGCTGCTCACAGCAGAGCAGGGCACTTAATGCTTTATGCCTGACCTGGTGGTGAAACATCCATTACTAATCATGTCAAGGTCAAGAAATGCATAAGTTAATCTCTCTGGGAGTACTGTAATCCAAAAATGTAAAATTATAACTAAAAAGGTCATTTCCAATTATGTCTACCAAGCAAATTATGCTTTCAGTCAGTGATTTCTTTTGCCATAAATGACTAGTGAACACACATGCCTGAGGAAGGTAAATGTTCATACTTTGCCTCTGAGAAGAAGCAAAGCCATTAGAAACAGCTATGTCCTTAGTCCAATTTATGTTGAAATTATCACTTGGGTATTTTAATTAAATTTGGTCTACTATAAGCAACATGGTAAAGGAATCAAAAGAAACACACACACACACTGAATTAATTTCTTTATTAACAACGCTCGGATTTCCACATCACCATAGAGGTACCAAGCTTGATGCGTTACTCGTTTTTTTTTTTTACATGGCGAGTTTCCCCCGTAGGCCTATAAACCATGAAACAGACAAAAAAGTACTTCTCGCTGTCTTCTCTTCTTTGGATTTTCACTTCAGAAACTGAAACATCCATTACAAAAACAGATTACATCACTCACAAATCTGGATTCAGTCACTGCAATTCATACCTATTTTACTGTAAAAAATACTGACTATGATGAACGATGTAATTTTGAACATTCAAAAGTTTTCAAATGTGCAGGTTACTGACGTTAGAGATCACGAAAAAGTTACGATGATTGCAACTTAAATACCGAAGCCATTTGTTATGAGAATACGCCGTTACCACAAATAATCCACGTAGATGCATTGAAAGAAACTTTACTGGGTAACATAATGCATCAGAATACTATAGGCACAAATAATGAAATTTCTGTACATTTACCATACACTTTACTTTTCTTGAGCATTATAAGTTTACTAACGGAAGTTACTTACCATCCATTATCTGGAATATAAACTATCCTTTCTCCTCTGCAAGCATCTGCTTTTGCAGCAAGTATTGTCAATTTTTTTCCGTGATTGAAAAGCTTTAACGCACACAAATCACAAAACCCGCCATTATACACCCACAAGGCATTAGCATGTCATGTTCAAAGAATATCCGCGTTTCGAAAACTACCAGCGATATTGGCTAGCGTGAGAGACGACGTCATGTCATGATGTGACGTCATGATTCCTCGGGGCCCGCGAGACGCTTCTCTCGGTCAGCGGCTGCACAGGCGGTAGGAGGTTAGCATCACGAGGCCCAGCCTAGCTCGCCTCCTGCAGACGCTGCGGCTCGTGACGACGCCAGGAGTCGGCGGTGCAGCAGCGGACAACGCCCTCTGCCGGCCGGTCCTTGGGGACAGCGTCACTGATGACGACGACGTAACAGTGACCGAACGCCCAATCGGTCGAACCAATGCCGACGCCATCCTCTGATGCCCTTAAATAGTGAGGACCGCTGCTGAATCCGCCGGTTACGCGGCGATGTGTTTATTAGAATGTTCTCGATGAGTTGGCTAACGCAACTGCGCCACACGCGGCCCGCGCCTGCGTAATTCTGCTAATGCTGCGTTCTGGCTGTTGTTGGCTGCCGCACACATACACACATACCGACGCTCGTTGCGAAACTGTGTCACCTGCGTAACGCGCCGGCCAACCTTCGTCCACCATCTGCCATGAGGCTGGCGCACTGAAACACACTAAATCACAATTTCGCACCATATTTCCTAAAAATAGCCCCTTGCCCTCCACAATTCCTCCCTCATACAAAAGAATTCGTCCCCGAATTCAACCAAAAAGTCAAAACAACTACAGTTCACTTCACAATCACCACAAAATGCGATTGATTCACTACTAACACTGTGTTCATTTACTTCTATCCTCAGTCTAAGTTCTGTTCATAAACATTACTCAGTGTGCTGCTGCATTGCCTCACAACTGTTCAGTAGTTTTGTCTGGACCCTTAGGTTAAAAGTTGCAGGGGGCAGGATTTGGGCTACCTTCCTCTTGAGCCGATAGTATACTAATCCTATGACAAAGATAAAAGTACAGGTGGCTGTGGTTGATGATCCAATAAGTAGTAAGCGTTACTTATGCTCATTACAGTACTCATGCACTCATTTAAAAAGATGTTTCATAGTTATACGTCCATTCTGAGATGCTAGCATCTGGTCCAAAGAGGCGAGCAAAGTCGGGTCTAATATGCTATTCAAAAGAGTGAGATTTTCTTTTGTGACGAATTGCACTGGTTGGTTGGGTACATAGATCAATGTGTGTGTTATGTTCATGATTGTAGCTGCAGTAATCACAGCTGGTAAAAGGAAAGTTGGCCCTGAAATATCACACTGTGAGCCGTTAATTAACAGTCCCTGACCCTGCAGTTCTATTCTTTGCGTACTCCCTTGCTTACCCTGCTCGTGACAAATGCAAGTAACGACTGTGTTTTCCATTACTTAAAATACCCAATGTGGACCCACTTGCTGAAAGAAATGCACCGTGCCTGCTATAATTTCCTTAGGGAACTCCGCGACTTGTTCAGATTTGGGAACAGTGTGTAACAATTTCACGGGGCAGATGGTAACTGGACCTGTTCGACAACACAGTAAGTCTTGTGCAGTGAGGAACACATGAGCTTGTCTGTTATGCGTCACTAACAATATTTCCCGTACGGTTAATTGTACGAATTTCTGCAAAACTTCCCACTTCACTGGATACATATGCATTCAAATGTACAATCCTTACATGTTAATGGTATTATGATATGAATTCTCAGCAGTGTACCCGTCCGCGTACTGGTAACAGTGGCCATTTTGTAGTACAGGGATAAGTGTTCGTCTGTTAATGTCGTCAGTAACTCCAGGGATGCGGGCAATTCTGACTGAACTTTCCGTAATCCTTCCCGAAGTTATTCCGAAGGTAACAGTGCCCAAAGCCTCCTGTAGTTCTGTGGCTTCTATGCGTGCTTCAGTAATACTATCAGCAAGAAAACGCAGCAGCTTAGCGATTATCAGCTGTGAATCGATATTATCCAACCGGTACTTGATTATACCCAAGTTGTGATTGGTTGTGTTGGCTGTGGCCTTAATGTGGGACATCAAGGTCGCGGCCAAAGCTCGCAATTGGCTCGTATTATTAACTATATCTTTCTCCAAACTCTCTAATTGGGTTGTGTGAAGATCTGGCATTCCCTGGTTGCTATTCACATTATTATGTACCTGCCGTAGTGTTTCATTAATACTTTTAATATCTTCCGCGTCAGCAGTCCCAAAAACAGTTTTTAGGATACTACCACCTGCTTCTAACCATCCTCTTTTTCTATGGATGAGCGGGGTTAACCTTGCGGTTTGCCGCAACTGAGCTTGTAAGCGTGCAAAAGCTGATCGTAGTAGCTGATATTCCACCTGTGTGTCATTAAACCTTGGAATGAAATTCATTAAACCTATCCTCTCAATTGCAGATTTCGTCTTCAACCGCCCAAATATTACAGTCCACCCTTAAGGTCCATTGATGTCCAGACATAATTATGTCCACTTGCCATGAGAACAAAACACCACTTGATATAGGATGTACCTTCAAGGCTTCAGCTAAGTTGCAACAGCAAAACAGAATAACTATGCTGAGTGATAGTGTACACTTTCCCTCTTCCCTCTTCAGAGCATCCCATGACGCTGGAACTGCTGGTCTTACCAGAATATCACACCTTCTGAGAAACAAAAGAAAAACAACTCACATTAGCTCTTCCTTTTTACGTGTGGCATAAGAGCATAGTAGAATGTCTGATCGCTTCCACAGTTAATTCTCTTGTTTATCTACCCTTTTCTTATTCTTTTTCTTAGATTCATCTTTCTCTCCACTAGAATTTACTGCAGACAATGAAGGAAGTTCCTCAAAATTCCCATTGAAAGGCCTAATTCCCAATAGTAGAGTGAGTTGGAAGCTGTAATTTTAAATTCACCTTGATAACAGGATACAATTTTTTTCGTTTTGCCTTTTGGCACATACGGATTAGTCACCATCACCCATTGTCCTACATATTTTGGTAAAGCCGCCTTTCTATTGTGAACCTTGTCCTGTCTTTCTAATGCTTTAGTGTTCATTTTTTTCACCTGCCACCAGATTGTTTTCAACTTTGCGGATAAATCATTAACAGCCGAAATATCGGTTCCTGGTGGGGTCTTGAGCAATTCAAACGGAGATGGCATCTTCCGACCGAACAGTACTTCATACGGAGACAATCCTGTACTTTCATGCACTTTTGAGTTATACGCCGTGGTTACGAACGCCAATAGGGTACCCCAATTGTTGTGTTGTGAATTTACGTAATAACTTAACATCTTAGCTATTGTACGATGAACTCTCTTGGTCTGACCATTAGCATGCGGGAGTAACACACTAGTTCTCAATTTCTTTACATGCAACAACTTGCATAACTGTTTCATCAAATTGGACATAAAGTTTGTCGCTTGATCTGTAGTAATAGTTTCAGGTGATCCGAATTTCAATATCCATTGATGTACCTTGGTGTGAGCCACTGTTTCGGCTCGCTGGTCCGGAATAGCTGTCATAGACACATAGTGCGAAAAATGATCAATTATTGTACATAGCGATTACCCGCTGGTGTTTGCACAAACGGTCCCAAGATGTCTAAGCCAAGTAATTGAAAATGTCTATCCACTTCTGGTAGTCATTGCAACACAATATTCTGATGACTCAATTCCGCCCGTTGCGCACACGGAATGCAATTCTTTACATACTGACCGACATCTTGCCTACGTGTTGACCACCAATAACTCTGTGCTACCCTCCTTTCCATCGATCTTCGACCAGAATGACCAGAAAACATTGAATCATGTGCTTGCCTTAAAATTTTGCTTCGCAATTTTTCTGGTACAACTATGCATGGACTGTTCCTAGTTTTGCAGTACTTATCCCGTCTTCCAGGACGAACTGTCACTGCGAGGTAAATCGTTGACAATCTGTGTCGGCAGTTTGTGCCTCCTCCCATCCATTCTCATTTATTCCTGTGCATTCCATGGCACATACTTTATGACTCAGACCATCCGTGTTTCCGTGCGATTTACCCAGTCGATGAATCACCTCAAAATCATACTCACTAAGACGCAAAGCCCACTTAGTTAATCTACTTGTTGGGTCTTTAAGCCCTAACAACCACTTAAGTGCTGCATGGTCAGTAATCACCCTGAAACGTCGTCCATACAAATAACACCTGAAATAGGTTATTCCGAAAATTAATGCCAATAGCTCCTTCTCAGTTGTTGAGTAATTTTTTCCGGCATTGTTTAGCTGTCTGGAAGCATATACTATCGGGTGTTACTGCCCATCTATTTCCTGAGATAATACAATACCCAAAGCAAAATTGCTAGAGTCACAAGATAATATAAACTGTTTACAAAACTGGACTAGATGTTAACAAATTTTTTAACTTTTGAAAAGCCTCTTTGCATTCTGCTGACCAGTGAAATTTTGCTCCCTTCTTCAACAATTGCGTGAGGGGCCTTGCAATTTCCGCAAATTTTGGAATATACCTCCTGTAAAAATTGGCGATACCTAAATAAGACTACAGTTCTTTTACTTTTGTGGGTGTCGGAAAATTCATTACCGCCTCTACAAGTTTTGGATCCATGCAGACACCCTCCTGTCCTATAATATGACCTAATTAACGGACTTCTTGCAACGAAAAATGATATTTTCCCATAAGAAGAGTTAACCGCATTGCTTTCAGACGATCGAAAACTTCGCGCAAACGGCGCATATGTTCTTGCACGTCCTTTGAGAAAACAATTATGTCGTCCAAATATATCATACACTGATTACGTTTCAGTCCTCATAACACACTATCTAGTAACTCTTGGAAGGTTGCCGGAGCATTTTTGAGTTCGAAAGGCATTTGCTGATACTGAAAATGACCTGTAGGTGTTGAAAAAGCTGTCTTCGATCGGTCTTCTGGGGCGACCTCCAACTGGTGGTACCCGCTTGGAAGATCCAAGGTCGTGAAGTACTGACACTGACGCAAATTATCCAGAGTTTGAGTGATATTAGGCATTGGGTATGCATCCGATACAGTTTTTTGATCCAGGAAACGATAATCACAACAAAAACGATATGCCTTGCCCCCATCAGGTGAATTTTTTTACCCACTATTACGTCAGGAGCGGACCAGGGACTACTACTGGTTTCTATTATCCCATCCCTAAGCTGTTGATTAATAAATTCTTCCATTACATGCTGTAAACTTTTTGGAGCACGATATGGACGTTTATACACCGGTGCTTCATTCCCAGTGGGGATGTAATGCTGAACTAATGGTGTGGCGGGCAGTGGACCATGAGAATTAAATAACTCTTTATATTCCGTCAAAAGGTTCTCCATGACTTCTCTGTCTTGCTCTTCTAAATGTGCTACTTTACCCCTCAGTGCAGACCAGCTGACAGACTCTCCTGGCATTGTGTAACCTGCTGCGAAATACTTATCCAGTTCATCTTCCTCTAATATCTCCAGATTCGCTATTACAGTACCCTTTGCTAACTGCACCACTTCAAGGTCAAAATTATCAATACTGACAGTCACAACCTTTTTTCCTCCTATCTCCCGCATGTAGGACACGCTACAGCACGTAAAACACTTCATTTTATCCAGCGGCCCATTCTCAGACAACGGTTCAACGACACACAACGATTATTTTCCCTGTACCCTTCGGAATAGTATCCCATGAGTTAGCCCTAAGGGACCTAGTACGCAGTTTAGGTGGCCAACCCGATGTCTGGGCGGTTCCTTGCGACAGTAATGGTTTTTCGGCCTCAGGACCTAGGTGAAATTGTATTCTGTCCAGTTCTACTGTACGCCGTCCCAGGTTAACTTTTGCATGATGCGCAACTTTGAAATCCAATCCGAGTATGACATCATAGCTGCTGCCAACAACTGGAAGAACTTCTACCTTCACCTGGAAGTTCCTCATTTCCACTCGGAAGTTTAACACTGCTGATCCGAGTGACTTCACCTGCCCCCGCCCACGCCACTAAACGCCCAGCGTGGTGGTTTTAATTCTACTTTGCTGAGTACATTTCTACTCGCCACGGATACCTGAGACCTGGTATCCAATAAAAATTTGCACAGTCTGCCCCTCACCAAGCTGGTCAGAAAAATGTCTGCCACTGATTCTGCACTAGCATTAATCCTTACCAGGGGTGTTGCACAGTGGACACACCACCCCCTGCCCCATTTAACTGAGGGGGGTGAGGCCCACCTGGTTTCCTATCATGTTTCTGCCAGGACCCATTGCAATTACGCTCCCAATGACCCCAACATCTGCATTTCCTGCACTGCACTTCCTTGCAATCGCGTCTAATGTGTCCCATCGGACCACATCTGAAACATTTTATTTCTGCATTAAATACTGCTTTCCTGTCCTGCGTCTTTGTTACTGAGTGTCTTAGGGCATTCCATCCTAATCTTGCGGGAGGTTTCGGGTTGTATTCCCCACAAAAATGCGTCTAGCGCCCTCTGCTCAGCTTCCTGCAGAATGACTTCATTAACCCTATCGGAATCCGTTAGCTCATAGGTATTAACATTAATTTTTTTAATTCGATCTACAAAAGCTTCTATTGATTCCCCATTCCTTTGATACATTCTATTCAATTGTTCCCTATAATATCTAGACGTATTTTTCCTCCGATACCTTTCCAGCAACCCTTTTTTGAATACTTCAAATGTTCGAGCATCCCTTAATTTTTCATTGTATGTAACGTACGCTCTGCCATCCCCAGTTACTTTCAACTTAGCCACATGCAAAAGTGTTTCTGCACCCCAATTTCCCAATTTAGCGGCCGTGCTAAGGTTCTCAAAAAAAAAAAAAAAAAAAAAAAAAAAAATCATAACATCCTCCCCAGCTTTCCCCGAGAAAGGGGTGACCAAAGACGCAGCGTTGGTGTCAAGAATTACTGCATTAACAAGAAACCGTTCCTTGCTCGCTTCTTTAGACTGAGCAAGCTCTATCTCTAATTCTGACACTCGCTCAAGTAGCTGCTGAATAGTCACTTCGGCTGACACAGACTGTTCCATCACTATGAGCTATCGAATCAAGACTACAGTAAACCCAGAAAGAAGAACAGGAAGGGAAGACGGACTGTGCTACAGGTTCAGACAAACCACCAAACGAAAAATTGGCACTTACTTGTCATGTTGCAGGAGTTGCTGACCCATTGTTGCCCTTCTCAGGTACCACATATCCTTGTCGATTACCAGCCACAATTTCCTCCAAATCCAGGGAGAAGTCCACTACTGTCACCAATTGTAACAGGAGTGTGTGATGTGCAGGTTGTCCGACTGACACCACTTCTAACAGAATGACCAGAGCGAGTGCCGTGGTCGGGGTTGTAGGGTGTGGCAGGCTAGAAGAAGGTGGCTGTTTTTAGTAATCTTCCTCTTTATTGTTGGTTCTTCCAATACATTTTCCGGTAGCTCAGCCCCACCGCTCATGTCATGGCGTAGACGTGCTGATGCGCGCAGCCTGGTGGAACGCGACGCCGTCTCGGTCAGTGGCTGCACAGGCAGTAGGAGGTTAGCAGCACGAGGCCTGACCTACCTCGCCTCCTGCAGACGCTGCGAATCGTGGCGACACCAGGAGTCGGCGGTGCAGCAGCGGACAACGCCCTCCGCCGGCCGGTCCTCGGGGACAGCGTCACTGATGACGGCTACGTGACAGCGACCAAACGCCCAATCGGTCGAACCAATGCCGACGCCCACCTCTGATGCCCTTAAATAGTGCAGACCGCTGCTGAATCCGCCGGTTACGCAGCGCCGTGTTTATTAGAATTTTCTTGATGTATTGGCTAACGCAACTGCGCCACACGCGGCCCGCGCCAGCGTAATTCTGCTAATGCTGCGTTCTGGCTGTTGATGGCTGCCACGCATGTACACACACACCGACGCTCGTTGCAAAACTGTGTCAACTGCGTAATGCGCCGGCCAGCCTTCGTCCACTATCTGCCACGAGGCTGGTGCATTGCGCACTGAAACAGACTAAATCACAATTTTGCTCCATGTTTCCTAGAAATAACCTCTCGTCCTCTACAGTTAGGTGGCAAAGAAATGAAGGGGCTGCATCGACTCATACACATGCTGTTGTTGGGAACGGCGATCAACGATTCACTCACGTTGTAAATGCGTGCATTTGACTTAGCATGTCAGCGTTGCCAAGTGCTATTTTAAGCGTTTCAAAAGCACGTTGCAAACCGTCAAACCATAATACTTTGTGGTTACCAGAAATGTTATTGCCTGCCAAGGCGTCTGTATGCATGCTGTATGGATGCAGCGTGAGGAATATGGCTCCGGAAAAATATAACCATTCCAAGAAAGCGACAATTATCGCGAAACATTTCAAGTTATGACAAATTGTGGATAAGAGTGACGCAGACGGATAGGGCGAATACCGTCGGCGGAGATGGTGTGGCACAGGAACATGACACTGTTCACACGTAACTGAGATTTATCATTGTTTATCCTGACGCCGATGTTGGCGAGTGCTTTGAGAATGTGATGTAAGTGGAGCTCGTGCTCTTCAGCAATAGGAAGTAGATGAGAATATCCTCAAGGTAAGCATAGCTAGGAGAAGCAGCAACAAAACGGAGTCAATAAAACGTGGCAACATCTGCACAGCTTTTTGAGACTACATGATATGTAGCAGAAGTCAAATAAGCTGAAAACTGTGGTAATTGCTGTTTAGGTATATAATTACTATGCTTGAAAATTTGGTTATAATCCTTTCGACAGTCAACAACGCTGAAAATTTGTTACAAAAAATCCTGGATGTGCGGTATAGAATAATTGTCAAGGATTGTCTGAGTGTTCAGTTTGCAGTAGTTCCTGCACAAAGAGCAAGAACTGTCTTTTTTAGGTGCAAGGAATTTAAGGGACGATTAAGTACTGTCTTAATGGCGCACAACTTCAGACTCTAAGAGGTCCTGGATAGTAATTTGGTGGCGTTGAGGCAGGAAGCCTTATACCAGACAGTGGGGGCCCTCAGTAGTAACTAGCTTATGGCAGGTGCCATACATAATAGCGTCTATAACGGAGAAGGGCACACACTTAACAACACTGGACAAAAGAGGTGGGACACGTGAAACGCTGTTACATTAAATGTCATTGAACTGCGAATTTTGCAGCGATGGCGGAGGTGGGTTAGGAGTAGGAGAAGCATCAGAGACGTGTGGCTGTGGTGTGGTTAGGCCAGAAACTGTGTACAGAGCACACGTCAGTTTGGCTGATGCTCCGGCGCTTGGCTAATGCAGGTTGTTGTGTCAGAGCAGAGGGCAGCAAAATCTCATAGTAGAATCATAAGCTGAGCCAGTGAATTGACGAGAACCATTGTCAGATGCGAGCACTCGGAGGTGGCATGGCTGAGCACATCACACTGAGTGGAGTAGAAGGATGGGATTGGGGGCAAAAGTACCTAGAATGCGGGAGCGTGATGCATGGTGAAGCAATGCAGCCGAGCTAGAGATGAAGAGCAGCCGAGCCATGGACAAATATATCAGAGTTTTTGGTTGCACTAGGAAACAGTGATTCAGGAAGGAGGCAAGAAGGAGCATATGACGGTGGGATGAAACTGGCGTCAGCCTCGGTTTCGATGAGAAAATTGAGTATGCTGTTGGGATCGAACACATGAGAGCCTGCCTGCAGGATGAGCCAGCACGTTGGGTGACTGCAGTATCGTTGCAGGTCGTGGTACTTAGACTCGCAGGCGAAATTTGGATACCATGTGGAGTCACCGAAAGTCACATGGTAACAACATAATAGGTACGGGGGATGCGGCATCTGCTGTGTGTTACCTGAGGTGCTGGGTGCACTACCTTCCTGCTCAGCCATGGGAGAAGAGTGTGCAGTAGGGTGGTGGCGTAGGTAGTGCCGGAGGTTGGCTATCGAGTGGCATGGGAGTTAGCCACTGGAAGCGCATGCTGCACTTGCGACCTCTACTTGTCAGGCGAGGAAGTACCTCGACTGGAGCAGGAACAGTGTTGCTAACCGTTGAATCAGTTTGAGAGCTGCCGGAACAAAGGACTTGGCGATGTCGAAAAATACTCTAGACCTGGTCAGCGAGACAGAGTTTCTCTTCTGAAACAGCAGACTTGTGAAACAGGATATTTAGCTGGTGAGCGGACAGTAATTTAACCAGCCAAAGGGTGCATGGCGCGACGTCAGGTAGCTCTACAGGCTTGACTTAGGTGCGGAGACGATGCTGCAGTTGAGATGGAGTTCATCCTGCAGCTGTATGTCGTATATAATGCGGTGAATCGCTTTGGAAGAAGTGCGCAATAGGCACTCGATACTGAGGGACAAAGTTGTTGCATGTTAATGCAATGAAGGTAGGCACAGCAGCAGGTCACTAATGAGGTCTGTCTCATCATGTAAGTGGCTAACCAAGTATATGAAGCATGCATTGTCAGTCAGAATTCCATGAATGTCCAACAGGTTATTCACCTAACCAAACCACGTTTTGAGGTTTGCTTTCTGTGAGGATGTAGCTTAGGAAATCGTCTGCAAGCATCTGTTGTGGCCTTGCAGGAAGAGTTATGAGACCATATGGTGACAGTGGTGGCGACGTGGATACAGGAAATATTCCATGGCCCGTGGTCTGGCTGGAGGGGTATAGATACATTGTCTACACAAGTCACATATCGCGGTTTTTACGAATGAGCAGACGACTGACGCAGATGCTGGGACCACGGTCACGAATAGGTGAACCGTAGTGCTGTCGGTATGAGGACTGCACAGAATTACATGTCTTTGTGTAGTGGAAGAGGGGAGAAAGTCCACATTATGTACTTACAGCTGGTGCACAACACTGGGGAAGGCGAAGATATGTCTTGTTCGATTTTGGTATGGAATGAAGTCGGTTTATTGTGGCATGTTGTGAAAGTTCACTCGTTGTCCTGTATGCAGTTCTCGTCAAGGAAGGTGCAACTTGGAGAGGTTAACATTTGCAGTCAGATGTGGGTTGGTAGGCACACACCAGTATGGAAATTGCATAGGCTGAACAATAGGAGTGTAACTATCTAAAAACACTGTTTGTGCACTAGCAGCAGAGACCAAGTCACAAAATTGATGCTAGTCTGTTATGCAGGCTTGTGCATGAAGAAGTAAATGCATCACATGAAAACACAGTCGAACAAAAGACATCATGGGTCACCAATGTGGAGACTCCTAGTTTGACAACGAACAGACAGAGAGAGGAGATCGCCAACATACAACTGAATGCACAGAGAAAGCATTTCATCAACGTTAGCACCATACAATAATCGGAGTAACACATCCCATGGCAGCTGTAACCAAACTGATTGAAAGATCATCATGAAGCACACCGCATTATTTCTGGTTACAATCGATTTTTAAGTGTTCAGTGTTGGTCGCCACACACACACACACACACACACACACACACACACACACACACACATATATATATATATATATATATATATATATATATATATATATATATATATATATATATAGGGTGTCCCAGCTATCTTGTCCACCCAACGACTTTCACCGGTATCAATGTAGGGCTGGGGCCCATGAATGTACATATTTGGAAACATTCTAAAACGAAAGCATATGTGTTTTTTAACACAAACTTACGTTTTTTTTAAGTGGACCTCCTATACTTTTTCTTCAGCAATCAATAGCATGACAAAGCACATACACAATGGCGTTGATTGCATCGCTATATTCCCATTACATCCCGAGATATTAAGACGCGAAGTTGACGGTTGAAACACCCGACATGAGCTGCTAGCGCACGTCCTGAGGCTCAGGCGTGAACCCCATGCTGCCCGTTATCGCGATGTGATTGACATGCGTAATCACACTTCCAAACTTATCAAGAGGTCCGAAACGAATAATACGGTCTGCTGCCATCCTGCATTAACGTCGTACATTCCAGCAAGTATTTATCCCATGGCTGGGGGTGATGCGGATCTGTAACATATCTGTGTACCGCAACGTTAGTCACAAAGTTAACTTCGCTTATCGTTAATCCGTTACTAAAAAGGTAATGCCGTTCAATGTTAAAACTTTACTTTACTCTAGATCTAACGCAAGTGACAGTTAATCATTCACTCGTAATAGTAAAATTCATGTTGATGGTTTTAGTGAAACGAGCAATTGGACTAAAAGTTTTACCGTTGTTTAGGTAAAAATGTTTTGATTTAGGAAGTTCAGGTAGGACATAGAAGATGAATGTAAACATGTTTAACCAATTAATTTTATTATCACATAATTATCAATGTTATGTTTATCTAATGCGTTAAATGACAAATTGTTGCAAACAAATGTTTCTTAACATCACTGGGTAAAATGGCCCTTTGTAGAAACTTCCACTGTGAGCACTACATACTAAACATAGCGTTCACATCTCATGCTCAAAGTGATGCCCATTGGCTTGCCTACATAGGGTCACTCTGCGGATGAAGGATGCCCTACTTCGTGCTACTGTTTCCTCTTTGATGGCTGTACAAGCATCAATAATGCGTTGCTTCAGGTCGTCTGGTGTTGTTGGTTCATGTTGGTAAACAGCATCCTTCACTGCTCCCCAAAGAAAATAATCCAGTGGTGTAAGGTCTGGAGATCGGGCAGGCCACCTAACTGGGCCACTCATCCAATCCACCTACCAGGGAACTTACGGTTTAGAAGTCGTCGTGCTCGTAAGGCGTTATGTGCAGGGCATCCGTCATGCTAATACCACATGACCATTCTCCGGTTCAGAGGTACGGTGTCCAAGAGAACAGGAAGATTGTGTCGTATAAATCTGGAGTATTGTCTGCCATTTTGGATGCCATTTATAAAGAAAAGTCCGATAATGGTATCTCCAATAATCCCACACTAAACATTAACTTTCCACGGACGTTGATGCTCTATCTGACGGAGCCATTTTGGATTGTCTGCCAACCAATAATGCATATTCCTCATATTGACAATTCCTTTGAGGAGAATGATGCCTCGTCGGTAAAGAGAACATCTGCAAAAAAATTTGTATTAGTCAGAAGTGTTTGCTGAGCCACCGACAAAATGTTACCCTATTGCGGAAGTCATTTCCATGAAGATCATGGTGTAAATGAACATGGTAAGGATGAAATTTATGACGTTTAAGAATACGCTGTGCACTTGATTTCGACACACCAACTTCACGTTCAATTTGACGTGTGCTGATTTGAGGATTCACAGCTATGGTAGCGAGCACAGCAACTTAAGCACGTTCATCTGTGCGTGTTCTAGGACGATGTCGAGGTCTTGGATTTAAGCTTCCTGTTTCACGTAGACGAGATGTGAGACGACCAAACATCCGGCGCGAGGGCAATGGCTTGTCAGGGAATCGTCTTCTGTACAGTCGTTCTGCCTGAACAGCACCGAGCGAGGTGGCGCAGTGGTTAGCACACTGGACTCGCATTCGGGAGGACGACGGTTCAATCCCGTCTCCGGCCATCCTGATTTAGGTTTTCCGTGATTTCCCTAAATCGCTTCAGGCAAATGCCGGGATGGTTCCTTTGAAAGGGCACGGCCGATTTCCTTCCCCATCCTTCACTCACCCGAGCTTGCGCTCCGTCTCTAATGACCTCGTTGTCGACGGGGCGTTAAACACTAATATCCTCCTCCTCCTGAACAGCATTTCGTCCACCTACAACAGGGTACAGTACAGGTATGTAGAGTAGGGTAGAAAACAGACATATTAACTTAATAATCATAATGTTCGCTAACAGTACTATCAACAAACAAGCAATCTCATAACGTATTTCCCGTCAACGTACATTCTCCATAGATCAGCAGCATTTCTACCATATCTTCATGTGTGTACATTATATTGTACAGTATAAGTTCCACAACACAACGTTTATTCACAATGTCTACTACCTCCGTGCCGTCACTAGATTACTATGATGCACAACTACACTGGCAAGCGGTGTACTGCACGCCAAAGCAACAACAAATGGGATGCTCGGAGGGTGGTGGAGTACAGGAGTTTGCATGGGTCGCAAATCATAAACAAGGCGAAGTTGTAACTGTGGCAGTAGTGGGAACTACGTTGGACACTTGACTAGGTAGAGCCAGGCCCTGCGCGACAGGCACAATCGGTCATATAACGCATTAGATAAACCTTATTTTGGGTGTGCAGGGTAAATAAGACAACCTGACGGGTGTACACCGATCGGTACTGGTTCATATTGTGTACGTAGATACGTAAAACGTGCAAGAGGGAAACCATTATGTGCTTATGGAGAGTTGATGGCAGCAGACCGTATTATTCGTTTCGGACCTCGTGCTAAGTATGGAGGTGTGATTACACATGTCAATCACATCGCGATTACGGGAAGCATGGGGTTCACGCTTGAGCCTCAGGACGTGCGCTAGCAGTGCATGTCGGGTGTTTCAAGCGTCAACTTCGCGTCTCAATATCTCGGGATGTAATGGGAATATTGCGATTCAATCAACGCCATTGTGTATGTGCTTTGTCATGCTATGGATTGCTGAAGAAAAAATATAGGAGGTCCATTTAAAAAAATATAAGTTTGTGTTAAAAAACACATTTGCTTTCGTTTTATAATGTTTCCAAATATGTACATTCATGGGCCCCAGCCCTTCATTGATACCGGTGAAAGTCGTTTTCCAAAAGCTGTTATTCTTCCAGAGATATTTTGAGTGGACAAGATAGCTGGGACACCTTGTATATATATATATACTGCACTCCAAAGCAACAACAAATGGGATGCTCGGAGGGTGGTGGAGTACAGGAGTTTGCATGGGTCGCAAATCATAAACAAGGCGAAGTTGTAACTGTGGCAGTAGTGGGAACTACGTTGGACACTTGACTAGGTAGAGCCAGGCCCTGCGCGACAGGCACAATCGGTCATATAATATATATAAATATATATATATATATATATATATATATATATATATATATATATATATATATATATATCCCAATGAGGCTCTCAGATGTGATGGTGGGAAGATGTGTGCAGCTGTCCAAGGTACAGTTTTTTAGAAAGTGTCTGTCCATATACACTTGGTGCATGTGTATAATTTCATTTGATACTTATAGTGTGTTGTGTTGTGTTGTTTCAGAGTTACTTGCAGACCTGTGTTCGGATGCTATACTGTTGATGATGATGTGGAGTTTCCACACACACACACACACACACACAGACACACACACACACACACACACACACACACACACACACACACACACACAAATATATCTTACTGTCAGGTGCAATCGCTGTGGGAGTAAAAACAAGCTACTTATCAAAAGGGAGAGAATTGAGGTGACACAAATGTGTAGTTCGTGATGTATCAATTCCCAGAATTCATTCATCTAATATTTGAGAATGAGGTCACTTAGTGACTTGCAATAAATCTTACACATAATTCAAACCTTTTGAAATTTTCTTTCATTGACAAACCTACAAAATTATGCTTACTACTTCCTGCAGTAAAATTACATGAGGCACAACATTATAATTTACCACTAACGGTACTCGTGATACGTTTTACAGTCAGAATGTACATATACCACTAAATGTAAGTGCAAAATTATTTCATTGTGTGACACATATTTCAGGAGATATGATGTCATAAACAGTGAGATGCATGAAAATTATCAGATCATGCATGAAACTTAACTTTATTACTTCGTCAGACAACCTTGTAAGTAGGGCAACCACAGCTATGAATAGTCTTCTTGGGCATTAATAACCGCTTTAGCTATATTTTGTCCTTTATTATTGGATCACTACCAGTTTCTTGGCACTGAAATCCACATCTTCAGGTGTACATCTGTATAACAAAAAACCCAGAAGTAGTGACAACCCTGAGATATACACTGGTATGGTAAATTATTAAGATTTTAAATATTTTTTAAATATTAAAAACTTTTACATGACAATATCAGAATGTTAGTACTCACATGAGTAAAACATTAGAGCATAAAAACTTTTATGCAACATTTGTTGTCCATCAGAATGAACACAGCTAAAATGCAGTATGTCATAGAATAAAATAGCCAGATTCCAATATAGTGGATCGGTCCTAAACAAATGGTGCCATTGTGATCCATTATCTAAACCAAACTCTGCCTGAACAGGCCATGAAGGGCCAACAGTACCAACAGGCCGCCATGTCATCCTCAGCCCACAGACATCACTGGATGCGTATATGGAGGGGACATGTGGTCAGCACAGTGCTGTCCCAGCTGTATGTCGTTTGTGGGACCAGAGTGGCTACTTCTCAATTAAATAGCTCCTCAGTTTGCCTCACGAGGGCTGAGTGCACCACACTTGCCAACAGCACTCGACAGACTGGACGGTCACCCGTTTTTGTTGAAAAAAATAGAAAAATTAGAAAAATAACGCACACAGGCAGATACTTACATAAAAACTCTAACCACCATCCACAACAAAAGAGAGGTGTGATTAAAAGTCTCGTTGCCAGAGTCAGACGGATTTGCATGCCGGAGTATCTAGACGCCGAATTAAAACATCTGAAGCACGCTTTTGAGAAAAATGGCTACTCAAAGAAAGAAGTAAGCAGAATTCTGCACCCAAACAACAAAAAGCCTAAAGACAAGCCCAAAAAACGATGGAAGAATACAGTCTCTCTCCCTTTTATAAAGAAAGTAACAGATCAGATTGGAAAGATTTTAAGTGAACATGATATTAGACTTGTTTTTAGACCAACAAAGAAAATTTGTCATGTTCTCCGGTCTGTAAAAGATAAACGCGCTCCTCTATCAGCCAGTGGCATATATAAAATTCCACGTACATGTGGTAAAGTTTGTATAGGAACAACGAAAAGAAGCGTAAATACACGGTTAAAAGAACACAGAAGTCTAGGCCGATTAGGGAAAACAGATAAATCGGCTGTAGCAGAACACGCTTTTCAGTCAGGAAATCATCAAGTGAAGTTTTCCGAAACAGAAATTTTATCTACGACGTCGAACTTTTAGCCACGGCTTTGTAGAGAAGCAATTGAAATATATAAACATAGGGATAATTTTAATCGGAAAGAAGAGACCATGAAACTTAGTGATATTTGGACAGTAGCACTACAGAATTGCTAGACAGTTTTATCCGTGACGAGATTACGATCGATAGTTAAGTTTTATCTCTGACAAAGATTATCTCTGCATCTCACGTGTAACTCTGGCCACACCCACTTTCTACGATATATAAGTCGCTCTCAGACGTCCGACCCGTCAGTCGGCAAGACTCACCGGAGGAGAAACACCCCTCTGAAGATGTCCAGCGCAGCTCTGGACGAAACGTTACGAGCTGAAGAGTTTCATGGACCACGACCTTACATCCCGGAAGGTTTACCAGAAGATATGACAGAGCATGTCCCCTGGTCGCGATTCCGTATAGATAGGAGAAGCAGTAAGTGCGGTTTCTACGTTCTGCTTTTCCCCCAATAGCTATTTACTTGACAATTTTGTCCAGGTGGAACATCCGTCCATTTTGTGGCAACTACTTCTTGGTTTTTCATTTCTGGCCCAAAATTAGGTCTTAATAGTTTTCATTTATTTTCTCTTTAGCAATGAATCTCTATGGTACGATTTGTTTTGGACTCATCCACTATATTGGAATCTGGCTGTTTTATTCTATGTCATACCGCATTTTAGTGGTGTTTCGTTCTAACAGACATCTAATGTTGGGTCAAGGCTTTTCTGCTCTAATGTTTTAGTCATGTGAGTACTAACATTTTGATATTCTAAGCTAAAAGTTTTTAATATTTAAAAAAATTTAAAATCTTAATAATGTACCATACCAGTGTGTATCTCAGGGTTGTTATTCCTTCTGGATTTATTGTTACACAGATGTTCACCTGAAGATGTGGATTTTAGTGCCATGATACCAGTAGTGATCCAATAATGAAGGACTAAATACAGCTTAATGAGTTATTAATATCCAAGTTTTATTGCTTTGTTGCTACTAACTCCATTCGCAACACATTTTGCAGGCAGTATCCATACATGCCGGTACATGTACCTACAACATTATATCATTGTATGACATACAGTCCAGGAGATTAAGCACAAGGCCAGATGCTACATGGTATGGGTGTTGACAAACTACAAATAAATACCTTGGTAACGTCAGGTTTCTCAGCTATTCTACACACACACACACACACACACACACACGTCTACAGATGTGTTACATACCATTATCAATTCTACATCTACATTTATGCTCTGCAAGCCACCCAACGGTGTGTGGCGGAGGGCACTTTATGTGCCACTGTCATTACCTACCTTTCCAGTTCCAGTCGCGTATGGTTCGCGGGAAGAACGACTGCCGGAAAGCCTCCGTGCACGCTCTAATCTCTCTAATTTTACATTCGTGATCTTCTCGGGAGGTATAAGTAGGGGAAGCAACATATTCGATACCTCATCCAGAAACGCACCCTCTCGAAAACTGGACAGCAAGCTACATCGCGATGCAGAGCGCCTTTCTTGCAGTCTGCCACTTGAGTTTGCTAAACATCTCCGTAACGCTATCACGCTTACCAAATAACCCTGCGACGAAACGCGCCGCTCTTCTTTGGATCTTTTCTATCTCCTCTGTCAACCCGACCTGGTACGGATCCCACACTGATGAGCAATACTCAAGTATAGGTCGAACGAGTGTTTTGTAAGCCACCTCCTTTGTTGATGGACTACATTTTCTAAGGACTCTCCCAATGAATCTCAACCTGGTACCCGCCTTACCAACAATTAATTTTATATGTTCATTCCACTTCAAATCGTTCCGTACGCATACTCCCAGATATTTTACAGAAGTAACTGCTACCGGTGTTTGTTTCGCTATCATATAATCATACAATAAAGGATCCTTCTTTCTATGCATTCGCAATACATTACATTTGTCTATGTTAAGGGTCAGTTGCCACTCCCTGCACCAAGTGCCTATCCGCTGCAGATCTTCCTGCATTTCGCTGCAATTTCCTAATGCTGCAACCTCTCTGTATACTACAGCATCATCTGCGAAAAGCCGCATGGAACTTCTGACAGTATCTACTAGGTCATTTATATATATTGTGAAAAGCAATGGTCCCATAACACTCCCCTGTGGCACGCCAGAGGTTACTTTAACGTCTGTAGACGTCTCTCCATTGAGAACAACATTCTGTGTTCTGTTTGCTAAAAACTCTTCAATCCAGCCACACAGCTGGTCTGATGTTCAGTAGGCTCTTACTTTGCTTATCAGGCAACAGTGCGGAACTGTATCGAACGCCTTCTGGAAGTCAAGGAAAATGGCATCTACCTGGGAGCCTGTATCTAATATTTTCTGGGTCTCATGAACAAATAAAGCGAGTTGGGTCCCACCCGATCGCTGTTTCCGGAATCTATGTTGATTCCTACAGAGTAGATTCTGGGTTTCCAGAAATGACATGATAAGCGAGCAAGAAACATGTTCTAAAATTCTACAACAGATCGATGTCAAAGATACAGGCCTATAGTTTTACGCATCTGCTTGATGACCCTTCTTGAAAACTGAAACTACCTGTGCTCTTTTCCAATCATTTGGAACCTTCTGTTCCTCTAGAAACTTGCGGTACAAGGCTGTTAGAAGGGGGGCAAGTTCTTTCGCGTACTCTGTGTAGAATCGAATTGGTATCCCGTCAGGTCCAGTGGACTTTCCTCTGTTGAGTGATTTCAGTTGCTTTTCTATTCCTTGGACACTTATTCCGATGTCAGCCATTTTTTCGTTCGTGCGAGGATTTAGAGAAGAAACTGCAGTGCGGTCTTCCTCTGTGAAACAGCTTTGGAAAAAGTTGTTTAGTATTTCAGCTTTACGTGTGTCATCCTCTGTTTCAATTCCATTATCATCCCAGAGTGTCTGGATAAGCTTTTTCAATCCACTTACTGTTTTAACGTAAGACCAGACCTTCCTAGTATTTTCTATCAAGTCGGTACATAGAATTTTACTTTCGAATTCACTGAACGCTTCACGCATAGCCCTCTTTACGCTAACTTTGACATCGTTTAGCTTCTGTTTGTCTGAGAGATTTTGGCTGCGTTTAAACTTGCAGTGAAGCTCTCTTTGCTTTCGCAGTAGTTTCCTAATTTTGTTGTCGAACCACGGTGGGTTTTTCCCGTCCCTCACAGTTTTTCTCGGCATGTACCTATCTAAAATTTTACGATTGCCTTGAACTTTTTCCATAAACACTCAACATTGTAAGTGTCGGAACAGAAATTTTCGTTTTGATCTGTTATGTAGTCTGAAATCTGCCTCCTATTACTCTTGCTAAACAGATAAACCTCCCTCCCTTTTTTATGTTCCTATTTACGTCCATATTCAGGGATGCTGCAATGGCCTTATGATCACTGATTCCCTGTTCTGCGCTTACAGAGTCGAAAAGTTCGGGTCTGTTTGTTATCAGTAGGTCCAAGATGTTATCTCCAAGAGTCGGTTCTCTGTTTAATTGCTCGAGGTAATTTTCGGATAGTGCACTCAGTATAATGTCACTCGATGCTCTGTCCCTACCATCCATCCTAAACATCTGAGTGTCCCAGTCTATATCTGGTAAATTGAAATCTCCACCTAAGACTATAACATGCTGAGGATTTTTATGTGAAATGTATTCCAGATTTTCTCTCAGTTGTTCTGCCACTAATGCTGCTGAGTCGGGAGGTCGGTAAAATGAGCCAGTTATTAACCTAGCTCGGATGTTGAGTATAACCTCCACCCATAATAATTCACAAGAACTATCCACTTCTATTTCACTACAGGATAAACTACTACTAACAGCGACAAACACGCCACCACCGGTTGCATGCAATCTATCCTTTCTAAACACCGTCTGTGCCTTTGTAAAAATTTCGGCAGAATTTATCTCTGGCTTCATCCAGCTTTCTGTACCTATAACGATTTCAGCTTCGGTGCTTTCTATCAGCGCTTGAAGTTCCGGTACTTTACCAACGCAGCTTCTACAGTTTACATTTACAATACCGATTGCTGCTTGGTCCCCGCATGTCCTGACTTTGGCCCGCACCCTTTGAGACTGTTGCCCTTTCTGTACTTGCCCGAGGCCATCTAACCTAAAAAACCGCCCAGTCCACGCCACCCAACCCCTGCTACCCGTGTGTCTGCCTGCTGTGTGTAGTGGACTCCTGACCTATCCAGTGGAACCCGAAACCCCACCACCCTATAGCGCAAGTCGAGGAATCTGCAGCCGACACGGTCGCAGAACGGTCTCAGCCTCTGATTCAGACCCTCCACTCGGCTCTGTACTAAAGGTCCGCAGTCAATCCTGTCGACGATGCTGCAGATGGTGAGCTCTGCTTTTATCCCGCAAGCGAGACTGGCAGTCTTCACCAAATCAGATAGCCACCGGAAGCCAGAGAGAATTTCCTCTGATCCATAGCGACACACATCATTGGTGCCGACATGAGAGACCACCTGCAGATGGGTGCACCCTGTACCCTTCACGGCATCCAGAAGGACCCTTTCCACATCTGGAATGACTCCCTCCAGTATGCACACAGCGTGCACATTGGTTTTCTTCCCCTCCCTTGCAGCCATATCCCTAAGGGACCCGATTACGCGCCTGACGTTGGAGCTCCCAACTACCAGTAAACCCACCATCTGTGACCGCCCTGATCTTGCGGACTGAGGGGGCAACCTCTGGAAGAGGACAAGCAGCTATGTCCGGCCGAAGATCAGTATCAGCCGGAGACAGAGCCTGAAACCGGTTCGTCAGACAAACTGGAGAGGCCTTCCGTTCAGCCCTCCAGAATGTCTTTCGCCCCCTGCCACACCTCGAGACGACCTCCCACTCTACCACAGGTGAGGAGTCAGCCTCAATGTGAGCAGTATCCCGGGCAGTTACGGCTGTAGTCCGATCGGGGGATGCATGGGACGAGCTGGCCATCCCCAATAAACCCCTGTCCGGACCCCCACAGTGATGCCCATTGGCAACAGCTTCAAGCTGTATGACCGAAACCAACACTGCCTGAAGCTGGGAGCGAAGGGATGCCAACTCAGCCCGCATCTGAACACAGCAGTCGCAGTCCCTATCCATGCTAAATATTGTTGTGCAAAGAACGTCTGCACTAATCTACAGAGAGCACAAACAACTGGACACAGAATTTAAATGGCTATTAAAATACAAGACTACCTAGTAACTGCAGTAATGCTGGTACTTGCGCACTGCTGACGCACTGCTCGGCGGCAGAAGGAGACTACGTAATTTTACACTATTCAGGTACTAAAACGCGATGCTACAACTCTCAAATACTATAATATGCCCGAAATTTGTGAATTAAACAATGCGAGTACCCAAAAGCACGCAAAGAAATTAAGAATTAAACTATGTAACAAATAAGTGAGCTAAGAGTATACGACTTGCTGCTGGCAGCTGCTTATCCAGCGGCGGCAGGGAGCACACTGACTGTGACCAACCGACACCTGACTCATACCTGTGGAACTCATGGGGAAGTTATCAATGAGACCTAAAACCAATAGGCCGGTCAATATGTACCGAAAAAATTAGATACGTACCTAAAATAATTGCTACTTCATGCAATTTCCTCACCTTGCGTCGATCTTCATAATCAAGTTCCCATCATCCTCGAAGCAGGAGTGCTTACTATCTCTGTCACCCTCAGTGCCTACGGATCGTTTCATGTCTGGTGCTCATCAAACTGAAACGAGTAGGAGCTGTTCAGCGTTGGCGATATATAGGCTGTGCGTGAATCTGGCGTGGGTGCACGTGTACCTAGAGAAATGATTTCATCATCGGGCAAGCGGCCACTTCCAGCAATCTATTTCTGTGGAAACTGCTGAGCGGTGCTTCTTTCTACACAAATGTCACATGTTCTGCTGTAATTGGGAGCTGTAATTCAATCCCGCGATCGTGTGGAAAGTGACACTGGTAAAAGCGATGACGCCACACATTTTTTTTGTGACTGCGTGTGTAGTACGCACAATTGCCATTGATTCTGTAGGACTGGGAGCTGTCACTCATTCCCATGACCCTGTGCAAAGTGCCTCTGGTAAAAACAACAACTGTATCATACATTTGCACAAATGTCGCCATATACATGGACTGAAATCACAAACTACACTGACGCAGTGGAACATCAGTGCAGAGCCATCTGTAGTGGAACATGAGTATAGCCTGCAGCACAACCTGAGTCGACAAGTCTCATCCAGCTCTCGTCTAGGGCTGCTCCAGACACAGCTGCACCATGCCTGCTCACGCAAGAGACATGGATTGATAAATGTACACTATCCAGACACAGTGTGTACATCAGTCACATATTTGACCATTTGCATTTTACTGTATACCGTACATAAAGGCTTGCAGTGGTCCCTGAATGCAAGTAACAGTCAACTACTCTCACTTCCATTGTCATATAGGCAAAATGCACAGAATTATTTCCCCGTTTCTTCATGAGCAGTGCTGACAACATATGTTAAGTATTTACCTGAAGCCTGTAAGTGAGTTGCTAGAAAATATGAAGTGAATAAATAAAAGCTTTTTTTAAATATTTTTTATTGGTAAACCAATTCAACAGCAGTTGTACATTTTCTAAAGCGTTCATGAACTTATGTTGTCTACATTTATGTTCTTCTTCAGCTGGCTGAGGGCAACACATCCCTGTGTTTAGAGATGCTGAACGGACACTCTTTTATAAATTTCTTAAAACGGGAACGTCTTTTTACTATCTTTGACTTAAACTACGCTGTCTCTATGATCATAAGTTCAACGTGATGACTCCATATCTTCATATTGCACTCCATCATCATTCCAGATTTTTGCATGGTCAAATTACACAGCTGTTTCTCGAATTTTGCGCATCACACATAGCTACACTGTTTGGGTGAGGCGACGATTGTAGAATACCTCGTTAATACTTTTCCATCGTCAGAGAATGGGATGAACACATCGTCCTTAAACGTAAACTGGCCGAACTCATGGTAAAGCCGATGTGTGTCTGCAATGATCTTCAAACTTTGACGCATCATGATAAAAAATATTCCACATATTGTGTAGTAAATCTATATTTATACTACACATTATACAGTTCCTGGTAGTGGCTAGTAGTTTATGAAATGGTCATGTAGCAATTATGTAAATGCTGCAGTGACAGCAGGAAAGTTTTTGTGCTGATTTGAATTCATTACATACATCCACAGCCCCAGTCTTCACTGTCTCGTCTAGATTTGAACAATCTATGACCACTACAGGTGATGAAGTCATAAGTTTCTGTGGGATGAGCGTGCATCTAAAACCGTTATGAATCTCATATCAAGATGGGTAAAACCTTGTGTACATGTCATATGGTAGTCCATATATAATGCCAGTCACACTGTAAGTTATCGCATGGAGAACACTGGAAGTTTAGATAAACTCTAGTATTGGTTAGTTTATGGCTAGCAAATACGCTCGAATCTTTTTGCAGATTCTCCTTCCTGCCTGTTTGCAATGGTAGGATAACAAAGGGTGGCACTTCTAGCTTAACAGATCTCTTAATAATCCACGTTTGTCGAAATACGAGGGCTATCCACAAAGTACATTACGTTTTGGAATTAAAAATAAATAAAGTATTGTAATTTTTTATTATATACAGATGAAAGCCACACTTAAATACTACTTTTCTACATAGTTGCCATTTAAATTAAGGCACTTATCATAATGATGGACGAGCTTGGAAATTTCTTCGTCGTAAAATTCGGCCGTCTGCGCCTTCAGCCACGTGGTTAATCAGTAACCCGGTAGAAATACGATTTTTGTGGATTTCCTGGAAAGAGGCACTACAATAAACTCTCAAAGGTATTGCCAAACTCTGCACAACCTCATAAGAGCGAACAAAACAAGCGCAGGGGAAAGTTGGGCTCAAAGATCTTGCTGATTCACGACAACGCCCGGGCCCACACGGCAAATGCCACTCGTGAAGTTCTCGAATCCTTTAAGTGGGAGTTGTTTCCTCATCCGCCGTACAGTCCCGACCTGGCACCGAGCGACTTCCACTTATTCCCGGCAATGAAGAAGTGGTTGGCTATGCAGCGCTTTGATGACGACGCACAGCTTCAAGAAGAGGTAACCACGTGGTTGAAGGCGCAGGCAGCCGAATTTTACGACGAAGGAATTTCCAAGCTCGTCCATCGTTACGATAAGTTCCTTAATTTAAATGGCAACTATGTAGAAAAGTAGTATTGAAGTGTGGCTTTCATCTGTATATAATAAAAAAATTTCCAATACTTTATTTATTTTTAATTCCAAAACGTTATGTACTTTGTGGATTGCCCTCGTAACTGTGGGAAGACTGGATCTTCCAATTGCTCCCAGGAACACAAAGTTAATGGCAGCTGAACTCCAGAATTCAGCACAAGCAAAAGTTTAAGATTTTCTTTCTCTAATAGTGATATATGTGGTAATTTCCAAACCAATTTATCCAGTAGAATTTTATGCTTGTCTTCACTGTTTCCTGGAATGTACAAGTTGTTGTCAGTATGTATTCTTGACATTGTCAGTCTGAGAGTGATTAGCAATGTATGGCAACTGAAGAAAAACTTCAGAAGCCAAGATCGCAAAAAAGTCTTTTAATGGATAGCCAGATCTTAAAAGAAATTAAAGCATAAGACCTGATGATGACAGTGAAGCTCTATGGAAACCGACCATCCAATAAAATGCTTTTTTTACCGCTCTTCGCTTGCGAAGTTTTCTTCGGTTGTCATTGTTACTATTGGTACCTCAAACTAGAATCTGCTCCCGTTTAGCGTTCATAATAACACAGTTATTATCGTCAAAGAAGCCCATTAACATTTTGAGTGAGACACACTAAAGGAGCTATCTATCAACCCACCTATGAACAGGGGCGCCCGCATGTTTTTGTCTCAGTAGGGGCAAAAAATGTTCACCACATATATATATGTATAAATTCCCAGATTTTATTTTTCTGAACCGTATTCTGCTAATAAATTGTTTTCTTGCCACTAACAATTGTTTAAGCGCTTAAAAACACTGCTCATGCAGTGAACACATTTGGATTTAAATTAACAGTCCGGAAAAAAACGGATCACTACACTCAACTGTGTAAACCTGGCCAAATTCTCTTACATTACTGTGAAAGCTTCTTTTATGCCCTTAACAATAGTGTTCTGCAGCTGCTTAGTGTACTAAATAAGAACGATTCTTTCATGTGATACAGCTCTATTTTGGAATAGGCCTATGCATTCTAATATGCTTACTGAATTACTATTGTTCTCTGAAGAGCATTTGTCGTTTCATGGTAAGCCAGATGTTTTCCCCTTATATGCAATTTAGAAATACTGATGCACTTTTAGTACCATGCCAGAGTTATGAACATAAAAAACTAACATTATAACTATAGTAAAACCTGTTTTTACATTAGCAGACTGTACATTTTGCCGCCATTTTCGTTTGGTCCTGTCCTAAGCTTTTTCTCTCTGAACTACTTGTTTTCCTGCTATTCAATCGGAAGTAACTGAAGGATATCTTGTCATCCTTCCCTTCAAACAACGTTTAGAAAGCTCCATCCTCCCCTCTTCTTAAATTAATTGGATGATGATCCCAAATTATTCGGTTTTTCCTTCTCCTTTTCATTAGTCGACACAATAACAATACTTAGATTTTACTGTCTGTTCATCTCAAACAAAACTGTACATTTAAAAACAATGAATAATTTACGTAACACATTAAAATTAAATGAATGGGTTTGCTGATGAAAGTACATTGCCTTTAATCTGCTGACTCGTGCGGTGGCGACGGTGATTTTACCGCCGTGTGTGTAAACACTGGACTTCTGACAATGGCGACGGTCAATTGACCTGGCGGAAAATATCCTCTGTGAGTGCAACCGGCCTTAAAGACCTGGTCAGAAAGAGCGCGGCCTGGCGGTCCGACCTGTGGCCTCGAACAACAATGGCAACGGCCAGGCTGCATCGTTGTTGTATATAGGTGTCAGTCACACAGGGCGCGACTCTGGCCGGCTCATCGCATCGGCTGACGTCGAGTTTCAACACAGACAGATTCGCAGCAGCCCGTAGCGGCTGTTTGCATTTGCTGGCGCATTTGACAGCAACGGCGCGAGGCAGATCTTTGATACCACGCTACACGTACAGGCTGCTATGTAATGAAGTTCCGTCCGTTTCCACTGTGTGACGCTGACGCAGCAGCAACCGCTTTTTAATTTGCGGCGTTCCTTGCCCCTGTCATCCGCCGTGCCTGACCCGCACAGGCAGACTGCGGCGTTGTGTCTGACCAGGCCTCCAAGACGCTGAAAATCAGTTTTTATCTTTCCTGTATGTTTGGAAACTGGCACATCCGGGATATATTATAGGAACGAAGCCTAGAAACACAAGTGGCCCTTGTGATTCCTATGGGATTGAGACCACTCATTTCTAAGTCATTATCAAACTATCACAAACAAGCCATCATTGTCTCATTAATCATCAGTCACTTATTAGTTACCATCTCTCTACAATATGCCATATCGATCAAATGCCTGGATAGTTAATGGCGTACCCTCGCTTGCAACACTGAAGCAAATGGCAACTGGCAAATGTTTCAAACTTGGTCCCAGAGTGGCGACTCCACATGGTCATAGAGAGGAGACAAAACTGGAAACGCATTTCCGAGTAAAATTTGGCAGCTCTGCAAAGTTCAGATTCGTGTGCTATGCTGTATTCTTACAGGCAGACGCCCTAGTGTCAGCCACATCGGTTTTAGATGAATTTGCTGTTTCTCACACATTTGCTGTTAAGGTCTCTCATTTTAAGAGTTAATGTTGTGGGAATATTCTGAATTGCTCTCGTAAATGCAAATTTTGAGGCACAACGCCATGTCAGTAAGTGCACCACTGCTGAGAGATGTTAATAGGTGCTTAAAATAAATAATAACAATTTCAGATTGTTAAATAGGTAAAAATAAAGTATTTTCTCTTTTTAAGTAAGAATAAATCGTTCATTTTCGCCTGCCTTAATACATTTTCTTTCTATTTACACTTTTCTCTGTTAGTCCCCTGAAAAGTGAAAAAAAACAGGACTGTACTTTCTATTTTGTAAAGTAAAAACTAAATGTACACAATAATTTCCACAACCCATAACAGATTCATGTCCTAACAAATTTTGTGAACGTTGGTTGTAAGGATGATGTGACTGTTTTATTGTTACAAACATATTAATGTAGTTTGAAATACTGTTGTAAATTTAATATTAAGAACAAAAGAAGGCATACGATTGTGGAAATCGGTTCTGTTACTAATAATGTGCAAAACTTGACTACTCACATACCTGCATTACTTAAGCAGAAATTGAATTCATCTCGGGTCCATCCCATACCTATCTACCACTTTTTCGATAAAGGACTCCTCCTCTGATTTTATCTCATCATGATGAACTGACACCATACACAAACAACTGAGTCGATTATCTGCCATTGTAGTTCTTAGCCACGTTTTCACGTGCGTGAGAGTGGTGCAAACAAACATGACGTAGGCCTATACTAATTCATACAGTGTAACCTTCTTAAATTACTCTATTGTGATAATATTTCAAACAAGATTTAAAAATAATTAGAAGAAATGTTTCATCTGACTTAAGAAATTGTTTCAAAGTCTTTCTAATTAAGTAATTACAATCAGAAAAATGTTACTGTGGTAATTAAGTACCTGAACGATCTTTCCGCAGAGCAGGTGGTTGCCGGTAAGCTAAAGGCTATCTTCAAGGCTGAAGCTATGACGATCAAAAATTTGGCTTTGTCCAGTAGATCAGTATGGCTTAATTCAGCAATATCTCCTTCGGCTACTTTATCGTGTTTCCACATACTGATCCATGTCCATGCTTCTTCAGTGAAGTTATCTAAAAGATCACCATAAAATCTTTTGATATTTTCAATTATCCTTTTCATATCTAGGTCGCTTTGGGATTTCATTACCTTTGGGAGCAAGCAGAAAATCTCAAAAGATGTCTTGTTTTCTTCTGAAAACCGTTCTTGCAAAGACTGGACTAGGGAATCCAAATATGGAATAAAGAGAGATTTTCTGTAATACTCAGTGACAGAAACTGATGGATGATTTGAACGATGCATTTGTCGTGCAACAACTCGCGGTTGTCGAATGCCAGTGACATCTATTCCAAGTGCACTATAGTTGCTTTCAGCACTTTTCCTTATCATTTCAAATTCGGCTTCCGCATTTTCTCTGTCATCCAATAACATTTTTACAGTTCCTTGAATGTGTTCTGAAACTTCTGACAAGTTAATGTTTACTGATTGTAGGATATTGGTGACAGGTTCTAGTTTGGCTGAATATTTTGCTATGACTTTTAATGTAACAATAAATGTTGGAGACGTAAGTGTGCAGTAAAGTTGCCAGGCTTTCTGCCTAGTTTCACGATTTCCTTCTTTATGTAAAATTGCTAATACTTCAACAATTTCTAAAATTTATCATTAAATTTCCTTATAGACTTATGCTTCTCAGACCAGCGTGTCTCACACAGTTTTTGAAGGTTCCCAACTAGGACTTTCCTTTGCTTGCTCCCCCAGAAAAAAGAAATTCCTTCTTTGATAGTACCAATGGAATTTCTAACCTCTGGTAAGGTGTTCAAATCATTCACAACTAAATTAAGTCTATGACTAGCACAATGATAGAAGTGACCCTTGGGATATTTCTCAGCAATTATCTTCTGTACTTCGCAAAATTTTACCGGCCATCATACTGCACCCGTCATAGCCTTGTTCTATCATTTTATCTAGATTTAAACCCCAAGTAGATAAAGTAGATATTATTGTGTTGGAGATATATTTTGCATCTAACCTTGCTAATGGTGTAAATTCAAGGTAGTCTTCGCTGACAAGATTAGTTGCTAGGTCAAAATAACGTGCAGAAAGAGAAAGTTGTTCTGTGCCTGCAATATCCATTGTTTCGTCTGCCAAAACTGAAAGTGATTCGCTGTTATTGATGGTATTAATAAAATCATTTCTTAGTACTTCGGCGCATACATCAATTAAATCATTTTGGGTTCTATGAAAAACATAGGTAGCATTTTTAGGCGCACTCTCAAAATGTTTCCGCAATGTTTCGTCACCTGACTACTGTAAATTGTAACAAATCATCAAATACAACATTTGAATTTGTTTTTCCTCTTAAAGGTAAGTCATGTAATGCACAAATCAATACACAAGAAACGATTGATCTTAACTTTGCACGATTAGTTTGTACTAATTTCGCAAGATTCTCACTGGCGACTTCTTCCACACTTTTAGTTTTGTTTGTCACAACACTGATGAAATTATTTGGCTTTTCTATCGCGTCTTTATGCCATTCGGAATTCAAATGCATTTTTGCACACTCATGGAACTTTTTGAAATTTGTGAATGGGCGGCTTATGAACACGCCATGATGACTACCATGCGTTATGCGTGGGCGGAAAAGCACACAAAACTTGTAGAGGGCACTTTTAACTGCTTTAGAATAGACCAGCCACGGATATAATGACAGCCAGTCTGGTCGAAATGTTCCTTTTGTGCTGTCTATGTCATTCTTAAAATTATAACTTTTTTCAGGTTGCCATGGGTTCAAAAAAATCTTATACTTTAGGCAATTGTCAATATCCTTTTTTTTCGATGTAATTTCCGACATCGGGAATACTGACCAGGATACTACTACCCTTTTCATCAACGCACTTGAAGCCAGCAGAGGTACTGGCTTCGTCTTTCTTTTCTCCATCAGCACAACTACTGGAATTTTTAATAGTGATGGTTGTGTTTGACTCACCCTTTTCCTGTGATACCTCATCATAGACAGTATCTTCTTCGACAAGTCCACTTTCATTTGTAGTTTTCATTCGCTTATGAGGTACAAAAAACAGTCATTTTGCCACTGTATACACTGCACTTTTACATTCACAACGCACAAACGTCTATGCAAACCACAATCATGCACCACTGTCCACTTACAACCCACAATGAATTTACACAACCTTTAACGCGATGCGATGCCGAACCGAGCTGAGCGATGACTAAAGAACAGAAGCTGAAATCGTATCACAGTGGCGGAGGGAGGGAGGGGTTTTGGTTCAACAATGAAACAGGGTGGTGTCCATTAGACCACAAGCCAGCGACTTTTGAGTTTCGCGCGATCGTTTGGAGCGGTTTCTTGCAATGGATGTGGAAATATTTATGCGATATGTTCCTATTAGAACATGGCAAGCCTCATCTAGAACTTTCCGGAAATGAAGGTAGCTCACGCCACAGCCTGCTAGATCACGTTCGTTGACAGTAGTTCCAATGACGAATATTGCCTACTTCTACGGACAAGTAGCGATATTAGTGGCCACACAGTACCCTCGAACACTTCTTCAGCAAACGAAAAGGAACATAATACAGTACGCTAATTTATATTAGCGTCTGACAATTGTTAACCATTATTTGAAATTTGAAAGAATAAAATTTTGCCGAGTGTGTTTTGTTGTGCAACTGTATTGTGTTGCCAGTTGAGGTTTATGAAGAGGTTTGTACCTAGTGAGGTGGGAACAGGGAGGGTGACATTTTAGTACCCTATAAGTCAACATTTTTGAGATGGAACTCTCACCATGGGTACCGTTCTTAATGGGACCACGTACACATGTAGTAGTTTGTAGATCGGCAGATTCGCTTTATTTTATTATAGCTTATTAGTAATGCCCAGAGTTTGTTAACATGTAAACGGTCTTTCCTTATCAGTTACTAAAATCTCGAATATTCCGGCTATAGATATCTATCTTTAATTTTGTATTTTTCGTCATACCGATACTGTATCGTGGATTATTTTTCAAGGAAGTTATCATTTTTTTACGTTTGTGTTTAACGTCCCTTTATGACACAACTGATTCTTTTAATATGTAAAGAACGAACAATAGGCGTGCCTTCAGGAAAAACGCTTAAATGTTGCTCAAGAATGCATTTGTAAAAGTTAACAATAAACTGCTGGTGCATCTGATTAATCTCATTGTTGCCTCACTTGCTGTTGTTAATTTCTGCCACGTGTTGGTGTAGAAATAAAAATAAAGATTCTTCGTAGGCAATAGCTGTAAGACGGATATATAACAATTTTGCACATCCTCAATGAACGAGAATTCTTAAAGAAAAACATACAATTTTTAAATTTATCATCTTTTTTAATTTTAGTTCGATTCTCCTTTAAAGTTTTTCATTGCTCTAGTTCATCCTGTAATTCTGTTTACATATGTTTTATATCATTTTTACGTCATTTTATAGATATTTTCCGGTTATTTTAGTGATAATTTTACAGGTATTTTAAATCATACATAACTGAGCCCTAGAGTTACAGGTATTTTTTATATTCTTAAACTGAATGAATTCTCACTAGAGGCAACTGCCCCCACTGCCCCCCCCCCCCCCCTGCAGGCGCCCCAGCCTATGAACCATATAATGTTTTTTAAGGCATTCAAATCTGATGTCGGCGCGGAGACATATTTTTTGAGAATCAATGTAATTCCAATGTTTCTGGTGCACTCAATTTAAACCGCATTAAGTTTGTATCTCATTTCTTGAAACTGAAAGGCAAATGCTATAAATGTAAAGTGCGGTGTTACCATTGCTGCTGGAGCATTCTTAGGTATAAATACACTTTCCAAACATAGAAAGCTCCCGCTTAAAATTGTTAAACCATCTGGGCGTTGAATAAGAATTTTTGTCTCGTCATTATTATTAAACACTACTGCAGCAAAAGGATTGTGGGAAAATATTCCTAACTAATCATAGGTTCATCATATTGAACAGAAGTTGCTGTATCGAGTATAGTCATTGCGACGTTTCAGTGCTATGGATTTAAGAAACTCGTAGTTCTCGGGTGTTGTCAAGTTCTGTCTCTGCTGCAAAGTGGTCTTCTGATAGTTGTGTTCACTGTATTTATACTTTATATCCACTATGCTGCTTCACATGAAGACGAACGAAATATACTCACCGCGAAAATTTATGAGACTCACGTTCTGACTGATATTCAGTTTGAGATGGCCTATTGTCTGGATAGTCACAGGGAGGTTACTGGGTTGCTGGGAACCTCCGATACTTTATAATCTGGATCCACTGTCGGAAAAAATCCGTATATACACAAGACAGAAAAAATACAGCGCAAAAGAAAGAAAGAAAACGAAATTAAGTAATTAAATTTCGAGAAGTCATTTGTCTAGGTAACTTCTTTAAGTGATTAACATCGCAAGATCACAGGTTAATGTAAATGTGAGATAGCCATTGTAAATGTGAAATGCTGATGCATTAATATCCAGTGTAACTCCCAGAGTGTTGAATCCAAGCAAGAGTAAGTGCATGCATTGAGTTTTACAAGTGCCAGACGTCAGTTTATGGGACGTAGTTCCATGCTTGTTACATATGCTCGGTCAATACATGGACTGTTAACACTGTTCCTGAATGATGCTAAAGGTGTTGTCCAATGATGTCCCACATGCGCTCGATTGGATACAGATCTGATGATCGAACTGGCCAAGGCAACATGTTGACACTCTGTAGAGCATGTTGGATTATAACAGCGGTGTTTGGGAGAGCGTTAACCTGTGAGAAAACATCTCTTCAAATGCTGTTCATGAATGGCAGCACGACAGATCGAGTGAAGATTGACGTACAATGTTGTAGATAGGGTTTTTGGGAAAACCACGAGAGTGCTCCTGTTGTCATATGTAATCGCAGCCCAGATCATAACTCCAGTGGTAGGTACAGTAGGTCTAATGTGATTAGCACAGAAACAGGTTCCTGTAGGCCCTCAACTAGCCTCCTTCTAACGGAGCTGTTCTTGCAGTAACCGATTTTTAACTATTCGTTGTGTCACAGTGATGCCAACCGTTGCCCAAATAGCTGTTGCGCCAGAGCCATACGCCGAACACATGGTCTTTCCTCTGGGTGGTGCCACATGACCGTCCGGAGGACGGTCTCCTTACGACCATACATTCTCGTGATTACCGTTGCCAGTAATCAAGTACAGTGGTTCATTCCCGCCACGTCTTTCCGCAGTATCCCAGCTTCTCCCAGTCCTATTACGCGACCTTTCTCAACCTCAGTGGGTGTTGGTAATGGCGTCTTAGTCAGCTTAAAGGCATTCTTGACTAACATCATCTCACCATGTTCAGTCTCAAAGGTAACTAAAGCTCACTACCGTTACAGTGTGTATTTAAAGCAAACCTGATTTGCATCCTCATTGCTACTCCACTAGCGCCACTCTTATGCGACTTGCGCAACATTTTAATAGGCATTATCTTTCAGATGTAGAAACACGCCTACCATCATTCGTTATGTCAACAACACCTTCCCGTTGCGATTTCCTTTCCCGTCACTGTAGTGTGGATTAATCTGTCGTTAAGGTATGAGTTCTTCACGATAGTACACTCAACATGATTCGTATTGACTGGCAGTATATCCACTTCCTGACTGGCCTTTTAAATTTTATCAGTATTATGCTCCAATACTTCCTCCCCTCCCTCCCCCGCCCCCTTAGAAACCTAGTAGCGATCCCGTTAAACCTTCATGGCTAATGTGCACTGTCTTTTCTGTTGTCTTTATTGCTGCTTTAAGCTGTTAATGTTTGCACATAACTCAAATCCTTTTACAAATAGTTTTACACACGAATTTAAATTATTAGTGTCGTATGGAAACTACCACAAAAAGATGGTGCGAAAACCATCACTGAGGTAGGAAAATTCTAACTTGCAGCTTGCATGGCTGCACATGGTAACTCCTCACTCATATCTAATAGTAGTGATAGTAGTACCTCTCCTATCCCAACACAAGAGCTGGAGCATTTTAAACTGTAGTAAAATAATGTATTTATTAAAAATCACTTTTCGGTTGAGAATTCTGAGTGAGTGTAAATGCAACAACAGTGAGTTGCACTATATGTTCGCAACACGTCACAGGATAATTTAGAAAATTTTCTCAGAGTAATTAAGAATAGAAATTTCATTTCAAAATTTTGCAATTAGTAAATCACAAGGACATATATGGATACAGCAGATAAAGCCATTGTTGAGAATTCGGCACAAAATGTCGCAACAACTAGCACAACGACATATGATAGTCTGTGTGAAAGTATTGATGAGTCAGACAACTACACGTATTATTTAAGCTCAGCTATGACTGAGGATACTAACGCTGTGATTAACAAAATGACTTTACTTATGGTAAACTAAATAAATTCACGAATATCACCGAGAAACATTTTTTCACATGGAGCTAGTGAAACACGCGGTAGCGCAGATTCTAGCAAAACTAAAATTTCCGCATCGGGCGAAACGGACCAGATACGACTCAGTTGGTATTCAAAAAGATACCCCAGCACTGATACAACTTCTGCAACAGATGATGAAACTTTTTATGATTTAGAAATGAACAAACACAAAAATTGAATGAAAAAACACAAAACTTTAATGATATAACACCAAAATTTAATAATGTAGCACAAAAAGTCAAAGATCCTTCAAAACAACACGCACAAACGTTTAATAATTTTAGGAATCATGTGACACAAAAATCTGAGAAACTTTCAAATGAATAACCGCAAAAATTTGATGACTTAAGTAAAAATGTGAACACTGACCTGTCAAATAATTATCATGTAGGTTGTCTGAAAAGGGAAAAGAATTAAAGACGGAGTTATTCAGATATCTGTCTCAGGAAATGGATAAGCTAGGTAAAAAGGTATTGGATGTTGACAAGACACAGGAAGAATGGCATGTAGGCTGAAAAACGTGAGCGACACAAAGCTTAAAATGCAGGGGATGTAAAGAACTTTATGGAGAGAGCCAAAAGCGGGATTGCTAGATAAGGGTACAGAAGATAGTGCAAGAGCATAAGACCTATGTACTCGTAGAAGGGGTCGAAGATGTAGTCAACGAGAAAGAATATGAGCCAGTAGCCAGGACTGAATCACTTTTAAAGGGAGCCGAAGAAAAGTTTCCGAACAGTTTAAATAGAGGTACTGATATCACAAAGAACCCAATAGTTGCTAGAAGTCAGGTGCAGTCAGGCAGAATAGAGAGCTGCAATACCTATCCACCATTTGCCACTAGACCTTCAGGCGGAGAGGAAGGGGAGTATAAAATACAACAGGCACAGCCAATGTCGGTACCAGTTGCACCAGCATACACGATGTATAACCATATGCAGGCAGACAATGCAATGGCAGTAGCGGATGGTACCTCCTGCCTGTCGAATCTTCTAGGTGATGAAAGATTGATATGGCATGGGCAGTTTCCGATTTTTATTACAGAGTGTAAAAGAACGCGCCCCGTGGTATTCATCAGAGCTTCTGTAATGTGTTACCATTCAAATGGACCGAGGCACAGAATATCAGATCCACTGTGGGGTACTCCCAAGCGTTAGATTAGATTAGATTAGGTTAGTGCTTGTTCCATAGATCATGAATACGACACTTCGCAATGATGTGGAACGTGTCAGGTTAATAAAAGGTGTCTATACAAGATATTGCATTACAAAAAATATTACATGACACTTAAATTTTTAATTTTTTTGTGGGCGTTGGGAAAATTACCCATTTACTATATCCAAAAATTCATCTAATGAGTAGAAGGAGTTGCCACTAAGAAATTCTTTTAATTTTCTTTTAAATGCTATATGGCTATCTGTCAGACTTTTGATACTATTTGGTAAATGACCAAAGACTTTAGTGGCAGCATAATTTACCCCCTTCTGAGCCAAAGTTAGATTTAACCTTGAGTAGTAAAGATCATCCTTTCTCCTAGTGTAGTAGCCATGTACACTGCTATTACTTTTGAATTCGTTCGGATTGCTAATAACAAATTTCATAAGTGAATATATACACTCCTGGAAATTGAAATAAGAACACCGTGAATTCATTGTCCCAGGAAAGGGAAACTTTATTGACACATTCCTGGGGTCAGATACATCACATGATCACACTGACAGAACCACAGGCACATAGACACAGGCAACAGAGCATGCACAATGTCGGCACTAGTACAGTGTATATCCACCTTTCGCAGCAATGCAGGCTGCTATTCTCCCATGGAGACGATCGTAGAGATGCTGGATGTAGTCCTGTGGAACGGCTTGCCATGCCATTTCCACCTGCCGCCTCAGTTGGACCAGCGTTCGTGCTGGACGTGCAGACCGCGTGAGACGACGCTTCATCCAGTCCCAAACATGCTCAATGGGGGACAGATCCGGAGATCTTGCTGGCCAGGGTAGTTGACTTACACCTTCTAGAGCACGTTGGGTGGCACGGGATACATGCGGACGTGCATTGTACTGTTGGAACAGCAAGTTCCCTTGCCGGTCTAGGAATGGTAGAACGATGGGTTCGATGACGGTTTGGATGTACCGTGCACTATTCAGTGTCCCCTCGACGATCACCAGTGGTGTACGGCCAGTGTAGGAGAACGCTCCACACACCATGATGCCGGGTGTTGGCCCTGTGTGCCTCGGTCGTATGCAGTCCTGATTGTGGCGCTCACCTGCACGGCGCCAAACACGCATACGACCATCATTGGCACCAAGGCAGAAGCGACTCTCATCGCTGAAGACGACACGTCTCCATTCGTCCCTCCATTCACGCCTGTCGCGACACCACTGGAGGCGGGCTGCACGATGTTGGGGCGTGAGCGGAAGACGGCCTAACGGTGTGCGGGACCGTAGCCCAGCTTCATGGAGACGGTTGCGAATGGTCCTCGCCGATACCCCAGGAGTAACAGTGTCCCTAATTTGCTGGGAAGTGGCGGTGCGGTCCCCTACGGCACTGCGTAGGATCCTACGGTCTTGGCGTGCATCCATGCGTCGCTGTGGTCCGGTCCCAGGTCGACGGGCACGTGCACCTTCCGCCGACCACTGGCGACAACATCAATGCACTGTGGAGACCTCACGCCCCACGTGTTGAGCAATTCGGTGGTACGTCCACCCGGCCTCCCGCATGCCCACTATACGCCCTCGCTCAAAGTCCGTCAACTGCACATATGGTTCACGTCCACGCTGTCGCGGCATGCTACCAGTGTTAAAGACTGCGATGGAGCTCCGTATGCCACGGCAAACTGGCTGACACTGACGGCGGCGGTGCACAAATGCTGCGCAGCTAGCGCCATTCGACGGCCAACACGGCGGTTCCTGGTGTGTCCGCTGTGCCGTGCGTGTGATCATTGCTTGTACAGCCCTCTCGCAGTGTCCGGAGCAAGTATGGTGGGTCTGACACACCGGTGTCAATGTGTTCTTTTTTCCATTTCCAGGAGTGTATATTATGAAGATCTCTAGCTCTTTAAATAAGTGTCTTCAGGATGATCTTGGATGACTCCAGCAATTATTCTGATTACACGCTTGTGTGCAATGAACATTCTTTTACTCAATGATGAGTTACCCCAGAATATGATGCCATATGAAAGCAGAGAATGAAAATAGGCATGGTAAGCTAATTTACTCAGATGTATATCACCAAAATTTGCAATGACCCTAATAGCATATGTAGCTGAACTCATACATTTCAGCAAATCCTAAGTGTGTTTTTTCCAGTTCAACTCCTCATCAATGCATACAACTAGAAATTTTGAATATTCTACCTTAGCTACCGATTTCTGATCGAAGTCTATATTTATTAATGGTGTCATTCCATTTACTGTGTGGAACTGTATATACTGTGTTTTGTCAAAGTTTAATGATAGCCAATCTGCAGAGAACCACTTAATGATTTTCTGAAAAACATCGTTTACAATTTCACCAGTTAATTCTTGTCTATTGGGTGTGATAGCTATACTTGTATCATCAGCAAAAAGTACCAGCTTTGCATCTTCGTGAATATAGAATGGCAAGTCATTAATATACATTAAGAACAGCAGGGGACCCAAGACCGAACCTTGTGTCACCCCATTCTTGATTGTTCCCCAGTTTGTAAAATCACCAGTTTTTTGCATATTATGTGAACTGCCTATTTCAACTTTCTGCACTCTTCCAGTTAGGTATGATTTAATCCGTTTGAACCCTGTCCCTTTCATACCACAGTACTTGACCTTATCTAGAAGTAGTCCATGATTTACACAGTCAAAAGCCTTTGATAGATCACAAAAATCCCAACGGACGACTTCCGGTTACACAGAGCATTTAATATTTCATTAGTGAAAATATATATAGCATTTTCTGTTGAAAACCCTTCTGGAAACCAAACAGACATTTTGTTAAAACTTTATTTTTACAAAGGTGTGAAGCTACTCTACAATACATTACTTTTTCAAGAATTTTGGATAAGGCAGTCAGAAGAGAGATTGGGTGGTAGTTCTTGACATCAGACATATCCCCTTTTTTATGCAGTGGTTTAACAATGGCATACACAAGTCTATCTAGGAAAATACCCTGCTTCAGAGAGCTATTATATATGTGACTAAGAATCCCACTTATTTCTTGGGAACAAGCTTTTATTATCCAGCTGGAAATGCCATCAATTCCACGTGAGCTTTTATTCTTGAGAGAGTTTATTATCTTCCTAATTTCAGAAGGAAAGGTGGGTGGAATTTGAATTGTATCAAATGGTATGGGTAACGCCTCTTCCATTAACTGCCGTGCTTCTTCTAATGAACATTTAGATCCTATTTGCTGTACAACATTTAAAAAATATTATTCAAAATGTTTTCGACTTCCGGCTTGTTGTTTATCATGTTTCCATTCACCTTGATGGTGATGCCATCACCCTGTACTCTTGGTTGCACTGTATCCCTTGTAATAATATTCCAAATTGTTTTGATTTTGTTATCAGAGGTGTTAATCTCAGATATGATACACATGCTTCTGGACTTTTTAATAACCTTTCTTAATGTAGCACAGTAGTTTTTATAATATTTGGCTGTTTCTGGGTCATTACTCTTTCTTGTTGTTAGATACAGTTCCCTTTTGTGGTTACAAGAGATTTTTATTCCTTTAGTAAACCAAGGTTTTTTGCATGGTTTCTTACAATTAGATTTAACTACTTTCTTACTACAGTTTTCAAATTCTCTTACAAGTGTATCATGAAATAAGTTAAATTTTAAATTAGCATTGGGTTCCTTGTACACCTCATCCCACTCTAACTGATGAAGATTTTCTCTGAAATTTCTAATTGTTGAGTCATTAATTGTATGCAACAACTTTAGAGGGTAGTTTTGAATTACTGAATGGAGCTACATCATATACTGTAACTAGCTGAGCTTCATGATCAGAAAGGCCATTCTCAACAGTACAAGAATTTATGTTTTTAAACCTATCTTGGTCTATAAAAGTGTTATCTATCAATGTGCTGGTGTCCTTTACTACCCGAGTAGGAAAATTAGTGAAAGATGTCAAATTGAAAGAACCGAGCAAGACTTCCAGGTTATTCTTTCTATTACACTCTTTCAGTGAATCAACATTGAAGTCCCCACAAATAATAATTTGCTTTCCCCTATCTGACAGATAGCACAACAAGGCATCCAAGTTTTCCAGGAATAAGTGGAAGTTTCCTGAATGGGACCTATATACTGTTACAATTATAAAAGAGCCATCCTTCAGTTTAAGTTGACAGGCACATGCTTCTATATGTTGCTCTAGACAAAACTTTTTTGTATCTAAGCTTTCTACACAGTGATAACTTTTGACACTTCTCCTCTCACCTTATTCTCTCTACTCATATGTGCAGCTAGTTTATAACCACTGATATTTACCTTTTCTATATCAGACACAATGTGATGCTTTATTATGGGTAAACAGTATGGCCAGCAGTGCCATACTTATGAACAGTTTGGGTCTGCTTTCTTGAACGAATTCTGATCCATAGCAGTTCAAGAGAGGACCCAGTACCCTTCAGTAGTAAACATCAGGGACTAAGGAAGTATTTTGAAGAACTCTTAAACTAAACAAGGTATTGGACAAATTTAATCTCTCTCACAAATATACTAAAAATACTCAGAAGTCACTAACCACCACATGTCAAGGAAAAATTAATCACAGCGTCCGAGAATGATGTAGTTCTTAGATGTGCTGGATTGACCTGATTATGAAGAGGGGTGGCCGCAACCCCAGACCAATAATGTGTGAAGTGAACATCTGGAAAATAGTGATCTGGTAAGAAGTAAATGCGGAAGCCATCAACATGGTTGGCACCCATACAACCTGCTTAATAATAATTACACAAGAGGTAACTATGGTAACTGGGAAACCATTCACACAAACAGGGTTTTAAAGGAAGCCTAATAACAATGGACCAGCGTATATCAAGCAGAGGGATTTCAGACAACAGATTCAAAATGTAACCCTGGTGGGAGTAATAACAAATATAATAATTGGCAAGGGCCAACCGGTGGTAGACAGCCATCCTCCTGGTAGCTACAACCACTGGAACAACAATTATGTACCAGACGGAGCTGAAGGTCAGAGAGAATTTAATTCATGAGCATCGCAAGACACAAATTAGCAAAGTCAAGACCACACTGTGCATACAGCTGAGATTAACAATAATGAAGAGATCACACCCCAACTAATCAAGAAAACCAAAACAGGTCATGAAAGGAGCCCATTCACAGATTGAGGATGTGCATGGGGTCATACAACTAATTCCTAATTATTTTCTGAGATATGACAAAGAAGCAGATATCAAGGGGGACTTGTATCTGAGAAATGTGGGCAGTTTGGAAGAGAACAAAAGAGTGTCTGTTCAGGCCTTAATAAATGTCAGGACAGCTGACTTAAATATGCACGTTGTACTGAATACAGATGCGTCAACAAATACAATCTCACAAGGTTTATTTAACAAGTTACAAAAGCGGACACACATACCAACCTTCCCTTTGCAGAACTGTCCGATCTTGACTGCAGTAGGTAACAAATCTAAGGGAGGCGAAGCTTCAAGCATTAATACGCATTACTGTTGAAAAATTTTCTTTAAAATACATTTTTCTAGTAATAGAAAAACTTGTAGTTAATTGTCTTACTGGTATGGATACCTTCTGACCGTACAAGGTACATATTGACATGGGACAGGCAAAGTGTTTCTTTATAATTAATGAACAAAAGTTATCAGCAGAGTTAATCAGAACCAGTACAATTGAAAACAAACCTCTGCCAAATATAGACATTAGAGTACAATTGTCTTATTCAGATGTATTGTTCTGTGATGCACAAAAAGACAGCAACATGAAAGAAGTATCGATCTAGCACTAGTACAAGCGAAGGTAAGTGAAGAAGTTTGTTTGTCAGAAGACGAGAAAGAGGAGCTACAGCAGTTAATACTTTGGTAATGGCATGTGTGGTGTTTGGAAAGTGCCCAGAAGTAATAAAGGGTTACACATATAAAATGGATGTTTACCCACATGAAACGTTCTGATTTTTATCATACTCCATACGCTGGTCCAAGAAGGAGGCACAGAGGATGATAGATTGGGCGGTCATACAATGCTCATATTCGCCGAATTGTGATCCTGCTTTAGCTATCGCCAAACCCGACATTAGCGTCAGGTTTGTACTCGACGCATGGAATATAAAGAGGATCATTATTCTTGATAAGACACATCCCGACAACTTATGAGAACAGTTACTAAAGTTACATAAAGTGAAATACACCACTATAATCTAAGAGGCATACCTATTACAAATCACCGAGACAGATCGACAACAAGCACCCAAGATAATTATACTGTGACCACGAAGCACTTTCTTTTCTCTTGATGTGCAAATTGCTGCACAGAAGAATAGCTAGATGTAGTCTTTACTGGCAGGAATTCAGTTTTGAGGCAGTGTACATCTAAGGTAAACAAAAAACATAAATGCTGACACCTTGTCGAAGCTACCCAAAGGGTTAAATGAATTTTTAGAATTCGCCGAATAGAATTTTTAAGTCTGTATCCTACTTATGCAAGACAAAACGCACCAACCACATTATGTAAAAATGTGAAATAGCCTGGAGAAATTGCAGGAAAAAATCCATGCTGGAAAAAGGTAAGACTCAAAGTATGTAAAGGAGATATAATAATAGCTTTAAAAAATTTTACACTGTTTATAAAGGAGCACTCTTTCACAGACATATACCTAAACAAGAACGGTGGTGCATATGTTACCTGAAACGCATGATGTATGGGGTCATTATGGTGTTCGTAAATGCATTGATAAGACAAACACATTCTGCTACTTCCCCAACATGTGGCGCCGAATCCTCTAAATAATTCGAACATGCGTTGCTTGTCAGAAAATCAAACACTCAAATAAATCAAAAGTAATTGATCTCTGTCCTATAGTCCCCACAAAAGCTTTATAATTATGCTGCCAGCCTCTATACAAAAGGAAAAGTTTATGTTAAGTATGTAATTTGCCTTATATGGTGTTTTTTTCCAGGCATGTTAAGTTGTTGCAATGAGGTCAATGACTGCCACTTCTGTTATTAGAAGAATTACAGACGACTATCTCCCGAGAGTAGAGAAGTTGCAGATACTGTTAATTGATAATGCATTGTACTTCACAGTTAACAGATGGAAGGAATTCACGACCGCAAATTAAATAAAACACATACTGGCATCACAATTCCACCCCGAAGCAAGCCCCATAGTAAGAGTGTTTAAGGAATTTAATAGATTTATATGCTACTATAAACCACAGAAACATACAAAATGGATCGAGTTCGTTTTGCCATTTAAGCAAATCATTAACAACTTGCCACATACTTCGACAGGTTTTACAACCATTGAATTAATATTAAAGAAACGAGAAATGGACGAGTGGAAAAACCACTGCTGTAAGTATCCAAGGGAGATATGTCATTTGAAGAAAAAGACGCCAAGGTTTGATTAATACAGGAGAAAAGGTCGAGCAGAGAAGAACGTCTTACACCAAAAGATTTGGGCACACTGTACAATTCCGTACAGGATAAGAAGTATTGTTGCAAATATACCCAAAGTCTAGCAAGCATGGAAAACTCTTAACGTCAAATGGAAACTCTTATACACGGTCCAATTGTAATCACGCAAGTCCCTCAAAAAACTCTGTATGACTAGCTTACCCTATAAGTGGAAAGGATGAGGACCCTTATCCACACAAGGATCTAATGAAATTTGTACATTGAATGGGTTTGAAAATAGGTTAAACCAACTCATCAAGTTATTTTGCTTAAGTGTAGTGTAAATATTTCTCTATAAATTATGAAAGACATTCGCTTAATTTTAGGAAAAGTTTCTCTCTTGTTATTTATATGTGTTTAAATAGAAATAGGGTTGGTCAGTAGTTATTTAAGATTTTGTTTGCTGACAAAAGGATGTTGGGAAATAAATAATAAGCTGAATTTAATTGCCATGATGTGAATTCACTACTAAAATACATACACTTTCAAACTGCAAACTGATAAATGTTGCGGGGAGAAATAAATGTTATTGCATTATGATGAGAGGCAACATGCTAGCTCAGTAGCAAATTTGCATCACAGGTCAGTGACCACAGCCCATTCACAAAGACAAACAAGCCGAACATGCTGCTTAACATGCCAGATGCTCAGCTAACATTAGTGTAAACAAAGTAGAATATACCCAAAAGATTATGAATCTAAATTGATTACTAAAATAAATACTGAGGTCTACACTAGAAGAATAAAATTCATATAAGAAAAGTGAACTAAAATAAGGAAGTTGTTACATGGAAGGAAAGAAATTGAACAACTACAGGAAGATGTCTACACACTAGGTTATTATTTACAATATATACACAAAAATGTACATTATGGATAGATACAAAATAAACTAAGCACTACAGTATAGAAAATCTGTATGTACCATGAAAGAATGAATGATTCTAGAGGTATATTCATGCTCTGAATAATAAAAGAGAGGGGGTAATGACAGTGTGGCACATCTAGGAAATGACCTATTAGTTACATGTGCACTCATTGTATGAATTTGGAAGAGATAGAAGAGGTAAGTCCAAGTGACAGACAGTCTGTTAATATATGTGCTCTCAAAAAAGGGGCGAATTCTGAGAATCATTCAGAAAATAATGAACTAAAAAAATTTTCATACTGAATGAAAATATACACATTTCAAGTGTGCATGATATATTGTTTGACCTAGAGCTTTTTTTACATGGGTTCGACAAAAGGGCACCTCTGAGTAATGACAAGAAAGAGAATTTAGGTAGGCGGTACCAAAAGAACTGGACGACACTGCAATATCTGTAATTATTTGTATAGGAATATGTGTATGAATGTGGTAGTGTAAGCGTTATGTGTGAATATAAAGAAGTTATAGTAAATAAAATGTTATGAAATGAAGTTGAGGTCCTGTACTATCCAAGGATATAAATAAGGTGTCGGACTGTACATTGTTGAATGCAAGTAATCGATACAAAGGCCAAATGCAAGTGTTGAAGACACAATTATACATGATCACAGTTTATCTGTTTGTCTTTAAACCAACATTTCTTTTGACACAACCTTTATAACAAAGTATTTACACATATGCATATTACAGTACATAGGAGCTGTGTCCAACAGTGAAAAATATGAATTAAGTACACTGCAGTATAATCATTACAGGTACTTTTAAACAAATGCTGTTAATAAACTGTTATGACACAATGATGTTAGAATTTTATCTATAGTGCTCCAGACACTGAGTAAATAGTTTGTCACAAAATACAAGAAGCATTCACAGAGAATTTGCTCAATTATTGTGTGATTCGTAAATGATGGATTTCAGCAGGTGACCATAAATGCTTATTCCCATTCCTTATCATAATTCCCTGTAGATTCGTAGCCCACCTTCTGGTAGATATGAGAGAGGCGTGGCTAAGCATAATTATGCGTGCTTGTGTTGGAAATTGGAGGGTGAAGTTCTCTATTTCCTTCGTTAGCAATCTAGAATTACAAACACTAGAGTTAAATGAGATGATAGTAGAAGTTCATGCATATCATCAGATTTCACATATGTATATTGATTTTTACAGTCTTGATATGTAACATGTTTTGCAAATTCGACGTCTACATGTCTACATGCAAACTCTGCAAATCACACTTAAGAGCCTGACAGAAGGTCATCGAACCAGATTCACAATAATTCTCTGTTATTCCAATCTCGAACTGTGCGCAGAAAAAACGAACACCTATATCTTTCTGTACAAGTTCTGATTTCCGTTATTTTATTATGATTATCATTTCTCCTTATGTAAGTCGGCGTCAACAAAATATTTTAGCACTCAGAGGGGAAATTTTGTGGTAGAAATTTCGTAAAAAGAGCCCGCACAACAAAAAACCGTCTTTGTTGTAATTATGTGCACCTCAAATCCTGTATCATTTCAGTGACACTGTCTCCCCTATTTCGCAATAGTATAAAACGTGCTGCCCTTCTTTAAACTTTCTCGATGTACTCCGTTAATCCTATCTGGTAAGGATGCCACACCTAGCAGCAGCAGTACTCCAAAAGAAGATGGACAAGCATAGCGTGACAGTCTCTTTAGTAGATCTTTTATGCTTTCTAAGTGTCCTGCTAATAACACGCAGATTTTGGTTTGCCTTCCCCACCACATTTTCTATGTGTTCTTTCCAATTTGTTTATAATTGTAATTCTTATGTATGTAGTAGAATTTACGGCCTTTAAATTTGACGTATTTATTGTGTAACCGAATTTTAACGGATTCCTTTCAGTACTCATGCGGATGACCTCAGACTTTTAGGTTTTATGGTCAGTTGCCAATTTTTTCTCCATACAGATATCTTTTCTAAATCTTTTTGCAATTTGTTTCGAACTTCTGATGACTTTACTTGACAATAAATGACTGCATCATCTGCAAACGACTCAAGATGGCAGCTCAGATTGTCCCCTAAATCGTTGGTATAGATAAGGAACAGCAGAGGGCCTATAACACTACCTTGGGGAACGCCAGAAATCACTTCTGTTTTACGCGATGACTTTCTATCAGTCATGAAATCATGAATCCAATCACATAAATGAGACGATATTCCATAAGCACGTAATTTCACTAGAAGCTACTTGTGTGGGTAGTGTCAAAGCCTTCTGGAAATCTACAAATATAGAATCAAGTTGAAATCCCTTGTCAATAGCACTCAACACTTTGCGTGTGTAAAGAGCTAGTCGTTTTCTAAATCTGTGTTGACTGTGTGTCAATAGACCATTATCTTCGAGGTAATTCATATTTCGAACACAATATATGTTCCAGAATCCTGCTGCACATCGATGTTAATGATAAGGGCCTGTAATTTAATGGATTACTCCTACTATCTTACTTGAATATTGGTGTGACCTGTGCAACTTTACAGTCTTTGGGTACTGATCTTTCATCAAGTGCATGGTTGCATACGATTGTTAATTATGGATCTATAGTATCAGCATACTCTGAAAGTAATCTAATTTGTATACAGTCTGGCCTTGATTTTATTAAATGATTTACGTTGCTTCACTACTCTGAGGATATCTAAGTTACTCATGCTGACAGCTGTTCTTGAGTCGAATTCTGAAATATTTACTTCGTCTTCGTCTGTTTCTGTAAAAAAAAGATTATATCATGAATTTAAAAGTTGAAGGGGTATTACCTCATCATACAAGTTGTAAACACCCGGCGATTTATTAATTATGGGAGTTAATATGAAATAACTTATCACTGATATTTTGCCTTACGAATTTTTAAGATGAGAATGACTTCTTAAATGTTATTTGCTTGTGTTTAAATATTGTTATGCAAACATCGAAAAGATGTAACAAATTCATGTATAAACTTGTATATGAGTGAAATGTATTGGACCTTGCTTGTCAGTTGATATTAAAATTACATTTATGTGTAGTTAGAAGGAGCAATGTTATGTCATGTTTTAATTTCTTTATGCAGGTCATGCATAATTTTATACACATGTAGAAAGACATGTAAGGAAACCTATATGAAAAGGGTGTTTAACATATGTGAAATGAAAAGAAACTTCAAGAAAAACTATCCATATATCACATATTTAGCGTATGTTAAATGAGGAATACACATTCGTGTGAGACTGTGATCAAACTTGCACATGCCTTCAATGACGAAAACTTTCTAGATGCCCTTTGTTTGACGTTGGAAAAAAATGGTTCAAATGGCTCTGAGCACTATGCGACTTCTGAGGTCATCAGTCGCCTAGAACTTAGAACTACTTAAACCTAACTAACCTAAGGACATCACACACATCCATGCCTCAGGCAGGATTCGAACCTGCGACCGTAGCGGTCGCTCGGTTCCAGACTGCAGCGCCTAGAACCGCACGGCCACTTCGGCCGGCCTTGGCGTTGGACACAGAACTTGACTACAAAGGAGAAATTAAAGCAAGTAATTTATGGACTTACCTGGAATATGGTAAGCATTCGACGTGATGCCCATGACATGAGACGACCTTTTGGACACTGAAATATGTGATGGATGATGTGGTTTACATAACCATGGTCGGAACTTGTAAGGCTTTCCATCACTTTTTAACCAAACACAGATCAATGTGCACATATCCTATGGAGCTACCGACTGCATGCTAATGACGAGCAGTTCATCATCATTTACAAAGCTGTGCAGCCGAGGTTGAACTAGCTGAACTGTTTTCTGTAGTTGAGCTGATGGTACTGCAAGGCACGCACACAATGGACACGGCTTAACATGTGGAGATATGACAACACAAAATATGGGTGGCCACGACACGTTGGTCATGGATTAGAAGTATCTTATTTAAACATACCCTCTGTCAAGTGATGATCTCTCGTAAACTGAACTATTGAAGTTTTGTAAATTTCATGTAAATTAATTGTAATGTAAATAAATCTGACATGTGCAGGGGATAAATAAGATATAAACTTGGCCACAAATAGAGGTATTTGATCCCTAGTAAGGCCAAAAAATAATTTAAGTGGTACCTCCATATGAAATTTGATTATTTATGTTATGTACATTTATAAAATGCACAACTACTGTATACTGTGGTCCAGAAATCGTGGAAAACGCTAGTATACAGTAGGGTGCAGTTATGAAGGATCATACTTTGGTTCGGCCATAAAGTTTGTGTCATTTAATAAGTATCGAAACACAGTGTAGTGTAATGATATTAATATTTTATCATAAACATGCCCACTCCAAAAAGGGATATGTATAAAAGGAAAAATGAACATTTATCTATATTCCAATGTTTCTGTGGTGTCACTGCCAGACACCACACTTGCTAGGTGGTAGCCTTTAAATCGGCCGCGGTCCGTTAGTATACGTCGGACCCGCGTGTCGCCACTATCAGTGATTGCAGACCGAGCGCCGCCACACGGCAGGTCTAGAGAGACTTCCTAGCACTCGCCCCAGTTGTACAGCCGACTTTGCTAGCGATGGTTCACTGACAAAATACGCTCTCATTTGCCGAGACAATAGTCAGCATAGCCTTCAGCTACGTCATTTGCTACGACCTAGCAAGGCGCCATTACCAGTTACTATTGATGCTGTAAAACATGTACCGTCAAGAGCGATGTTCACCATTTATGGATTAAAGTTAAGTATTCCACAGCTACGTCCTTTTTTGCTAGTCTAATTTCCTTGACCTGTTCCAGACCTCACGCCAGCCTGCGTGAGCTAAAACGCGTGCCTTTCGGCTTCCTCTCAAAAACGGGTTGGCTCTCTTGCCAACCCACAACATTTGGCGACGAGGCCACACCGCGTTCGTAACTATACTGCCCTGATTTACTTGTGTAATGGCTTCGCCACCATCTCCAGATGTACTGTCCGAATTTTATCGCTTACAGAATCAGCAGACGCTGGCCTTACTGGATGCCCTTGGACAGCTCGTCCAGGGTCAATGTGCAAAGCAAAACGATGCGGCGTCCACCGCTCCACCGCGACCGCAGCCACAACACGCAGTTGCACCGACTTTTCGTCCTTTTGACGCTGCACTGGAAAGCTGGACGGAGTGGTCACGCCAATTTGGATTCCATCTCTCTGCCTACAAAATTCAGGGTAATGAGCGGCAGCCTTTTCTCCGTTCTTCCATAGGGGTGACCACGTACCATGTGATAGTCAAATTATTTCCCCAACGCGACGTAGCAAATCTGTCCTACGACGAAATTTTGTCTGCATTAGATGCATATTTCAAGGAATCAGTCAATGTAGTTGCGAAAAGGTATACCTTCTTTCGTACGAAACGTACGGCAGGTAAGACTAATAGGGAGTGGGTTGCAACCTTGCAAGGCCTTAATAGGGATTGTACTTTTGAGTGTCAATGTGGACTCCCTTATTCAGATACTATGGTGCGTGATGCAATTGCACAGAACGTTTCTGATGTTCGTATAAGGGAACAGATCGGCAGGACACACTTGACTTTGCTCAGGAATCCTTTGAAACTTCGCCACCCGTGTGTCAGGTTACCCAGCCCGCTGGGCGAGCTGCACGGAACCGTAAACAGTCCTCGCGCCCAGACGCGCAACTGCCGCCAAACTCTCAGCCACGTGTACCGCGTCGACAAGCAAGTGCAGTGCTAAAATCATGCCCGCGGTGTGCTACTAGACATTCGCGTGAGAATTGCCCGTCACGCCAAGCTATTTGCTTTTACTGTAATAAAAAAGGACATGTTCAAAGTGTTTGTCAGAAAAAGCTCCGATCGGAAGCTCAAAACCATTCCAGGCCCTTTGCTTCGTGCCGGAATCGGAATCGAACCAAGGATACTCAGGCTCGCGACACTTTGCCCATGGAAATTCATATAGTTCATGCCACTCCGCCCAGTGCCACTCTCTCTAACAGTGACTGTGTTTGTCCCACAAATAGTGTGCGTCGACATCGCAGGAACTCTCGTCAAGTTGCAAGTGATTTTGTACCAGTGTCAGTTCACGTTGCACGAGACAGTCGCTCTTGTCGTCAGCAGGACAATAAACTTTTTGTGGATTTGGACATTAATCGCAAAGTGATACCATTCCAGCTCGATACCGGAGCTGCAGTTTCACTGATCAATCACAACACGTACAAACAGCTGGGCACACCTCCGTTGCGTGCCGCAAATGTTAAGTAATTATTCAGGACAAGCGATCCCTGTGTTAGGACAGTGCAGCCTTCTTGCAACATACAAGGGACAAACGAATCTTGTGTCATTTTACGTCCTTCGTTCTTCTGCTGCAGTGAACTTGATTGGTTTCGATTTATTTCAGTTGTTTAACTTGTCTATAGTAAATCAGGTCCTCTCAGTGAACCAGACTGTGCCTTCAGACAGTGTTTCTCGTGTCTGTGAAGAATTTGCAGACGTTTTTTCACCGGGCCTCGGTTGCGCTAAGAACTATAAAGCACATTTGGAACTGAAAGTAAACGCGCAACCGAAATTTGTCAGAGCGCGCGATGTTCCCCACGCATTGCGTGATGAGGTCGCAAAAACATTACACGATTTGGAATCACGAGGTGTAATTGAACGTGTGCAGGCTTCTCTCTGGGCATCACCCTTAGTAATTTTGCAAAAACCTTCCGGAAAATTGAGACTTTGCGTGGACTTCAAGGCAACAGTGAATCCACAACTAGTGACTGCAACTTTTCCTTTACGCCGCCCGGAAGATCTTTTTGACAACCTGTGCCCGGGTAAATATTTTTCGAAGTTGGACCTAGCAGATGCGTACTTGCAAATACCGGTGGACGAAGAATCCCAGCGCGTTTTGGTGGTTAACACGCATCTTGGTTTGTATCGATTCAAACGACTGCCATTCAGGTGTGCATCCGCCCCTGCATTGTTTCAGCAATATCTACAAATTGTTTGTGCGTCGGTCCCTACTGCAGCAAACTATCTGGACGATATTGTGATCTCCGGAAAGACGGAAGAAGAACATTTAGCCAATCTCTGAACATTATTTCAGGTCTTGCGACAAAATGGTCTTCGCTTGCGGAAGGACAAATGTGCGTTTTTTGCTCGTGACTTACCCTATCTGGGACATGTACTCAATGCCCAAGGCATACATCCTAGTCCAGAGCACCTCCGTGCTATACAAGACTTGCCTTCGCCGCAGAATTTGAAGCAGCTACAGAGTGTGCTGGGAAAAATAAATTACTATAACAAATATGTCCCACACGCCTCTTCCATTTCAGCTCCGCTTCATCGCTTACGCCGTAAAGGTGTTCCGTTCGTCTGGACGACGGAATGCGAACGCGCCTTTCGCCAGTTGAAATCGGCGTTGCTTTCCAATACGCCATTCGATCCCCGGAATCCCCTTTTGTTGATGGTGGATGCATCGGATTTCGGGATCGGTGCTGTGCTTGCGCACAAAGATGGATCGCACGATCGCCCTATTGCCTTTGCGTCCAAATTGCTCTCGTCTGCGCAAAGAAATTATTCACAGATCGAGAAAGAAGCATTGGCTCTCGTATTTGCTGTTACAAAGTCTCATGATTTCTTGTATGGTCGTCACTTTACCATCATCACAGACCACAAACCTTTGACATCGTTTTTTCATCCGACCAAGCCTGTACCTCCACGTACAGCGCAGAAATTCATCCGCTGGTCTATTTTCCTCTCGCAGTACCGCTACGATATCTTGTATCGGTCCTATGCTAAGCACGGAAACGCCGATGCGTTGTCCCGTTTGCCTGTTGCTGAGGATAGAGCATTCGATTCCTATGAACTTGCTTGCATGTTCATTGATTCGGAAACCGATGACGTGGTCGAATCGTTTCCGATTGATTTTCGTCGTGTAGCTACAGCCACAGCTGCCAACCCTGTTTTGCTACCGTTCTGCGTTTCGTTGCTACTCAATGGACCTTGTCAAAGTCACGAATCGGGGATCCGTTGGTTCACCGATTTTTTGCTCACAAGGAGAGACTTTTTGTACGACGTGGTGTTTTGCTGTTGCGTTCTGATAATGATCAGTCCAGGGTCGTGGTCCCACGTTCGTTGCAGTCCTCTGTCTTACGGCTTCTCCACCAAGGACTTTGGGGTATAGTGAGAACGAAACAACTTGCTCGTCAGCACTGTACCTGGTTCGGAATCGATGCCGCGATTACGAATATGTGCTCTTCTTGCATGGTGTGTGCCGAACAACAATCAGCACCGCCACGGAAATTTTTTGCATGGCCAAAAGCCACTTCCCCTTGGCAACGCTTACACATCGATTTTGCTGGTCCATTCTGGAATGCTTGATGGTTGGTTGTGGTGGATTCATTCAGTAATTTTCCTTTTGTTGTCTGGATGTCTTCCACGACGTCATCTGCCACCATCCAAGCGTTATCCGCTATCTTTTGCATTGAAGGTCTTCCACAGACTATTGTTTCCGACAATGGCCCACAATTCATGTCCGCAGAATTTCAGTCATTCCGCAAGGCCAATGGTATTCAACATCTGACGTCCGCACAGTTTTCGCCACAGTCAAACGGTGCTGCTGAACGATTGGTCAGGGCTTTCAAGTCACAGATGTTGAAGTTGAAAGAGTCGCATTCTCGGGAGGACGCGTTGTTGCTCTTTTTGTCCTCGTATCTCTCTCAGCTCCGTGATGGTCGCTCGCCGGCTGAGTTGCTCCACGGTCGTCCTCATTGAGCCTTGATGTCTTTGCTACATCCGCCGCATCAGGTTCCTGTGCAGCGGCAGACACCTGCTTTTGCTCCAGGCGACGTTGTCTACTATCGCCACTATCGAGGTTCACGGCGTTGGCTCGAAGGGCGCATTCTTCGCTGCCTCGGCCGCGCTATGTATCTGGTTTTGGGGGCCTCTGGTGAGGTGCGCCGCCATCTCAACCAGCTGCGCCTCTGTCGTCGCATGGGATCCGCCGCTCGCCGTCTGCTTTCAGCGACGGTGCCGTCCGATCAGCGCCCTGAGGACCCATCTACTGGCTCGCCTCAGCCCCAGGTGTTACCGACGCTGCCTTCCATTTTGCCGCATGGCGACGCGCCGCCGCCGCCGCCGCCGCCGCCTGTTCTCCCGCCGGCGACGCCCGCAGTGGACGCTTCGCTGCAGCCGCCGGGCGCCTCCCTGGGTCACGCGCCGCCGATCACTTCCCGTGACCAGTTGTCCTCCGACATGGAACTCTTGCCTGCTCCGCATCATATGTCGTCTTCGCCCGTCGGGTGCCCCGGCCCGATGGAGGTCGACCCTTCGGCCCCTCCTGTCTCTCTGCGGGCGCATACACCGCAGGTTGGCGTGCACCCTGGAGCAGGTTTTCAGGCGTTTCCTAGCTCCCCTCGGACCGAATGGTAGGGTGCCGGTGGCACAGCCTCGCCTGTTGTTAGGCTCCCCACCTCGTCGCATACGTCAACATGGGGTCCTCCCCACGGCGGGCGGAAGCCTTATAACACAACCGTACGCCGATTTGCGGGGAAGGAATGTGGTGTCACCGCCAGACACCACACTTGCTAGGTGGTAATCTTTAAATCGGCCGCTGTCCGTTATTATACGTCGGACCCGCGTGTCGCCACTATCAGTGATTGCAGACCGAGCGCCGCCACACGGCAGGTCTAGAGAGACTTCCTAGCACTCGCCCCAGTTGTACAGCCGACTTTGCTAGCGATGGTTCACTGACAAAATGTGCTCTCATTTGCCGAGACGATAGCATAGCCTTCAGCTACGTCATTTGCTACGACCTAGCAAGGCGCCATTACCAGTTACTATTGATGCTGTAAAACATGTACCGTCAAGAGCGATGTTCACCATTTATGGATTAAAGTTAAGTATTCCACATCTACGTCCTTTTTTGCTGGTCTAATTTCCTTGACCTGTTCCAGACCTCACGCCAGCCTGCGTGAGCTAAAACGCGTGCCTTTCGGCTTCCTCTCAAAAACGGGTTGGCTCTCTTGCCAACCCACAACAGTTTCCTTAGCCCAATATCAATTTTTTCAACTATCTCCCTCTTCCTGTCTGTGATTCTGGCTGTACGTGTTGTGTATGTGTCAGACAGCTGTGTGTATCTGTTTTAAAGTTTCTTACAATATATCTTTTGAGTCGTCATTGCAACTGTAGACTCTTGTACCATGGGAAGCACGGATAGGATGTTTTTTGGTGGCTGGTATCCTCTGTTTCCAACACAACTGCTCACATGTATTAACAGGGTTCCTTATTCACAAGAATAAGAAGATACTTATGTTTAAGCAAGATGTTGTGGTACAAACTCTTCCGTAATAGTCCACATTAGCCTCACTACTGGTGAAGTACAAGTCCCGCTATAAACACTACGCTCTCATAGACGTCGACATGAACTGACAGATGCCAATGAGAACAATAACTGAACTGACTGCGACTGCAATTGATTCAGCTGACTAAATGACTGGGTCCTCCAGTCCACGGCGGCGATCTCAGTACTAGCAGTCAAGAGGGTGTTGGTGGCACATTGCTTGCAAACCTGTCTGTGGCCTCTCTCCTGATAGGCGCGCCTGCTCCAGCGCCTACTATCGGTCTTCGAAACTTCTTTGCCACCAGTTTGCTAGAGATAGCTTACACCAGCACATTCCTCCCCTCTGAAACGCTGTCGTGTAGGGAGGCTGTGAACAACTGGGATGGAGACAGGATGCTGGTTGTAGAGATGAGCTGGTAGCCGTAGTTGTGGAGGATGGAGTACTCCCAACCGTACCCCACCATCTGGCTTGCGAGGCAACAAGAACATCCACCGGAAAACTGCTGCCAGGGTACACGTCAGGCCTGAGTGCGTCTCCTGGGGCGATGACGGCGACAAACATGTAGGGTCCATGTGGTTGGCGAGTGGGGACAGTGGGGGCGAGGGCGCATCGTCCAGCCACTCCTCCAGGGGTGCCCTGGTGCCATCAGCGGGCGGTTGCACAGCCCGCAAGATCCTGTGAGACCCTGGGGGAAGAAAAGTAGCTTAATCACAGGACAAATGACAAGCACAAATTTGGTTCTGGTGGCGGCGCTGCAAACCATCTGGACCTACAATCAAATACATAAAAGAGCCAATGCATTCTTGGATCACTCCTCTTTCCCAGCGGCTACATTTGCCATAAGTCCTGAAGAGAACAAGATTGCGCGGCGTGAAGCGATACTTGCCGACCATTGGCGGCGCCAGATGCTGCAGTTCAAGTGTAGCAACGTCCGATGGCGGCGGCCATGCAGAAGTTACGCCGGTGGTGGTCCATCTGGTGGGTGGGAGCGACAGTGGGCGAGAAAGAGTTGCAGTGCCTGTTCCCGTGTGTGGGTGGTGTGAAGCTTGACCATCTGTTGCTTAGAAGTGCGTATGAAACGTTCTGCTTCTCCGTTGGACTGTGGGTGAAATGGAGCAATTGTTAGATGACAAATGCCGTTGCATTCACATAACTGTTCAAAGTCACATGAAGTGAACTGTGGTCCGTTGTCCGACACAAGTACTTCTGGCAAACCTTCCAAAATGTGGAGGACTCCACTTGAATGGCTTTACGTGATGTGGTAGTTCATAGGCACCGCAAATGGAAATTCGCTAAAAGAGTCTACCACTATGAGCCAACAAGTGTTCCAAAATGGTCCTGAAAAGTCTATGTGTACTCGTTGCTATGGCGATTGAATCTTAGGCCAAGCTGAGAATGTCTGTGGCGGAGCGAAATGGTTTTCCGCGCATGCGCGACGCTGTAATGTCATGTGTTCAATGTGGGCGTCCGTACCCTACCAAGTACAGTGCCGTCGCGCTAACTGTTTAGTGCGAACAATTCTCAATGTTCTTGGTGGAGCAACCGCAACACATCCTTTTGCAACACTTTGAGAATAAGCACACGCGTTTGTCCACTATCATTTAGAACTAAGAGTAGAATCACACCCTGTTGAACTGAAAAGCTAGGCCGACGAGCGATGTATCGCCGCACAACTGAATGGTGGATACTGTTCAATAAACGAGGCCAGAATGGTTCAAATGGCTCTGAGCACTATGCGACTTAACTTCTGAGGTCATCAGTCGCCTAGAACTTAGAACTAATTAAACCTAACTAACATAAGGACATCACACACATCCATGCCCGAGGCAGGATTCGAACCTGCGACCGTAGCGGTCGCGCAGTTCCAGATTGTAGCGCCTAGAACCGCTCGGCCACACAGGCCAGCAAACGAGGCCAAGATGTGCGAATGCAATGCAACTAAATCTCGAGATCTGGGTCTGCTTCCGTGGCCTGTGCAATTTTTCTGTAGTACAAGGGGAAAGATTCCAGCAGTTCAGAGTCCTGCCCATCGATTTGGCAACAAGATGCGGCAGATGCATCAAAATCAGAGTCCGGGCCAATCGGAAGGCGAGATAGGGCGTCTGCATTGCCATACTTTGCCGTAGGTATGTGCACAATTTCATACTGACACTGCGATAGCAACAAAGTCTAGCGTTGCAATTTTTGAGCAATGCATGTAGGAACCGGCTTTGACGGATGAAACAGGGACTGCAAAGGCTTCCGATCTGTCACTAAATAGATCTTGCGACTAGACAAGTAATGATGGAATTTTGTCACACCATGCACAATAGCGAGAGCTTCTTTTTCAATTTGTGAATAATTGCACCGAGTTTAAGTTAACAACTTTAAGGCAAAAGCGATAGGTCTGTCTTGGACACCAATTCTGTGCGAAAGCACAGCTCCGATTCAGTAGGAAGAAGTGTCGACTTGCAAAACTACTGGCTTGACCGGGTCAAAATGTGCTAAACATCTGTCACTAAGCAAAGAATTTTTGAATTTCTGAAATGCATTTGACGGTATCTAGTCCGCACAAACGGCACATTTTCCCGACGCTAGAGATGCAATTGTGCCCGATCTGAGCGGCATACGGTATCAACCGATTGTGTTACGTCCTCTTGCCAGACACATTGCGAGGAACAGACAGGTCACGGATTGCAAGCAAATGAGATTGGAGAGAGTGCACACCCTGAATTTTTATCACATAATCTAAGTACTGTAGGTGAGTTTGAAAAATGTCACACTTTCCGAGACGAGATTTGAGGTGGAAAATCCGGAATTTCCTGCCTCTTGTAAGCAGTGAGGTGCTTGCTACATTTAGGAAGGCGTGCCTAACTGTTCGTATGCGGCACGATTAAGAAAAGTTACTGACACCTGTGTCTAGCCGAAAGTTCACACGACAGCCAGCAATTCGTAATGAGACGAATAGTTTGTTAGAACGTCATTACACAGTACTAAGGTGAGAATGAACCACAACCTTAATATTACTTTTCTCAGAACCTATTGTAGGTTTAGAAAACACAGTGTTCACTGCATGTGCATGAGCCTGTTTTCTCTTGGAGAGGGAAAATTGGCGTTTCTGTGCCGTTGCATACAAACTGCTTGGATATGGCCTTTTTTTTCTACATGCGTTCGTGATGGGCAAACCTGTCTTTTATGGCGAGCTCAACATCTAGGGCAACAATTCACTAAATTCACAGGCCGGTTCACCTGTCTACGTGGCTATCCGCGTGGCTGTGTACGCGCTCGTTGTTGTGGCTGCTTAGGACGGTCGTGAGCAAGGGGCTACTCGACCCGACAAATGCGGGCCTGGTCAACCTTATCGGCCGCTATGACGCCCTAATAATATTGCTCTAAGATTTGCAATATATGAGGAAGTGATGGATCAGAGTACTTAAGGATCTGTTCTCGTATTCTACTATCTGGGGCATTGCATGTTATTGAATCCCTTATCATTAAGTCACTGTTAAAATTGCCAAAACTACACTTAAATTTACGCTTCCTAGTCATGCCTGTACAATCTATGTGTACCACTAACGGTACGTCTGTTCCTGTTTTACTGCAAGCGAAAGAACTGATATCTTGCTGCAGCTACTTGGACATCTGGTCATAGTACATGATTAATGCAGCGATTACTTCGTCGTAACTGAGTTCGACAGGAGACGCAGTTGGGAATAGTTTTTGTATTAACCTGAACACTGGGGACCCTGCAGTCGACAGTATTGTAGCTTTACAATACCTTGAACTCAATGAACTTCACAATGTGCTTGGAACAGTGTCTGGTATTCGAGCCATTCCTCTTCTGTGTCTTTAACTTGCCGACGCAGCTTTTTCAGCCAGTCGTTGTTGTACAGTTGTTAAGGGCAGTGATCTCTTGGTTCCGAAACTGAAAAACTTATGTTAGATCCAGCACATTGACCGTCTGTGGCTGAGGAGCGGGGCAGGGAGTGGAGGGGGCGTTGCAGCCATGGTTTACACAAATATGTTATAGCAACAAAACAAGCAAAGTCTCTGAAAAGAGAAATTTGATTAGTTCTGTGGCTTCCCTCATGGAATACATGCAAGAACAAACAACAGCAAATTAGCAAAATGATCACCCCTGCAAGCTAAAACACAAGAGAAGCAAGCAAAATCTTTGGCCAAGTTGATTGACTTCAGTCTGCGCTGAATTATCCTCGTCACCACTTTTGTGTCGTCATTGCCACTGTAGAGACATATTTATTTAATTAACAAGCAAGTTAAGACGGAAATTTTTCTTTACAATTAGCAAATTTCGTACAGTTCTGACGATGATTTAAGATAGTCTTTGCATATACATAAAATTTTTGATAATTTATCAACTGCTGGGAGTAGAAAAACAGTTTTCATTTTCAAAACTCGCTTTATACTCAAACTAGATCAACAACACCTGAATATTAAATGCTTGTTTTTTTACATTAAAGTTTTAAAATAATACTTTTTTTTGTCTTCTACACAATTTCAGGATACTCTTCATCCACACAACCAACTGAGAGAATTTGTCAGTCAACTGTTTTACTTTGTCATTGTATGTAAAGTGTCTTTACAGGTAACAACTTGTTTGTTAACTAGCTCGAGTTCTAATTTTACTTCTTATACGTCCTTCTGATAATGATTTAGGTTATCCTCCGTCTGCTTTGCAAATTCGTCATACCTCTTCTGAATCCTATCATCAATTTCTTGCTGTTTCTTGTTACTCCATAACTCTTAACATCTGATGAACTTCAGTGGTTACTTCTTGTTTTGCACCTTGAACGGTAGTAACTACTTTAATCTCAAAGTCACCTTTCATAGCTGTTACAATGCTGTCAAGTTCAGTCTTGGTTACTAGATTTGCTAACTTTTCATCGAGGCTTTACGTTAGCGCTTCTAAAATAGAATCTAATTTTGAATCAAGCCTTTCGTCAAAACTTTTGGTTTGCGCTTCGACCTTATCATCTAAACTATGGATAAATTCTTGTCTTTCCTGTTCCCTTTGTGTTCGTTCCTGCTGTTTCTCTTCTTCCCTTTGTGTCAACAGGCGCGCAAACAAGACTTCGATTACATTTGAAACATCATTGTATGTTGAAGTCTGTATTATCTGAGTGGTTTTTAGTTCCTGTACGCTGCTGGGCGATGCGTTTACTACAGTACTGTGTGTGGTGTTTATTTCATCTGGCCTATCAGGTGGTAGTTCATTCCTGGTCGGCACGATTCGAGATCTAAGTTGGTATTGGGTGTCAACTATTTCTTCACTGTCATCTACAACGGAATTTGGTCTGCCCTCTGCCATTGTTTGTTGGGTTCGCGAACAGGGTTGTATGAAATTCCTGTGCGAGAAAGTTACGCAATAGCTTGCTAAGCCTTCTGGGATGCACTGACGTAATGATGATGTATATCTAACAATTGCCTACGCTCACACAAAATGACACGATGGACGCTACTGATCAGAGACATCTGAATGCCAACGCCGTTTATGCAATATGGAGATGCAGACAAATGAATTTTTTTTAAGCTAATACTGATTATAACAATACCTGAAATGATACAATGCTACTAAATGTCTTCCTACCAAATACCTCCTTGCACTTTCTACTGAATTTGGATAGGTTGACGGAAAAAAGCACAGAAGCTTGCTACATGAGAGGGCATTAATGAAGCTTCTCAACGGAAATAAAAAGGTACTCACTCTTGCGTGTCTGCAACTGCTGAAGAATTTTTCAAAGTCCAAATGTTCTTTCCATGGCAAAATTCATCATCCGATACGCTTTTTATTTAGCAGCTCAGCAAATCAGTGTTGTTTCCGGCATAATTTTGTCGTGGTACATGAAAATAAGTGACATTGATTAGCAACGAGGAAAATTTTTTTTCAACTTCTTAAATATTTCAAGTCTAACAAATACAAGATAATTACAAAGGCGTTTCGAACAACAGCGTGAAATATTTTTAATTTCGTTTCACGTTCCTGTTCGGGCGCCAATGTAAAATGACTTTATTTTTAAATATACTATCAATATTTATATATGTGTTTGGAGAGAGAGAGATTGATTTTTGATTGAGATTTTTACTTTAAGTCGTAACTGGTACCTGAATTTTGGTTGCTGCCTCCTTGAATGATGAGCTTCTGCACCAGTTGTAGACGTATTGCAATTTGGAGGAAGTTATTGTTCTTTAAGGTTTAAAATACGACTCTTAGTTACTTGGCCGTATTGCGGATAGCTTTGAGCCCAAGTTTTCGTAGCTTTTCATACCTAAGGGACCACTGTTGTAAGTAAGATCAAACAGCAATCTGCTTTTTGTGAGAAAAGGAGATTTATTGATACACAAACTTCCTTCAAACTACATGTCCTGCTACATCAAAATTGGTCAGTGGAGTTCAGCACCATACTATTGTACAAGAACATAATCCAATTACTGTAATTAAGAAATTATGAGAGGTTGTTACTTATTGAATGAAAATTATAGAGACTGGGTTTCTTTTCCAGTATTTTAGTGAACTTTGTAAACTTACAATTCTGTCGATTGATAGACGGTGACAACAATGAAGTTCACCTCCTTTTCCAAAAACAAGATATTTCCATTCATCACTTCCAGAAAATTTGTATACATAAATGTTTGGCAACTCTTACACATACTTCACTCGGTTTTATCACTAAAATATCAATTTTCCTTAAATGTAACAATATGTTCTGAGCGACGGCCAAGCAACACATCCTCTTTCCACAAGATACAGATTAATAGTCCTTTTTAAATAAAATCAATTGTATTTTTTTAGAGTCCATACTCAAAGATTCTCTAATACTATCGTGGGGATTGTGTGCCAAAGAGTTTCTTGCTGTCCAGCTGCACTTCACTCACTTCAAGTACATTTTGAATCACATTTACATTTACGGTATTTACATACATTACTGAGCTTCTCAGAATAAAATCAGGTACAAATTAGTTAAAGAAAAAAAACAGTGAGGCACACATAACATTATGATACCACTTCAGTTTCACTAGACGATTTCTGTCATTTACTACGAATTGTTATGTTTCAAACACAAAATCACGAATCCAGTCACACAACTAAGATGATATTCCATCGACATGCAATTTGATTGTTAACAAAACTGTACCATAGGACTGAGAACTGAGGAGCCCTGTAATAGGATGCACTACACATGAGGTGCTGCTGTCTAGGATGCACACGATTTTCTTTTACACAAGGCATCTCTGCATCCAGTTCAGATGATATTAACTGTAGGAAACACCAAAGTAGTGTAGAATCCAAAGAAATTCATCTCCCCCATACAAGACTGCTTAATCCTAGTGATCAACTTCCAAAGCAATCCTGTGTTGCAGATTTAGAAGTAAGAAAGGAAGGTTAGTGATTAACACTCTGTCAACAAAGAGGTCATTAGAGATGAGCCAGTTTTAGAAGAAGTTCTAAAAAGCAGAGACGCTCACATAATAGCAGATACAGGAAGCTAGCTGAAACCTGAAATTGATAGCTGTGAAATTTTTGAATTAAATCTAATTTTGTATTTAAAAGTTACGTTAGTGAGAAACAGAGGTAATAAACATGTGGCAGATGCACCAAGAAACTCAAATCCACCAATTAGGAAACTCAAGTTACATGGTGAGATTGTTTCAGCACAACTCTGTATCAAGAGTTGTTATAAATATATAACTGGATAATTTCTATTAGCTATCACACTCACCTCCCAATTTAACTGAAATTTTAAGGAAAATGTTTGGCCAATAATGGGTACATTCCCCAAAGGGTCATAACTGGGGAAATATGAATTATCTGGCAATTGGCTGGATACTTAAAGTGGCAAAACATCTTGAAAAACAATGATAAATGCCATTGCTAAAAACTGTCTAGAATGGATATTCTGGAAGTTCACTCATGATACAAGTGTATTAAATCTAATGACACAAAGGAGACCTGGCCTCTGTAAGGAAGTCCAGATTGAAACTAGTATCTAAGACAACTACGGATTTGTAACAATGAAGATTACTAAAGTAAGAAGTTGATTGATTTATTGATCCATTTCATCTACTACAGCTGAACAATGTGCAAGACATATTTGGATTTGTATGTTAACATTAAAAATTTTATAAATAATTATACCTTTGTACATAAAATGACATGCATTAATATATCAATTAATGGTGAATTGATAGGCTATATTTAGGAAGATAATAAACATGTGTTCTTCTGTATGAGACTACACTGGGTTAATACAGAGAAAATTATTTTTGTAGATATTCATTTACTATATAAAAGCAGTGATCAACCAAGTACAATTTCAATTTAGATTTGAAGTGACCAACATTCTGTATGTGTTTGGTAGTCTGGTAATGCATTGTATGGTTTGATAGTAGGATGGATATGACTGTTTTGAAATAACTTTGTGTTGCCATTTTGAACATGTATATTGAATTTTTGTCTTGTATCATTGCTATATTCAGTGAACTAGATAAGGAGACAAGTGTCAAATCCGAAACTGAAATCCTTTGCTCTGGGCAGATATAGAATATCTATGGCTGAAGTTTAGAAGAATAGTTTTTCCAATTTATAGATACTTATGTATCTAGTACAACAATTCGTGTTGAGAGGAGCTGTTCATGGTAGACAGCCTCTGTAAACAAACTTCTAAAGAAACAGCAATTAATGTGCAATAGATATGGAACAAAACATAGGGCTATAGGTATAGAAAAGCTAAGTGAAATGCTTCCTCATTGCAAATAAGAGATTCAAAAGTTTCTCTATTTTTCATTGTATAAAATACAATTTGTGTATCTGACAGTAACTTTTCCCATTTTTGATTGTTTGAACTCACCAATCAAATTTAGAATTATTATATATTTGAACATATAGCTTGAGGAAACTTTACATTTAAATTTCTAATAAGCATTTTTAAATAAATGAATGGAAGAAGAATGGCAATTTGAACTTTACATTTAATAGAACTTTGAAAAGCAAACTATATATGAAGGACTTATCAAACTGGAAGTATATCGATATATATTTAATGCTAGGTCATCACAGATAAATTTGCAAAACATTTCATCCTTCCTAAGCTAGTATTTATCATATTTTTCATGGAAAAGTGTTACTATCATACATTTAAAAATTCATTTGACGAAATATCCAACAATCTTCTTTACTTTTTCTAACTAGCCTCAGAACAATAACTGGAAAGCAAGTTACATTTTTATTTTTTTCTATGCATTTTGTCCATAAGATCTCACAGTTATAATATTCTGAAATTGATAGCTGGATAATACAAATATCAAATGTACTGGGTGATCAAAAAGTCAGTATAAATTTGAAAACTTAATAAACCACAGAATAATGTAGATAAAGAGGTAAAAATTGACACACATGCTTGGAATGACATGGGGTTTCATTAGAACAAAAAAAAACAAAGTTCACAAAATGTGCGACAGATGGCGCTGGACAGCAAAATGTCAGTGACTGCTACCATGATGGGTGAGAGATACGCCGATATGTTACAGAATCACATCATCCCCAGCCTGGCTGATAAACACCTGCTGGAACGTATGATGTTTATTCAGGATGGTGGTCCACCCCATATTGCTAGACGTGTGAAAGATCTCTTGCGCACGTCGTTTGGTGATGACCATGTGCTCAGCCACCACTTTCGTCATGCTTGGCCTCCCAGGTCCCCAGACCTCAGTCTGTGCGATTATTGGCTTCCGTGTTACCTGAAGTCGCAAGTGTATTGTGATCGACTGACATCTCTAGGGATGCTGAAAGACAACACCCGACGCCAATGCCTCACCATAACTCCGGACTGGCTTTACAGTGCTGTTCACAACATTATTCCTCGACTGCAGCTATTGTTGAGAAATGATGGTGGACATATTGAGCATTTCCTGTAACGAACATCATCTTTGCTTTGTCTTACTTTGTGATGCTAATTATTGCTATTCTGATCAGATGCAGCGCCATCTGTCGGACATTTTTTGAACTTTTGTATTTTTTGGTTCTAATAAAACCCCATGTCATTTCAAGCATGTGTGTCAACTTGTACCTCTCTATCCACATTATTTCGTGATTTATTCAGTTTTCAAATTTATACTGACTTTTTGATCATCTGGTATATTTAAAATGATTTACCTTCAATTTTAATAGAACATTTGTCAAACTTGTAGTATTTTTCATACAATTGGCCCAGCTAAGGAGACACCATTGTAAAGTTTTGGACAATAACTGTATATGTTTATACAACAATTACAGATATGATCATTGAAAGAAATGTAAATAAACAGCAATTAATAACGATTATTTTATTACCTATGTAAAGCACACCAAAAATTTTTAATTTCTAAGATTTATTCAGATGAATAACTTACACTTGAGCCAACTTTCTGATGCTTTCTCATATTTATTTAAATAGGAGAAAAGCTGTGTGTGACAACTTGTTGAAAAATGTAATGCTTATTTACTTACAGTTATAATGGAATGGAGATTTATGGCCAGTGCCATATGCACAGCCCACAAACACTCATAACACCACCCAGCCTCGTTTTAAACTATCGTCATTCTGTACTGATTCCCTGGCAGTATGATTCACTTTATGTGAGTGTCTGATGTTCACCCAAGGCATGTCGATGATGACATAAGATTTGTAACTTTACTTAGCTATCTAAGTGCTGATGTGGACATAATCAGTGACCTCTTCCTGGCAGCATCTGCTCACAGTAAGTATGAGATGGCCAAAGCCCTGTTGCTCCCTGGAGCAGCAGCTGTACCTGGCTAAGCATAAAGAAACTCTCACACTGATGCTTGGCTGCACGTTCTAAACACTATGGCTTCTTAAACTTCCTACACATGAACAGACTGCAATGCTGTCTGATGAGAGAGGCCCCCTCAACGCCAGACTCCACCTCGTGGCCCGAACCCACACCCTGGTGCATCACCATCGTCTCATTAACAGCCAGTCTGACGTCAAGAAGGCAGTCGTCTCACTCAGCAACAGTGCGACCGAGATAGCAGAATCCTGCTGAACTGGCCCGAGCTCCCACCCACGAGACCAGATGTCATCACTGCCTTGGCTCCTTGCAGCTGCAAAATGATCGAGGACAGCTACATCCCTCCAAACTGGTGCAAGATCCTAACCACCACACCCTGTGCAACCTTCACAGTGCAAACAGGCAAAAAATACTGAATGCTACAACAAATTCGCTTGCCCTCCAGCCTGCCACCCCTCCAGCATTGTTTGCAAACAAACGCCACAACAGAATACAGTGTTCCCACATCCATTCGTTCAGCAGCCAAGCAATACTGTTGGTTCCACAGTAGATTTGGACATGTGACTCACAACTGCAGGACCCCTTTACTCAAATGTTTACAGCGACCTACCGTAGGCGTACTAGGTCGCTCTACAACCACAAGACGCCAAACTAACCACACCTGCAGATATCTGCCATCTCACATCAGTCCTTTGGGGGCTCCTGCATATTTGCATATTTGCTTATGACTGTCTCACACGAACTTACTTCCTCATTGACATGGGAGCTGACGTCAGCACTCTCCCACCACTTCAAGTGCCGCCTACTCTCCTCGCATCATCCTCTCGATTACGTGCTGCTCATGACGCTGTCATAGCTGTTGGCAGCACCATTTCCATTATCTTAGATCTGAGGCAGAAAAACACAAGCCTTGAACATTCTTTGTCGTCGAAACTGTCTAGCTGGTCATGGAAGCAGACTTTCTGCATCATTATCAGCTGCTTCCGAATCTCATCCGTGGCTTATTATTATTCCACAATGGTCAGCAGTCCGTTGGTGGAGTTATGAGTTATCGGTGATGCTCTGCCATAGCTAGCTCCAACGCCATCCAACCCATCATCACTGGGAGATACACCACTAGACCTTTTCCTTAAGTGTTCTACACTCTTCAACAACTTCCCTCTTTGATGTTGGACCATGAGGCACGACACATAAGACTTCTGGCAACACATTGCAGACACTGCCGCTACACTACACACAGCCAAACAACATCTTGCTGTTCTACAACAGCTACAATAGTCCACGGCCTCAGAGGATGCCAACACAGTACTACATCCTGTCCACAAGGACTCTGAAAGGGTTAGTGTAGTGTTGAGTCTGACTGTAGTGCACAATTTTGACAATGTACCAATTGCCTCACCAACTGATCCCTCTCTAAAGTGCGTTGTGCTCTCAACCCTGATGTGCTCCCCACTGATTGGCCACACAGCCTTTGCGCCATTCGCAATTGTACTGTCTATCACATCACTACTATACCAGGCTCATCCATCTGACATACACCTTGATGTTTCCCAGCAGCACAAACTGAGAGTGACTAAGCCCACCATGGATGAACTAATACGTAAAAGAGGGGATCGTTCGCCCATAGGACAGTGTTTGGGCATCACCCATAAATCTAATTTTTGAAAAAGACCGATGGATTCCCATGGAAGAAGAGGATCTGCCAAAGATAGTGATCATTACACCTTTTGGAGTTCGTGTACATGCCTTACAGATTAAACAATTCCGTGCAAACGTAGCAACGTTTTATATTCAGTGCTTTGTTCAGTTTACCCTTTCGTTATGCCTATTTAGACGATGTCATTATATTCTTGCCTTCGGTGGAAGAGCATGATACACATCTTCAAGAAGTTCTCGATAGACTACCAGCCCACAGGTTTGTCATTAATGAGGACAGATGTCAATTACGACAAACTCGTGTGACGTTCATCGACCACCACGAAGATTCTTCACGCATCTACCAAACACTTGAAAAGACCGATCAGATATGATTCTTGCCACTATCCACTAATTATCAAGAATTACACATATTTTTAGGTGTCGTTAGATTCTACAGAAGACACATCCCGTATGCAGCTGAGACTCTCCTTCCCTTGACACAAGTTCTGTGCAGGAAGAATGCATTGGGTAAATGTGACCTAGAGCAGACACAATCTATGCAAACCGCCTTTGAAAAGATCAAGGACAATTTACTGAATACAACTATTCTGGCTCATCCGTCTCCCAATGCACACCTCACCATAACATCTGACGCTAACTGCCAGGCTATCAGCGCTGTATTACAGGAAGAGAGAGCCAGCATACTTCAGCCTCTGTGATTTTTCTTTACTAAACTTTCAAACATGTAAATGGTCAACCTTAAATCAAGAATTCCTTGCTGTCTACAAATCTGTGCATTACTTCCAAGAAAATGTAGAGTGCAGACCTCTTACAATTTACACATACTACCACTGTTTCGCCGATATAATACACATTCTGTCCATGGACTCTGTCCCCAGGCAGTGTCATGTGGTGCGTTGAGGCAACACCTACTGCAGACGTCTCCGCTGAGACCATCACCGGAGTCTCTGTCAATACCTGTACGTTGCAACTGCCCTGCATCGCTCACTTCCGACCAGGGCAGATTGTTTGAATCCTCATTATTAAACGAGCTGTGCTGTCTCTGTGGCTGCCACCACTTCCATACAACCACTTATCAGCTGTCAAATGGACTACTGGAAAGATGGCACCGGACTTAAAAGCATTGCTAATGTGCCATTCGGAATCATGGAGAGAGGTCCTTCCCTGGGTCATACTTGGCATAGGTACCACCCATGAGGATCTCGATGTGTCCTTAGCAGAAGTCCTCGATGGTGAGACATTGTCACTTCCCGCCGATTTCTTTGTGCAGGCCATGTCTCCTGCCGATCGCGACCTGCCAGGTCTAATTGCCGGCCGGGGTGGCCGAGCGGTTCTAGGCGCTACAGTCTGGAACCGGGTGACCATACGGTCGCATGTTCGAATCCTGCCTCGGGCATGGATGTGTGTGATGTCCTTAGGTTAGTTAGGTTTAAGTAGTTCTAAGTTCTAGGGGACTGGTGACCTCAGAAGTTAAGTCCCATAGTGCTCAGAGCCATTTGAACCATTTATTTTTTTTGAACCAGGTCTAATTGCTTGCATTAGATGACTTGTACAAAACTTGATGTACTCCTCCCCTTTCACAATTCAAAATCATAGGTCTTAATACACAAAGACCTTTCCACCTACTCACATGTAATACTAGGCATCAGTGCAGTGAAATTCACACTATATCCGCCATATACTGGTCCTCATGAAGTGATAGAACGTGGCACAAACACATTTGATATTATGAACAGGGGCAAAAGATCGACAGTACCTGTCAATAGACTGGAGCCTGCTTGGACCATTGAAGACACATCTCATCAGCCACCCTCTGGCTCTACATTTAGTTTGCCCTCTTCTATCTCCTTCACATTTTGGCAGGTAAACTTTTCAGACTTCCTCCCTGAGGACGTATCAGTGACGCTCGCTAACGATAATCTCGTCATTCGCGCATTATGGGGACAGGAAATCTAGAGCCAGCACGATTTCACATCGCTACTTCCACACCTCTCCTATACCATCCGACATGGACACAGTGGAGCTGATGTCCCATCTAACTACTGAGGGCTTCTTCATCATCATCACCCTGGCCTACAATGTGGGTGTTCCAACAACAGCAGACAACAGCACCACATCACCCAACACTCCACTTTGGGTGACGCCATCGCACCAGCTCCAATTACTTCACACTACAATTGTGCTCTCTGGCCCCCTGCCCACCTACAAGACTACGAGTTCTCTGGGATCACTGCGGCATGCATGTTCCGCATCACGGGTGTGGTAAGGGGGGGGGGGGGGGAGGAGAGAATCTCTGTGGTGACATAGCAACTATTTATCGTCTCTCACTGTAAATACCGATATCGCTGCCCTGGGTAGCAGGCAACAGGAACGTCTTTGACTCTGATTTCAGTTCTCTCTGTACATCGGACTTGAGTTTCACAGTATATTGCCAATTCTACTAATAAACTACAGAACTGCCTACTCAGTACCAGTGCACATTATTCTCTATATGCACAACTAGTACCTCTCTTCCTACAAGTTTTGTGAAAATGGTCCTCAATTGACATAGGCCTTATACACAGCCTTCATGAAATCTTTTTTTTGGAACAATGTGTGGACCTTCTCTTATGATGGGTATTCTTTTTCCCTGTGCCTGCTTAGTCATTTTAGTCGAAAATAAGAAACCTTTACTGTTTCTTTCTTTGCCAGAATCGTAAATGTTGCTATTAACCACTCATGTAGAATTGCTTTCCTCATAAAAGTACAGTATTTTGTTATATTATGTGAGGAGGTACGAATGTCCGTACATATTTGTACTCCTGCATACCAATTCGCAAATAATTTCAGCTGTCGTCGAGTTCATCCGGTGATTCACGAAGCATATTAAAATGTGCAAATTGCCGCCATTTAAGAAACCACTTTGTGACGATTTAGATCGGGCTTTCTGCCTCTGACACTTTGTTTGCTGTTTATACCCTATTTTGTGTGACAAAGTGCGAAAACAGGTTACTGACGTATATCCTATATTACGAGTTAATTTCCTGAACTGAAAACTTTTTATGAGAGAGTAGCCGCTCACTTTTGAATTTTCTTTCCTAGGTCGACAGATAGTGGACCAACAGTCGACTGAATCTGCATCAAGTCAACACACGAGATTTACGTCGCTTTGCTGCATACACCAAACAGTACATGTTGCATGCCTTTACACTAAATCCAGTAAAAAGAGAGAATTTAAACAATAATTCTTCCAGCGCTCCATAGACGAATACATTGGGAAGAAACTCTATTAAGTTGTGCAGTTGGATGTAAATGTGGAATGGCTGATACATGCCAGTACTTTTGAGGATTCATCATTGCAATGATTGAAATATATAGGAGTCACATATGTTTTTCAAAGCTGTGAGCAAGGAAAATCAGGTACTGGGATAAGAAAACACCTGTTTATTAGAGCAGAAGGGTGAAGTTACTCTCTGGAAAATGGTAAACGGTAGGAATATTAAAAGCTAAATTATTTACCACAAAACATTAAGCAAAGTAATGGAACCTGTTCGACTTGATATACTTTACTTGCCTTCAAGAAACCCTCCGTAAACTTTGCGTAGCTTAGCAGGTGTTCACTGTAATTTTCCGCAGTGCTTCCATGGACAGTACACTCGAAAATCCCAAATATTTGTAACTTCCTGTTGTTAGGAAATTGCTTTCTTCGTGCAGGCATTCTGTCGTATTACATGATTAGCTATGATATTCAACAAATGGTTCGATGTTTCCATCTCCATCCTCGAATAAACAGTCCTTGGGTTCAGAGGAAGACCCACGAAGTAATTAATGGCAAAACTGCTGTTCCTTAAGGGGGAACATTCACGAACAGCACAGAGAATTTGAAAGTGCGCTAAATCTACAATTTTGAAGATATGGCAATGAAATTTTGTACCATGCTGTACACGAAACTGACATATTTACTGTTAAGTTACTGGGGTCATATATACAATTAACGTTTTTATGGAATTTCAAAACTTTATTTTCAAAAATAATATAGTACCTTTCTCTCGAAAACTATTCAAGAGATTTCTACAAAATTTTCTCTTTTAATCTCTTTACATATAATAAGCTTCTCACTTGAGGTTTTTTGGATATATCAAATAGAAAATTTTTAATAATTTTTAACTATAATTTTTTATGTATAATATAAAATACTAACACGAATTCTTTACAGACGAATGGAAAAACTAGTAGAAGCCACCCTCGGGGAAGATCAGTTTGGATTCCGTAGAAACACTGGAACACGTGAGGCAATACTGACCTTACGACTTATCTTAGAAGAAAGATTAAGGAAAGGCAAATCTAAATTTCTAGCATTTGTAGACTTAGAGAAAGCTTTTGACAATGTTGACTGGAATACTCTCTTTCAAATTCTAAAGGTGGCAGGGGAAAAATACAGGGAGCGAAAGGCTATTTACAATTTGTACAGAAACCAGATGGCAGTTATAAGAGTCGAGGGACATGAAAGGGAAGCAGTGGTTGGGAAGGGAGTAAGACAGGGTTGTAGCCTCTCCCCGATGTTGTTCAATCTGTATATTGAGCAAGCAGTAAAGGAAACAAAAGAAAAATTCGGAGTAGGTATTAAAATTCATGGAGAAGAAATAAAAACTTTGAGGTTCGCCGATGACATTGTAATTCTGTCAGAGACAGCAAAGGACTTGGAAGAGCAGTTGAATGGAATGGACAGTGTCTTGAAAGGAGGAAATAAGATGAACATCAACAAAAGCAAAACAAGGATAATGGAATGCAGTCTAATTAAGTCGGGTGATGCTGAGGGAATTAGATTAGGAAATGAGGCACTTAAAGTAGTAAAGGAGTTTTGCTATTTGGGGAACAAAATAACTGATGATGGTCGAAGTAGAGAGGATATAAAATGTAGGCTGGCAATGGCAAGGAAAGCGTTTCTGAAGAAGAGAAATTTGTTAACATCCAGTATTGATTTAAGTGTCAGGAAGTCGTTTCTGAAAGTATTTGTATGGAGTGTAGCCATGTATGGAAGTGAAACATGGACGATAAATAGTTTGGACTAGAAGAGAATAGAAGCTTTCGAAATGTGGTGCTACAGAAGAATGCTGAAGATTAGATGGGTAGATCACATAACTAATGAGGAAGTATTGAATAGGATTGGGGAGAAGAGAAGTTTGTGGCACAACTTGACCAGAAGACGGGATCGGTTGGTAGGACATGTTCTGAGGCATCAAGGGATCACCAATTTAGTATTGGAGGGCAGCGTGGAGGGTAAAAATCGTAGAGGGAGACCAAGAGATGAATACACTAAGCAGATTCAGAAGGATGTAGGTTGCAGTAGGTACTGGGAGATGAAAAAGCTTGCACAGGATAGAGTAGCATGGAGAGCTGCATCAAACCAGTCTCAGGACTGAAGACCACAACAACAACAACAATATAAAATTCGTGCAAAATTCCAATCACTTTGCCCCACTTCTCAGCTTACACTCAGGATTTCATAAGCTACCCTAGAGAGAACATTTACTTGGTTTACAGAAATATGTTCAGAAACGTTCATAATTATAGCCTTCATAGATTCTGAGAAGAAGGCACAAAAACTTTAAAAAACATAATTTTCAGGAAATGCAATTTGGATGTCAATCTACCTTTTTTCTTATGTCACCTCTTCAAAAGGCCCCATATTTGTATTAGGGGTCCTCTCTCCCTTCAAGGTTTCTCTTCTGTTTCTTCTTTCCTGCCTTCTTTTGCTTTACCAGGTCCTCCACTGACTTTACAGCTTCATGGAGGTTTCTCTCTCTCCTCTACATCCGAAAAGGCCTTGGAAGGCCCAGCAGTACCGACCGGCCGCCGTGTCATCATCAGCCCAAAGGCATCATTGGATGCAGGTATGGTGAGGCATGTGGTCAGCACACCACTCTCCCAGTCATATGTCAGTTTCAGCTTTTTTTTATCTTAAACCACCAGGTTCATTCGCTGCATACTTAATGTAAATAGCACTTCCAAGGTTATCCCATTAGCTTTTATCCTTTTTCTCTCGGATCTGATAATTTTACGTTACTCTTCTTATCTTCTGGAACTTTAGTACTCCGCATGTCAATTAAACTTACAGTATTAAATGATTTCTCCTTATTTTCTGCTTCCATGCAAGTGATACCCTTTCTCCATCTTTCAAGCCTCTCTAAAATCCTCATATTTCTTTCTGCTGGAGGAACACATTAGTGCTCGCTTTTAGGCAACCACTGGTTAGAATATTTTTGCCTCTTGTCTGCGTACTCTGGAGTAACTCTACAGTGCAGAGCATTGTTCTTCTCCCTAAAATTTAGTTTCTCTGCTGTATTTTCTTGGTCTGCTCACATAGTCCCTATTTCCTTAGATCTGTTTACATTGTCTGCTTGCAACTCAGCTAGCTGGACTACTAATATTTACGACATTCTCCAGGAAGCCTCCTGTGGTATCGACAGCGACATGATTAACCCTCGGTCAGTCGCGCAAAATACAAACGACAGGGACTCTTAAACGTAATACTATTCTAGCATTTCTTACTGTAACTTAGCTACTCCACTTGAGTGGCTGTTCATAATTACTACCGCACTCTACACACTGGAAACAATGAGCCATTCCCCTTGCTTGCAGGCAGTTACACTGCCCATTTTGAATGGTGCAGTCTCACATGGCTCTAATCGCCTCTCACTTGGAAACATCCTGTGTCTCATACTCTGACGTTGTGGAGACTCTATTCAATAAATACAAGAAAACAGCTACAATAGGAAAAACAGCATTAAATGACGAGAATGGAGAATAAATGTGACATTACCATAATATTTAATGGTATTATGGGTCCACAGCTTCAGTAATTTTTTTAAAGGATTTCATTTTGCTTCCAGATGCTAGAATTTTATTTTACGATTACCTTTGTAATGTTTGGCAAAGGCTTAATGTCAGAATTGTAGTCGCAAAATAATATACTAGCAGCTTAAATCAAGATGAAATCCTTTAAAAAACTAATGTAATACTTCATCACAAAACTCAGGGTGACCTCCTGAAGTTAACAGTTTACATACTTCTGGATATTGAGCCACATCCATTGCTTATGCCAAAGGTATGTTGTCCAGAAGAACTAGGCGAAAACTAACAATTACGAGGCGTGTTTTTTAAGTAAGTGCCGTTTTGAAATAAAAAAAAAGTGCTAAGATTTCTCAATAATTTTATTTTTACATGAAAGCCTGTACCTTAATCTACGCACTGACGCCATTACAGTCTGATTCTTACTTGTTTTCGTTGAGTACTGAGTGTTTAAGATACCTCCGATAGTCGTGAGTCCCCTCGATTGTGAAATACAGGCTGTATACGATTTCTTAGTGCTAAAGGCCTAAAAGCGATCGATATTCATCGTGAGATCTGTGAAATTTACGGAGAAAACATTATGAGTGATGGAATGGTAGGTAAGTGGGTGAGAGCATTTAAAGATGACCGCACAAACGTGCATGATGATCAACGGAGTGGGCGTCCTTCGGTCGTTAATGAAAGTTTGGCGCAGAAAGTGGACAATAATGTGAGAGAAAACAGACGCTTTACGATTTCTGCGCACATTGGGTACCGAAAATGTTGATGGATGTGCGCAAAACCAAACGTTTAGACAGTGCATTGACTTTCCTTGAGTGGTACCACAATGACGGTGATGATTTCTTAAGCCAAATTGTTATGGGCGATGAAACATTTGTGGCCGTGTCACACCAGAACAAAAGCAACAGTCCATGGAAGTTGAGCAAGGGCATCGTTTTGCTGCAAGACAATGGCCGTCTGCATGCGGCGAATCAGACCAAAGATCTCATCACTTCTTTTCGATGGGAAACTCTAGATCATCCTCCGTACAGCATAGATCTTGCGCCCAGTGACTTACCATCTGTTCCTGCATTAGAAGAAACACCTGGGCGGTCAGCATCTTCAAGACGATGACGAAGTCAAAACAGTGGTGATGCAGTGGTTAACAAATCAGGCGGCAGACTTCTATGAGGAAGGTATTCAAATACTAGTACAATGTTATGACAAGTGCCTCAATATTGACGGAAATCATGTAGAAAAGTAGATTAAGGTACAGGCTTTCATATAAAAATAAAATTATTGAGATATCTTTTTTTTTTAATTTCACAATGGTACTTACTTAAAAAACACGCCTCGTATATTTACACATCCTTAGGATACTGAGTTAACTTGGCATACTTCACATATGAAAGCATAATAATGCTTTCAGACCATCTGGCTACAATTGTGTGTATTAACTTTTACTGTGTCTTACCTGCAAGGGAAATATTTTTCCACAATGGAAGTCTGAGGTACACATTTGTGAAAGCTCAAAGTTTGCATCATGAGCAAGTGCTGCCAACTGTTGTGTTTCACACGGTAGCTCATGGCCAGCAGAACACACAGATGTGGCTGGTTTGCTATATTGCACTCTGTAACTGAATATTGTTATTGTTGTTTTACTTGGTAATTACTGAATGATCATTTTACTCTTTATTACAATGGAGAATATTTCGTAATTACTTATTTTAGTCCATAAAATGAAGCCAAGTGGACAAAGTATGTTTTGAAAATGGGTACATATTTTTGGATAAATCTTGCACCTAAAATCATTAAAAAAATTCCTAAGAGCATTACCACATAAATAAAAACCTTCTTTCCTGCAGGAAAATATTCAGATCTGAAAGGGTTAAAAACATGATAGAAGATGTATTGACTCAATATGATACCTGTAAGTAAAAAAAAGTAAAATAAAATGAGTGCACTTACCCACTACATTTTGATGTTGCACGTTGTGCCTGGTGACAGTGTCCTGGCTCCTGCTGCAGATGTTAGCCGCAAGTCTGAGACCACTTGTAATGACCAGGAGTGGATGGCCACTATGGGTGGCGGTGCAACTGAGTTTATAATGTTAGGAAGCCAGTAATTCTCCACCATGGGCGGGATAGCAGTAAAGCATTGAGTGGAAACATTGTAGTGATCCAAGGTATCAACATGAAAGCATTAGTCTTTTATTGTTCAACACACTCCAGCACTTGTGACAATACTCTGAGGATCCAACATTCCCTGGACTTAAATTTTGACCAGCATGCAAAGAGGAGTGTCCATTAGCAGTCAGATTGGCAGTATGCAGTGTTGCACAAATGATGAAGTGATGATGGCAGTGACTCTGTAAAGGTGCTGGCTGTAGCAGTGGGTGGCAGTTCACAATGGAGGCTAAAGGAGATCTGAGTGCAAATAACAGAGCACATTGAGAGACTGAGACAAGTATTTATATATTTTGCTACAGCATCAGTTTCTGTCACATAAGCCACAACAAAACCATGGCTTGGATGTGAAACAACCAAATCTCTCATGCCACAGCAGCTCTCCCTTCAATGAGTTGCATCCTTGTATCTCATCATAATAAAAATGATATAGGATTTGTCATACATTGACTTACATAGAAAATAGGACATAAAAAGATTTACAATTAGATGTCCATAAATAAAATATTATTACATATAACATGAAACCATGTGCATAACAACTAATGCTAAATTAAAATAATTATATGCTAAATTAGAATAATAGATGAATACAACTTAGTTTTCAATGAGCATTTTGGGTCATTACTATTATGCATCAGGTGCCTCCACTCAGTTGCTGCATGTAGTAATCATATCGACAACTTGGAGACAGTACTTGCCACAACAGCAGGTAGCCCCCAGAGTAGATGTGGCTGGTCAGTTCTGGTCTGACCCACTTCCATAGTATTTTGCATTAGCTGTGGCAGCATCTTTATCTATAGGGGCAGCATGGCTCAGTTGTTCTGCAGGGGTCTTTCAACGATTTGTTGAGTCTGTCATGTCAAGCTGCAGCACTATTCAGGGTGAAAGGAGGTCCGCACCATATTGGCAGGTATGCCATGAGTCTTGCCAGTGTATAGCTTACACGACAATAAAAGATACATTGTAAATAAGACCTCAACTAAAGAAAATTGTGTTTCACTGTGGAATGATGAGTAACATATACAGAAAGCAATACTTTGTTAAATATTACAATAAATACATGAATACAAAAACCGAATTTCCACATATTTATGATAGTGACCAAATCAGTAGAACAGTGGTATAAATTAGAAGTTAACAAATACTAAAGAAGTCAAAAAGATGAAAAACGTGCTACAGACTTTATAATTTATACTGTTCTCAAGTTGTGAATCGTAATCATGTTTCAATTAGATTTCCTCAAGTAACATTAATTAAAAGTAATTCTAAGACAATTCTAACTTAAGCAGTAATAATCCCTTTGTCTCGGAAATTCATCAAACATACAAAAAATTTCTGTATTAGAATTTGTTTGAGAATTGGTTTAAATTTGGGCAATTGTTTATGATGACATTTAATATGTGTTGAGAGTGCATAAATAACTTTAATTATGGAGTAATAAATACTTTTCTTCAACCAGATTAAGATTTGTAATTCAATTTGCAGACTTTTTTGTTCTTATTTTGGATTCATCACAGTGGCTCCTATCTTTGTAAAGAGACAAATGGTGGTTAGGATCCCTATCTTTTGAAACAGGCATCTTCAAGTGTTCTTGTGATGGACATCACTCTTTATTCTGAAGAGTTTTTTGGGTAGTGAAATTTTTGTTTTGTGAGAGGTTAGTTCCCCCACAATATATCAGCATTCGACATTAATGATAGAAAGCTGCCTCAGTAGGAAGCGTTAACAGTATCTGCATCAGTTGCTGGGGGATAATTCATTACTGAGCAAATCTTATAAAATGGTGGAGAATGTTGGTTGACTAATTGCATTTGCCTCTATATGTCCATCTTTTTAGCGATGGTCGCGGGACTCAGCTGTTCGATTGAGGATGTCAAATTAAACACCTTTCAGTTGTCAATTTTCAACCTTATTTCATTAGGCATCCAGTTTCAGCACTTTATTACGCCGTCTTCAGGCCCCTGACCGACGTGTAGGACTAATCTACGTCTCTTGTGAGTGACGCAGGGGCCAGCAATACTGGTATTAGTAGATATCTAATTGCTACTTCAAACATCACCTGTCAACTGTTAGATGTAACAGTTGTTTGAAGCAGTCACTGTAGCAAGTAGATTCTACTAATACCAATATTTCTCGCCCCAGCTTCGATCACAAGCGAGGTGGTTTAGTCCTACACATCAGTCAGGGGCCTGAAGATGGCGTAAAAAAACGCTGAAACTGGTTGTGTAATAAAATAAGGTAGAAAATTGACGGCTGAAAGGTGTTTAATTTAACATCCTCAATTACATTTGCTGTCTACAGAAGCAACCAGGACATTTGTACCCTCAGATTTCTATATTGGTTGATCTCTTTATTGTATGTTACTTTCTTGAAGGGTTCTTTGTAGAGCATGGGATTTCATGTAATGGGTTTTATCTGCGTTGAGCTAGAGAGTGTTTAAAGAAAACCAATTTGACGTTTAGGTGAAAACTTTCTCCACATTGTGTTCAAAACCGTTATTTGACAATTTCTCAGTGAGAGTTGTTGTATCGTCTTCGAAAGCGGTAAATTTACGCTTTGTATCAGAATAAAGAGTGAGACCATTAATGAAAACAAGAAATAGTAGTAGACCTAAAACAGAGCCTTGTGACACAGTGCAACAACAGGTGCCCCACATACATGAGGCAGGTTCTCCAGATGAGCCATTAAGCATCGCGGTCTGCTTTATTCCCTTAGAAATAAATGAAGTGATGAACTAACAGTGCAGCCTAACGATATTAATTGGTTGTATGGCAATTACACATCACATTAGAAATACAAATAAAATGTGTACATAATTTACAAATTTACATACAAGCAGTGTTTATGTTTATAATTTATATAAGTGATCACGTCTGCAATAGTGTTGAAGAAATCAAAGGGATTTTTTGTGTTCTTGCTATCACCTGTTCAGAAGGACGATGGTTCAACACTGTGTCTGGCCATCCCGATTCCCTAGATAGCTTAGGGAAAATGCCATGATGAGTGATTCGTTCGAAAAGGCACAGCTGCTTTCCTTTTCCATCCTTCCCTAATCCGGGCTTGTACACCTTCTCTAATTACCTTGCTCACAATGAGACATTAAAAGCTAATCTCTTTCTTCCTCCACTATCATTCAATCATCAGCATAACGACACTTCCTAGACTGAGTGGCTTGCAATCTGCAGTATACAGATTAAATAGTAGTAGTGATAGAAATGAGCCTTGATGTGGGTCTTTGTTAAGGGTTTTTTGGGCACTAGTGCCATTGCCTATAATTACCTGATATGTTCTTCAGTCAACATATTGTTAAGAAGTTATGTTATTCTTCTACCTGTTATTACAAAGAGCAATTGGTAGACTCCACCCTGTCTCCACATGACATCGTAAACGGCAGACAGGTCGATAAATACAGCAGAGATCTTTAGTTGTTCCTGGAAGTCACCATCTATACTAGTTTTCACTCTTTCTAAGTATCACTGTACATATTCTATTATATAACACCATCTGAAATAATCCTCGTATTCTCCTATCAAAACACGTCACTATGGAACCTAAGCCATAATAATCTGGGTATCTCAAAAGAATTTGATGGTTTATACAATAGAAGGCTTTAGAGAGATCAGAAAAGATGTCTACTGGAGTTTTGTCAATGGATTCGAAAACTTGATTGCTTGTTCAGTAGAAAGGCAAGCACGAAATCTAAACTGACTTATACTGAGGATATTGTGGAAGGCGAGATGACTGATAGTCATTCTACAAGTGAGTTTCTCAAGAAATTTTTAAAGATAGTTAAAAAGGCGATTAAGCGAAGAATTATGTCGAAGGAGATTCAGGTTATCACGAATAGCTCTCTCTCTCTCTCTCTCTCTCTCTCTCTCTCTCTCTAGTAGCCTAGACAATACGCTACGATTTGTCTGCACAGGTAAAATCTGTGTAGTTTATGACATTACTTTTAGTGTACTTTCTAGAGTGGTATGTAAGGAACATATGAAAACGCACTTAATTGTGTCCTCTTTTGCTTTGCTATCCTGCAAATCGTAGTTTGTGTACTTAACTTGCAACTTTTCTGACCAGATATGTTTTTCGCTCAGAGACTTGAATAAATTTACTGAAAGTTGTATGTTCCATTTTTGCGCAAATTTTCTGACCTCACGCAACGATTTGTGAGCACAGATTACACGTGCGCAGACAAATTGTAGTGTTTTCCAGGCTGCCAGAGAGATATCTGTTGGTGATCTATTCAACATCCTTGGACAAAGGTCTTGAGTTTTTGCGCGCAGTAACTGCTTTGAAATTTCACATCAAAACAAATGTGATAATATCATTGGCGACTTCGTCGTTTCAGGTTTGTTGTTGTGTGCACTGAAGCATGGGAGACAGTGAGAATGTTATCTCCAGAAATTTGGTCTTTCTCTTCTCCTTGTAGTAAACTTTCAAGTAAGGTACTGAAGGAAGAAGACGATGCGGAAAAATCCCACGCTATTGTTTCATCTCACCATTTTAATCATATGGTATGGAACAATGTTGTTTTTGTTGTTCCGTCTGGAGGTGTTCAGCCACACATCTGAATTGAATTACAACTTACAGATTGATTTGTCCGTGTTAAAGTTGCTTACATCCGCGGATGCAGTTCGGAGTGAAATTTTGAAGTCAGCGTTGTATGATCACCAAAATGTTAATTCACCCAGAAGTTTCTATATTCTTAATTAGGTACTGAAGTTCTAATCTTCATTATTCTCTACGCATCGTCACTTATTTTGTTGCTTCACACTGCATGTGAATGAATCTGATAAAAATGTTATGTAATTTCCACACGCATGCAACCACCAAAAAGCTGTGATCATATTTTGATTTTGTTGAAAGCCCGCCTGAATAGCAGATTATAGAGTAAACGTATAATCTGTTGAAACAAATGCTAATAACTAAGGAAAAAAATATTCGGTTTGAGCGAAGCAATGGACGAGAGTTATATACACACAAGCTGGAACGTCGAACATAACTATATGGATGTGGGAGAGGGACGGAAAGTCAAATATCAGGAGATGTTATAATTAGCAGAGCATGACTTGATAACAACTTAAGTCCATCAGATACATCTAGATGGCTATAAGCCATTTTCATGCTATTCTAGAGTTAGTAAATGGAAAGGGGAGGTGTAGACTAATGAAGATTGTGTCATTCAGTTCTTCGAAAATAGTGATAAAACACTGGAGCTGATTTTATTACACAAACTAGTAAATACTGTACGTCGATAGCCTCAAAAAGGATTGCTTTAAGTCTTTCCAAACAGCTAAAATGTGAATAGTATTAGGCTTAAATCAGGGATTCATTGTACATACATTTATCTTTCATACTGTATTTTTCAAGTTTTTTACTTCGTTAATTTAATGTTCCAGGGGTCATTTGCGTGATAAATTGTAATGATTTGAAACGAGTCATTTTACATTCAAATCGCAAATTAATTTCTAAATATGGCTACATGCTGAACATTTATAAAGTTACCTCCCCTCCCCCTTCACAGTTAAAATTCCAGTACAGGTTGAACAGTGTGACAGCCATTGAAAACTTCTGTTTAGATCTCTGTCCCTTTAGTTTTTTTTAGATGTAATTAAGAGTGTTAGAAAATGGTTAATCTGACCGTGATGGTCAAAAGGTTATGATAAAATGTACGAAGCAGGTACATTCAGTTGTAAAGATAAAAATGTGTAGAACAGAAACATACTCCATAATTCATTCACACTATGCGGAGAAAAACACTGAAGTCATATTTTCGTGAAAAGCAAACAGAGGTGAAATTAAGCAGCATCTGATATTTGGGAAAGTTTAACACATAGTAAGAAAGGAAACCTGTACACAATTCAGAGGAAAAGCTGTAACCAAAAGTTAAAATTACATTAGTAAAATTACTATAAGTTCACACAGTTTGTCATTAGATGTGAAATAAACACTTACCACACACAAAAATTAAATTGAAGGATGAATCAAAAACTGTGTGTAACTTTAATACCCATGAAATTAATAAAAATGGTGAATTCCCAATTATGAGCTGTGGCAGAAATCATAAAATGTTGAAATGATTGTAAGTGTGTTCTTTGCCAGCATATAATGCTGATGAAATATTCTTGGGCTTCCATCTGGGTGGCTGTGTTGAATTTCCACAATTTTGCTGTATGTGTCATCATCCTCATGCGAAGCCATCTGGATTGCTGTATTGAAATCCTGCTATGTTTCGATGAGTGTCACTATGTCACTTGCATCATCCTTATGGCAAAGACTCTGTCAGGTGCTGGTGCTGCTGCTGCTGCTGCTGCTGCTGCTGCTGATGATGATGATGATATCAGCCTCCCAGATGGAAACCAAATATGATTTCATCATTGTAATTTTTGGGTACACAGTTACATTCTTGTTTCATAGATGAGGATTCATGTTAAACTTTATGATGTGGGACGTGTCAACGGAACAGAACAACACAAATATAAAAAAGAAAAATTAACTACATTTACAGGTTTTATTTTATGGCTAGGGCTACTAGTAATGATCTCTACTCAACAATTCCTCTGTTGTATAGGAGGATTTATAACTAGCAGACATTTTATTTCCATGGATAGGTTGTTGAAGAGTTTTATAGCTGTGCAATTTGCCGCTTGCTTGTCACAGTTAGATCCATTAAAGGATAATGCAGATCATTTTTCCTTCTACCATTGTGCTAGGAGAATATCTGTTGGCATCATACTTAAAGAGGGATTTTTGAAACAGATTTCATAAGTGAATAGTTGTACTGTGAGGCTGTGATTAATATTCCCAGCTGCATAAACAGACACCTGCAGGATGTATGGGTATGAACTCCACACATGATTCTAATTCTCTTATTTTATGTAATGAATACTTTGCCTAAGTGAGGAGTTACCACAGAATATTATCTCACAACACATCACCGAGTGAAAATATGTTGTTATTTTTATGGCAAAATTATCTGAACTTAAAATATTTTTGCAAGTCTGCAATATATGATTTGTCTAGTTTGTCTTCATCAATATGCACACTAAAGAATTTACTATTTTCTACTTTCTTCATTATTTATAGTTGGTATACTAGTTGAACAGGAGGTGGGATATTATCAACAGTACAAAACTAGTTTTTTTCCCTTCAAAGTTTAAAGCTAGCTCGCCTGTGCAGAACCAGGCAGTAACTTTCACAAAATCATCATTTACAACTTTTCATGGATCCCAGTCCTTTGATAGTCATTATTAACTCAAAGTGGCAGCAAACATTGCAGCTGCTAAGAAGCAAGATTAAACCAATCATTGCCGCTATTGAGCGATAGTTTCTTCTACCTGCCATAATATTAAAATCTTGAACTGAATTGATAATACCTCTCTGCAGCTATCTTTATCAGGTTGAAATAGTAAGTGCTTCATGTGGCAGGCAGCAATCATCTCAGTACCAATGGTTTCAACAGCTGCTTCAGTACCTGTGACATGTGGTTCTCTCCACCTCCCCCCACCCCAAGTACTAACTTTTCTGAAAGACGCCCACTGGACTCTCTCCTGCTTAACTAACCCAGCCTTTCTTCTTTTCTCATTTTTGAATCCTGTCCTCTGTCTTGACACTGCATTCCCATTTCCCTTGAAGGTCTCTCGTTCTGTTTATTTCTCATGTTCCACTCTTTTAGTTTTGTAACTGTTTGTTACCTTAATTTTTCACATCTATTGAGAGTAAAATTCATCTGAGGAGATGTTTGCAAAAACCCATTTAATCCCATTTTCAATATTGTTCTTATGTCTGTGGTTCACAGCACTTAATATTAACAAACATACTGTGAGTGATTTGTTTGCTCACTTCAAAGTACAGTAGAGGAGGACTGGAAAGTATAAGGTTGTAAAACAAGAGGTATGTGGAGGAGCAGTGGTATGATGAGGGAGACAGGAGGACAGAGACTAATTAGAGGTTCGGTTAGTGGTCATTGCATGTTCATATTTGCTTCATGGCTTGTGTGATGTAGATCTTCCTACCATTTTTATACTACAAGCATTTTCTAATCTCTGCCACCTGACAAGTGGAAACTGTCATTCTGCTCACACTGTAATCCTACCCCACCCCACCCCCCTTGCAGTTACAAATCTCTCTGTATTTACTTCCTCTTCGCCTCCTCCATAAAATTCTTCCTATTTATATCCAGGTTTTTCGTATTTTTATTGTACTACTCATGCTGTTTGTACCTTCCTTAGGCAATTTTATATCATATTCCTCTCTGCATTTTTCCCCTACTGATTCTCTCTCTTCCTGTGTGTGTGTCATGGCTTTGCCATTTATAGTGAAATTTGCAGTGTTACGTCATTCTGTGATGAACACTTACGTCTCCATCAGCACTATTTTCTTTTTAATGATGTTTGTGATGGTAGCTTGATCTGTAGTGTAGTTTAATGTTTAGCTTAAGTTGTGAGTTCATGAAGCCAATAGATGTGTCACGATAGCCTGACTTGTTTCTTGTTCTCACTCTTTTTTATTTATTTATTTGTCCATTAAAAATTCTAGACGTATTTATGTTCCCACAGAAAATTCCTATTTACCCAGTGCAGTCTTACTTTTTTAAGCTTTTTGTGTGTTTGATGCCATTCATAACAAGAAATTTCCTTCCGAAACCTCGTTTTTCATGCAAGAATCCCAATCCTTAATAATTAAAATATGTCTGAATGTATGATGTCATAATTACCATATTGATTGTGTAGTGGTATGAATAGTTGCATTGTTGATGGCATTAAAGGCCAAAGCTAACAATTTTTTCTTTCTTTTTTTCACCTTGTCTTCCCATGTGTCTGAGGATTGCTCATCTACCCCTGTTCTGTTCCTTCCATTCCTCCACTCAGTAGCGAATTTCATTATTAATAACACTTAGTTCTGCTTTTGAGGCCAGATAGAAACGGATCAGGTTTCTACCTGTGATAACCAGGGTGCCATTTCATGGTGATCTCTGACTTTTTTCATTCTTCTTCTTTGAGGTTCAGATCTGTATCCATGTATTTCAGGTATGTCAACGTCTTTGCTATTTGATGCATGATATTTGAAAAGGTTTGTTTTCTTTGATAGTTTAACTTATTTTAACCTAGTGGAGTACTTCATTTTATTGTGATATGCATAAATCGTTCTCCATCTTAAAACTTTTCTCATCTTCAGATGCACAAAAACTGCAACAGAAAGAGAACGCAGATTGTTGGATATGTCCTGTGCACATTGGAAGTAATAGAGAATTTAGTAAGGGAAGGAAGTAATTAAGCATTGTACTAATCAAAAAGACAAGCTGGTGAAATGTAATGAAAATCTGCAGAGGTCTTTTCATTTCTAATAGAAGATATAAATTTAATATGATCTGGCAATCAACATATATAAATAGGATTTTTTTTTTTTTTTTACCAAGCAGTTGTAGAGACTTACGAGCTGTGTAGATTGTCTCATTGTGTTTTGAGTAGGTCCAACCTTTTCAGAACCAATTATGGTGATGGACCTGTAAGAAGTCGAATGTTCAGGATAGCTCATTGTTGTGATTTAGATCAGTCTATAGAATATTGAATAGTTTCAATTTCAGCACTCAGATATGTGATCTCTCTTATCGCCTTTTGTTGGTTACCAGAAGTTATCCTCCAAGTGATTCCACAAAAGTGACTTGATACCAACCCACATATTCCAGAAGCACTGCTGGCATTGGTAGTGTGCTATGCTTGAGCCACAGCTCTCTCTCTTTTTCAGTGTCTTGATAGATTATATTGGAGAACAGTAATGCAAATACAAACACTTTTAAATTATTATTTTGTAATAAGATTCAAATTTTACCAGACTCATGACACACCGTCCTCATTGTCTGTGTAAATAATGAAAACCACCCCATTGGATAAAGACATAAATTTGAAACTTCTTGTACTAAATGGAGGGTGAGGTAATACAGTGACATTTAGAGTCATATTTAATAGTTTCTTTGTCAGCATTTAATTGTTTATTATGGCCTCAGGTTTTTCCTGCATGAAAGTCCACAGATGGCTTAATCTAACTGAAAGTTGGTGTTCTGGCTATAACTTTGTGTGGGATAGTTGGATCCACTAAATTTATCAAAACCAGATGTCGGCTTCAGCCCATTAGTAATTATGTGGCTTGTGACATTTTTCGGAATGTAGGTTGTGTTAACAGGCTGAACTGTAAAGTGTGCTTATAAGGTAAGTCGAGAGGTGACAATTCATATCTGAGTGAAGCCAATGAATATAAGAATGAAATCTTAGTTGTGGTGGAATACTGCCCTTTAGCATAGCCCAAGTCCTATGTTAGATTGAAAGGTTACGATTTGGTTGTTAGTTGGTGAAGTAGTACTGAATACTTAGTCCAGGTAATTTCATATAATTGTCTCAAAAAGTTGTTACCATGTGGTGTGCTGCCTGTGGCATACAGATCTTACCAGCTTTCCACCGTAATTCAGGTCTCTGGTGGTGGCTTTCCTGCAACTTACCATGCAACTCAGTGTTTTAAGGGTTTCAGTGGGTTGTCGTTCATGTTGCCTTACCTCTACTATAGATGTCAGATGGGGAAAATCTGGTAAGGGTTCAGAAAAATTAATAATTGTAGCTGTAAGATATTCTGTAAAAGAGCAAACACACTTGCAAACTCAGCAGCTCATGAGCTGTTTGAGCATAGATGGAAAGCTATTTTTAATCTCAGATTTCAGCACAAGAGAGGTTAAGTCAAATTTCTTCCTTACACAGACATTTATAGTCATTTGTTTTTTATGTGATTTTATGCATGGTGTCACTGTTTTGTCAAGAGTAGTATGTATGGTACTATAAAGTACAAGTATTACACTTCGCAATTTCACTGCAAAAGGGCAAGTACTTTGCTGTGTGGCTAAAACTTGTAACTTTTATCTACAGAGATTATAAATTAATAAACAGTGAACATTGCACACTTTCTTCTACACTTAACAGTTTGTGAGTAGAGGAGTGAATTGATGTAATGTTTATTCAAGTTTACAGTGAAATTTTTTCTTCCATTTACATCATCTCATGAGCTGCATGTCTTGCACCTGTGTACACTCCTTAATTATGCTTCAAATCTCATTAGGCCTAACAAAGTATTCAACCTCTTTCCTATCGTGTATTCACACTCTACAAGTACATGCAGATATGTAGTGGGTACGATGGAAAGATGTAATTTGTGTAGTAAAGATTTTATCACTCTTTGAGTGATATGACAATCTGGCTGAAGTTTTCTGGTGAATGTGTAAATGCAGGGCTTCAGGAGTCACTTGAGTGGGTTAATCACACATGGATGTGATTGGGTGAACTACTGAGAGTAATGTACCAGAGACACCAAAGATATGTGGGGCAAGGAGTGTAGTAAACCAAATTGCGACCCCCTCAAAGATCATCTAAAGGCCACCATTGAACTTGATAACAATATTATATGTCCAGATTAACTTGGCACTTAACTGAATGTGGTGGGACAAATTACTACTTGAACTGGCAGACATACAACTACTCATGGACCACAGCCCCTTGCATTATAGGCATATACTAGTGAAGACTGAGGGACGGTACCCTAGCCTCAGACTCCTCTCAGATGGCATCTCTAAAGGCTCCGTAAGGAAGCAAGGACCATGGAGAAATCAGGGTATTACACACATCCCCATAACCATCATATTTGAGGTGTCCTGTTCTTCCACTGAAACTGTACCAATGAGGTACACTTCACATTTTGCGAAGCCTGTTGTGTCGCTTGTCAAAGGGAAGCACGAGGGTAGAAGTCTGTTAATTGTTGGTGGTTCAAATGTATGATGGAAAGTGGTGCCCCTGATGGAAATACAGCAAGGGGTGGGAAAGGTCATGCCAGTACAAGCTTTGTGTATCCCTGGACATCTCATTCAAAATGTTGAAGAGGCCATTCTAGCAGCCAATGGAGGAACAGGGTGCAACCATTTCCTTTTTAAGGCACACATTGGAATGAATAAAGCCTGTCATTTGGAGTTGTATTATGCTTGGATCATTGCAGCAACTGACAAAAAAGACGGAGAACATGAGTGTTGGTCATAGCATTTCAGCAAAGTTCATAATCTGCAGAATTGTGTCTGGCACTGATTATGACCATCTGGTTCTGAATCAAGTGGAAGGTTTGAATAAGGAGTTTCAGAGGTTCTGAGATATACAACTTACTACACATGCACTACATTGTTGAGAACGGTGCCCTCCGGAATAGCTCAGGGTTGCACCACACATCAGAGGCTGGTACACAGGTGGCTGTCTGTATAGGGAGTGTATGCAAATGAGTTTTTGGTTTAGGCAACTCTCCATTCAGTCCAGAGAATAGAGAATCATAGCTGTAGTGGACCCTAACTCATGAGTGCTGGTGCAACAAAGAAATACCCCAGCCTCTCCCCCCACCCCATCCCCTTAAACAATTGAAATCACTATGCTCACTTGGCAAAGCATTATCAAGTCTCAGAGTTTGAAGCTATGCAGTTAAACTCGTTTAATACACGGTACTGAGAACTGTTTAGAACCCGAAATTGACAGCAGCAAGATTTTTTGGTTAAATGTGTGTATTGAAAAGATAGACTAATGGGAAATGGAGGTGGCATATTTGTTACAGTAGACAAGGTCTCAGATCCAGTGAGACAGAAATTGAAGCGGCATGGCATAAACTTAATTGGATCCTTCTATTGAGAGTCAGGCTCACTCACAGATGTAAGCAAAAACTGTATAGAATCCTTGACTCTCCCCATAAATATGTTCTCATTCACATTGCCATTACTGAAAAGAGACTTTAATCATCCAACAATCATTTGAAATAATTACAGTCTTGTTCATGGTGCATGTGGCAAGACATGCTGTGAAACAGCTCTGAATGCATTCTCTGAAAACTACCTGGTACAGATAGTGCATAAACCTGCTCATGATGGGATTTTATTGGGTCTGCTGGCAACAAACAGACCAGACCTATTTGAGGATGTCGGTATGGAAATGTTATCAGTAACCATGAGGTAGAATGAAAACTCATTACCAAAGTACAAAGGGCCAGTAAAACAAATAGAAAGAGTTGTGGCTCTGTAAATTGGATAAAGTGAAAGCCATATCATATGACAAAGATAACTCAGACCATTGGCTTCACGGCAGGTGCATGTAGGGAAATTGTTGCTCAACTTTAAAAGAATGGCAACCAAGCACTGGGCAGGTATGTACCTAGAACAATATTAGGAGAAGAATAGATGGCTACTCATTGTAAAGATGACTCATTGAGTTGCAGACAAGCACAATGGAAAGACTGTTGCACATTATAGCCTTTTGCCATAGCCTTTTTCAGCAAAATACACGTCCACAATCACACAAGCAAGCACACCTCACAGACACAAAACTGCTGCCATTGGCAGCCTGTGCATGTCTGCAACTAAACGTGTCATCTTTACTGTGATTAACAATCTATGTCCTTCTTTGTTGTTGGTATTCCAACCTGGAGTTTCCATTGTCTGATTTTACTTAGAACAACAGTCCATTGTGGGTGGGATCTTGTGCTCAATAGTCACTGAAAAGAAACAGAGCTGCTACTTAATAGGTGTGAAATAAAGTGTAGAACTGTAGATGGGAGATTCTGAATGAAATGCGTTTGGCTGTCAAATGGGTAGCATCTGAAGCCTGTAATGGCTGTCATAGCATAATCTTATCAAAAGATGCCAACCAGCGTGTGTTCAAAAAATGTGGGTGATATGTAATCCAACTTACGATTTTTGCTTTTCACATCAGATTCTGAAAGCTATGGATTGAGGAAATCAGGTGAATGCTGTATTTCTTGATTACTGAAAGGCCTTAGACACTATGCCACATCATGATTTATTAATAAAAATAACATGTGGAAATCAAGTGAAATTTGTGACTGGGTTGAGGATTTCTTTGTATGGTGGACCTTCTGTGTTGTCTAGGATAAATAATTGTAACTAGGAATAGAAGTAGAAGTAATTTTAGATGTGTCCAAAGGAAGTGTATTGGGACCCATACTGTACATGTTGTGTATTGATGATGTAGACAACATTAACAACCACCTCAGATTTTTGCAGGGGATACAGTTGTCCATAATGAAATACTGCCTGAAAATAGCTGCCCAATTGTCAAGACAGATAGTGATAAGATTTTGAAGTTTTGCAAAGATTTAGAATTTGCTTTAAATATACAGAAAAGTAAAATTGTGCAACTGCTCAGAATACAGAATAGTAACCTGTTGTTGTTGTTGTGGTCTTCAGTCCTGAGACTGGTTTGATGCAGCTCTCCATGCTACTCTATCCTGTGCAAGCTTTTTCATCTCCCAGTACCTACTGCAACCTACATCCTTCTGAATCTGCTTAGTGTATTCATCTCTTGGTCTCCCTCTACGATTTTTACCCTCCACGCTGCCCTCCAATACTAAATTGGTGATCCCTTGATGCCTCAGAACATGTCCTACCAACTGATCCCGTCTTCTGGTCAAGTTGTGCCACAAACTTCTCTTCTCCCCAATCCTGTTCAATACTTCCTCATTAGTTATGTGATCTACCCATCTAATCTTCAGCATTCTTCTGTAGCACCACATTTCGAAAGCTTCTATTCTCTTCTTGTCCAAACTATTTATCGTCCATGTTTCACTTCCATACATGGCTACACTCCATACAAATACTTTCAGAAATGACTTCCTGACACTTAAATCTATGCTCGATGTTAACAAATTTCTCTTCTTCAGAAACGCTTTCCTTGCTTTTGCCAGTCTACATTTTATATCCTCTCTACTTCGACCATCATCAGTTATTTTGCTCCCCAAATAGCAAAACTCCTTTACTACTTTAAGTGTCTCATTTCCTAATCTAATTCCCTCAGCATCACCCGATTTAATTTGACTACATTCCATTATCCTTGTTTTGCTTTTGTTGATGTTCATCTTATATCCTCCTTTCAAGACACTGTCCATTTCATTCAACTGCACTTCCAAGTCCTTTGCTGTCTCTGACAGAATTACAATGTCATCGGCGAACCTCAAAGTTTTTATTTCTTCTCCATGAATTTTAATACCTACTCCGAATTTTTCTTTTGTTTCCTTTACTGCTTGCTCAATATACAGATTGAACAACACCGGGGAGAGGCTACAACCCTGTCTTACTCCCTTCCCAACCACTGCTTCCCTTTCATGTCCCTCGACTCTTATAACTGCCATCTGGTTTCTGTACAAATTGTAAATAGCCTTTCACTCCCTGTATTTTTCCCCTGCCACCTTTAGAATTTGAAAGAGAGTATTCCAGTCAACATTGTCAAAAGCTTTCTCTAAGTCTACAAATGCTAGAAATTTAGGTTTGCCTTTCCTTAATCTTTCTTCTAAGATAAGTCGTAAGGTCAGTATTGCCTCACGTGTTCCAGTGTTTCTACGGAATCCAAACTGATCTTCCCCGAGGTTGGCTTCTACTAGTTTTTCCATTCGTCTGTAAAGAATTCGTGTTAGTATTTTGCAGCTGTGACTTATTAAGCTAATAGTTTGGTAATTTTCACATCTGTCAACACCTGCTTTCTTTGTGATTGGAATTATTATATTCTTCTTGAAGTCTGAGGGTATTTCGCCTGCCTCATACATCTTGCTCACCAGATGGTAGAGTTTTGTCAGGACTGGCTCTCCCAAGGCCGTCAGTAGTTCCAATGGAATGTTGTCTACTCCGGGGGCCTTGTTTCGACTCAGGTCTTTCAGTGCACTGTCAAACTCTTCACGCAGTATCATATCTCCCATTTCATCTTCATCTACATCCTCTTCCATTTCCATAACCTGTGTAGCAGTAATAACAATGAGTCACAGCAGAATCATTTAACTCACAGATATGTGACTGTAACAATTTTAATGGATATGAAATGAAATGATCACATAGGCTCACAATCAGCAGCTGGCAGACTTCAGTTCATTGGCAAGGTACTGGGAAAATGCAGTCAGTGAAGGAGACTGCCTACAAAACACTTTTGCATCTGATCTTATGTCAAAGCTTGGATTTGATCTCAGAAGAACTGTGTCATGTACATGCCTATGTAACAGCTGGTCTCGCTTCTGATTCCTGGGAGTGTGCTGAAGGTATAATTTTGGTAAAATCAGACTGGATCCATCAAAGCTGCAACACAGTGCAAGTTGCAAAGTTTAACCACCTGGCTAATCTGCCACAGCAAGAAATGTGTTTTAAATTTTCTGTTCTTAATTTAACAAATAGGGATCTTAAGAAACATGAAAATGATTGTTTTAGGAAAGTCCTTGAATTTTTCTCCTACACTGAAGCCCTTATCATTAACGTGTTTTATTGGAGGAATTGAAAAAGCCTCCAAAAAACTTTGTGGCGACACTGATGAAAAAAATAAGGTGTAAAGCATGGCAGGCACTAGCAAGATCCTGTCAGCAAAATGGTAACACAGCCTCATCTGTGATAGCTTCCTTTTGTAATCTTTATAATGATTCCAAACATTGGTTCTTCCTGCAGATGAAGGTAATTCACCTTTTTTGCTACCAAGAGACATCTACATAGAGAAGACATACAACTTATTTGAGCACACAATATAAAGTTGCCAAGGACCCCATGTCACATGCTCAAATGAAAACTACTTCACTTCTGGACTAGAGCTGTCTACCCAAGGAGGTCACCAACAGTCTGAAGGGATGCAGCTCTGTGCCTCCCTGATTATATGGTCTTCCCAAGGTCCACAAAGTTATACAGAAACAAAAAAGGGGTTTAGAACAAAATGGAAGTCATAAACTATCCTTAGAACAGATACTAAACCAACAGTGAGTAACTTACATGCCACTGCTTAGTGATTGACTAAATATCATTATTGGGACCTTTTATGGGTTATTATGAAACAACTCTGATTTACTGGTTAGTTTTGACATCGTCTTCTTATTTACTGAACCCTACCTATTGCTAATTCTGTCCTTGATTAGCTGCAAGCTTGAGGAAGACATAACTGCATTATTTAAGTATCATGCACTAACCTCCACTTACCTTGTTTTGGTAACTGATATTTTGAACAGATCAATGGTATTGCCATGGGTAGCCATCTCAGACTCGTGGTATTTAATTTACTCATGAAAGATTTTTTTTTAAAAAAGGTGTTCAACTCTGCTTTTTAAAACAGATAATGTTCTGGAGATGTCTCACTGACATATTTGTAGCTTGTCACCATGGCGAGGATAAATTGATGGAATTTCTTGAGCATCTTTACTCCAGTCATCGAAATGTCAGAGATACCATGGAATGGGAAATGGATGGCTGTGTATCAATTTTGGATGTCTTTAGCTCAACATGAGGAGGATGGATTTCTAATGCATTGCATGTACAGTAGCCCTGACCACAATGATTGAATTGCCACCATCCTTCACAAACCGTGAGCATACTTTAATACCTGGAGACTATGAAGAGTTAAGCTGATAGCCTACAGGATGAAGTAGTACATTCTGTTGGATCATCAAATTAAGAGAACCATGCAAGCAGAAACACTAGACTGACCAAAGGAAGAGCAAGAAGAAATTGATGTATAGTCTATGACATTTATGTTGGGTGTGGAAGATGTTTCTTTAAAATTGTCAGAAAAATGAAAAAGCATAAAATGGATGTGATCTTCTGCCCACTGGTGAAGGCGGCAACTCTTCTAGATTGATCTGCTTTTAAACACGGGTATTTATGAAATTCATTGCCAGTGTGGTAAAAGCTACATAGGACAAACGGTACACACTCTACAAGAATGGCACATTGGACACCAGTGACACACCCACCTGCTACAGCCTAACAAATCTGCAGTGGCTGAACACTGTTTTTCCATTGGCCATTCAGTGGATTAAGAGAAAGTTAAGCCTCATCCTACTGGCATTCATTGGTCAAGTCAGCTGTGGAAATGCAGTTAGCAGACAGCCTGCACAACCAGGCTGAGTTTTTACAGCTCAACAAATTATGGAAAGTGCTCATTCACATCTACACTCTCAGAGGACTTACAGTTAGAATCTTTGCTGCCTAGTGTTTCAACACATACGAAATATTTTAATAATTAACCATGGAATTCATAAGCTCTGTGCATTCGCTGACTCAGCTCTTTGTATATTTTATTCTGAGATGCGTAAGGTTTTATCTGTGACATACTCTTGTTGCTGACAGTCTTTATTTATGACATATACACATTTACTCCACAGTATTGTATCAAGTGATTTTATTTCTATCACAGACTCACCTTGAAGATGGCTGTATGATTATCAGACAAAGCATCAGAAGAAGAAATAACAATGTCCTAGATGCACACCCGAAAAGTGATAGAATAACATTACTCCAGTTTGTGGGACCCATACCAGATAGAACTAATGGGCATATTGATTTTATTCAAGGAATGATACCACAAATTGTTACAAGTTTGTTTCTCTTATGTAAGAGTGTCACATAAATGCTGAAAAATCTGAATTGCCAGACTCTTGAAGATTGGTGGAAGTTATCCTTTGAGTGCTTACATACAAGGTTTCATGAGCTAGTGTTAGGTGAAGAAATATACTTCAGCCCCTTATGTGTCAATCCTGCAGGGACAGCAAAGACAAGATTGGATTAATTACAGTGCATTCTTCTCATGCTCCATGTATGATTGGAATGGGAAGAAACCCTGACATGGGGTGCAATGCTAAATACTGTGTTTCATGCACATCACTATTCTTTGTAAGATATGAATGTAGATGTAGCAGTAGATTGATGTCACCTGTCATGCATTCACATCACAAACAACTTGGTCTACATCTAAATATTTCCAGTAAGAGATTACTTGTATGAACCTGTGGAACAATACTGTCTGACCACTCCCTGTGATGTCCAATATTTTAACCAGGCATTTTGTCCAATGTGTACAAAAGGTCCCAAGGATAACCAAACAGGGGGTGCTTCCATTTCAGCATTTGCAGGAAATGCCATCCAAGAAAAAGTTAATTACAATGTACAAGTGTGCACTGAGAACTTATGTCCTGCCACCATTACGTGTTTCAGATGTTTACACTTTGGTCATGTCATCCTGCCGTACGGCAAACTCAAAATGCAGAAACTGTGGATGATTACCCCATGAAGGTCATCCTTGTGAAGAACTGCTTTTGTGTGGCAGTTGTACTGAACACAGTTCTTCATGTTCAACTGTTTGCCCAATATTTGAAAAGACAAGAAAATATAGGACTATGTATCACTTGACCGCCTGTCATATACCAAGGCAAGAAAAAGTATGAACACCTGCATCCTGTTGATATGATGACCAATTATGCTAAAGTTACTGATGTCATTTGCCCCACCTGCCCACCTCAATTTTTGCAAACCAGATACACTACCACCCTCTACTCTCATGGTTCCAGTGACACCATCTTTGGGAACCATTTCCCACACCCAGCCAGAGAAGCTTCCTCCTGTAGCATATATCCATGACAGAGCTCCCTCTCAGGACCCCTGTTCCTGGAAATCCACATATCAGAGGCCCGACACTCGCCACCAGCTAAAATAACCATGACCTGTGGGTCTTAGAGCTGCCTACTGATCTGTGTCCATGCCTACAGTGGACAAGCCTCTCACAAGAATCGCGGCCACCAAATGTTGCAAATAATGTTGGGGAAGAAAAGTATAAGAATTGGAAGAAGGCTACTGTGGTGACCCCAGAGGCATCAAGCACCCCCACCCCCCTCCCCCCATCCTCCACACACACACACACACACACACACACACACACACACACACACACACACACACACACACCAACCAACCATTGGATTATGAGCAAATATTCAATGATATTATCCCGCCTTTTAGCCTCTTGACACCATTGGATTATGAGCAAATATTCAATGATATTATCCTGCCTTTTAGCCTCTTGACACCTAACCAGAACACCCTCAATTTGATGATCCAATGGAATTGTAATGGATACCACTGTCACTGGGCAGAACTGCAACAGTTAATTTCCTTTTATTCTACAGTCTGCATCACCCCACAAGAAACTTATTTGACTGATGACCATTCCCTAATGCCTTGTGGTTACTGTGCATTCTGTCAGAATTGTACTGGTGCCGGGAGGGCAGCTAAACTAGCCTGTTTATTGGTTCGCACAGATGCCATCAACGAGTGTATTCTCCTCCGTAACACATTGGAAGTAATAGCAGTGTGAGTGCAAACTACCCCAGTGATCACTGTTTGTAACATTTATGTACTTTGTGGCAGGGCACTTACTTCCCTTGAGATGACCACCTTAATCCAAAATGCCCCTGCCCTTTCTCCTACTTGAGGAGAAGTATCACTTCCGTCTGGGAGAGGCCATCTGATTGATCAGCTTTTGTTTGATCCGTGCCTCCTCAGTAATGGTACTCCTACCCATTTCAGTGTCCTTTGTGGCACCTTTTCATCTATCGACCTTACAATCTCTTTCCCCCAATCTCTCATGGCTTCACTACTTTGGTTGCTCCAGAATGACCTTTGCAACATCGACCATTTACCAGTGATACTGTCACTTCTTTGTCAGTGTGAGATGGGCCAATTACCATGATGGACCCTTTGAAGAGAAAAGTGGCTCTGCTGTCACTTCTGTCTCCTCTCTGTTAATTGCATTGACAAGGTTGTGGGTGACATCTCTGATGCAATCCTTGCACCTCTGGAACTGATATTCCTCTTTCTACTGGCACACTCCAAGGCCAGTCTCTCCTGCAATGGACCAAAGACATTACAAGAGCTATTTAGGAGTGGTGTGGGGCCCTGCAATGTCTCAAGCAGCATCATTCACAGGCTGGCATGCTCACTTTTAAGCAATGTCACACTAGGGATCGCAAATTAAGCTCAGAAGGAAGGAATTCTAGGAACACTATGTCTCTTCCTTGGAAATGTGTGCCTCTTCCCCCCCAGGTATGGTGCATACTCTGTAGCCTTCTGGGCGGCGAAAGATTAACACCTTTTCCAGGTCTTCGTCCTTTAGGGTGGTTATTATACTGATGTGTCGGTTCTTACTGAACACCTTGTGACCCACTTTACAATAGAATTGATGACCCCTTCTTACCCTGCTACCTTTCTAACCCAGAAATGATAAGTTGAAGTCATCCCCACCAACAGGTGACACATATCATGAACCTTTGACTGACTGGGAACTGATGTAGGCTCTTGACTCGTCTTGCAGTATGGCCCCAGGCCTTGGTTGACTGCATTGTCAGGTGATCTAACATCTGAATGTTACTTGAAAGCCATCTACTGAGAGTTTTCAGTGATTTCTGGCTTGAAAATGTTTTCCCTTTTCAGTAGCAAGATATTATCATTGCCCCAAACCTTAAGGCAGGAAAAAAACCCGACGTCTGTTGAGAGCTACCAATGTGCTCTGCAATCTGCTTGAAAGCATGGTTGCCCACTGATTAAGCTGTGTTCTTGAATCTCAGGGCCTTTCGTCCCTCTATCAGTGACTATCCAACTGCCTATCTGGTTAGGTTGGAAATGGGAGACCATTCTTTTTCTAAATGCCTACTCTTCATCGCAGTCTACATAAGGTTCATGATTTTCCTATGCGCCATGACATTTTATTTAACCTCCATCAGTGGGACGTTCAAGGCTAGCTACTGATTTGTAATTATCAGTTTTTACCCCGCTGGTTGTTCTGGGTTTGAGTTGGCACTTCACTCAGCTCTCGGCAGGTCCAAGAGAACAGCAAACACTGTGCTGAGTGTCAGTCTTCCCCATTGCAATCAGTGGGCTAGTGACCTCTGCTGGGCCACTGGTCACTTCCACTCTAATTGTTGGTTATTTTGTATTTGCTACAGCTCCTACTCCATAGCCAGTTCCAAGGCACCATTTGCAGGGCCTCTGATTGGACCCTTTGCCGTGGTTTCCACTTATCTCCTGCAAAAATGCAGGTCATGCATTTCTGTTGTCTTACCACAAACTGGTCTGATCCAGAACTCTACATAGATACCCAGCACTTGACTAGGCTGCCCCATATTCATCAACTAAAGACTAGCTGAATGCAAAAGCTTAACACACTATGCTTAATTGTCCACACCTCTTGGTGTGTGATTCGCATTACCCTTCTGTGTATTTACCAGTCTCTGGTCTCATCTTGACTAAACTACATTTGCCAGGTTTATGGGTCAGTGGTACCTTCAGCTTTGAAATGGCCAGACCCAGGTCAGATGGGCTGCTGGTGCCTTCTGGACTAATCCTGTAGCGAGTCTCCATGCTGAAGCAGGACTCTTCCCTCTTCAGTGCTGGCAGCTTCAACTGTTGCTCATTTAATTAGTCACCATCCAGCAATTTCTTTGTCATCAAACTTAGCACATATTTTTTTTTATGCACAAGTGACATTGACCCCCTGACACCTGTCCTTTGGTGGGGTTACCAGTTGGAATGCACCTCGCAGCCCTCTTCTGGGATCTCTGCTTAACCTCCTCAGAGACACACAGAACAGTGTCACGAAGCATCTTCCTCCTGCTGAGGGATGCTTAGCAGGCAGTACAATGACTTGGGGGGTGATCTGTACCTGTTTCCTGGTGCTATGGCCTTGGCTCCAAGCAGTTGTGCAGTTCATTCCATTACAGTTCCTCCTTCCAAGAAAAATCTGGTCTGCAAATTTCCGTGGAAAACTGTCTGTAACAGAAGCACTGGTTTGTTTACAATTTTTTTTACACTTGCTGTCCCATTCTTCACTCAAGTGATACTATTTACACAACCACCAAGTCTCTATGTTCTTATTTGCACTATTTTCACTTCAACTCATTTAGTCCTGTTAGCAGCTGCACCATTTCATATCATGGGGAAGGGTTGGGACAAGGAAGGCATTTTAACCCACTTACAATTTGCATCTTGAAATACGTATCTTCCACATTCTCATATTATATACACCATATACCTATAATAAATTGAATAAAATTCTCACATATAACATTAAGTCACATATTGCATTTACACAGACAGTATTACATCCTCTCTGGCACAAAAAAGTACTATCAGGCACTCTGTGCCTTGTACACTTCTCTTTTCACTACCTTATATGCATACTATCATGTTAGGCTGGTATTACACTATCAAATTTCTTTGCCAAAGATTTGATCAAAGATATGATGAAATATTTGTCAAATTTATTTGGCAAAAATCTTTGATGTGGTGCTAAAATGGGATATTACACTGTCATCATATTTTTCGTCAAACTCCAAGATGGCTGACAACAACAACTTGTTATTAACCACAGCAGTTGCATGTACCACAATTGCAATGTGTGCACATGTGGAAGAGAAGCGGGGGAAACAAAGGAAACGTACCTGGGTGAAGCCGTGGGTTTTACGGTGAGACGTAAAAGCATTCAACAAAACTTGTTGTGTGAGCTTGTAGTGGAGGACGTCAAGTCGTACGTAAATTCATTAAGAATGGATGAGCATAAATTTCAGTATTTGCTCAATGAAGTGAATCCTCATATCACAAAGCACAATACTCACTTAAGAACTGCTATATCTGCAGAAAACAGACTCACTGTAGCACCAAGATTCCTTGCTATGGGAGAGAGTGGGGTTAGGTTATGTCTCCAATCTCCTTAATGTGTTTTTGTATTCAGAGTGCCTCACATTGTAAAACGCCTCATCAGCTTCATACATCTCTCTTAATTTTGTAGTTGTCGGTACACACCAATTGTATTTACCGGCCATGTTTATAAACACACTACAGATGACAGAATGCTGCAGCGATGCTAGCACTCCATGTGGTAACATGTCACATTGCAGTGAACAGAAGACAAGTGACTTTTATGATCAAATCTGCAGTGAAGCCCTAGTTTTGATCAAATTTATTTCATGACAGACAAGATTTGACAAAGTGCCCTATTACACCATCAAAATTCTTTGACAAAAATATTTGACATATCAACTTGGACAAAGAAATTTGATAGTGTAATACCGACCTTACCTTGTAGTATGATGTGACAAATAAAGAAAACTGTCTGCGAAAGGAAGGAAGTCAGTGGCAGCATTATTGTTGCATTCTCAGTTGTATCGATCAGGAAGAACCCTGAACACAACTATTGCACCTTTCATTCTCACAGTACATCAGTAAACACCCATAATACTTCATCATCAAATTCCTCATGATACTTCATAACGAAGCTCAACATCCGAACTGACAGCTCTCTCGCATTCTGAGAGAATAGTAGTAGTCCAGTGGCCCCACTTCACCAATCTGTCAGATGCCACAGACTTACTTCCTGGGTCATAGTCGCATTTTAACTACCCTCCCATGCCCATAATACACCTTTGAAAAACTTCATTATATATTCTCTAATACCTTACATGTTCTCCCATAACAACTAATTTCTACAGACATTGCTGTCAGATTTACTCCTATTATGTGCAGTGTATCCTGGCTGAGTTGGAGTAGTTTTGATATTGTCATCATGTTTAACAATCATCTCACATCATATTGTTACTTTGGGTCAGTGTTGCACAGCGTAAAGATGGGAAATCTGAACAATTCGATCCCATTGTAACACTCGGACCATGCTGAGCTACCACTGATTACATCTATCTTATTATCTACCTTCTATCTGGTAATCAAACCACATTCACAACTCAGTTTCCCACATCTAAGCCATGTGTACTCCTGGCCTTGCCTTGTGTAATACTTCTTTTTTCATGGCAAACCCAACAAATTACCTTGTGAAACTTTTTGCACAGGACTGTGTGCCCTGGTAAATAACATCGAGTACATGTCACAAGTGTTAAAGGCTTGGCTGTCAACCATTACTAAACACGACTGAGTCAGAAATGGACATAGTGGAAAATAGAGATACAAGGATATAAAGATACCAGAATATAAGGCTCCCTCTAGTAAAATTTGAAGCCTGAGCTGCTACTTACATATGTTGCTGGCATAGTTGAGTCACCATTTGCAGACTTCTATTATCAGAATGAAGCATACCTTCTTCCTCTCCAGACTATCCCACTTTTTACTTCAGAATGTAGCAGATAACAAGTAGCTTCAGAGAAATAAGAGAGAAATGTAAAACAAGTACTTATTAATTCAGTCAGCTTTGGCAGTCATTCAGGTATACCCAGTCATCTGGTGCTGTTTAGCATCGACTCATAATATTCGAACTTGTAGCAGTGGGCTTTGTAGACACAGCATGTGAAGTACACACGCTGCCGAGAAGGTGGTGTTGAGCTGGCGTAGCCAGCATGCTGGAAGGCGAATTGGTGGTGGCAACCAATGCATCACAGTTGGCTCTTTGCAGTGTGAGGCAGTCGACGACGGTGATGAGCCCAACTCTGAACCAAAGGCTGAAGAGCAGCTGTGGGTAGCTGGCAGATTGCTGGTAGGTGATCTGTTCAAGCCCTGGTCATGGGACAGCAGCAAGTACATTGGCGAGCAGTTTGTTGAGATGGCAGCACTGTTGGCTTCCAGAGGTCGGGCAGTCAGGCTGTGGTCCCTGGTTCACACTTGGGGATGGCAGTGGTGGTGGCAACATCATTACGGTGAAGACTCAAAGGCTGCAGCTGATGCAGACTGGGCACAGCTATGTTGCCCAGCTGGCTGATGACAACAGTTAGTCCGGGAGGGATGTAAATGTCGCTGCTACTGGCTGACATTACGTAAGTGTCCACTCTTGGGTGTCACGTGGAAATGGTCTGGTACAGAGGCAGTGACCAAACTGGGTGTCATCAGACATAAGTAGCTTTCTGAAGGCTGGCACTGGGGCACTGACACACAGAATAATGTTATGGAAGCATTTTGCTGCTGCTGCTTGAGGGGTGTGAGCGGGCTGGGCGATGACCAGTGGTGGTCGATGCTTATTTCTTGTGCTTCATCCCTGACTCCAGGCACTGTGCAGTTCATCCTATTACACTACCTGTGGGGCCAAGGTGGGTGGTGTTGTTTTAACTGCTTTTAGATGCAATTTGCCTTTTTCTGCTGAACCCTATTTTTCATTTTAGGGGTAGCACACTACTGAATAGTGGTTGCTCTTTAATGGCTTGACTATAATGGATCAGGAGTGGGGCGGCTATGGGTGAGGCTGCTGCTGTCATATGCAGAGCCCCAGGGACTCTGCCCCCTCCCCCACCCCCTCTGCTCCCTTACCTATTTCTCTGATGTTGTTTTTATAATTGTGTTTGTAATAAATCATAGTGGTCCAGCTGATGTACATTACATTTCTCCTTCTCGCTTGTTCTGTATCTCCGGACTAGAAGGAATTCTTCATCCTCAACCAGCTTGGTGTGGGTCGGATACAGGTGTTGTTTCTCATGTCATGGATAAGTCGTGGGGACCTCATGTCTGCTCTGACCTGTGTACTGGCCTAACCTATGTATTTCTCCACACACAGATCATTTCTCAGCTCTGACACCAGACATCAGTGCTACCGTCAATGCTTTGAATTAACTCCTCCTGTGTACTTTCATCATCAGAACATGTTTCTGACGGATGTCACTAACTCATGATGAACTACCCATGGACCAAGGGTGCTAATTTTGTTGTTTAGCCCTTAACCCCCAACCAAATTTATTTAGACCAGGTGAATATCTCCAATCATTACTTAATTATGTATAAGGAATGTTGCAAAATTCTTCACCACGTCATCATAAAGGCAAAAACAATGTACTGTGAGAAAAGATACAAAACATTGAAGGCAAGGCAAGGATAATTTAGAGAATCATTAGGCATGAAATGAATAATCTTAAATGTTGTTTAAATTTGCGAGCACAATGGCTGGGAGACAAAGGATAATGGAATTCTTGTCATTTGCTAGTAAATTCAATTAATTTTTGCCAGCAATACCTGGAAGGGTTGGGGGATTACCGTCAAAGGCAAATCCATTAGATTTACTGAGACCTGCACTGCGTACCTCATAACCAGACATCAATTTTGCCAAACAATCTTTTAGAAAGTTGCAGTAACTCTTCTGGCTGTGATTATATCGGACTGAAAATACTAATATTTTGTGCTGACTTGGTAGTGACACTCTTGTATTAGTATACCTTTATAACAGGTTGTTGTGTCAAGTGTTATAAATGGACAAACCTTATCATCTATTTTTTAAGTATTTGTTTGATGGGTTACTGTGGGTATGTCTGTCCAGCCGTTTAGTAAGTGTGTTGGTAATATATTGTGGTAATAAAACATAATAGAAATGTCTTCCAAAAGATGTAAAGCTGAGATTTCTCAGAAGAAAATTAGTAACTCTTAAATCTTTTGCAGTGACACTCATATATATTGAATCTTATTTTAATTGCTGCTGTGAAAAAATCCAGCTTGTACAAATAGTCCATTTTGTTTATTTTAATTTTTCAGATATCTGTTGTCATACCAGATACTTTATCAGTTCCAAGTTCAATTGTAGATGCACTGTTGGAAGACTGTGCTTACTACAGAATTTTTGCTGTACCTGCAGTGGAGCTTATCAACAGAAACTTTCTGGATGCTTTTGTAAGAAGAGGTATTTTTCAACCCTTATTATGTGAATAATTTTACATACCTAATTAATTCTTTATCTTAGAATATTCTTATGCATGGTATTGGCACTGATGGCTGTAGTGAAGTGTCGTGACATGGACTCTACAACCCTCTGAAAAGCTTGTTGAGCCGTCTTGATCGGTGACCACTCAACTACTGACCACAACTCTCAGAGATTGGTCAGTGCTGGGTCTAAGGCATGTTCATATTTGACCAGTGGCATTCTGAATGTACTCATTAATGTTAAGATCAAGTGACTAGAGTGCCACACAAGCATCCTCAAGTGAGCAGAGTGTTTCTCAGACTATTCTTACCCAACTTGGGAGCAATGATGTGGAGCAGTGTCTTGCTCATGACTTACCAAGGGCACACATTTTCATTACCTGCCTGAATCTGTTCAACTTTGTTACTGGAATTATCTTTGTTTCTGTGAAAATACTTTCACAACAGTGATGAGCATTCACCAAAACATAGTAATGCCAAAGAACCCTGTAATTTTTGGGCACCTATGTAGAGATGCAAAACTACTATGAATTGGTTGCTGTTGCTGTAGGGACAGCTGAGCATAGGGTTGTTGGGCTGCTTTTCTGTTGCAAAATTCAGTGAACCCATAGACAAGATGCATATTGGGCAATTCTTCATCTGTGAACCTGTGTATTGCTGTTAATGTGCAACTGACACTGCTGGCCACAAGTGAATGGAACAAGTTTGTTTCAAAACAACGCACACTGTGTATACCATTGACATTGACACTGTTTTGCAGATATTTTGAATGCAATATTGGTACAAGGAGTAAGAGATCAGATAAAATGAAATTGCTGTGTAAAGAGACGCTGGAGACCATGAGTCCCTTGTCTCAAAATGCTTGGAAAATAATTCTGTACAACCTTCAAAAGTTTGTCGAAGTGCTGATTCACTCTGTGTATGTACTAGTATGACTTACAGTGTTGCGTAACTATGACTTTAACCTGCTTATCCACAACATCTGTAATTTATGTGCTTCCTTTATTTTATTTAGTAGCTTTGTGATATATTTTTAAATGTTTAAAGACTATTTTGATGAAAATGTGTGTAATTTTGAAAAGTAAATGTAAATGACTCGATGTAAAGACAACATATTGCTATTAATCAGGTTGTTATTTACAAACCTGTTTACCATTGAGTTCGGCCGATGAAAACTTCTTGTGTATGACCTGAGTAAATTCCCAAAATGAGCAGTTTTGAGGATGCTTTGCTACTCTGACTGCTTTAGCATGTCACAGTTGGTGCAGTCTTTACCTTCCATGTGCCGTACACACACCCTATTCAGTAACTCTTGGGTGTTGAATAATGAACGTCAGTACATACTGTGAACATACAATGTTACTTCCTTCTAAAATGCTGAACTAAACATCTGACTCTGCTATTTGAGCTATAGTTTAGACACTGCAAGAATTTATTTCTGAGCAATTGCTTGTCTTCAGAGCCATTTAGCTTAGATACCTACAAAAATGTCATTATCAATTTCATTTCTTCCTTTCATGCTACTGCAGTACAGAAATCCTAAAGACTACTATAATGTTTATAACTTAAACAACAACCAGCCACAAGTTGCATTTAAACCTTATGACTGTACTGCAGCCATGATTTTCAACATGTTTACTTTTGATAAGGTAGTCTTTAAGTATATTATTATTGTTGTTGTTGTTGTTGTTTGGATGCAAAGAACAACACATAAATACTTTCCCTATGCTATTAGTTTACACCATTAACAAATATTTTCATCAGGCAAGTACAACTAACCAGTTAACAAATACAGTGTCTAAATTTTGCTTTTGGATGTTGCAAACATACATTAGGCATCTTTTCACTTGTATGCAAATTAGCTGATTTGCCCATTGTCTTATGCATAAGCTGTTTTGTAGACAAATACAATACAATGCACTGCAGTGCAATACAACACAGTAGTATTACAGGAAACAAGATCTCCTAAAAACTAGTTAAATTGAGCGGGCATTGTGTGTGATTTTACTAATTATCACCTCATGCTCATTTGATGCGTAAGTATGATAGCTAGTGCCTCTAAACCTTTTTCTTAAATGCTAGTAGGTGGGTTGGGGGAAGGGGGGTGGGTGGAGAAGCAGCCTTCTGCCTCACTTGAATAGTGAAGTATTCTGTTAAATAAAATCCTTTAATGAATGTGCCATAGTTATGGACTATTTTGAAATAGTACTGTTTAGATTGTACAGTGTATTTTTACTCATTACATAAGTGTCATGTTTTGGGCTACTGCCATCATCAGATCCAAACAGGTATGCAAGTAGTACTGGTGCACAGAGGAAGCAAGTACTCACACGTTACACATAATCAGAACTGAAATTGGCAGTTTTTAGCACTTGCGATGAACTGGTGACTGCTTCAGCACAATGTTTCTAAACAAAAAAATTGACAGCACAAGTCAGTATCAATTATTAATGAAACTAATTTTGGTACTGTAAACAGTGTTGTTTGATTACTAACGTTGACAATGGTGAGAGAGAAACGGTAGTGGTTTAAATATCTGAACTATTTTCAATTCAGAATTTGGAGCCGCACATTAAGAAAATATTTACGGGTAATGCTTTCAGTGTATGTCCAGCAGACAACAGAGCATGCCTGCAAACATTTTTACCTCAGCTACTGTACAAACAAATGTCAGTATAATATATTTTCTTTAACAAGTTTTTGTCACCCATCGCAAGCTTTACAGTTTTCAGAAGGCTATAGTGTAGTCCTAGATTCTTCATTTAATACTGATCCTTGAAACATTTTAAGTAGACATTCCTGCATTTTCTCAGTCTCCTGCCAATGAATCAAAGTATGCTACCTGCTTTACTTAAGATTGAGTCTATGTGAGCATTCCATTTCATATCCATACAAATTCCTACTCTCATGCATTTGTGAGAGTTGGCTGATGCCAACTGTGACTGATATTGCAATTATACGATACTACTATTCTGTGTTTTGTGAAGTGCACAGTTTTCCATTTCTGTACCGTTAACACAAGTTGTGAATCTTTAAAACACTTCAAAGCCTTATCCAGATCGGACTGGATATTTGTGCAGTTTTTTTCTGGGCATACATTACAGGCAATGGCAAATGCATCACTTGCAAAGATGGTGGGGTTACAATTACTGTTGTACACCTGGTCATTTACATAGCAGACTGGTCACTAACTTTACCTTTGAAAGCTGTAAATTTATGAAATTTATTTGAAGAGAACCACACTGTTTAGAGACTAACATTATCATCACTGAAGTAACATTTTTATGTCATTAGCAAAGAAACATTTATTTTAAAACTAACATCACTAAACATTTCATTACATAACAAGAAATAAGAAGCCACTGTAATGTCCTTTTGCAAGTGTTCATTTTTGCTGTAAGCTGTTTCAGTTCTTGCTGATATCTGGTGAGTGCAGTTCATGTAAGTTCAATTAAATGTTCATCTGTTAGTTTAAGTGATATATAGATTTAGTGATTTAAGTGCAGAGTACAGTGATTCACGTACAAGAGATCCCAAAAATGTAAGTCTCTTGGCACAATCTTTGGTTGGAGGTATTTTTCTCCTGCATTTCTAAAATTCAATAGCTGAACTAGTATGTGGACCTCTTGCAGTTCCAATACCTCCAACTGTATTGCTGCTGAATCCTTTGTAATTGGCAGTGGAGTGAACTGCTAACTACTCACAACACCAATGGAAAAATGGATTTTGAATGAACTTTCTTCTGACAGTGCAACACTGTTGTGTAATGGAATTAGCATGGGACGCCATGTATGACATACTTTCTGAAGCTATTACTTAGTACTTGGAGAAATCTCTTCCCTCAGTGAACTATGAAGTGGTTATGCCTTAAGCAAAACAATGAATCCTACCCAGTCCCAAGCATTATTTTTTTGCAAGAATTTGATGACACACCTGTCTTGTTAACACGCCATGAGAGCCTGAACATGGTACGGGGTTTAATTTTTCACAGGGACATAATATTGCGGACAGGAAAGTATTTACGTGAAAACTCGGACAAGTGAGTGTTTTCCTTCCATGCATCATATACAGTGTCCTGCCAAATGAGGTTTATGCCAGAGCATTCATTCTCACTTTTCAATGTGTTTTGTTTCCTGAGAAAGTTAAAACCTTTGTTACCATTGTGATATAAAGCCGTATTTCCTACATCTGATTCTATGCTTTACATATCAATGATTTTGGTGTATGCCATCCCTTTGTACAAAAAACTGAATTTGTGGTAACTAGTCAGCTGCTTCATGAAAATTTACCATGTGAGGAATCACTATTCTGTGTCAAGTGCAGCTGTGACTTCTCCCCTCAATTTTCAATGAATGATCCCTTAATTAAGAAACTTAAAGTCTCCAATCACCTCTTGTATTTTGAAGTGCGGAAAAAGTATGATCACATCCTTCCCATCCCAGTTATACTGCATTTTGCCACTACTATGGCCATGTCATTAGCAGTGCAAGTACTACTACCTCCTTTCACCCAAAATTGACTTCTGTAAGTCAAGCAAATATATTAGCGTTTGGGGGAGATACATCATACCTTCTTGTGGTTCGTGCAGCACTGTCTTCAATTACCTATCCCTGCATCTAGCCATACAGGCCGCATCCTCTGGAAATAACCTTCTTCCTGGCAATTTACAGGCTTATGACGTGACACCTGCCAGTGGCTGAAGAACTTGTGGACTGTGGGTCCCAGAACTGCCCACTCCTCTTCCGTTCCTAGCCCTCACAGCAAGTAAGCACTTTCAAGAAACCCAACTCTGTAAAGTAGTTAGGGAGGAAAAGAAGACCGCAGAGGTCTTCCCTGTTGATCCCAGAGGCACCAGATCCTTCCATGCCATCAGACTCAGAATCTATACTTGTTGATGATGATCCACCTCCATCAGTGACAGAAAGTGATCCTGGGGTGTGACAACTTGTTTCTTCAGTCTCTCATGTGCACTTTGGCCTGCAGACCAACCTAACCCATACAGTTTTGCTTCTCATTGAGGTATTTCTCATGTCTGATATCTTGATTTATCTCTGCTTCATACTATCACAATTTGATCAAATCAAATTCTTAACTTATTTCAGTAACTCTGGATAAGCTACCCTATGAACGAGAACCTGATGAATGCACTGCTGTTGTAGAACTATTAACACTCTCTTTAACTAAAGGTAGAGCATTATCCACAGTTAGGTTGATAAGAAAGCTTATTTTAGATATTCTTGCTTTATAGAAAGAACTGTATTGTACACTGAATTCTAGTTCCATGCTTTGTAACATGTTCTGGCTGAAAGCTTATGTGATAGTGGACATTTTGTTGTACCCATCTGCAACTCAAAATAACTGGTATATGGTAAGTAGTAGTCTATCATTTTCATAATATTGTAGTATTTTTTTTTATTCTTTGTGGTACTGTCATCAGACTAGAGGAATCACTTACTCAGAACAGCTAGCAGTTTTCATTACCTTTCATACTACAATTCTTTATTTTTTGTTAAGTACTTTATGAGCAGTACACAAACCTCAGAAACTTGTTCCTTAGCATTCATTTTATTAAATTTGTGTACACAATTGACCCCAGAACTAGAGTAGGTTCACATACTTTGCAGCCTTGTAGTAAGACTCAAAATCAGTAGTATTCTGATCCTATAGGAACTGTCAAGTACATGTAAGCCTCAAAATCAGTGGTATCCTAATCCTATAGGCTCATACACAACCATCCACAGAAGAATACTCCCTAAACAGCCATCAATCTACACAGTAATAGTGTCATTCTTTATCCTTCAGTCCACCTACCTGGTACCAAATTCATTACGCAGTTTATATATAAGGGTATAGTATCCTGCTTAATCGTTATCTGCCACTCTACTTTCCTCTTTCCTCGTATATCTTAAGGTAATTTACTGCTATTTTATTCACAGGCAGTGGAATACATGGTAGTGATCACTGATGATATGCACAATAGCAAGCTACCAGTGCTGACATCAGAGTGAACCCAACCAGAGCCCAGTAGCCCACGATTGCCATAACATATTATGTTGTAATCATGTTTACAAGTGCAAACAAGGTTGTTTACGGCAGTGTGAATTTTTTACTGAATGGCGATTGAGTAGAGTTACGCCGTAACTATCATTGTGTTGAGGGATCTTTCAGAGTAAGCTTTCATGCAACAAATAATGGTTTTCTGCTTGAGTGCCTGTTTTACTACACACAAGTTAGTAAGTTAGGAATTAAGTTTCATATATTTCCTAAAAACAATGAGATGAAACGAAAAAAGATAAATGCTTGTAAATGTGCAGATTAGTTTTCAGTTGAAAATATTTGTGTCTGATCAATACATTTCGCTGATTTGGATTATAAATGGAATTTGAAAAGTGAACTGACAAATATTCCTTTGAAATGCAAGTTGAAGACTGATGCTGTTCCACTCTAAATCTAACATCCTCTGGTGCCGATTTAGGGCATAGTAATGAGCTTAATAAAGACAAACATATTCGGGCACGAAAACAAAGCTGCTGTAAAGAAATAGAAGATACTTTACAGGTAAATATATTACTAGTTAATGAAGAAATAACTGCTAGACAAAACTTTAACTGTGAAAACAAGCACTACTGTCAGTGCAACAATGCATGCATACACCAACAATTAGAAATTATGGAAATGGAAATAACAATATTACGAAAAGGAAAGTTGCGACTCACTATGTAATGGAGATGCTGAATCGTAGATAAGCACAGCAAAAAGACTGTCACAAATAAGCTTTCGGCCAACAAGACCTTTGTCAAACACACACACACACACACACACACACACACACACACACACACACGACTGTAGTCTCTGGCAGCTGAAGCCACATAGAATAGAATAGAAATAAAATACCTTAGGCAGAGGAGCGTCTCCCACGTTGTAGTGCTGGGTTGCTGAAATTAAAACAGGTTCGAAAAGTGATTCAGGGCTATTTTTTTGACTGTTGACAACAAGTACTTATGAAACGACAGTGTACTAAGTGGTCATCTGAAGGTATTGCAAAGGCTCCAACTTTACATTGTGTACCTTATAAAGCACTACCTTTTATTAGGAATGTATTGAAACACCCTCTTCCTAGTGAAGATACTATAAAAAGAAGACTCTGGCCGTGTAGCAGTCCACCAAATTTTATTGATTTAAGCTGTAGTGTTTCGAAAATTAAACATTATTAACAAAATTTGAATGAAACATAGCTCGTAGCTTTGATGAAATTGAAGTATCCAGTGATTTATATTTTGACCAGGAAGAGAGAAAAAAGAATGACAAGAAGAAACTGACCAACACATTTGTTAAAAAAGGAAAAAAGAAAGAAAACCTACTAATATAGAGCTTAATAATAATAACAATAATATTACACTAAAACATGGAAAGTCTTGATTACAGTGACACCTGTGTATGAATTGAATTGAATGTGTGTGGTGTATGCCTATAAACTTCAATGCAGTGCAGCAAGGCGAGAGGGTTCATGGTGACATCACAGCTCACAATCCGTGTCCACCTGACCCCTATGTGTATTCTGGTGTCTGTGATTTTGTTTAGAATCTGTACATGGTTACTAAGCTTCCTCAGCAATTGGGTCATAAGCGTACTCCTCTGTACATTACCCCAAATAGCCACCTATATTTATTGCCAATGTACTATGCTGCTTTTGGTTCTGAATGTCCTTACTTAGACTTGATCAGGATCTGGGCTGAAAGTAAGCACGTCAATTGCTATATGTACTGTATATGGGTACATCTTCATTTCTTCCCCCATTCAACATATCACTGGTAATGATCAGCACTCATTAAGATGGTTCTCCAAACAAAATAACTGATTTTTGTTAAATTATTTAATGTTGACACAAATTTTGTTACTCAGAATAGATACGGCACAAACATGAAGGTGCGAGGTATATCGTGAACCGCTATAAGTAATTGCTGCCTATAAGAACATATTTGTATATATTGTTTTCAGGAAGTGCCTGCAAGAGAATGAGAGAGACATTAATGGCAGTATTTTTACCACGTTATTGTCTTGCATTTTATTATTTTAGTTACTAATATGACCTTTCTCGTGTTTTGGTAACTTAGCATAATTGTAGATAGGAATTTGCATCAGTTAAATTCAGGTAAAATAACTACATATGATTTAAAATAAATAAATAAATAAATGTATAAGAAAATAATCGAAGGAGCTGTAATTCATAGAAAACAGGTTAGTTGGAGAATAAGAAACTCTTATACAGATTTCCGTCAGAGGTTCGAGTCCTCCCTCGGGCACGGGTGTGTGTAGCGTAAGTTAGTTTAAGTTAAATTAAGTAGTGTGCAGGCTTAGGGACTGCTGACCTCAGCAGTTTGGTCGCATAAGACCTTACCACAAATTTCCAAATTCTTCTCATACAGAAATTGAAATATTAGTTACCCTGTGTAGTCGGATAAGTACACGGCTTCTCCTCACGTAAAAGACTCCTAATTTTCATTCCTGCGTGCCTGTGGCATCACGAAAGATATTGCAAATCTCTCTCGACAACCCTTATACCTCTGTTTGCTTAATGTATGTATGAGACTATCTACCATCTGCCTACCTGTCCTTTTGTATCTTTTTCATTTTCCGAAAATATCTGAAGTCACTAATGGACAGAAGACAAATTGCAAATTAAAATTTACAGCAATAACTCAATCTATACTTTCTGTAAGTAATCACTTTACTTATTGATACTCTAAGTAATGAGGGTTTAATCTTATGAAAATACTGTACTGTACATTCATACAAATTAACACCAAATGATTATAGGCACATTATTGCAAAATTGTTGGCTAAAACCTGTCAAATAAGTGTGCTACCAGTTTAATTGGAATCATTAATCAAATGCAGATAATTTTTCCCTTATATTTTGAATAATGAAAACCTCTGTCGATGGAGGCGTGTTAATATTTAGCACCTTGTTGAAATTCACATAAATTGCTAATATCTTCATCTAAAGTTGAGTAAGCGCAACACGGAGGCCAGTCTCATGTAAATGTTTATCTAGCATTGGAATATGTTGACTGGCACTCATGTCTAATGTTCATTTTCTTTCAATATTTAAAGTCTGTAAAATGTAAATGTCGTGTGACTAGGGCCTCCCGTTGGGTAGACCGTTTGCCAGGTGTAAGTCTTTCGATTTGATGCCACTTCGGCGACTTGCGTGTCAATGGGGATGAAATGATGATGATTAGGACAACACAACACCCAGTCCCTGAGTGGACTTCGACCCAGCCAGGAATCGAACCCAGGCCCTTAGGATTGACATTCTATAGCGCTGACCATTCAGCTACCAGGGGCGGACTTTAAAGGTTGTGATTAGTGGATTCACTACAAAATCGGATCGCACAGTTATGCCAAAATGTAACTCCCTTGATATTGTTACTATAATAGCTTCTGTTTCTGATATTTTATCAGCCACATCAATGATTTAAAGAACCTAATCATTGCTGCCATTGTGACAGTTGACTTGGATACATTGTGCAAGCCAACTGTAGATTTTGAGACGCCCTGTATTTTTAACGTGGAATATGTACTTTATGTCGTACTATTTAATTCAGCATTTTTCTTTTCTTGTGTGTCCACCAAAGACTTTTCAAAATTAATGCCTTGACCTTCAATAATTGCATTTAGTTTAGTTTTTAAATCTGTATTATTTGCAACAAACTGGGCATTAAATTGTTCCATAAGGGTTTTAAATAACTCTTTATCCATTGCTCAGTACTTTTCGTTAGTACAGGTATTCAATTGCATTAATAATAGACTTACAACTAACACAAGTATCTAGCACAATAGATACATAGATGTGATTCAGTTACTGTAAATTTTCAATTAGTGCTTAAAATAATCACATACAATATGTACATTTCTGGACATATTATGGCATTATACTTTTATGGAGAAGATATTGGCACCTGCTAAACCAGTACCAAGCTTCTGAAGATGACAAATTAATTTATCAAAACTGGTAAAACGTAATAAAAATTTATTTGCAACTGGTGACTGAAATATTGTGAAAAATTACTGCCATGAATAAAATAATACTTCGACGTTTTCATTGAACAAGTAACAAACTTTCGAATTTCAAAACCACCCTAAATTATGTCCTAATATAGACACCACCACCACCGCATCAGCAAAAATCAGTTTGGATTAAAAACAACTCACAAAACAATGCTTGCATGGATTCTGTTGTCATGATGCTGACAGGAAGCTGTAAAGATGTGATGGGTGAACTACACTACTAAGCTGTCATTGCTGCAGGTAGATAAGCTGCAGACATGATCACCATCAGCTGCTGGGGTGTCTTTGTAGCCTGCTGAAAGGATCATAGTACCCTTACAAGTTGCAGTTGACTATCTTCCAACTTGTAGACGTATTAAAATCTTCTTCAACATAATTGTAGTCAATGGATTTAATGATGGCTCATTGTCTACACAGTTATTCTTAATGCCTTTTCAGTACAGTGCTGGTGTTGACTTGCAAGTTGATACCATTGGTAAGGACAACAGCAATATATTTCACCGAAATTTTTCTTCAGAACTGTTACTCCTTCTTAATTTGTGTTTGCTTGATTCTACTCTTATCAATTCCTTCGCTTTTCCAGCTCAGAAATTTTCTGGCTCCTTTCACTTGGAGTGCCAGAATGTCGGTTGCTCAGAACTGTCGGTTGCCAGAATGATCTGATCTTTTGTTTGAACTGTGCACACTATGTGATCAAAAGTATCTGGACACCCCCTAAAACGTACGTTTTTCCTATTAGGTGCATTGTGCTGCCAGGTACTCCATATCAGTGACCTCATTAGTCATTAGACATTGTGAGAGAGCAGAATGGGGCCCTCTACAGAACTCACAGACTTCGAACATGGTCAGGTGATTGCATGTCACTTGTGTAGTATGTCTGTACGCCAGATTTCCACACTCCTAAAAATCCCTAGGTCCACTGTTTCCGATGTGACAGTGAAGTGAAAATGTGAAGGAATGTGTACAGCACAAAAGCATACAAACCAACCTCGTCTGTTGACTGATAGACCACTGACGGTTGAAGAGGGCTGTAATGTGTAATAGACATACATCTATCCAGACCATCGCACAGGAAGTCCAAACTGCATCGGAATCCTTTGCGAGTACTATGACAGGCAGGCAGGCAGGAGGTGAAAAAACTTGGATATCATGGTTAAGCGGCTGCTCATAAGCCACACATCATGCCAGTAAATGCCAAACTGTCTCACTTGGTGTAAAGAGCATAAACATTGGATGACTGATTAGTGAAAAAATGTTGTCTGGAGTGATGAATCACAGGACACAATGTGGAAGTCCGATGGCAGGGTGTGGGTGTGGCAAATGCCCAGTGAACGTCATCTGCCAGCGTGTGTAGTGCCAACAGTAAAATTCGGAGGTGGTGGCATTATGGTGTGGTCGTGTTTTTCATGCACCCCATGTTGTTTTGCATGGAACTATTACAGTACAGGCCTAAATTGATGTTTTAAGCACCTTCTTGCTTCCCACTGCTAAAGAGCAATTCAGGATGGCGATTGCATCCTTCAACTCGATCGAGCACCTGTTCATAATGCACGGCCTGTGGCAGAGTAGTTACATGAAAATAACATCCCTGTAATGGACTGGCCTGCACAGAGTCCTGATCTGAATCCTATAGAACACTTTTGGGATGTTTTGGAACGCCAACTTCGTGCCAGGCCTCACCGACCGACATTGATACCTCCCCTCAGTGCTGCACTCTGTGAAGAATGGGCTGCCATTCTCCCAGAAACCTTCCAGCACCTGATTAAATGTATGCCTGTGAGAGTGGAAGCCACCATCAAGGCTAAGGGTGGGCCAACACCATATTGAATTCCAGCATTAGTGATGGAGGGCACCACAAACTTGTAACTCATTTTCAGCCTGGTGTCCAGATACTTTTGGTCACATAGTGTATGTGCTATGATAAAATGTTATGATCACCACAGCTTATTTATTCTGATCTTCTATCTTTTACTTAAATGATCAATAACTCTATGAGTTTCTTCATCATTATGGATTTAGTACCTCTGCATCTTCTGTGCTGCTGGCTGAAATATTTACTCAGTTCTAGACCCCTACTGAATGATCCAAACTATATCTCCAGAAACCCTTGTATATTGACTTTTGTTCATAGTCAGAAACATTTTATAATAATTCGTGCTGATATATGTACTCCATATGACAGGACATGAATGACAGATCTCTAGAATCATAATGACAGTTGAACATATTCTATTGTTCTCATGACACAGAGCCATTGTCATGGTACTTTTTGCCCTATGGCATGTGGCACATCTCCATGCCGGGACGAGACTGCATAGAATAAACCGTCCAAAGAAGCTGGTATGAAGCATTATAATGCAGCTATTGTTGTCCCACCTTAAAGAAATGCTGCTGCATCAAGTATCATCAGAATACATGCATAGACCTAATGAGTCTTCCAAACAGAATGCAAATTTAAACTCACTATCCTAACTAAAACATATTTTTCTGATGCCAGTCATCATTTGTCAGTACTACAGTGTGCAAGACATCAGTTTACTAAAGTGATATGTTACACAACACTAACCTGCAGTACCTCTTCGAAAGAACCAAGTTGTTGCTGAGTCACATTCTACTTGTACTATGATTTGCTGTCCTGAAAATTTGACATATGTGCTCTGGCGTTCACTAGTGCATGTTTGTGCTTCGATCAGCATTGTCATTACCCAGTTAGTTTCTGGACCTAGTAAATTGTGCTGTTGGGTGTCAGCTTAGCATGTGCATTGCTCATTGGGTCAGGTGCTTATGTCTTCAGGTTCTATGATGATGCATTTAGTGCCTCATCCCATATGCCTATTTCTACATTTCGAGGTGTAGCAGGCAGTGAAAGACTTCCCTGTGTGTGTGTGTGTGTGTGTGTGTGTGTGTGTGTGTGTGTGTGTGTGTGTGTGGGGGGAGGGGAGGGGGTTGAAAGGAATCACTAATGATGTATGCTGCTTTGTATCAGAAACGATGCTCTTCGTAAATTGTGCTGTTGGGTGTCAGCTTAGCATGTGCATTGCTCATTGGGTCAGGTGCTTATGTCTTCAGGTTCTATGATGATGCATTTAATGCCTCATCCCATGTGCCTATTTCTACATTTCAAGGTGTAGCAGGCAGTGAAAGACTTCCCTGTGTGTGTGGTGGTTGGGGGGGGGGGGGGTTGAAAGGAATCATCAGTTGTGATTGTATGATGCTCCCCATGGCTGCTTTGTATCAGAAACGATGCTCTCTGTTTTGTGGGGCTATCTGAATTGATAAAGACTGCCAGTCAAACAGGACTCCCCCTGCGGGTTCAAGGGTTAGAATAGGGCTGAGGTATTCCTGGCTGTCATAAGAGGTGACTAAAAGGAGTCTCACTTGTTTTGGCCTTTATGTGATGGTCCTCCGTTGGGTTTGACCTCCATTTTTCCAAAGTTTCCCGAAGAGCGAGCCAATTGGCAAAGGGTGCCTTACATGGTGCATCATGTCCATCATGCGCTGAGACCTCTCACATCCTTCATCGACGTGGATCTGCACTTCTGCTCATTCTTCAGCTGTTGGGCGAGGTCACCCTCCTGGGTGCGTTTTCTGCGCTGATGATGATAATGGACCTGTTTGCTTGGTTGCACCTGATATCCAGCTAGTCCATTGTGGTGGAGCCACTATGTACCCTGTTGGCTGTAGCTCCCTGACCACACAGGGATCGCTCTGTTGATGCCTGTGCTGTTAACTCCCTACATATGCCAAGGAGTAGATGCCAGTCACCCCGGGGCTTCGGGACTCCCAGCAATGGCCATCCTGCCAGGTGGCCTTTGCTGCAGCCAGGTGGCACCCATGGGGAGGGCCCCTGGTCGGAGTGGGTGGCATCAGGGCAGATGACATCATCTCTTGCTAATGGTGAAACACCAGCTGTCTCTAAATGGTCAAGGTGTAACCTCAGTGCTAAACAATATGACCCCAAATCATTATCCTGCCCCCCCCCCCCCCCCCCCCCTCCCCCTGGCCACACCATGAGAGGAATGGCAGGCTAAGGATGGCAGCGAAGCATATTCACCCCGCTTCATAAGAGCTTAAATATGGTCCAGGGTATTACATTCCATGGGGACCTTCTTTTGCAGTCTGACGACGAGCTGCATGCCAACTTAGAATGCCGAGGTGTTAATTTTGTCTGCCACGTCTGTAGGGGTCTGAGAGACAATCAAGTTGCCACCGGTGCCTTCATATTGGCCTTTGAGGGTGACGCATTGCCCGAGAAGGTCAAGGTGATGGTCTACCGCTGTGATGTCAAGCCATATATCCCTCTCTTGATGCGGTTCTTTAAGTGCTGGAAGTTTGGCCATATGTCATCCCGCTGTACTTACAATGTCACATGTCAAGATTGTGGACATCCTTTGCATCCCAGCACTCCATGTGCCTCGCCTCCAATCTGTGTCAAAGGTAGAGAGCATCATTCCCCTTGCTCACCAGACTGCAAGATTTTACAGCAAGAAAGGAAAATCATGGAATATGAGACCCTGGACCGACTGACTTACACTGAGGCTACGGGGAAATTTAAGCACCTCCATCATGTGGCTATGACTTCCACTTACGCCACCGCTACGAGAACAATTGTAGCCCCATCAGTTCCACGAATTCCAGTCTGCTCTCAGAGCCAGAAGACTACATCCACCCCCTTGATGGTGGGGGGCACTTCCCTCCCTGTTGCTCCCGCACCACCTACCCCGGGGGCACTGCCCCCCCCCCCCCCCCCCCCAGCCATCGGGGATATCAGTCCCCACTTCTGCGCTGGAGAAGTGTAAGTCTTCTTCGGCTCCTCTTGCTAGGAAGGGGTCCCTTGGGTCACACTCTTCCCAGGTTTCTGCTAGTGAGAAAAATGACACCTGCCAGTGGCTGAAGTGCTCAGAAGCAGTTGGTTGTAGGGCTTCATGATCATCTTCAGTCCCTGAGACTGTATCAGTGAAGCCCTCTCAGCCAGAGAAACCCAAGGAGCAGCGAGAGAAACCCAAAAAGAAGACCCCAAAACAAATGGAATTGCAGTGGGACCCACACCACTGCTACCTACAAGCTCTGCATCTGAGGATGGGGTGTAGATTCTGGCGTCCACTGAGAATCCAGATTTCGCCAGACACAGTGGCTACAAACTGCTGAGGAAATAAGTCAGTGGTGGCAGGTGACCCTGAGGTGTAAAGGGCCTCATTGAATGTTCCATGCCTTCCCAGCCTCACGATCAGATTGTCCTCCAGTGGAATTGTGGTGATTTTTTCCACTACCTGGCTGAGCTATGGCAATGTTAAGCTGTACCTGGTTCCCGGCAATGCGGACTCCTGCCCTTTGTGGCTACAGGGGATATTACAAGAGCTGTGGCTAGTATAATAGAGTTTCAGGTGGAGTTTGTGTCTATGTCCTGAACTCGGTATGCCTGTGCCCCTTGAAACCTCTTTTGAAGCTGTGGCTGCTAGGATATGGATGACACAGGAAATAACAGTCTGCATTGTATATGGTGCAGTACCCCTGAATGTATTGGCTGCACTTATTGCTCAACTCCCTAGACTTTTCCTACTTTTGGGAGTAACCCCCCTGTACGGTGGCACTGTGCTTACTGGCCGAGACAGAGATGTCGAAACTTTACTGCCTCAGTTCGACCTCTGCCTCTTAAATACTGGGGCCGCCACAAATTTCAGTGTGGCTCATGGTAGTTACTCAGCCATTGATTTATCGCTTTGCAGCCCAGGACTTCTCCCATCTATCCTTTGGAGAGCACATGGCGACCTGTGTGGTAGTGACCAATTCATCATCTCTCTGTCACTCCCCTGGCATCATGCTCACAGACGCCTACCCAGATGGGCTTTCACCAAGGCAGACTGGGAAGCCTTCACCTCTGCTGTCTTCGTTGAATCTCCCCCACATGGTGCCATCGATGTTGTGGTTGAGCAGGTAACTATAATGATCATTTCTGTGGTGGAAAATTCAGTCCATCGTTCTTTGGGGTGCCCCCGCAAAAGTCGGTACCTTGGTGGTCGCTGGAAGTCGCTGAGGCAATTAAAGAGCGTGGGTGCTATACGTCACCTTCCAAAGTCTGGATAAAGATCAGACATGTTTTTGGGTATACCAGACCCCAACAGGTATCCCTGGCATTAACATGAATGGCTTATTATCTACCGACACAAACATGAGTGCCGAGCACTTTGCTGAGCACTATGCTCGAACCTCTGCATCGGATAATTATGCACCAGCCTTTTGCATTCTCAGACGGCAGATGGAAGGGAAAGTCCTCTCGTTCACTACACACCACAGGGAACCCTATAACCCCCCATTTACAGAATGGGAGCTCCTCAGTGCCCTTGCACATTGCCCAGACACTGTTCCTGGGCCAGATCAGATCCACAGTCAGATGCTTAAACATCTCTCATATGACTAAAAGTGTCATCTTCTCGTCATCCTCAACTGGTTCTGGTGCAATGGCGTCTTTCCATCGCAGTGGTGGGAGAGCACCATCATTCCGGTGCTCAAACACTGTCAAAAACCACTTGATGGGGATAGCTATCGGCCCATCGGCCTTACCAACGTTGTTTGTAAGTTGCTGGAAGGTATGGTGTGTCAGGGCTTGGGTCTGGGTCCTGGACTCAAGTGGCTTACTGGCTCCATGTCAGGGCAGCTTCCACCAGGGGCACTCTACCACTGATAATCTTGTGTCCCTCGAGTCTGCCATCTGAACAGTCTTTTCCAGATGCCAACACCTTGTTGCTGTCTTTTTTGATTTACAAAAAGCATCCAACTCCCAATTTTTATCCAGAATTTCCTATCGCTCCATACTTTGTGTGTCCAAGTCGGTGCCTCCCATGGTCCCTTTCGTATTCAGGAAAATGGCATTCCACAGGGCTCTGTATTGAGTGTCTCTCTATTTTTAGTGGTTATTAATGGTCTAGCAGCAGCTGTTGGGCTTTCAGTCTCACCTTGTCTGTACGCAGATGACTTCTGCATTTCGTACTGCTGCTCCAGGACTGGTGTTGTGGAGCGGCATCTACAGGGAGCCATTCACAAGGTACAGTCATGGGCTCTAGCCCACGGCTTGCAGTTTTCAGCATGCAATTCTGTCGGCGTCACACCATTCATCCAGAACCACTGTAGTGGAGACATATCGGTTCTTAGGACTGGTTTTCAATGCCCGATTGACTTGGGTATCTCACCTTCATCAGCTTAAGCGGAAGTGCTGTCAGTACCTCAATGCCCTCCACTGCCTGAGCAACACCATCTGGGGTGCAGATCGCTCTACGCTGCTGCAGCTCTACAGAGCCCTTGTTCAGTCCCGCCTTGACTATGGGAGTCTGGTTTGCGGTTCGGCGGCACCCTCAGTGTTGCGTTTACTCGACCCAGTGCACTGTTGTGGCATTCGACTAGCGACAGGAGCTTTTAGGACAAGTCAGGTGACTAGCGTCCTGGTGGAGGCTGGAGTCCCTCCATTGTAGGTTAGGTGTGCACAACTGCTGGCCAGTTACATTGAACATATTCATAGTTTTCCTGCGTATTCAAATTACTGTCTCCTTATCCCAACCACAGCAGTTCATCTCCCGTATTGGCGGCCCAGGTCAGGGCTTACAATTGCGGTTTGCGTCCAGTCCCTTCTGTCTGAACTGGAGTCCTTCTTGCTACCACCTCTCCTGGAGGTCCATTCATGTACACCTCCTTGGTGTACACCTAGGCTGCAGTTTCTTCTGGACTTTTCACATGGCCCTAAAGACTCCCGTTAACCCTTTGGCTCTCCGCTATCACTTCCTCTCGATTCTCGACATGTACCAGGGCCATGAAATGCTTTACAGTGACTGCTCAGTGGCTGATGGTCGCGTAGGCTTTGCATATGTTCGTGGAGGACATATTGGCTGACGCTCCTTGCCGATCGTTGCAGTGGTTTCACTGCAGAGCTGGCAGCCATATCCCATGCTCTTTAGCACATGCGCTTATGCCCTGGTGAGTAATTTCTCCTGTGTACTGACTCCGTGAGCAGCATATAAACTATTGACCATTCTTTGTTAGCGTCCATTCAGGAGTCCATCTGTGCTCTGGAATGGTTCCATCATTCAGTGGTGTTTGTATGGACCCCAGGACACGTCGGAATCCCAGGCAATGAACTTGCCAACAGGCTGGCAAACAGGCTACACAGAAGCCGCTTCTGGAGATGGGTGTCTCTGAAACTGACTTGCGTTCTGTCGTACGCTGCAGGGTTTTCTGGCTTTTGGAGATGGAATGGCATAACAGTACGCACAACAAACTGTGTGTCATTAAGGAGACTACAAACATGTGGAAGTTCTCCATGCGGGCCTCTCGCAGGGACTCTGTGGTTCTCTGCTGGCTCTGCATTGGCTAAGCTTGGGCGACCCGTGGCTACCTCCTGTGTCATGAAGACTCGCCTCAGTGTCGGTGTGGCGCCCGGTTGATAGTGGCCCTTATTCTGGTGCACTGCCCCACTTTGACTGCCCTGCAATGAAATCTTGGGTTACCGGACTCGTTGCTACTAATTTCATCTGACAACACCTCTTTGGCTTTATGTTTTATTCGTGAGGATAGGTTGTATCATTTGATCTAAGTTTTAGCGCATATCCTTTGTCCCTCTGTGACCTCCAGCCTAGTGCTTTCAGGGTGGAGGTTTTAATGTGTTGCAGAGTAGCTAGCTTCTCCTTTTTATTCTCATGGTCAGCCAGCCATGGTAATCTGCTCTCTTGTTTTGATCTCTTCTACATGTTTCTTGCATCTCTCTCTCTCTCTCTCTCTCTCTCTCTCTCTCTCTCTCTCTCTTTTTAAGTGTTTTTGCCCTTCTATCTTTCTTCCACCTGTGTTTTGTATGTCTCGATTACTTTACTCCCACCCTTGTGGAATTATATTAATTGGAACAAGGGATTGATGACCTAGCAGTTTGGGCCCTCCTCCTCTTTTAAACCATCCAACCAACAGGGCTGACTGCAAGGCTTTGGTGCAGAACTGAGGGGAGGGTCTGAATCCAGAGGCTTAGATGTTTCCACAACCATGTAGCCTTGACTTGAGCCACAGGGAGTGAGGTATTGGGTCCTGCCTAATATGTCAGGGGTACACTACATACAGAAGGTGGCTACATGGGTAGCAGTGGTAATGTGGAGTGGACGTGGTGGTTTCATAAGTTAGAGGGCCTCAGAAAAGAACAAAAAGGGTTTCAGTGTCAAAGGATGCAGGTCAGACACAGGTTAGGGGTTAACCTAGGAGCCATAGGTATTATAGTAGTAAACTGTCACAGCTCTGTTGGAAAAGAATCAAAGTGCCAGGTTCTAACTGAAAGCCAATACTGTAGCAGAAATGAAGTAGATGGTTCCTGTGAGCTAGAATGGGCAGAGGTTGTACTTGACAAGTGGAATAAATTAATAATCAGTTTCTTTTACCGCCCCCCCTCCCCCCTCCCGTGACTTGGATGATACAGTTCAAAGAAGAGTTGAGCTTCGTTTCGCATAGGTACCCCACTCGTAAAATTATGTTTGGTTGTGACTCCAATCTATCCTTGATATGTTGCCGAAGGTAAATGTTTAAAGTTGGTGGTAGGCATAAGCCATCATCCGCAATCTAATTAAATGCTTCCTCTGAAAATTATTTTGAACAATAGTTTAGGAGCCCACTTAAATTGTAAATGGTTGCAAAAATATACTCTTATCTCTTAGCAACAAATAATCCCGAGCAAGTAGGGAACATTATGATGATGGGTATAGCGATTATTGACTACAAGGTCATTGTACTGAGACTGGACACCATGACATCCAAAGCAACCAAAAATAAACACAACATATATCTATTTTAAAAAATCACGTAAAAATTTGCTTGAGGGCTTCCTAAGGGCCAGCCAGCATTTCTTCCAAACTATGTAAGCATAGTCCAGATGTGACATAAATGCAAAGAAACAATATTGACAGCAAAGGAAAGGTTTATGCCAAGTAAGTTAATAAGAGACAGAACTGACCATCCATAGTACAGTAAAGCAGGTCAGACCACTGTTGCAGAAGCTAAGAAAAAAAAGCATGCCCAATTTAAAAGAATGAAAATTGCTCAAGATCGGCGAAGTTTTACGGAACCTCGAAATTTAGTGCAAACTTAATGCGAAATGCATTTAATGGTTTCCACAACGGATCACTGTCTTGAAATCTGGCAGAAAACCCAGAGAGATTCTGGTCATATGTGAAGTACACCAGTGGCAAGACACAATCAATACCTTCTCTAAACAATAGCAGTGGTAATATTACCAATGATGGTGCCACTAAAGCAGAGGTTTTCCAGAGTTCGTTCACCAATGAGAATGAAGTAAATACTCTAGAATTCAAAATCAAGAACTGCTGCCAACATGAGTAACTTAGAAATACATATCTTCAGCACAGCAAAGCAGCTCAAATCACTTAATAAGAGCAAATCCTCCACTCCAGATTGAATACCAGTTAGATGTGGATATGCTGATACAGTAGTTCCTTACGTAAGTCATATATGACTGCTCCCGCAGTGTGTAGTGCTTCGAGAATTTTGGCGTAAATTCTAGAACCACTTGGCCTTACACTGTCTCGAATAAACAATATTTTTGATGTGAGTGAGAGAAGGGAACCCTATCTACTGCATGTCACCTGTCTGTGTGTGCAGGTTTGAAGTTTGTCGTGTGAAGACAGTAGACACGGCGGTCGAACGGCACTGACAAGTACTTGTCGGTCAGTCCATGGAAGTCGTAATGAAAGCACATGGCAGCACCAAGGAACTTCTGTGTTATTCTGTGCTGTTTTTTTTTTTTAACTGTGACTATTGTTAGTGACAAAAGAACAATTGAGATTCTGAATTGTGAAAAACTCTTTATCTTGGGCTTGCTGGAGGCCAGACATATTTTATATGTTTGTAGCCAACTCTTTTCTAAATGGATTTAAATCTGTTTCTAATGTGAGACGATAAGAGTTACTTACGAGAAGTTAAATGTTTATATGCAAAGCGCGAATTTTGTTCTTATGAAGCTCAAATATACCAAAAGTTATTGAAAAGTTTTCTTCAAGTACCGAATTATTTCGCAAGTGGTAGGAGGTTCCTGTACCTAGCGTCATTCTTCAGAGAAAAAGTTTATAGAGATTCCGGTAGCCGGCTATCCAGAGAAGAAGATGGGCTGTATACAGCAAGTAAGTCGACTCGTACAAGAGAAGCGGGAAGTTTGTGCATACTCTTCACACACTCTTAGTCATCAAAAATATTAGAGGTGGAAGATATGAATCTATAAACTGAAAACTTGCACAGATCACAGTGATGCTCAAGAAAGGATGTAGGAGGAATCCAATGAATTACAGCCCCATATCACTGATGTCAATTTGCAGCAGGATTGTGCAACATAAACTGTGTTCAAACATTATGAGTTGTCTTCAGGAAAGCAATCTATTGATACATAGTCAGCACGAGTTCAGAAAATATTGTTCTTGTGAAACACAACTAACCCTTTATTCTCATGGAATAATGAATGCTATTGACAAGGTATTTCAAATTGATTCCATATTTCTAGATTTCTAAAAGGCTTTTGAAACAATTTCTCAGAAGCAGGTCCTATTACATTGTGTACCTTTGGAGTATCGTCTCAGTTGTGTGACTGGATTCATGATTTGTTATCATAAAGGTCAAAGTTTATAGCAAAAGTCATCAGGTAAAATGGAAGTGATATCTGACATTTTCCAAGAAAGTGTTAATAGGCCATCTGGTGCTTCTAATCTGTATAAATGGATTAGGAGACAATCCGAGGAGCCAATGTAGATTGTTTGCAGATGATGTCATCTTTCTACTAAAGCCATCAGAAGCTCAAAACTAGTTACAAAATGGTATAGGTAATATACATTTATGGTGCTAGAAGTAGCAATTCATGCTAAATAATGAAAAAAAAAGAGTTCATCCACATGAATACTGAAAGAAATTCCTTAAAGTTCAGTTACATGTTAAATTACACAAATTTAAAGGCTAACCATTCAACTAAGTACCTATGAATTACAATTACGAACAACTTAAATTGGAACAATCACACTAAAAATGTTGTGGGGAAGGGAAACCAGAAACTGCAATTTTATTGGCAGAACATTTAGAAGGTGCAACATGTCTGCTTAAGAGACTGCTTGTGCTGCGCTTTGGAATGTAACTTTGCTGTTCTGTGGCTGGACTAAGTCCAGGAGACATGTTACCTTCAAAGCAATGACACCCTGATGCTATCCTGGACACTCTTTACCTTAATTATCTTTTTATAAGGTCACTGTTCTTGAATTGTTTTGATGCAGTGGATTTGCTATGCAGTGCCATCAACTCTTGCCATGTGAGTTCTTCTCTGTATGCAGATGATTGAGGCCTGAAAGAGAGCATTGAAGTATTTGAGCTACTAAATGATGTAAATGTCTTTCAGTAACTCTTCTGTTCTTTATTGCTCTGATATAACAGCAACAACATAGGGTGAACAGATCTCTTACTAGTCAGTACATCAGAACATTGTCTCCGAACAGGCCTTTAGAACAGAATAGAATGACATTTTCCTTAAGCTTTTTTTCATCTGTTTTTCCAGGTGCTGTCATTTTTGGCAGCACTCTTGTTCTCTGCCTTCCAAAACACTGCAAAGTTGCAACACCAAAGCATAAGTGTCCCTTTCACAGCAGGTGGAGATGCTTAATCAGCGTTGTGCCTTGGTGACATTCTGTGTTCGTGCATCTCAGTCCGACTCTTTACATCCCTCGAACCAATGCACACACAATAGAAAGTTCTGTACATACTAATCATGAGAACATCTTTCATCTGATTGTGAGGAAGTGGTGGAACAGGTTCCTCTGGATTAACAACTTGTTTTACCAAAGATTCTTGCAGTAAGATGAAAGATGTCTTGTGAAAGAGATTTCTTAACTAATTGCAATCTTTTATGACCTTTAACTTTTTGTTAAATTGTTGTTATTATCAAAGTTAAGGTATCTTGAGACTGAGATCCCCTTCCATTCACACAATAAAATAAAATTGTGATCATGTCTCTTGTCCCATTTATATCAATTTTTGATTATTTTAGTTTTAACAGTATTAAACATCATATTAGGCAGTTTTGTATTAGATAGGTATTATTACCTAATGCAACTTACTTGAGAAGAAGGTATCGTTCTTTTAAATATATTCATTTCTTTCTTTAGATTATTTGTTTAAAGTGCTTGTGAATACCTGCTTAACCATTACCCTCTTTTGTACATCAAGAATACCGACGAGACAATGGTCCTGTTTTACCAGGCTTGATCATTATCTCATTGCTTTTACTCAAGGGTGATTGTTTTTTACTATTTTGAAATTGTCATCTATAACAGCACAAGATTCTCAAATTTGTTGAGATAGGAGCATTTTAAGTCTTTATATATGATAAAGAATTGCATGCTGATGTTTCACTCTATGCTACTTTCCATGACTTCGTATCTCATATTTGTGGCAAGTCAGCATGTAAAGAAATGAAAATTCAAAGAATCAGTCATTGCCCAAGTAAATCTATTATACTTTAAGTAGTTAGGAAAACACTTTGATAGCATGACTAACAATCACTCAGACAAGTATAAAAACTAATCACTGAGGTAATAAACATAATTAAATATAATTGCAAACATGTAGCAAATAAATAAAGTTTGTACCATTTTGTACCAAGCCATGTAAGAGACATCACATCCCTAATGATCAGTGATGTCCCTAGATTAATTACTACCACCTCCTCCCAGGTTGGGAGAATAATCCTTTAAGTCTCTAAATGTAGGATGCCTGAACTGGCACATGGATCGCTACTAAAGTGCGCGTCATTTATGTTGGCGGCCGAGTTTAGGTTCGTTCTGCGCATCTGACGTCACAAAACACAGTCAGCCAATGAACAGAGAACGACGTTGCCAGATCTCGACTGCAGAGCAGAGCACGGACGAGTGTCTTCAGTTTTAGAAACGTTCAGTCATAAATAAAGTAATAGAACAAAAGCAATGTCTTGATAGCAGACTTTGTTTTATAGAAAGTTTGGAAAAACCATTCTTTATACCAATTGCTTCATATTCTATTAATTAATTAAACCAAACAAGCAATAAGACTCCTAATTCAGGCGATGGCAAGGAAAGGTGTTTGTATCAATTTCACGAACCGCTTTTTCGCAATAAAAAACAGCGTTAATTGTTTATTTCCTATTGTACTTCGACGAAGTGCGAGTAATTCATAGGCATACCAACAGTGTTTGTCAGAATTTTGCGTGACCTGTTAGAGTCCTTATGCAGGTACGTTGTAGGACGAACTGCGCTAGCGTAACGGTTAAGGCGTTGGGTCAGTAAGCGAAGGGTAAAGAGTTCAAACCTTGTGTGATGATAAATATTTTCTTTATTTAAAAACAATATCAAAGTGTCTTACTTCACGAATTTTATTCGTTTGAATGCAATTTTTTGAAATTTCTAGTGCTTTGTCTCTTCATTAACCCTTTCGCTGGTGCAGTCACGTGCTCCCCGCATTCCGCGCTGTGCGCGATTTTTTCATCACTGCACTGCTCGGCTGTGCAGACACATGGTGTTTCCACTGCTTTGCCACACTTATCACTCGATTTCACAAAAACTATTTGGCCCAAAAATTAGATTTTTACACGTCTTCTTGACTGATACCTTCCCCCCATAAATGACTTAATTTTGTTTCGATGTTCAACCCAGTTATTGTGCAGCATTAAATGTAGTAAACCATTGCACGAAATTTTGAGGAGTTTGCAGAGGTAAAAGTCCATAGCGTATAGTTTCCTTATGGTCGATTTTAGTTGCCACAATGTTGAGAATGAAATGTGGACAAGGTACTTAAATTTCATATAAAATTTACTGTATAACAATATCTCATTTAATTTAAGCACCACATAGGTGTCGTATGTAATATTGAGAAATATTCCGTCTTTCGCGACTGTAATAAAAGTTTTATTTACACCGGGCGCGTTTGGCTTTATTTTAAAGCAATTCAATCAATGAGAGGTATGGCACATGCACAATGGTACTCATGTACTCTTTCTTGTTTTTGTTCCACAGTCGCAGTTTTACCAATGGTATTGAAATATATTCCTCTTCTGCAACTGTAATAAGCGACTTATTTAGACCAGACGCGTTTCTCTCTTTTGAAGCATCTTCAGTGGACAGTATTTTGTCTCCTCCATTGCCAAGTCACCTTCATAGTTTTGTGCTGCGGTAACACAATATTCAACGTTTGTGTCAGCTGATCAGTGTTTTAGCAAATAAATGCTGTTTGTGTGTGACACACAAAAATTACATTTGGCATAGCTCAGAGCACTTCATTGATAGACGGTATATTCAAGTCCTAATGTTTTTGTAAGTCCACAATTTTGTTTAATGTATTTCGTCTACTTCCTTTTGATTGATTGAAGTGCTTTAAAATAAAGCCAAACGTGCCCGGTGTAAATAAAACTTTTGTTACAGTTGCGAAAGACAGAATATTTCTCAATATTATATACGACACCTATGTGGTACTTAAAATAAATGAGATATTGTTATACACTAAATTTTGTACGAAATTTAGGTATCTTTTCCACATTTCATTCTCAACATTGTGGCAACTAAAATCGACCATACGGAAAGTATACTCTGTGGACTTGTACCTCTGCAAACTCTTCAAAATTTCGTGCAATGGTTTACTACATTTAATGCTGCATAATAACTGCGTTGAACATCGAAACAAAATTAAGTCATTTATGAGGGGAAGGTATCAGTCAAGAAGATGTGTAAAAATCTAATTTTTGGGCCAAATAGTTTTTGTGGAATCGAATGATAAGTGTGTCAAAGCAGTCGGAACACCATGTGTCAGCACAGGCAAGCAGTGCAGTGGCAAAATCGCACACAGCGCGGAATACGGGGAGCACGTCTCTGTAGTAGCGAAAGGGTTAATGCGGCCATGGTGGCTTTACTTCATGAACTGTGCGCTCCCCCCTGAAAGTAAGCTTGCAAACTATATGCTATACTATGGCACTGCTTCTCTTGGCGCGTGCGTCATGTGCAACTGGCAACGCAGCAATCTCCCGCATCTGGGTGGGCATGCGTGAGCCGCCAAGATAAAAGAATTCAACTATAATAAACTTTTATCCTTCAACTGATAATTGACATACATATTATGCAAAGCACATTCATAGCTTAATACTCTATTCAAATATTCCTTAATGTCCATATACTTATTAGATTAATGCTTATAAGCAATACACATCTTAGCATCTGCACTAATCATCAAACTTCCCTGACACAAACAGCAAGAAACACGTAATTCCTCCTCCGAATATTCATTATTATTTATGCAATTTTCTTAAACAGTCCTACAGTTATTGTATACTGAAGAATACTCACTAGGACAAATAAATTCTCTCTTCAGTGCTACTTGAAATTGACTTAATAATATCTTAAAATTATTTCTGCATTTAGATCTCCAATTTACTGCTTCCTGTTGTAAATGTTTAACAACAAAATTAATTTTCAAGATATCTGCGCAACCTTTGGATAACACTTTGTTAAATTGCTTCAGAAATACCACTGGGTGTAAGATAACCATTTAGTTTGAACTGTAGAAATTATTTCTGGTATTTTACAGTATCACCCAAAGAATTGGTGATAGTGCTAGCAGAATCAACATTCTTTTGTACTTGTGATTCAACTAGTGTCTGTAGGTGCTCGTTCAAACTAGTTGAAGCATTTGTATCACTGGTTACTTCGACCACTTCTCTATTATATTCTAACACATGTGCTTGATTTTGTGTGTGTGAGATTTGACTTTTCGTGTTTTTGAACTCCCTAGTTGGTAGTTTCTATATGTGTTTCATTTTGCTCTATACCTCTTTAAACTGTTCTACAACTTCCTACCTGACAAAATCACATTGTTTTTCTATTTCAGGCTGTAACTCCTTAGGTAATTTTACTAAGGTAGCACCTATTTGAAATTGAAGGATCTACTTTTGTAACTAACTCCTTCCCTTTTGTTTTTAAATTTGTAATACTAGTTGACAACACTTCTTTATTGGCTTCCATACTAACGGACAACTCTTGTTTAATGGCTTTAACACTTTTGACAGTTTGTCCAATTTCTTTAGTGCTTCTGACAGACTGCTATGCTATGGTGGCTATGCAATAACAACACAATATGTTCTCACAAGACCATGGGAACCTGTGCTTGTGTTTTAATATCAAAACAAAGAATCAGTAATACATATACTTACGCCACTTCAGAAACAGATCACTAGAAAACAAAATTTTAGATTGTGGCTGATTACAGCTCACCTAATCAGGCACACAGCTAGATGCATTGCTCAGCTGATGTGTTGTTTGTGGGTAAAGTGACATCATGATGAGCTACTTTGCAATTATCATGCAGCCAACTGACTGGTCGGTGCACTGAGAAGTGATGCAGCACTGCCATTGCATTGGTCAGTGTAGAGACGCTCCTGGAGATCACTGCTCCACTCATAGCCTTGAAATCAGCACTTGGAATTCTTCCATATCATTGACGTACTGCTCCTTGACTCATGTCCCAGAAGTTTTCAGTCAAGCACCCAACTATGTCTTACTTTTCGCCTACTTGTTATGGTCAATTATTTCCTTATATTCAGTTTTGTGCAGCAATCAATATTTTTTTTGGTTTGCACCAAGTGGAAATTATTTCTTCTTTTAATTACTTTGGGCAGCACTAAAGAGTGTGCTCACCTGTGTAGCCCTCACTGTTTACCTCAGTTGCTCTAGGCAGTGTCATATTTTCTTCCGTCACTTTCCAAAATGTCTCCTATTTTTGATAAAACACTCTTCTCTTCTTCCCCTTATCCCCATCCTCACTTAGGGTGCCAAAATGGAATGTTAACTTCACTGTTCTACAGCTGGGCTAAGGCGAGGAGATGTGTTGCCTTCAAAATGATCTCTCACTCTGATGCTATCCTGGATACTTTTTACCATAATTGTCTTCTTATATGGTCGCCTTTGTTGAATTTTCTTGATGCAGTGGCCCTGATATGCAGTGCCACCAACTCTTGCCGTGCAGCTGCTTCTCTGTCTGCAGAGGATTGAGGGATGGAAGAGAGTTTCAAAGTGTTTGAGCTACTAAATGACATAAACATCTTTCAGTAAGTCTTCTATACTTTGTTGCTCTGATATAACAGTTAAAACATAGAGTGGACAGGTCTCATAGTAGGCAGTACACCAGGTCATCATCTCCAAACTGCCTCTTTGAATAGAACACAATAGAATGACATTTCCTTAAATTCTTTCAACTATTTTTCTGGGCGTTGTCATTGTTGACAGTACGTCTTGTTCTCTGCCTTCTAAAACACCACCTAGCTGTGACATCAAAGTGTAAGCGACACCTTCACAGCAGATGTATGTTCTATGCTTACATGTCTCGCTCAGACTCTTTATGTCCATTAAACCAGCACATGCACAGTCTAAAGTTATCTACATACCACCTACTTAAACAGTGTTTTACAAGAACATCTTTCCTCTGATTGTGAGGAAGAGGTGGAACATGTTTTTCTGGGTGAACAATGTGTTTCACCACAGCTTGTCTGTCCTTTGCTAGTGTATTGCTGTGCGATATGGGGTCCTTATAGTGCATGCAAAATGCCATGGCTGCTAGATGCGTAGTCGGCTGGGGAAGTGTCCCCTCCATGCCCACACTTACATGATGACCATTCAGGAAGATCTACTGTCACCTCTGCTTTCATTAGTATCTAAAAAGAATTCTGCCGAAATTTATTTTCGCCTGTCTTGTTAACCATTGGTCATTTTCAGAGAAACATCATGAGTGGTGAATTTTGAGTAAAACCTGCACATTTCTCTGGTTGTCATGTCAAAATTTGCTTCTTTTGCCAAAACACAGCATAGTTAACACTTGTCTCACCACACTAACATGTTGTGCAGACACAGTTACAAGAGAATTCTGAAACAGTGGTTGATTAAGTTTATTAAGTGAGGAACTGAGGAAAAATAAAGTGAGTAGCTTTTGAAAAAGCACATCCTTGTTACAAAAAAAAGCATGTAATGTCTTCACGTATATTGTACCAAAACCCATAGCATTTTTTGTTTCACCAGCTATCAATAGCCCTTAAAAATTACATTCTTTCACCGAAAAAGTCTGTAGTTTTTGGAATAACACAATAGATAATGAAGTTTTACGTAATAACAATATGGTAAAATACTCTCCTCCTTGTGTGCTAATATTTGCCAAAATCTCATTTTGACATCTGAAACTGTTTATGAAATATGAGGAATGTTGTGGATATTTCATTGTGTCTTTGCAAGTGAGTGTGCTACATCAGATCAGTTTTCTCAAGATTGGTGACAGATAGATACCTGTACCCAAGTCTAAAAAAAAATTCAATATTTTAGCTAAGTTTCATATACAACAACATATTATGTAATATGCACCAAATGCAAAATCATAGTGACCTCTATTTTTCATTATACACTTTTCCAAATTTCGCACATTGTCTTACTTTCACATAGATATCAGAATAACTGTGACCATTAACGAAGTGATGGTCACCTCATCATGAACCTAACATATAAAGCTATAAGTAAAGTGAAAATGATTTTTTAAATTTTATTTTATTTTACTTTTTTACTGAATTGTTTCTGTAAAATCGTTTGAGAAAGATTGCAGGGTGCATGCCTCAATTCTGTCATCGCTGACTGGCCGAAAGCTGGAAAAACACTTATCACTGTCCCCTTGCGAACAAATGAATGAACTCGCCCAGCACCTTGGATGAAAACTGGTCATTGTACATCACTCACCATATTCTGTGTGAGTTGTAACAGACAAGATTGATGTAAGACAACAAAAAAGTTCAAAGAAGAACAGCTTGTTTTATGTCATTGTCAACATTTGTACACCCCTCTTGGAAACTTTTTACCCTTTGTGTATACTTATTGTGTTTATAGATGATTTGCCAAAACAACTTGTATTATTTCCAGTGCAGTGCTGCACTTTGACCCACAATTAAAACTAACTTTAATACAAATTTTCATTCCATTTTTCGAAAGGTTGAAAACTGTTCAGCTTGTTACAATGCAAGTAACATTTTGGCAGCAAATATAAAGTAGCCATTTGGCATTTAGTGTCGAAGTACATAACAATGAGTATACCAGCAATGTCTACTGTATTTCATACATTGGTCGGACCATCAGGAGTATGGAGGACTGGTGTATTGGGCATAAGCATCACACATACAATAACAACAGCCGAGCGCGCGTGCGTGGATGTGTGGGCATGCACGCGCGTAAGATCCACATTGACTCTGCGCTAATTCTTGCAGATAATTACGGTCACCGTTCTAAAAGTTTGCATGGTTCAACTATTCTGTCAACGGTCATGTATATTGGCCTACTTCCTGCAGGGTGATGCTGAAAGAAAATTCACTACTCAGCAGCATTGAAATACTCAGTTAATTCTTTCTTAATTGATTCTTCTATATTTGAGGAACTCTGGTCAAACAAACAACAGATCCATTTTACAATAATCCTGAATCATGACAGTTGTGTAACTCAACGTACATTGAAGTATGTCTTCCATCAGAGGAAGTCAGCTGAAAGACAGTCTTCATATGTTCCGGCCTTTGACAGCGTTAGTGACCCTGTCACTCTGAGGAGCCTGAGCTGCTGGAGTTGGCAGTCATGTGCGCATAAGGTGTGCTTGCTTGTGTGTATGGATGGTGTGCTTTTCTCTTTTCCTGAGCGTAGGCCTTGGGCGAAAGCTTTGTGTAAGTGTCTTAATTGTGTCAGTCTGCAGCTTTACATGTTTTCTGTATGGTAAGTAGCAATCTGTCGTTCCCTTCATTGCTTTCTCATAATTTACTAGTTTTCTCAACTGAATTTCCTTTGATACAGATGTTGTAAGTTAATCACAATAGTTTTGTTTCTCATTGACTAGTGCAGTAGTTGGACAAATATAAATATTGGTTGTGCAGAATACATAGTTAGGCTGTAATAGTAGATTAGTAATTCTACATTTGCAGTGTGAGACTGATAACATCATTATTGCAGGTGAACTGACTTTATTGAGTGACAATACCCGAATTGATGTGGATGATTCTATTGCTGTCACCCCAAATGGCTTGTTGATTCTTTCTCTGAACAAAGGGACATATCAACAACTTGGACTTGAAGGAAGACGATCTTTCTTTCAGAGAGACTCTGATAGATACAGTAAGTTGTATTAATATTTTTTTTATACATTCTTATCATTTCATTCAAGAACCTCTATTTGAAATCAATATGCATAATAATTCTTCAGGCACAATATCATCATTACTCTACATTACACATTTGTCTTTGACAATGATCTACAATTCTGCTGTAGCATTTGTTTCATCTACATGTGTCACAGCCTATAAATTTATCATACAAAACAAAAAGATTAATATTTTAATATTTTGCTTGCAATCATAGACCGAATACAACCCCTGACCATTTCCTAAATCTAACTTTTGATTCAATTAATTGTAATAAATACTTAAATATAGAGAAAATATCATATGCCTTTCAGAAGGAAGAATTATTTGATTTAAAAAGTGACTACCAACTCTGATTAATTCTCACACGATAAAAGGCTTCAACTGATGTGTAGGCCAGTATATTTTCAGGTTATCTTCAGTCTCCTACTTATTTTAATGTGTACAAAAATAAATATCTGCCAGTGGTAAATGCAGATCAGTGTTTAGATTTTGTGAATTTCAAATGCACACAATGAGTGAGGAGCTATGAATGATTGATGTATTTCACAGACGCACTCATTTTGAGTGGAGAGATTTCTGTTACATTGCAAAAGTTTATAGGGAAACATAATGTAGACTTATGACAAATAAGGTAGGTTTGTGTAAATAGGTTGCATAATTGTTAACAAAATGCTGACAAAGGATTGCACAGGACAGAGATTGTCACTGTGCCTGTACATATTTTTAGTCACTGAAGTAAGTAGAAGATGATTATTTGAATTGTGATTTGTCATTAGTGACAGAAACATGTAATTTGTGTGACTTTCTTGAGTGTGGACATTTCATATATTTACAATTTACAGTTCACTAAAGATTTAAAAACAACTCAAGGAGATGTATCGCAAAGGGAAAAATGAAGTGAGCTGTATTCTGAGCTTAAAGAGATGTGATTTTGTGAAACTCTTCCAGAATTACAATGCATTGTGCAGAACAATTGGAATGCTGGAATCAGGATTTCCCCCCCCCCCCCCCCCCCCCCTCCCGTGATTATTATGGGTTCACATATGCTGTTTGCTGAATCGAGAAAACTAAAAAAAAATCCAGTGCAGAACTTCAGTTCACCATATATTTCTAATCTCAGTTATATTATCACCTGTACTTACTCCTTAAGAACTGGCTTGCAATTGAAGGATTTAAGAAAACTTAGTTATCAAAAACTTTTGTGACAAAACTATATCATTACTTTTGAATGCATTTTGGGAACAGCAGTGATCAATAAAATTGTAAATAATTACTATTAAAAACAGTCTTGATCACAATTTATTTTATAAGGTGACCGGTTTCGACCACTTCAGTGGAAAAAGCTTGCTCCTTCATCTTTGTAACGGCGTCTAACTTCACCATAGCAACCAGTGGTTTCAAATGGTTCACTGACAGGCCACGAGAGGGCAACCCATGTACTGCCAAACTGAAGTTCATTTTCCTACATTTTTAAATATTTTTAACGCTTTTTAATTGACAATAGCTGTTAAATAAGCAAAGTTTAATGTATATTTATTTCTAATTCTTGACAATGTTCTTTTAACTAAGAAATTTTAAATTGTAATTCGACTTATAACTCATTGGTTAATAATGACATCATGCAGTCAGAAGTGGGTGGAGCCTCCATTATATAAAGTAAGACGTGCACTGGTTTCTCCAGTTGTGATTCTCCAACAGAAAGGGGTTTCCACTCAATGGTAATTCAACGTTTTATAGCCGTATAACTCTATGTATTTTCATTAATGCATGTAGCCCTCTAATTAATGCTTTGTATACATCTTGTAGGTCTGAAGATGACCACAGCAGTGGTCGAAACCGGTCACCTTATAAAATAAATTGTGATCAAGACTGTTTTTAATAGTAATTATTTAAAACTATATCAGTTTCACATAACTGACTTCTTATATTTAATGTCAGATGAAACTTTTTTGATTAAATCAGAAACACTTTTAATGATGGGTGTGAGACACTGATGGATTTCATGGTCTCATTAGCTTTTCATTTATGTTTGAAATGAGACTAATCATGTTATTTCTTCCCATGTTCAATAAATTATAATTTTAATTTATCGTGTTATAAGCCTGAGAATTTCGCTAGATGCCCTAATAACCATTTCATCCAGCTTTTACTGAATTTATATAGTAAATTGAAGTACAGTCTACCCACACATCTAGACAGAAAGGGAAATTACAAATCCAGTGGTTGATTGCGTGCACATTAAATGAGTTGGAAAACTTAATATGCAAATTTCCCTTATAAAATAAAACTTTTTTGGGGAATCAGGAACAACTAAATTATTACTGAAATATAGGATCATTATATAGTAAGATAAGAATGGTTTTGATACCCACATATCATATTATTAGAAAAGTCCCTAGATGGCATTGACAGTTAATCAGAGTAGAAATCTGGTTGCTTTGCAAGTGGATGTACAAGGCAGCTGTGATTGCCAAAAATACTCACGGAGAGGCCGTTTTGTGGACCAATTGCCTACACCACAATGTTGCAAGTGTGATATGAGTTTCTGCATATGCTGTCCTTTGCATCCAAATCTCATTCACTCTCATGGTCAGTCTGTCTCCCCCCTTTCTTTGAGTAGTTTCCCCACACTTTTTACCAATCAGAACTCTTTTTTATTATTTTTTGTGGCTTATAAATTCATAATTCTGTGGAGGATAGGCAGTTACTACAAAAAATCTGGCATTGTGGATTGGCGTATTTCTAATCTGTTTTAGGCTGCCTCACAAGAATAAGGGGAGACATTGGTTGAGAATGAGAGTAAATGAGATTCCATTGCATAGGGTGTTATGTGCAGCACTCTTACTGAAGTAGTCTTGGCATGTGCAGTACATTCAGCTTGCAGAGTAGGCTGCATACACATCTAATTTTGACAATTGTGATAGCTGTGTGTATCCTCTTGTGACATGACCGGATACTTTTGTACTCTGTACACATCTGATATGGTGATGGAGATCAGAACATGTTGTTAGTTGAGTAGGTGGCAGACTTTCATGCCAATCTTCATGAACAATAAAAAAACCAAATAGATGAGATGAGAGAATGCATAAGAGTGCTGGAGAGCATGTCATGGTTAGTTTTATTATGTAGGTGGTGTGCCTCCATTAGTAAAAATAGTATGTGTAGACAACCTGACAGGATCAGCTGCACTGATTTAGATTGGCTATTCCGAACTGATACCACTTAAGCACAGTGAGGCAAGGTGGTCTTCCCCTGAACCAACATTGCTTTGAAGCAAGTTTGGATCAAACGGCTCTTTTCTTTTTCCCCATCTGTCCATGCTATATGCTATCTTGAGACCTTTCTAGTAATATGCTTGGTGGGTCTCAGATATATTCTGACCTTATCATCTGTTAGTCCTATACCCCAGCAACATACCAGTTGGTTCAGACTCTAGAGAAAAATTGATTTTATTAGGGAAATTTGCTTACTGGTATTAAGTTTTCCAAATCATTTTATATGCCTGTAACTGGCTAGTGATTGCAGTCATTGGATTTGTAATGTACCCTTCTGTCTATATCAGTAACTGAATTTTATATCAGTTGAATAATTCCTTACTCTTTCTTTGTAATGGTGGGATGAAATGGTTGCTAGGGTCTGTCCACATGTGTGGGAAACATCTAGCAAAACTCTCAGATTTATAATGTGATCAGAAAGACTACAAATCTGCAAGTAAATAATTAGTTTCTCGTACAATGTTCTGCTGGGAGACTTGTTATATCTCTTGATGACATATAATTCTGTTTGTAGATGGCAGAACCACACTTTTCTCTGAGGAGTAATACTTATAATGTGATTCCACCACATACCAATAAAGTTTTTGATGTTTGTGGTGTTAATTTGATGCAGCTGTGCTACCTGAGTACAGTACAGAGCATTTTTGTTGATAGCTTATTTCAAATAAACTAGCCACTGCTACCTTACGGAACTTTACATGAGCTTACCAAAATTTGTTTTAAGTCTTACTTTATCAAAGATAGAGATACAGACCTGACTGACTTCAATACAAGCGATCATGGTTTACACATGTTAATCTAAATATTAAAAACAGTTTATACTTTTTAACGTGTGTTAGCTGAAATATTAGGCCTTATTGTGATTATTTTGTATTAATTTATTTGAAATTTGTACATAATTTATCCTCCGTGACACTCAGCTGACTCTCTTACTAAACATTTCATAAATAAATACTAGAATGGGAAGAACATCATATTTTTCTAGAGGCCATATAAATTGAGATACCCATACTAATAAAGACTTCCATTTAATTTGTGTATCAAAGATAGAAATTTAATGCATTGGGATGAAAGTTACATTGCCTTGTAAAAACCTCATCTAAGTAGGATATCAATTGTACATATTATATGTAGCAACTTAGTGATTGGGATGTCCTATTATGCCTCAACCCCCCTCACCCCTGCTACCAACCAACCCCCCCCCCCCTCCCCCCCCGCCCACCTCCCTTACACACACACAAAGAAGGAAGAAAAATCAACCAGTTACCAACTGCAGCGACCTCTGCTCAAAAATGGATGACCCGTTTTGTAAACTCAACTTCAACAATAAAAGTGTCAAATGCTAGATAAGATGAAATTATTACCAATTTATGAAGAAGTTCAATATGAAGGAAATTTTCTTAATTAAATTTGAATAAAGTAGGTGATGTTGCAGTGCTTGTTGGCAATAACGCATCAAAATATTCTATAACAAAAAGAAAATATTCCTGAAAGCAGCAAGCTTTCGTACATCATCATTCAAATAACACCTTCTAACAAAAGCACATTTAATACCCATCTTAAACAGACTTCTCTAAAACTCAAAAGCATCCTATCCATATTCCTGAACCATGCACTATGTATTTTACAGTCTGCTGTGTATCAAGAGATTCTTAAAGCACTGAGCCCATCACATCTCATATTTCCAAATCTGTTGATATTCCAACCTGTACTTTCCTTTGTTTAACTCATAGCTCTCTTCTTTCCAACCTCTCATATCCCTATATTATATGTAACTGTGCAATAAACTACTTGAAGTACACAACACAGGTTTTCTTCCTGTGGTTTGCAGTCATTGTAGATCAACAGCAGGCTGTTATTACCTGCATCATCCGTACGTAAAGTATGCTATTTCTGTATTTGAATGTTTTGTTATCAGTGGTGCCATTTCCATCTTTACAGCATCTTTTATTTCAATTTTTTTCTGTCTTGGTACCCTTATAGAACCCTACTGCATTCTCTTTCAGTATCTTACCAAAACGTGGGGACTGCTTGGAAAGTAACCTTCGCAGGGCTATAAATAAAGTACTGGAATAGTTCAAATAAATTTATTAGAAAGATCTTCAAACTATATCTTTGTATTACTTCTTTACAGAATCACCACTCAGATTTGAGCATTTCTCATTTGTCTTAGAAAATTAACAAAGTAGCTCTGCATCAAATTCTGCAACTTTAACTTACAGTCGGCCATGACAGCACCTTTATGTTCTGTCATAGTCAAAGCTTTGCAGGCCAAGCCACTTTTTCATTTGTAGGAATAGGTGGAAATAACTTTGTACCAAGTGTGTGATGCGTTGTGTATGTTGGTAAAAGTGACATTTGAACTGACACAATTCTTTTGCATGCTAGATAGTTGGGTGGCCAAGCAATGTCATGCAATAAACACATCACCACTAGTTAACACACTGCATTGATGGTTTTGAATGATTAATCTCAGTTTTTTAATGTCTCACAGTAGGCATCAGAATTGATAGTGCTTCCACATTACATAAGATCAAAAAAACAAGATTCTTTTAGTGCCACCAAGAATTATATCTGTAAGCTATTGGCTTGATGTAGATTGGCTTGCGTATTTGTTCTGTTGTACAAGGATGTATGTACATGTTAATGCTATCCAAAGAACCAATAAAACTAATAGAAGAGAACCCACAGTTTCCCAAAAAAGTGTGTACTGAAAAACAAATCATTTTAAAGTTATTATGTACTAAAATTACTCCTAGTTTGAGAAAGAATAAGATGCAGTTATTATAGGCTCCTCAATGTCACATATATTGGCAAACATATTGTCTATTCAAAATACTAGTCACCCCCCTCAAACGAGTGCACTTATTGATTCAGGACGACTGTAGATGTTATAGGACTGGTACCAGATGGACATATGACCACCTGCCACTGATGTAATTCATGACAGTCAAGTGCTGTTTATGTGTCAGTTGGTTGTAATTAGTCCAGTAGATGGGCTGATGTGGAGACATGACAGAATGGCAGAAAGGAGCCATCACGTTTGGATGTACCCGTGACAACACAATGAAGGAAGTTGTCCGATAAATTTTGTTGATGTATCAAAACGGATTGTCGAATAAGTGTAGAAGGAATGGAGTGCCACTTGCAGCCATGTAACTCTGCATAAGAACAATTGTTGTAAAATGATCCTAACCTACAGGAATTGGAGCTGTGTGCCATGGCTTACCAGTGGCAGTCAGTTTCTGACCTAGCAGGTATTGGTGCTGTCAGTGAATGCACGTCCATCAGAATCAGTTTCTGACCTAATATTGCAAAAGCAACAGCATGCTATGGAATTTGGAATCGGGTACCTCACGAAAAGCCAGTACTCAAAGTGCCATATAAAGCTGCTCAACTTCAATGAGACAATCACAGAAACTGGACAGTAGCTGGCTGGGGGCATGCATATTCTGTTCAAAATTACTTTAGGATTGACAGCTACAAGGGAAGTAATGGTTGTGTGAAGGTGGTGAGGAAGGTGTGGCATGAATTTAGCCAACCCCACAACATGTGTGGCCAAAGGAGCCACTCCGACCACTACAACACTTGCTGTTGGCACTGTGCTGCACCTTCAGGAGGCATGCTGTCTTTTGAGATTGTTCATTGTTGCTGACATTTTGTTTTCATTTCTTAAAGTTACGAGGCTAATATTTTGTGTCTTATTACAATTGTTCTGTTTTCTCTGGTACTGAGCAGTGTCAGAAGTAAGTTTGCCAAATGTTTTTCAGTGGAAATGTTCACTGTCGGTCTCTTGGGCAGAGGATTTCCACATGAGATCAGTTAAGAGAGTCAGTTTGGGCATTACATGACTACACTGTCAGCAGTTGTCCTTTATAATGCTCCTAACTGTTCTCTTTTTGTTGACTAGACATCCACCTTAGCAAAGCAAAAAGAGATGTGCCGGAGCATTGAAGTAAGTGATACATTTAAAAAGGTGGAACATGTGGGACTAATATCTGTGAATAAACCATGGTTCCGCATATAAGAAATAGGCAATCTGGCAAAAACATATGGACATGCAGTCACTAGGCTGCCACGAAGCTTATCTCAGTCTTTCAAGGAAATGATCTTTACACCTCTACCGTAGCTGTAGCTGGCAGTGCATGTGCAACACAGCTGGTGCATAGCCTTGGTTGACGGTGAATAGATATAAAGCACTAGCAAGATAACACAGCACAAAACAATTGTAATTTGTAAATTGAATTTCTGTTTACATTGATAGTTTCTCAGACACAGTTGTTCAATTGCTATTCACTCGAATTTGCAACTCATTTAATATCCATAATAGTTAACAGTTGCCATTCGGGTACCGTCAGGTATTAACAATGGAGATAAAACTAATTTTTTTATATGTATATGCATGCTTGCTAATAGCATCTGTCTTTGTGCAGGTTCCAGGGTCCAGTAATGTGGAATCCAGTTAATGTTTTCAAGCTTGCAAAGATGAAATATGAAGAATGTGATATGCAGTTGAAATCACTTACTTCTTTTGAAGACCTACATATGTTTTATTTATTGGAATGATGTTGACATTTCATTAGAAATTGTGGGAATATTAGAGAAACAGGAAATTGTCGATTCTGTGAATTGTGGTTCGAATGATAATTGTTATGCTCATTAAAATCCGTAACAAAAATATTATACTGTCCTATCCCAAGGAAAACAAGTACAGTAATAGCTTTCAGTGACAAACAAAAGGCTTTAAATTGTTTGGTTATATGAAGAAGGGAGAAAATGCTTAAAGTTTACCAGTGTGGAAAGCTGGTCTCATTTCATAAAATCTAAATGTGCATTGTATCAGTGGAAGAAAGGTTTACTCGAAGTGCAAAATATGCATCAAAATTAAACCGGCAAAAGTCTGAAGGAAAATCTGACGGAAAGACCTGCAACTGCACGAGTCAGTGCACCATAACTGAGTGACAGCTTTGAGACTGGGTCCTCTGAACTGTGGGTGAGATGAACATTAATGATTTCCATTCTTTTTTTACCAGGTTAAACAAGTTCAAAAATTATATGGAAAAGGAAGTCACAAAATTACAAAGTTCATTTCCAGTAAACATATAGAAGAGATGTCTTTAATAGGTAATACTACAGAGAAATTTGTAGCTGATGTGCAGATGAAGCTTCTTGTTATCGCCAAAATCCTGTGTATAAAGTCAAGTCAGTCAGTCAGTCGGTCAGGTTTCATCCAAGAAATATGTGGAAACCACACTTCACCTTATTGAGCAAAAAAAAAGACAGTCACTTTGCAGGTGATCAATGCTATTATACATTCATATATAAAAGAGCCAGTGATAAGTATCAATGGATTAGTGTTTCTGTAGCTTTATATCTTTCTTCAGGAACCTCAAAGCAAATTAGTTCCAAAAATTTGCAAACAACTGTTTGGTTGCAAAAATCTTGTAATCGGTGTGGCAAAGGCTGGAAAAATGGGAGAGAAGTAGTTTTGTTATTGTTTCAGAAACATCTTCTTACCTGTTGCAGAAAATAATTCATTAAATTTGTTGGTCTGTTGACCTGGATGTAACACTTCTGTCATTATGGGGATGATGAGAAGACTTAATATAATTCGGACTCAACCTGGAACTAGAGGTATGATTCACCCTCTCGATAAAGGAATTTTTGTGGCAGTGTACAGCATTTTTCAGAAAATTGACAGACAATGTTATTTCCCAATGCCTCTTTGTCATTTCACATTTATCAGCAGAGTAGTATCGTTAAACTTCATTCGTTTGTGCATTGTCAGTTTGCATCACCACATTTTATAAATTTGATCAGGCATGCCTTGTGTGCAGCATTCTATCTAAATAAAACTAGCAATTACTTTGAAGTCCCCGAATGCATTGATTTTCTTTTATTAAATGTGTCTGCTGCAAGGAAAATGATTTTTTCATCATCCAATGAGACACTTTTCATTTTTGTGACGGTTACAGGGAATAAACAAGGAAGTGTTCCTTTGTTAGTAAAATATATATCATTCAAAAGTTATCATAAGATTTGTACTACCTGAATTGCTATAAAATAACTCATGTCAACAAATTGAAGTCCCGACTGATCTACATCTACATCTACATCCATACTCCGCAAGCTACCTGTCGGTGTGTGGCGGAGGGTACCTTGAGTACCTCTATCGATTCTCCCTTCTATTCCAGTCTTGTATTGTTCGTGGAAAGAAGGATTGTCGGTATGCTTCTGTGTTGGCTCTAATCTCTCTGATTTTATCCTCATGGTCTCTTTGCGAGATATACGTAGGAGGGAGCAATATACTGCTTGACTCTTCGGTGAAGGTACGTTCTCGAAACTTTAACAAAAGCCTATATCGAGCTACTGAGCGTCTCTCCTGCAGACTCTTCCACTGCAGTTTATCCATCATCTCCATAACGCTTTCGCGATTACTAAATGATCCTGTAACGAAAAGCGCTGCTCTACGTTGGATCTTCTCTATCTCTTCTATCAACCCTGTAACCCTGATGGAAGTCATCTGCAGTGTAACATCATGTACTGCCTTGATTTACTTTCCTGTGCTAGTCATTTGTTTAACAATTACATCAGCAACAGTTTAGCTGTTGGTATGAACTGCTGTTGGTATGAACTGCTGTTGACTTGAACTGCAAGTTATTCAACAAATTAATATTTGACACATTTTTGACATGGCATAAGTGCCTAATATCCATAGGTGTGCACGTTGGACTTTGTGCTACGTTCTTCTGTCATAGCTGCATTTGCTAGTTCACCAACTCGCACACTAGGCAGGAAGGATTGCACAAATTGCTGTTATAAGTAGCTCCTTGTGCAACAAAAATGAGTAATGTTAATTTTAAAAAAAGAAGCATTTGCAATTTGGCTTAGCAGCTAAAATTTTGACATTGCATTTCTTTCAGAGTCTTCTTCGTGTATGAAAAATTTCAGGATATGTCTTGACACGTCAGATTGAATCATTCCCTTGTCAATCTCACAAAAGAAATCCCTCTTGCTGCATTATAATTATTGGAATTCTGAGTGTAATGTTTTTTGTTATTACTATTTTTCTTTCTTTCCACCGGGCGAGGTGATGCAATGGTTAGCACACTGGACTTGCATTTGGGAGGACAACAGTTCAAACTCACCTCCTCCCATCCTGACTTAGGTTTTCCGCGATTTCCCTAAATCGCTTCAGGCAAATGCCAGGATAATTCCTTTGAAAGGGCACGACCAATTTCCTTCCCTACACTTTCCTAATCCGAGCTTGTGCTCTGTCTCTAATGACCTGGTTGTCGACAGGACATTAAACACTAATCTCCTCCTCCTCCTCCTTTCTTTCCAGCTAATAAGATAAGCATCCTGACCTCAATTAAGAGGCACATTTTTTGTTATGTTGCAAATAAGTAGAAAGCTTGATCAGAAAATGTAATAACAGGCTAATTATAAACCTAGCCCTCTGTTTTTCTCGGTAAAACCAAACGGGCAACTATTGAGATGCATGCAACATCATGTGTCAAATGTAACTTAAAGTAAGTCTCATTAGAGATCTCTGACAGAGTTTAAATTTTGAGGAAATGAAAATTTGTTGTATTGTTAAGAGTTCATTTGCACATGATCACCTAAATTAAATAACACAGAGGTTTCTCACATGTAAAACATCCTGTAACATTGGCTGGAAATGCATTTTTGTGAAATTTATAATTATCATTTTAAAGATTCATTACTATTAATAAAACTAAACTGAAAACATAGTGCAGCACTTCCAGAACCACTGAGGCTAGCTGCATCTTTGTACATGGAATAGTTTTCAAGTGTCAGCAAACTAAATGAAATGTAATATTACGTGTGTGTTCTGTGTAGAATACGGGGACTCTACTTCACACCTCAAGATGTTCCTCCTGAAGCGTCAGTTCTCAGCCCTGGATCTATGATAGTTCCAAACCAGGGCAAAAACTTCATAGGGGGGACCCCTCCTCCTTGAGCCTGTGAGATAGGATGTTGAAAATTAAAAAAAAAATCGATTTTTTCAAAAATATGTTCATTTTGTAGTGCAGCTCTTTCTGAAGAGCTTGATATATAAAACGTTTATGTTTGAGGAAATATAAAACATGTTATTTGGTCTTCAGTATGCCAAAGTGCAGTGCCATGCCTCTTAACACAGCATTCCTCTATGGCATGTCACTGTATTTTGCTGTGTGGAATGCAAATGCATTTATTATGTAATGGATGCCATCAAGTCTTTATTCAGGGTAGTGGAAATTAAAATGTCGTGTGGTGCTCTCCTACCTCAGTTGTCCAGTTTGACATCCTGTCCCCCCCCCCCCCCCCCTCCCCTCCACCCACTTAAAAAACTCACAATTAATACTGCCAGGGATTAGTTGTGACCAGGAGAACAGGAGAATAAGAACTCTTCAGAAAATTTGCGCTCTTTATTGTGTATTAACTAATAACTTTCTCTGTATTGTAACATAACATTAAATATAAGAAACATAAAAGCAGTAAAGACTAGAGACAAGCAAGACAGTAAACATTTTGTCAATCGTTAGATCCCAGCATTTTTTTCCTCTAAACTTGCTTCAGCTTTACAAAGTGTGCTTCGCTTTCTGCAAAAGAATCTATTACCTTGCATCATTGTTTGTCAGATGTGTTGCTACTTGAAAAATCAAAATGTCATTGTTTAATACTGAAAAAGCTGTTAATACGGATAGTACCCAAGAGTAGTGTGGTTTCTCCTTTTGATTATGTCTATTTTGTCACTGTCTGCTAGATAAAATGAAATAGGTGTTTCAAATATGCAGCAATTGTAACACACGCCAAATAAGCGAGACTGCTTCTTCACAAATGGTCATTTTTATCTACCTCATTTATGTAAATAACATGACAAAATATAATTCATAAAGTACCGATATCAAATGCCTATTAGGCCTACTACAAGCAGAAAGTTTTATGGTAGGTAGTAGTTCACATTTCAGTGATACACTCCAGTTTCTGAAGCATGTGATCAAAATGCAGTAGTACAAAATTTTTATTTAAATTTGAAATCATCATATTCTTCCATATAATTTGTGATGTCCCTGTTTCTTCTCCTTCCTCATTCTAACAATTGATCTTCTTATCACTAATTCTGTATCTATTTCTACCATAATCACAACTTACTCTCCGGTTAACTTCACTAACCCTGCCAGAATCACCGGTTCAATTAGCCTGCATTTATTCTCCGGTTAGGCATTGTTACATATTTGTGCGATGTGTTTTCCATGCTATTCTGAGAATAGAAGTTAGCGACTGCTAACCGGGCACTGTACAATTGACCCTTAGTAGTGTAGTGATCTGGCAAAAGTTTTCTGTCAAAATTTCATTTTCTTACTCTGAGAAGATAATCTTTCTTACCCGTTATTTGTGTTAGTCATTTATTTCTACTCTGGCTGTCAGAATCCATGGATTTTGCTAATAATTATAACAATGCTTATCGTTCGCACACCCAGTTGAGCACATAAATAAACAGTGATTGGCATTCACACGTTCAGGTTTATTTGGCTCAGATTGTATAGCCACATCCCATTTTGTCTGTGGGAAAGGTTTTTATTTCTAGATGCAACAGGGACTACCCTGGCAGAGACGTCATGTACATTATGCACAAGCATTCAAAAATTAATTAATGATTCATTCAGATATCAACATAGCATGTGTTCAAAAATTTTCAAAAAACAACAGGAATACATTTCAAAATAATATGATCAATCGATAGACGAACATGCGCTGAATGCTAAACACTTTGTGAAACAAGGTTTTTTTATTCAAGAAGATGAATTTGGTGCCCCAGGATATTATAGTAGAGAGACTGGATAATGATAAAGAGAGCAAAACAAGGGGGAACAGAAGATAATGTGGCAATGCAACTGCGTGAATAATGCAGCATGAGCCATCACAAACACAGATAATATGAACACTGATGACAAGACTCAAATCAATAGGCAGTCACAGAACACAGGATAATTAAAGGAAAAAGATTACACTAGCAATTATCTATGAGAAACACTGTCAGGCCACACATATACAGTACTACGTTCTTTGTGGTGATGGGTAGAAATTTCGCAAACTTGTACAAACAATTGAAAGTAGGTGGAAGTAGGAGAACAGTTGTTCCACATGTATAGAATATTCAAAAAATATATTCATGAGAAAATGAATACAGAACATTATATGTAGGTGAAATGGATGACAGCATTTGAAACCATCTTCCATGTATTACGCAACATATGGTGTTAGCACCGTCATGTTTATACTTTAGAAATAGGGAGGGGAGGTTGTAATAGCGTACAGTTCAGTATTCTTATCAAGTGAAGCACTGGCACAGGCCACAGTTATGCATGCCAGTTCCCTGCATAACATTAAGTGAAAGATAAATTCGCACTCCTAGAGTGATATCACTTTGCCAGCATTTATTCACAACATAATGTCTATGAACTGACATTTCATTGCGTTTTTAAAACTTCTTGTTTGTACCTAAGAAGTCGTTAGCTCTGAGACATTTAAACAATAAATTTTATAGATGGAACTGTTTTTATCACAAGTGGAGAATGTACGATGCGAATTGGAGAACAGACACAATGGTGAATTAGTTTAAGGTGCAAAGTACCTCACACCAAAGCCTTTCATCCTGGTGGGCATATGAACACGAGGTAGCACCATAGAAAAGTGGTAGAGATGAATAACTTTACCATCTATTAAAATTGTGCTGATTTTTTGTAATGGTTGGATAACCTAGTGTGAATGGCATTGAACTGGCACAGTTGGGGGTCTTAAGTTCGGTACAGGTCATATGACAATTTCATTTTTGTCATTATTGAAGTGTGTTGTTGTATACAACACAAAAGAAGGGAGGATACTGCTGAATTTAGATTAGAGACTAATTTATGGCTTCAAAGTCAATACCTGTAAAAGTAATATTACAGAATGTTGTTGATACGAGCTGCCCCTTAAATATATAGGATTTAAATGCCAGTATGGCAAGACGATCTTCATACAATATTCATTGTGGAAGAACAGTTTGTATTTCCATTGTGTCTATCATGAATGTAACTCTAGAAATTACAAATCATAATGTAATAAATAAATTTGTGTGCTCTTACTTCATATTTAATATGGAATCTGTTGTATTTTCCCTCTTAGTCATCTGTTGTGTAACAATTGTAAGGAAGGCCACTATCGAAAGTGAAAATAAAGCAAGAATAACAAAATTCGCTAATGATTGGTATCCAACCTTTTGTATCTGCACAGGCGTGGTAATGCTGTGGTACCACCACTATCAGCACAGAATATTACTGTACAGGGTGGTCAGACAGAATCTGAAAGGCTTGTAAGGGTGTCTCAGAGTACATCATCCTGAGAAATAACTGGTAAGAAAAAAAATGATTTTTTGCACCATTTCCAAGTTACTTAGTATTGAGGTCAGTCATTGAGGGCGTTGCTCATGAAAATTCAAGCAGTCTGCCAGATACAGTTAGTGTCGGTTGTCCTAATGGTGCAGGGACTGTTCAGCCTCTGGCTTGGGTTTGATCCTTACTACCATCCCACAACCAATTTTTGTATCGCCCTCTTGTTCGCTTTTAGAAAACCAAACAAAGATTATGTTTGGCAACTCCGTCTTTGGCCTGCTCTTGGATTTGCATGTGCAGGAGACTGTTTGGTTAAGTTCAATGTTAATTAACTTGGAAGTGGCGCAACATACACATTTTTTTTTCTGAACAACTTTTTCTCAGTACAACCTACACTGTAACACTCTTACAAGCTTTTCAGACTGTTCCTGACCACACTGTACTAGCTGATAGAGCCTCGATTACAAGCAAAGAGAGCTGAACCTAGGAAGAGAGAATGGAACTCAACATTAGAGTCGATGTACTGGGGCAGTGTATCCAAACACCAGGTAGATGAGTACAGAGCAAACACAATGTGACCAGCATGAGTGACTGAGTAACTGTGTATGTGGAAAAGAGAGCACAGCATGAGGCAGGATAGCTGATGTATGTGTAAGAACTGCTGGGCCATGTATATTGTCACCAGCAACTGGGTCAGTGGCTCTGCCCATGCAATCCCTTGCAGACTCCATCTGTGGCAGGTTCTGCACAAGTCCACTGCAATACCCAGATTTGTTCATTTGCATTATCTGCTGTCCTGGATACTACAATCCCATACTGAAAAGGCCACATAGAGCCAAAAAATGGCCAGGTCTGTGCCATGACCTCCAGCGTGAAACAGGAGTGTGTGTGAGATTTTCTGGCAGCAGAGCGACCATTGTAGGGAACAATGCTGACACACTGGCTCCACTGTAGAGCAGGCTGGGGTAACAGTTGGTCTACATGAATTGCCATGGGTGAGGCCTCATCCACTGGTGAGTGGGGGAAGGAAGGCAGCAGATCAAATTCCATGGGAGTCATGGGAGGTATCCCTGTCCACATCCAGTTTTGCAGTCAAAGTAGGTTTGTAGATATCATAGTGGGGATGGCAGTGAATGAGCGCACTGCGGCAACAGGGAATCTTGCATCAGAAGAATGCCATGACTGAACCCATTACCTGGCATGCTCATGGACAGCAGCAGTGAGGGTCCAATAGGTCGCGGACGCAACTGATTGCATTTCTGCTCCTGATAGACATCCACTACCAGCAAATGCTGACCTGTGCAACCTATCATGACACCCAGTGCCGATCAAAGACTGGCCCCAAATGACAGGCCAGCAAGAAAATTGCAGTGGGCTTTGATGGTCTGGGGCATACGACTCAGGGTGCAGCAAATCCAAAAGACACCATAGCTGGTGCCCATGTGAAAATTCCACTGAACTGTACCCATTAAACAATGTCATGCAAGTTGATGCATGAAAAATACTGGCCCCATGACAGTTCCGCCAACAATTCCACTGGTGGGAAAATTGCATACGAGTCCATGACACGTTCCCTGAGGACAGTCTTTTTAACATCACTGCAGAGGCACACGACAATATCTGACTTCTGAGTCACTGCCAGAGGGGTGGCCCATTGGCTTCGTGAAGTAGGAGAAACTATGCCGATGGCCTACCAATGCTGCAACTTGACCCTGACCTAGTCATGCATGATGAAGGGAATGGGGTAGGGCCAGAAAATTTAAGTATTGCATACAATTTGAGAGATGTGTGCTTCAGAATTTTTGACTTGACCCAGGGTATTCTCAAACAGATGATTGTATAGCCATAGAAAAGAGAGTCCAAGTGTTACAAGGGAACTGTTGAGACATTGACTGTACGTTGTCAACAGTCTAGAAACTAAAAACAGAAATGGCGTCTAACCCAAAAATACTTTGTGCTACTGGTGAATTAACCACTAACAATGTAACTTGCCATTCCAAATGCTGATAATAGGTTGAGAATTGCCCCCTCAAAGGGATGTGCTTGTTTACTATGAGACACAATGATGTAGTGGCCATTGTGTCACAGGGCAGCCTAAGAGACTGTACATATCTAAGTTAATTAGATTGTCCATCGTTCTTTTGTCTACCTCGAAGTCAATTGGCCACCCATCCACTTCCAATGTAAGCAGAATACACTGATGTGCTGCTTGTGGGGCATCAGAAACAGCCTCCGATTCAAAGGAAAACACTGAGGCCTCCGATGACCATCCCGAGGCTCACTGTCACAAACCATTGTCAAATGGCCAACATTATGACATACCCCACACATGGCATCTACGTGTGGGCAGTTCCATTGAATGTGCACCAACTGACAGTTTGGGCATGTCTGCTGACTTTCCCATTGAGGAAAATCAAGTACAGTGGGAGAGTGATGCTGAGAACCCAAAAAATGCTGTGAACAGGGATTACTATGCTGTGACAGGGTGTATATGCCACAGTACAACTGGACAATCCAGGAGAAACCGGGGAATTTTTTCATCCAAGGGAAAACCAGGAAAAACATGGGAATCTTTTAGAACTCCGGGAGTTTTTCAGAGTATTAGTTTTCCATGAAATTTTTGTAATTTTGATTGCTAATAACTGATAGTCTAACAAAGAATATTACTCTACCTCACTACTGCAGAATTTTATTGCAGCAATAAAACATAAACGGGAGAAAAAAATTAAATAAAACCGAAGTTGCAAAGGAAATGCACCATTTACAACAAAACAAACTGCACACGCAAACATGTGCCAACAACAAAACATGTTAAAGGCATTAAGACGAAAGACTATGCAATACTTCATAACAGCAAACTGCTTGTAATGAGCGTGACTTCACAGTTGTTTATGTTAGCTTCGTTAGAGAATATGCCAGTTGTGTAGAACAGTACGTTCTCCTGCTTCTGGCTACTTGGAAGTGTGGCTGTAGCAAGCAGCCAGATGCTACACAGAAATTTTTTTTGGGACACATTTAGTTATTTTGTTGTTTCCTCTTCCTTTACAGATCTCGTGTCAAATGAAAACAAAACGGATTTCTGTGGCTGGGAGCCATCAATTCATAGATTTTGCAGATTCATAGATAAAATAGATCACATAATTATGCAAGGCTAAAATACGTTATTCGTTTCAGGTTTTTAGTTTTATTTTAATTCAAGGTTTTTAACAGTCAAGCATTAATCACCTTGCAGAACGGTGAAGTTATATTTGTTGGGTTGCTAAAGAAATTTGGTTGTTATTAATCTTTTCCACTGAGGCAGTCAATTTATTTGAAACGAAGTGTTTCATTCCATACTATTGGCTAGTTTCAACTGTTTGCTGGATTTCAAGTGCACTTTTTTATCTTCTGGCACGTATGGCACTATCGATAAAATGAAATGAGCGTATGGCATCGTTGGCCGGGAGACCCCTATTCGGAGAAGTTCGGCAGCCAGGTACAAGTCTTTATTTCATTCGACACCACGATAATAAAGAACCAAACTCGAGATAATGCAGTAATGATAATCCAAGAAAATTTACATCCCGAAAACCTTACTGAAAAGCTTAATTTCAGGTTGGGGCCTTCTTCATTGTGAATCTGGACGTACAAATGTACACTTTAAACGGAATTGGGTATTTTAGAATGGTTTACGAAATTCTGATGCTCTTGCATTATAACACTCGTTAAAAAATAAGACCAATTTATACATGAATCCTTAGCTTTTCTGATGGTTAATTGATCTTCAAGACCAGTATTATATGTGAAAGCATAGCTTCCCTTGCAGCCACAATTGTATATTAATTTAAACCATTAACTTTCCCTACTCATGTGTTCGCGCTATTTAACAGTGCTGTTGCTGTTGACTGACTACATCACGTGTTCTATGCTCTGAATACCTGCTTTCAATGGCTGGCGAGATCACGTGGCATGGGTTATGATTGACTTACAAAAGCGCATTGCAAACTCGATTTCAATGCTTCGGAAACTAACTTGCCGAGTTTGGTGGAATCTGAATTTATACTTTTGTAATATGAAAATATGCAGCGACCTTGTGGCTGCATATAACCCCCCCCCCCCCCCCCCCACCGCTCGTGGTGGTTTAGTAATGTACTGGGAATTTCAAGCCAGTGCATGAAACGTTAACCCTTCAAATGATTGATAAGTTTTTCAGATCCAAGGGAAAGTATCCTGTCATTTAACATGGGAAAAGTGTGTTTTGGTCTGGGAGAAAGTGTATTTTAACCACGAAATCTGTGGAAAAATCCAGAATTTGTTTTTTCCTTGTCCGCATATACACCCTGTGTGACTTGTCTCAAACCTGTCTATACCATTGTGGGCCAAAAAAGGCAGCACCATGATGTCACTGCGCTCAAATCATCAATGGCATCAACATATGGTGGCTCAGCAGAAGGCAGGGCCGCCTGCCTCACCCCATAGGGCACTGAGGGTGTTTGTCATGCACATCTTACTTTGCCAGTTGCCAGTTGTTAGACAGAGTGTCCTTTGCCACTACTGTATGTGTTCATGTGATTCCACAACCTTGGTGATTTAGCCTAAAGATGGGTCAAATAGTGCCAGTGTTCTAATTTGGATTATTAGGTCAGGGCAATCACATCCCTAATTAGCAAGTCCAAGTATGAGCTGGGACATTGGGAATACTCGAACTTATAGTTGTATGAGATCCCTGCAGATCAGTTATCCATGCTATTTGTAACTCTGGGACACTTGTGGTGCTAGTTAAATGATAACTGTACTGCCACCATGGTTAAACTGTAACTGTGCTGCCACCTCATGGGTTTGATGATCAAAGTACTGCATGAGCAACTGACATATATCCTCAAAGTTAAGTTCCTCAGGTTTGATAGAGGGCTTCGAGTTTTGCTTGATTGTGTACAGTCTCAAACTGCTGGGCATTAACAAGGCAGCCCTAGGAGATGGATTGACGATATAGTTTAGCTGTCAGTGCAGCAAGAACAACCTTAGGTAATGCTCCCAATTTCTATAGACTGATCAAAATTGGCAAATGGTGTCAAGGGCAGTGAAGGAGGAGGCTTCTCAGCAGGTGCCTGGCTTGCCAGCAGGGCAGCCTGCATATAGATCAGTTCCACATTCTGTTCAATCTCTACTCATACTGCAGTTTTTATTGCTGCTCCTGGAGGAGCAGCTACTTACACCAGCGTTGCAAACATGCTGTGTCCATGGTGGCTACAATCTCACACTGGAAAAGAAAAGTGTTAAAAGTGTAAGAAAGTGCTATGTCACGACTGTAGTATATGCACAGGCATGTCAACGACACGGTACCGTCACTGACGGCACAGAATGATACTATACTTTCTGATGGTTGCCCACCTAAAAGCTTGGGGAGCTGAACCCAGGAAGAAGAAGCAGAGCATCTACATACACTGATCAACCAGAACATTATGACCATCTACCTAATAGCTGGTATGCCCACCTTATGTAGGTAAAAACAGTGGCAAAGTGTCATGGTGTGGAAGCAATAAGGCCTTGGTACATTGCTGGGGGGGAGTTGGCACATGGGTACGCACCCCCGCCCCCCTCTCTCTCCCCCCTACGCACAATGTCACCCAATTCCCTTACATTCTGGAGAGGGAGGTGGGTGAGGACGATGAGCTCTGACGTGATTTTCAATCGCATCCCAGATGTGTTTTATTGGGTTCAGATCTGGGAAGCTGGGGCGGAGGGGGGGGGGGGGGGGGGTCAGCACATCAATTGGAACTCACCACTGTGTTCCTTGAACCACTCCTTCACACTCCTGTTCTTGTGACATGATGCTTTATCTTTTTGAAAGAGTGGGAAAAATGATTGTCATGAAGGGGAGTACATGTTCTGCAACCAGTGTACAATACTCATTGGCCATCATGGTGCCTTGCACAAGCTCCATCAGACCCATGGATGCCCAAGTGAATGTTCCCCAGAGCCCGATGGAGCTGCTGCTAGCTTGTCTCTGTTCCACAGTATAGGTGCCCTGTTCCCTGGAAGATGATGCATTTGTGCCCTTCCATCAGCGTGATGAAGGAGGTCTCAGGAATAATCACACCAAGCAATGTGCTCTCTCTCTGCACCAAGGTCCAGTGATGATGGTCATATGTCCATTTCAGTCATAGTTGTCTATGTTGTGGTGTTAACATTGGCGCATGCATGGGTTGTTGGCTGCAAAGGTCCATTGTTAGGAATGTTCGGCGTACTGTGTGTTAAGACACACTTGTAATATGCCCAGCATTAAAGTCTTATGTTAGTTCCACCACAGTTTGCCATCTGTCCTGATTTACCAGTCTGCACAGCCTAAAACGTCTGACATCTGTAATGAGGTATGGCCGCCAAACCCTGCAACGTCTGGACGTGGTTTCATCTTGGTTTCGCTATGTGTTGAAAACACTCACTACAACACTCATTGAACACTTGACAAGTCATACCATTTGCGAAACCCTTGTTCCGAGCCTCTGGGCCATCACATCTGAACCTGTTATATGCAGATAGATTGCACACCTTCCCCATTCTAGCCACAGACAGCACACTCACTGATACATGCACGGTGCAATATGTTTGACTAGCAGTCATTGCTCACCAGATGATGATGCTGTCACCTGGACGGGTTTATATGAAAATAGATTGGTGTTCATAATGTTGTGGCTGATCAGTGTACATACTCCACAGGCCGCCATATGGTGCATAGCAGAGGGCACTATGTATCACTGCTAGTCATTTCCTTTCCAGTTCCACCCACAAATAGATCAAGAGAAAAACTGTATATAAGCCTCCACGCAAGGCCTAATTTTTCTTATGTTTGTGATCCTTATGTGAAATGTACATTACTGACAGTAGAATCATTCTGCATTCAGTCCCATTCTCCAGCTATTCCCATTTGAGTTCATGAAGTATCTCCATAATACTTGCCTGCTGATCGAACCAACTATAACAAATCTAGCAGCACGCCTGTGAATCACATCAATGGTTTCCTTTAATCCAACCTGGTGGGGGTCTCAAACATTCGAAGAATACTCAAGAATGGGTTGGACTAGTGTTCCTTATGCCATATCCTTTACACATGAGCTAGTATTTTCTAAAATTCTCCCAATGAAATGAGGCAACCACTTGTCTTCCCTACTACTACCTACTTGTCTTCCCTACTACTACCTATGTGCTCATTCCATTCCATACCACTTTGCAAGATTACACCTAGATATTGATTGATGTGGCTGTGTCATGCAGTACATTACTAATACGGTAATATTGTATTCAAACTACGGTAATACTGTATTCAAACATCACATGATTGTTTTTCCTACTCATTCCCATTAACTACATTTAGAACAAGCTGCCGTTCATAACACCTACTAGAAAGTTTGTCTACGTCATCCTGCATCCTCCTACAGTCACTCAACGATGACACCGTCCTGTACATCACAGCACCATCAGCAAACAGCCCTAAACTGTTGCTCACCCTGTCCATCATATCATTTATGTATATAGAGAAGAAGAGTGGTCCTACAACACTTCTCTGGGGCACTCCTAACGGTACCTTTGTTTCTGATGGACGCTCAGTATCGAGGGCAATGTACTGGTTTCTATTACGTAAGAAGTCTTTGAGCCACTCACATTTATGAGGACCTATTCCATATGCTCGTATCTTTGGTAACAGTCTGCAGCGGGGCCCCGTGTCACACATTTTCCAGAATTCCAAAACATGGAATCTACCTGTTGCCCTTCATCCATGGTTCTCAGGGTATCATATGAGAGAAGGGCAGTCTGAGTTTCCATGAGTGACGCTTTATAAGTCTGTGCTGATTCGTGGACAGAAGCTTTTCTGTCTCAAGGAAATTTATTACATTCAAACTCAGAATATTTTTGAGAATTCTGCAGCAGACCAATGTTAAGGATAATGGCATGTAATTATGTGGGAGTGCTCTGTTATGTTCCTTACATAAGGAGTACCATGCATTTTTATTCCAGTTGTTTGGAGCTTTGCACATGGTGAGAGATTTGTGATAAATGCAGGCTAAGTAAGGGACAGACTCTCTGTAAAACCAAATAGGGATTCCACCCGGACCTTGCAACTTATTTGTTTTCAACTCTTTCAATTGCTTCTCGACAGCAGGGATGCCTGTTTCTATGGCCTCCATGTGGGAGTCTGTGCGACAGTCAAATGCGGTATATTTGTATCACCATCCTGCATGAATGTTTTCCTAAGTGTGAATTTCAAACTTTAGTTTTCCTTTTGGTGTGATAGATTGCCAACTCAGGCTGGCTGATGAATGATGGGATAGAAACCTTTGACCCACTTTGTGATTTTATGTATTCACTGAAATTGCTTGAGTTCTTGGCAAGAACTTTCACAAAGGTATGACAGTGGAAGTTGTTGTGAGCCTTGTGTATTGATCTTCTTACTGATGCACGAATTTCTGCTAAATTTTGCATGTCAACATTTGGACATTCTTTTTTGAATCAAAAGTGCAACAATCTGAATCCTCAGCATTTTCTGAATTTTGTTATTAAACCACAGAGGTTCTTATCCCTTATTACACATAAGTCTCCAGAGCGTGATTTACAATCAGTTTCAACCTTGTTCATAATTCCTCTATATCCGTCATGTTGGAACTCAGTGATGTCCATTCGTTGTCTAAATGGGATGCCAAAAACTGCGTATCAGCTTGTTTTAGCAGAAATACTGCTGCAGTCTTTTTGATTGTTGTGTTAACTTGAGTAACCATTGTCACTATAACGATGTCTTGTTCACTATTCCCTGTCTATACACTGACACTATTGATAAGGTCAGGCCTGTTTGTAGCTACTAGGTCTAAAATATTTCAGTGTGTGTGGGTTGTCTAAGTAGTTGTTCAAGGAAACTTTAGCAAAATGTGTTCAAAAGTACTTCAGAAGACTGTCCATACCACATGCAATCAATCCACAGTGTCCCAGTCTATACTCGGCAGATTAAAGTCATCTCTGACTAATATTGCATGATCAGGTATTTCCATGCTACTGAACATAGACTTCCGTTGAATGATTCTACAACTGTTACAATGGACTTGGGTGGCTGGTAATGACATCCAGTAATTAACTTGATGTTGCTAATTGCATCAAGGTAACTTCACAATCAGACTTGGTTCTGACCTCGATAGCACAATATTTTTCTCGATGCCGGTGAATGCTCCACATCCTATGATGTCTATTGCGTCATTCCGATATATGTTCTATGACTTGCTATTCTTTTCACTTTCTATTTCGGGTTTCATAGAGCTCTCGGTTCCAAGAATAATTTGAGCAGAGGGTGAATCTGCGGAGCAGGAGGGTGTCTGAATGCTGCGTGGAGATGAGCCTAGAGCAAACACAACATGGCCATTGTGAGTGAGTAACTGAGCACAGCAAAAACAGAGTACAGTGTGAGGCAAAAGCAGATGATGTTCACATAAGAACTGCCCAGACAGGCCTATTGCCGCTGACAGGTAAACGCCTGGATTGGACGGTCTGCCTTGCAACACTTAGCACATGTCCTCTGTGGCAGTGTTGTGCACTATTCCACTATGATTCTCTTGCCAGTTCATCTACATCCAACTCATTATCTGCTAGTGGGGCATGAAACAACTAGTGCCCATCAGCACAGTAGCCTGTCACCTTCACATTGTGAGGTAGTACTGTCTTAAAAACTTAGGCCATTTTAATGGCTGGTAAGTAAACGCAATTTGTCTCTTTTCTGGGGATGGTATAGCCTTAATGAAGACCCACTGAGTTGAACGGATTCAGGTTGAAATAGCTATGAACTTAAACCACATTGGCATTCAATCCATTCTCTGATGCCCATCACTGATGCTGTGCCCCCACCTTGTCAGAGTTTGTTTGCAAGTTTTGACGTCCATTTCCTTGCGACATAAGCCATGGGGTTTTCACAAAGTTGGTATTTCCTTTTATTGTTTGTAATATCACAGAAGTTGCTTCCTAATAACACATTTATCCATATTATCAGTGGCATAATTATTGTCTGAACTTTGCTGTTTTTCTTTGTGGTGAATACAAGAATTCCACTCATCTCCTCATGGTGCCCCTCCTACCATAATTACCCAGCATTAACATTTCTGTGTGTGCTGTCACTGCTTTCTTCTTATCGTCACCAATACATTTTTGTCAGCAGCAAGTCACTGTGGCTGCCTGCAAAAGGATATGCCATGATAATTTTTCATGTTTCCACTGTAAGGCAAACAACATGCACTACTTTGAACTGGAACATGGTGTACCTAGTCACGTGATCAAGTTAATTCTTGCTAGAGAGAGAGAGAGAGAGAGAGAGAGAGCACATGTGTTCGCATTTGTCGGATATTTCAGTTGTTATTGGTAGAACAAATGGTGGTGTTGGTAGTTCCAATCTGGCGGGATAAGTTTCAGCAAAATATCATCTTGTTAGATGATCTTTACAGGTGGAACAGCTTTTTTGGTACCTACAGTTGCTTGTACAGTAATGATGTCTACAAGCCACCACAAAGTAGGTGTTAAATGTGCACTATCATCTGAACAGCTGCACATGTTAAAAAGACCGACAATTGGTGATGAAACATGAGATGTATAAAGACTCTAGCAATTACGTAATGGTCCATTGTCTGAGGAAAGAATGTGTGCTAATATTGTGGCATTATGCAATAAGACTGGTCTGCTACTTGTTTTACATTTGGTCCTGTGTCAGTCAAATGTGCATTTGAATCCCTCATTTTCAATTTTTTGTCCCCTTCATGTCTCATTCACTCACCCTCTTCTTATGCGCTCACCCTCACACCATCCTGTAACACACACTTTTAATTTCAATTTCCCATTTATTCAGTCACTCCTTGTTAGCTGTGTCTTCAGCATCTGTCAACCCATTTTTTCTTCTCAAGTGATGTAGCAGCAAAAAATTTATCCAAGATTTATTCCATTGCTGCTTCAAACATCAGTGAGACCAGTTAAACCACTTGTCATAAATTGTATTTAAACAAAGCAGTCTATTAGATCATGACATTATGTTCTGATCCGCATATGTGAACCAGTTAATTGCTTTCTTTGAACTTTGAAATTAGAACCTGAGGCTGTATATACGTGTTTGTAAGTTTTGAACCAGTTAATATTCCTGCCACAAATATTAAATTTGTTTATAACTTTAAATAGCATTGCTGCATCAACTTAAAGCAGTGCTGATAAGGTAATGTATTTAATAAGCTTCCTGAATAGGATTTTTTGTTTATGTTTTAAATAATTGTACTCTTTTATGAAAAATATTATGATGCACTAATTTATAGACTTTGTTTAAAATTCTAAATATAATTATTTTCTTTGCAGTTCTGTGCTTGACAAGTGCATTCTGTTAGTAACAATGCCTAAGAAAAAACAACCCTTATCTTTAGAAAGATTGAGTCTTGCAGCTGTTGGTCAGTTTGTGGCACACATAGGCCGCATCATGATATCTCCAGAATCACCTATTTCACATGAAATGCCAACTCAACGTCCTGAGTATTTGCAGAACACCTTCCAATGGCTGAATGAACTATTATACTCAAGTGTTCCTAGATCTCTGTTTGATAAAATGGCTACTCATATTTTAACATCAGTGAGTGAATTAATAAAAGAAACAAAAGATTCTTATAGCCAGGATCAACCTATGTGGCTCTTTCTCAATAAAATGAATATAGTTGTTAAGTTAACAGAAGTTGCAGTCAACTATCATCTACGTGAAATGAATATCTCAGTGTGGCCAAAAATTATGAGACATGTTTTGTATCAAACATTAGAGAAGATGACTGGCCTTGAAACTTTGAATCTTGGATCTGGTTCTGGTGGCTGGAAAACTTCTGACTTTGAAAAGACAGTTATACAGGGCATCACAGCAATGAAAAATTTAGTATCGCTTTGTCTTTGTTTTGACTGTACTGATCATATTATATCAATTGTAGCAAACAACTGTAGTAGGTTACGAATCTTAGATGTTACTTCTTCACGCTCTGTAACTGATCGCAGTATACCATCTTTATTGAATTGCCAGGATTTGAGGCAGTTACTGTTATATCGAACTTCTGTATCTATTGAAGGCTATGCTGAATTGTTAGTGGGTTTAAAAAACTTAAGAGATCTTGGGCGCTGTGATGAATTTGGCACCATTCTTGAACATTTACGGTTTTCCGGCACATATTCTCATCCACTGGGATTACATATTTTCCAGAGCCGAGATGTGACAACCTATCATTTAAATTTACTTATAGAGATGTGTCCTTGTGTCAGACATGTTTCCATTTACCATGATGAAAGAATTAGTGACCTTACAGTACTTGCAGCTCTAAATGATTTAAGAGAACTGAAACTTATGTCTTGTGATTTTTATACTGACCATGTCAAGCTTTTGTTGGAAGTCAAAGGACAAAATCTGACATGGTTGCACCTTGAACATGTGGAAGAAATCGATCTAAATGCACTTATATACATTAGCCAGTTTTGCCCAAACTTAAAAAAATTAGTTTTTTATAACTGTGATTTTCTAGAGCATACATCTGTATCAATGAAGACACTTTCAGTTAAACCTTTCCAGTATTTGGAATACATAATGTGTGTTGTAGACTGTGCACTTGTACATCTTGAATTTTTATTATCTAGTTGCTTCAACATTAAGTATATACAGTTAGGTTCCTCTACTGGTATTGGTGATGACACAATGGCTAAAGTTCTGTCAGTCAACCCAATGCAAAAACTTGAAGAATTAAAAATTTTGTATAGTGATAATTTGAGTATGCATACTGTAAATTTGTTAATGAACCACTGTGATAATCTCAGGGTTTTGTCTGAACTAGAAAGTTGGCAAGGAATCTCTCCAGCTGAGCTTCAGCAATTTCGGGAACACCTGAAAAATAGTAACACTGATTTGGATGTGAGACCAACTCTGTCATACTAGTGCATTGTGGTCGATTCCTAATTGTGTATAACATTGTGTTGTTAGAAGTGAAGCAACGCAGATCGAATGTAATTATTTGCTGCTGCATTACTCTGTGATGTTGGCATCAAATTGTAATAATGTTTGTGATAGCAATGGTACCTGAGGTACAAAAAAACCAGCAGATGTTGGTAAATGTGTGAATATATTTTGTGGCAGTGTTGTAAGAAATGCTTATTTTTATAAGTCTTTCATGAGGCTATTAAGAAAGTTTGAGTATTGCATTGTACATATTTGATGTATTTAGTGGTACTTGCTACGTCAGAAGACTGTAATAATGTAACACAGAAAAAAAAATGTTGCAAGGTGCTGTGGACTCAGCAGAATTAATTACATGGATAGTTGAACAATATTGATGGGTTAATCATAGTTGTTGTTAAGGAAACAAATATTTTGAAAGTTACTTATAACTGTTAATATCCCTAACATGGTATTTCTTGATGGTTTATTGCAGAAAGTAACTTTGTGCATGCTTTTGTGACATGGCTGCTTTTTCATTTCCGATCTATACATTTTCATACAATTTTATGGTGTGGTGCTTTTCTTGTTTGTGTTGTTAGTGACAGACAGACTGTAATATTGATATAGTTTCTGAAGACCCCTCCCCCTCCCCCCTTCCCCTCTCCCTGCCCCCCCTCCTCCTCCCGCTCTCTCTCTCTCTCTCTCTCTCTCTCTCTCTCTCTCTCTCTCTCTCTCTCTCTCTCTCTCTCTCTCTCTGTTGTCCTTGTTGTTGGTTTGCAATACTTTTTGTTTTGTGTTCTCCCATGTTACTGATCATTATGTTCCGTACATTTGTTCAATCTGATAATGCCTTTTCCAGTAGTTTGTGAGGACTGTGTTTCTGTCTCCAGAGTTCCTTTTTGAGCATTTGTAGGTATCAGGTTACAATGCTAGATCTAGTGAGAATTGTAGAATTAAATATTACTGCAGTTCTGCAGCGGTAGGTGCAACAACAACTACTACTGTATTAATAATAATAACAAAAAACAAAATCATATAAAGAAGGAAGGAAATTCATTGGTTTTGTAAAACAAATGTGATCATTGTAATTTTGTAGCTATGTTTTATATTTTTGAGATGTTATTTCCAAGGAGGAATGGGTGTTGTGTATATTGACAACAGTATTGTTTATTCAAATTTGACATATCACACAAACGTAATTTTGCTGTTGGCTTCTTTTAGTTGCTTTATAGGCAGCTTTCTCTCTCTCTCATGTCAATTGTTTAGTTGAAATTTTCCATTGATTATTTACTGCTGTTCAGGCAGTTAACATTATTTAAGCAATCTCAAAAGAGATTTACAGTATCAGTTATATACACACAGCCATCTCACTAGTTGGCTATAATTTCTTATGTAGTGCTGTGTTGTCTTTCATTTGTTAAAAAATTCAATCTTGTGAATCTAACTGATGGGTTCATCATCACTGCTGGAAAAGTCCATTAGCTATAATTATGTTTATTTTGTTTATAGTCAATGCCACATCAGCACACATTACAAAAACAAGCAGGTAAATATATTAAAAAACCATTTGTTTTACAATCTAGCACTTAGAAGATAGCCTTATACATGTATTAGCAACTATTTTTCACAGTCTACATTTACTGTCAAACAAACATAAATGGATTTATTTTACAATTGGCAAATGTCAAAATTAACTGTGTATCTTAATGCTGCAATAGCTGTGCAAGAAGTGATAGTTTATTGGGGAAAACTATAAATTATGACACAGGAGTTGAAAACCTACATACCAAATTAGAAGCCTTGGATAAACAGTGGATGTATTGGTTTTACTGCACCCACATAAGAGATCACAGTTGACAAAATGAGGTTTATTAACTGTTAAAAAGTACTGGAACCCAAGAAATATTACCAAAAATTTTGAAAAATGCCTTTTAAGTGCCAACCCAATGTAAATTTTATTTTGACTTTTTGAAGCTGTCTTGAAAGGGTTAACATTCAGATTGATGTTGGACTCATAGGGAATGATATAAGTAGAATCAAGATGAGGATCAAAAGGCTTAAAGGATACCGAATAAACCCTTTCAAAGACTTAAAGTATGAACATGAGCTCACTTCTCTTGTACTCATGATTATTTCTGGTTTCATTTAGGTACTACTTCTTTACATTGATTTGTATGATTTAAATGGATATTTTGTTCCTGTATGTGTCACTGTCACAAAGTAGCCATTTTCATTCCCAACAAATAAGATAGACATTTTTCAGTTATGTGTGAAGTGGTTTTGACTTAGTGTTCTTTTCAAGCAGTTTCATTTGCAAAATGATCTTGCCCCCTTCCTTTCCTATCACAGTCCCTTCTCTCCTACCCACTCATACAGTATGTAGATTCTGAGATTCTCTCTCTCTGTCTCTCTCTCTCTCTCTCTTTCTTTCTTTCTTTCTTTCTCTTTCTCCCCCCCCCCCCCCCTCTTTCTCCCCCCTCCCCTTTCTCTTTACCATAGTAAAAAGGGGGAGCTGACAGTTATGGTTCCCACTGTATGTCATTTTAGTCTTATGTGGTTAGGCTTGGTGTGATTTAATGGCAAGAACATTACATTCACCTCAATTTTATAATGTTTGTTTGGTGGAATAATATAAAAAAATTATTAGTTCCTTTTGCTTTGGAATTATTTTTCTGTTATGCTCTATAGTGCAAAGTACTCTAGATGAAGAAAAAATAAATCACTATACAGTCTTGTAGCAGGGGTCATATTTTGGACTGTCAACTTCATTTCACTGTCAGCCATTAAATTAAGAATATTCAGTAAGCAAAAATGGGTGTGCAGAATCTTGATTGTTTCTGTGTTACACTAGTGTCCAACATTTTTTGTTTGTGGTTGCATTACTGCTACAGCTATATTCTGGTTGCAGGTACTCCAGAATTTATGAAATATAAATTTAGCTCCCACTAATTTCTCTTCAGCTAGTTAAAACTGCACAGTACTGCTCTCAGTATACATTTTAATTTTTAAAAAATTTTCGTTTTAAAATTCAGTCTTGATCGCACCACATATGCTGCAATAACATAGGTGACCAGTTTCGGTCATATCACATGACCATCATCAGACCTGTAATTTAATTTAGAAAGTAATAGAAACCTTACTAGATTAACAATAAAATATGACAAAATGCTTATAAGGATAAAATACAATAAGACTTGTTATACCCATGGCATCCACCAAAGATGGTAGGCGAAGCACTCTTCTCAGCTGCTGTGATGTTAACTGGTGCCAGCAAGTGACAGGCATATGCTTAAATACGAAGATGCTCCACCTACCTCTTCTCCCTCCACCTCACATCAACCAATTGGTGTAAAACAGGTTCACATAATCGTCAAAACATAAAAAAAAAACAAAGTACAATAATAACATAAAAATAGTTATGTATAAAATATCTCTTTACAACCATGGAACTACTTAAATATTGTATAAAATATTAATTAAAAGCTTTAAAATAACTGTACAGATGATGTATACTCAGTGTGCCCTCTATGGGCTAAGATGGCACTATCACAATGGTTTCAAAGTCAGTGATGTTGTGAAGGTCTTTGGCAATGCGGCATCATATCGTTATGAGAGTTGTGACTCGACTGCAAGTATACACCTATGATAGAGTCAGTCTGTCTGTCTTATATTAACTTTATTTGCCACTGGTGATGTATGTAATAGTGGAATGATCAGCTGCAGAGTGCTATCATATTACATACACTTTTTAAAATGTCATAAAACTGGTCCAAAAGATGAAATCGATAGTTTTACTACAAAATTGAACTCTATACATCCAAAACTACAATTTACAGTTGAACATGACAATCAAAAACATATTCACTACATTGACTTTGAAACCATTGTGGTAGTGCCATCTCAGCCCATAGAGGGCACACTGAGTATACATCGTCTGTACAGTTATTTTAAAGCTTTTAATTGACATTATTTACAATATTTAAGTAGTTCCATGATTTTAAAGAGAAATTTTATACATAACTATTTTTTTGTTATTATTGTACTTTGTTTTTTTATGTTTAGACGATTATGTGAACCCATTCTACACAGATTGGTTGACGTGCGGTAGAGGGAGAAGAGGTAGGCAGAGCATCTTTGTATTTAAGCATATGCCCATCACTTGCTGGCACGAGTTGACATCACAGCAGCTGAGAAGAGTGCTCCACCTACCATCTTCGAAGGATGCCATGGGTGTAACAAGTCTTACTGTATTTTATCCTTATAAGCATTTTGTCATATTTTATTATTAATCTAGTAAGGTTTCTATTACTTTCTAAATTAAATTACAGGTCTGATGATGGTCATGTGATATGACTGAAACTGGTCACCTATGTTCTTGTAGCATATGTAGAGCAATCGAGACTGAATTTTAAAAAGAAAACAAATTTAAAAATTTTTTGAACACTGTTCCAAAAAAGTTTATTAAAATTTTAATTTTTATTGTTCTTTAAGTAGCCTTTTATACGCAACTTTGCCCATGTGTGCACTTGACACTTACTTGTGTATTGCTCACATGTCCTCCTCTCCCTTTTCTCTATGCGTAACCTTCTCCCCCATCTCACTGTCCATATCCTCCTCATCATATCTCTGTCCATATTTTCCTCTCCCTCTTTCTTCTCCAGCTGCGCACTACCTCTCTCCACCTGCCTCCTGCATGTGTCTCATACTCCCCCTCTCTGCTCCTTCCCATCTCTCTGTCCATCTACTGGCTCTCCCCGTCCCCTCCTCTCTCTCTCTCTCTCTCTCTCTCTCTCTCTCTCTCTCTCTCTCTCTCTCTCTCTCTCTCTCTCCCCCCCCCCCCCATCTACTGTCTATGTCGATCCCATCATTTCCCTGTCTCTGTTAATCTCCTCCTCCTTCCAGTCCCCCTCTCCCTCTCTCTGTTCATCTCCCCCTCCTCCTCCTCCTCCTCCTCCCCCTCCTCCCCTTCCCTCCCTTCTGCCCTCTTCCCCTCACCATTCCCTCCTTCCCTCATGCTCTCCATCCCATCTCTCTGTCCACCCCCTCCTCCCCCTGCCTGTCCATCCCTCCCTCCTCCACTTTGTCCATCGCCTCCTCCTCGTACTTGTCTATCTGCTCTTTCCCACTTTGCCCATCCCCTCCTCCTCTTACCTGCCCATCCCCTCCCCCACCCCTCTCTCCCTTCCTCTCCAGGTATTGCCTTGGACTAGTTTTTTCTTTATCTAAAAATTCACAAAATTGATTCCATAAAATAGACTTGATATCTTCCCACTATTTTCTTGAGAGACTTTGAGACACTTCAATGTTTCCATATAGTTCTACTCAATGATTCTAGTATCTTTCAGTGTCGGCCTCAGACCACGTCACCTCTAGCAATACCTATTAAAAAAAGTGCAGTGGAAGCTACTTCCCATCATACAGTAATATAACAAATGCAACTGTAATGGCAGCTGTCCTTTTTTTATTGATCATCTTCATCTGACATGGATAAATAAACTATTGTCATGTTGTGTGGTTCAGTGCAGATCATTTCAACCAGATTCTTGATCTGATTGTTAGCTCTCTCTGCTGTTGTACAGGACCTTTAGCAATTTCAGCTTAATGTTTCAAGCTGTTTTGTTTGTTATTTCAGCTACCAAATACTATGTATTTTAGTAAGAGTTGATTTCCATAGTCCTAATTACTCTGTTTATCAAACAATTGTAGCCTACACTTGGTGCAAATACTTCACTTTGTGCTGACAAAGGAAATGAAATGAAATACTCATTGGATCTGTCACACAGGGACACTTGAGTCTGTATGGCCACAAGGGAGAGGTACAGCTAACATTAATCTTTCTTCGCTATGCTAAAAAAAATCTGAATTTACTTTTCACCTATAAATGCATAACATTTTTACATTCTGCAAATATTATTTCTGAGTGAGTAACAAGGAGCTGTCATTTAATGGCATGCAATCAGTATTATTATTGAAATAGTAAACATGAATTATTGTTTAAATATTACACTTTTCTGACAGTGGCCTGGTGATTATCCCTGCACTGATTTGTTTCTTCTAGTGGTACCTCTATTTTATTATTTGTCATCACTGGGATTGCTTCATTCAGTGTAGAAGTTGAAAGTTTAAGTATTCACAACCAAGACTACTGCTATGTTGAAGATTCATTAATATGCACACACTTTAACTTGATTGATTTTAGAGGGATGTTTGAGGAACCTAGGTGACAAGGCTCTTCCTGTAAGTAGATTGCTACTGCAAAAGGAACGATGTCAGTGGAGCATACCACTGTGAAAGAAATGATATCGATGAAGCAAACAGGCTAAGCATCATACTAGTACTCTGTAGTAAATATCTACTCTCTCTGGACAGTGATGAGGAGTTATAGATACTACCCACAATAGAGCAGAAACTGCTTATCACACATTCAGCACACATAGTAGAAGGGAATAAAACATGGCATTTGACAGGGACTACAGTACTACCACACATTATATTGTTTGATCACCAAAGTTGGCAGTGGATGGACACGGACACTATTGGTTTGAAGTCCTGAGATTTCTACCAATTCTAAACTAGGAAATTCATGTGCCAAGATAAAATATGCATGATGTGTGTGATCTGGTTTATATACCTTTATTGTTTTGGGTTTTAATGTGTGACTTTCTAGTGTATCTCATCCTCTCGTGTCTCATAACATACTGTTCCATGACATTTAAAACTTTCCTGGCATATATAGTGGTTCCTAAAACTTCAGGCAAACTGCCAGAAGATAATAATTTCTGCCACAATATTTTGGCACTGTGTGTGTTTATCATAGCTGGAAGTTAACAACATCCAGCAGTTCACCATGAAATTTCGTGGAACAAATCCTCCTCCTATTTACCTATGCTTTACACATATTATGTAATGCTGTACAAATCAGTTTAACTACTGTTATTGGTGCTAATCATTGTTATACTGTGTAGCTAGTTTACAAATAACATTGACTGAGGCAATTGATTAAAGTGAGAGAGAACAGTTTTATTGTAAGTCCTCCAAATATCCATGAATATAACACCTGACATAGGTGAAGAATAACTACACTGAACACTGGCAAGAAGGAAAAGAACTTGATGTAAAAGTTTCTGAAATTCCATGTAGTGATTAATATGTAATTATAACAAGAATATTGTCAATACCAAATGTCCAAGATAAACTTCATTTAGAGTTCTGGAGTGTAATTAAAAGTATTTATTGTATTAAATGAAAATAGCTTCTTATAGAGGGCAGTGGTAATATTTGCTACTAAACTTTTGACACAACTGGAGTTGTGTTAAATGTATGAAAATAGTGATGTTGAATCACTGAACATGAAAGTGAGTGAGAGAGAGAGAAAAATCTGGTTATAAAAGTGTATATATCCTATTTGGATCTGTCGTACCCAGTATGACACGCAGAAAAGCTGGAATAATATTGCTGCAAAACAATATTTCAGCTAATATGTGTATACTTCCACAAGAAGTTACAGCAAATTAAAGGCAATGGCAAAAATGAGTGGCAAGTTTTTTTTTATAGAAGTAAATTTGTTAAGTTTACTGCTTTGTTACTTGCTATAGAACTTTGTGCTTATATAGGTTTCTGAATAAAGTATTGTATACAGTTAGTTTCAACAACTTGATTATTAAATATTGAAATAGTTTTACTTGTACATTTTATTGAAATTAATTCTCTTTTCTTTACACACCACCACTGCCACTATTTCATTCTCCTAATGCACTAGCTACGATTCACTCCAATCCCTCCTCCCCCCCCCCCCCCCCCCCTGCCCGTCTCTGACACACACAGAGACACGGAGTAACTGTCTATGTTTGCTTCACTATCCATTATGATTTTGTATAAAGGCTTGTCCTTTTGAAAATTTTTATTCTATTAAGAAATGAGGCTGATACTGTGATATGTCAAAGTGTATAAATATCTTTCAAATTGAGTAGTGCAAAAATATACAAATATATGTATGTTTACTATAATTGACTTGTCTGTAATCTACAGTTATGTTATGTTAAATACATTATTTCATTTATGTGGGTATGATTTGTGTGAACTAAATTTCAGTGTGAACTAAATTTCAGTGCTTAGGCAGCTGTTCTTGGTCTTTTAATTCTTGGAATATTAAAAACTGATGTCAGTGATAATAAGCCTGTTTGGAATAAATGTTGATATAGTATGTGGTGGTTTTGTTAATGGCTGTGAGTTAGTCAGTACTCAACATTTATTTCATTATTTCAGATATTAATACTTGAAGACAGAACCATCCCAAGTTAAAGAAAACCATGCAATTATCTGCATCATTGTGAACTAGCTTGTTATTACTAAAATCAGAAAATATGGGATAAAAGCACTATGGAAAGTCTTTGAGACTTTACATAAAAGCAATTGAGATAAAATCTCGTGCCACATTGTCATCAGAACTTCATTTACTGAAATTCTGTATGCAATATTAGCATTTATGTATGAACATTTACACATTCTCTCTCTCTAAACATTGAGGCAGAGAATACAAAAGAAGTCAAGTGAAAATACCACAAAAGCGGACTGCAAGAATTGCAGAATAATTTAGATTGTCATAAATGCAAAGTACAAATAGACGAAGTCAATTTTCCGTGCTCTTATAACAATGCTGTAATTGACAAACACTTGTATCGTCACCTGTTGCTGTATGTAGGGAGGGAACAGAACGCATTTCAAGGGAAGAAGCTTTAACTTTTCAGGATGACCCATTCCTCATGGCACTACATAGATTTCGAGGTTATATATACATGTTTCTTTTAATATTGTATGAATACTATTTACTTTTTACTGTTACCTGTTGTATTCCTGTAAGAGAATGATAAGTTAATAGAATGAATTAAGGCCGTATTACACAATGAATGAACAGGTTGAGGGGCTGAATCTGAAATAGTTAGACATTCTAGATTTTTTAACACATGTATGTGCTGCTGCCTCATCTTGGTAAGAAATAGGGAAGCTAGACTCAATAATATGGGATCCACATAATTAGGACTACTGTTCAGTATTTCAGACAGCCTAAATCATAATGGATCGATGTATACAAATCCAAATTGGTGATTAATGAGTTTTTACACTATTCTACTTCAAGAAACAATTGAAATTCTTTGAAAGACACAGGAGGGGAGAACAGGCCCTTAATTACTGTTCCATTGCAGACCTCAGTGGCTTGAGACTGTGGTAGATCTTTTATTTCATTTCCAGTAGCATTATCAAGATTAAAAATACAATTTTCTGTTGAGAATTATGTTTACATTGAACATAGTCACCCAAGATCCTTTCTTGATATCATTGCATTCATAGAGTATACTAAAAACCTTGTTACGGCCATCCATACCTTTCGTCAAATGTGTTTCATAGTTTCAATAACACACTATCTTGATTTCATGCTGCTTCTAGTGTTCTCCATGCATAAACACGTAGGGAACACAGAGTGAAAGTACCAGGCAGTTATAATTAAAGTGAGAGCTGTAATTATCATATGTCAGTGAAACTTCGTAGATATTTCAATGTGTTAATGCAGAAGCAATTTACGCTGAAAAAAAATTAGTTCCAATTTTGACCATCAGCTGCAAATCTGGCATTGTAGAGCATCTCATCAATGTCCGTGGTGCTCATATCAAACAGATCATGTAAGCAGTGGTTAAAAATAAAATCCCCATCATGCATTTCCCACTTGTTTGTTATCTTTTCTGCCCACGTCCCATTCCTAACCCATTACATGTGGAAACATTTCTATATGTGCATTCACAGTGACAGGCCACCTAGTGGCCAGAATTGGAACTAATTGGTTCCAGTGTAAATTGGTTCTGCATTAACACATTAGAATATCTACCAAGTTTCACTGTCGTACAATAATTACAGCCCACACTTTAAAAGTTTACATTGATTGGTAGTCCTAGTTTTGTTCTTTGCTCCACTGAAGCTGCCGCTTTGCAAACACTTTTTAGCAAAAGGCTTGACTATAGCAGTAATACCATGAATATTTTGTTTCTACAGGTCAAGTAACATTGCTTGTGTAGAGACTGTTTTGCAACTGTTAACTGCTAGTGCTGTTTCATAGCAACAAGAAAATGAACCTTGGTGTCAGATTAAAACTGTGTCTTGGACGAAGACTCAAACTCGAAACTTTTGTCTTACATGAGCAGGTGCACTGCTGACAAAGCTACCCAAGCAAAGTGAAAATTACATTCTGGAAACATCCCACAGACTGTGACTAAGCCATGTCTCCAAAATATCCTTGTTTACAAGAGTGCTAGTCCTGCAAGTTTCACAGAAGAACTTCTTTGAAGTTTGGAAGGCACAAGATGAGGTACTAGTGGAAGTAAAGCTGATACAATATGTTGTGAGTCATGCTTGGGTAGCTCAGTTGCTAGAGCACTTGATCATGAAGGGCAAAGGTCCCATGTTTGATTTTTGATCTGGCACACAGTTTTAATCTGCCAGGAAGTTTCATATCAGTGTGCACTCCACTGCAGAGGGAAAATTTCATTCTGCCAACAAAAGAATGCTTGGTTTAACTTCTCAGACTTTAAACCATTCCAGGTGCTATAATACAACTTCTAAATTTGTTATTGATTTATTATCAGCTGACATTTTATCAGAATTGACTTTATGCAACTCAGATGAAGCATAATCTGTGTTGTATCCCTATATATGCCTATAATAATACACTGTGTGTTCAAATGTACCTGGACATCTGGCTGAAAATGACTTAAAAGTTCGTGGCGCCCTCGATCGCTAATGCTGGAATTCAATATGGTGTTGGCCCACCCTTAGCCTTCATGACAGCTTCCACTCTCGCAGGCTTCTTGGGGAATGGCAATCCATTCTTTACAGAGTGCTGTACTGAAGTCAGCGTTCCAAAACATCCCAAAGGTGTTCTGTAGGATTCAGGTCAGGACTCCGTGCAGGCCAGTCCACTACAGGGATGTTATTGTCATGTAACCACTCCGCCACAGGCAATGCTTTATGAACGAGTGCTTGATTGTGTTGAAAGATGCAATTGCCATGCCCAAATTGCCCTTCAACAGTGGGAAGCAAGAAGGTACTTAAAAATCATTGTAGGCCTGTGTTGTGATAGTGCCATGCAAAACGACAAGGGATGCAAGCTCCCTCCATGAAAAACACAACCACACCATAACACCACCACCTCCGGATTTTACTGTTGGCACTACACATGCTGGCTGTTGACGTTCACTGGGCATTCATCATACCAACACCCTGCCATTGCAACGCCACCCTGTGTACCGTGTTTTGTCACTACTCACAACATTTATCCACTGTTCAGTCGTCCAATGTTTATGCTCCTTACACCAAGAAAGGCATTGTTTGGCACTTACTGGTGTGATGTGTGGCTTATGAGCAGCCACTTGACCATGAAATCAAAGTTTTCTCACCTCCTACCTAACTGTCATAGTACTTGCGGTGGATCCTTATGCAGTTTGGAATTCCTGTGTGATGGTCTGGATAGATGTCTGCCTATTACACATTACGACCCTCTTCAACTGTTGGTGGTCTCTGTCAGTCAACAGACGAAGTCAAGCTGTACGCTTTTGTGCTGTATGTGTCCCTTCACGTTTCCACTTCACTATCACAACAGAAACAGTGGACCCAGGGATGTTAGAAGTGTGGAAATCTCGCCTACAGAAGTATGACACAAGTGACATCCAATCACCTGACCACGCTCGAAGTCTGTGAGTTCTGCAGAGCACACCATTCTGCTCTCTCATGATGTCTAATGACTACTAAGGTTGCTGATATGGAGTACCTGGTAGTAGGTGGCAACACAATGCACCTAATATGGAAAACATGGTTTTGGGGGTGTGTGGATACTTTTTATCACATAGTGTATGCATATTTAGCAAGTACAGGGGGGCACTGGTTGTCTTTTTTATTTATTTAATTTTTTTGAATTACTGGATGGCCCTTTTTAAAACGTTCAGCTCTCAAAGAAATAATCAAGTAATTGACACTGATACTTCTGCTTTTCGCACAAAGAATAATATCTGCATGATTGATGTTTAGTTTTGTTCTCAGGGTGTATCAGCATTTACAGCTTTCAAAGGTGAATATATCAAATTACGATAAAGGAAATAATAATAATAATAATAATAATAATAATAATAATAATAATAATAATTCCCGTGGAGGCCCGGGAAAAGAATACCCTCCGGTATGTTCTGCCAGTTGTAAAAGGCGACGAAAAGAACAAACCACTGATAGGGCTAACCCCCCTTTTAGTGTGATTAGTTGGTTCAGGACAGAACTAAAAAAGCCTCGGACAAGCACCGTCATGGTCGGGGACGACGCTTGAACCATATGCCCGCCCACAATGGTAACGACACTGCTAGCCAACTGGAAAATGATTCAAATCCAAATAGATGTGTTTTGCAGGATATGCTTCCTGCAACCACCCTAGAAGGAAAACAGAGACAGAGGATGAGATGGTCAGATGAAGTTAATCGACACCTCATGTTCTGTTATTACCAAGCAACAAACATAGGAACCAACACAACTGGATACAGATCACAAGTATACACAACATTTATTACCAGATACCCAGAATTAAAATTTTTAACAGAACAACGACTAGCTGATCAGATCCGTGTAATAATAAAAAATAACAGGATACCCCAGTCAGTTCTAAAGGTGGCAGGGGTAAAATACAGGGAGCGAAAGGCTATTTACAATTTGTACAAAAACCAGATGGCAGTTATAAGAGTCGAGGGACATGAAAGGGAAGCAGTGGTTGGGAAGGGAGTAAGACAGGGTTGTAGCCTCTCCCCGATGTTATTCATTCTGTACATTGAGCAAGCAGTAAAGGAAACAAAAGAAAAATTCGGAGTAGGTATTAAAATCCATGGAGAAGAAATAAAAACTTTGAGGTTCGCCGATGACATTGTAATTCTGTCAGAGACAGCAGAGGACTTGGAAGAGCAGTTGAATGGAATGGACAGTGTCTTGAAAGGAGGATATAAGATGAACATCAACAAAAGCAAAACGAGGATAATGGAATGTAGTCGAATTAAGTCGGGTGATGCTGAGGGAATTAGATTAGGAAATGAGACACTTAAAGTAGTAAAGGAGTTTTGCTATTTGGGGAGCGAAATAACTGATGATGGTCGAAGTAGAGAGGATATAAAATGTAGACTGGCAATGGCAAGGAAAGCGTTTCTGAAGAAGAGAAATTTGTTAACATCGAGTATAGATTTAAGTGTCAGGAAGTCATTTCTGAAAGTATTTGTATGGAGTGTAGCCATGTATGGAAGTGAAACATGGATGATAAATAGTTTGGACAAGAAGAGAATAGAAGCTTTTGAAATGTGGTGCTACAGAAGAATGCTGAAGATTAGATGGGTAGATCACATAACTAATGAGGAAGTATTGAATAGGATTGGGGAGAAGAGAAGTTAGTGGCACAACTTGACCAGAAGAAGGGATCGGTTGGTAGGACATGTTCTGAGGCATCAAGGGATCACCAATTTAGTATTGGAGGGCAGCGTAGAGGGTAAAAATCATAGAGGGAGACCAAGAGATGAATACACTAAGCAGATTCAGAAGGATGTAGGTTGCAGTAGGTACTGGGAGATGAAAAAGCTTGCACAGGATAGAGTAGCATGGAGAGCTGCATCAAACCAGTCTCAGGACTGAAGACCACAACAACAACAACAACACAGCCCCAGTCAGAATTAGAAAACATCGAACAACAAGTACAACAAATACTGGAACAAAATAATGTGCAGTCAGGAGAAGAAGAAGAAAAAGACAATACAGTAATGGACTCAAACATCCCAGAGCAAACAAACAAAGAACAACACGCATCAATTAAACAGTCAGAGGAAAACGAAATCTTAAGACAGCCACCAGAACAAGCACAAATAGAACACGAAGTGACACACATGTTAGATATAGAAGAAAAATTTCAGCTGACATATATAGAATACAAAGACACAAATACAGACATTAGACCATTCTTGCATAGACCGCCAAATAACCCACAAGTCGAAACAACAATAAAAACTATCAACACAATCATACACAACAAAATAAATGAAAACACAACTATGGAAGAGTTACAACTACTGGTTTATATAGGAGCACTCACTACACTAAATATACACACTAGGCAGAGATCAGAACCAACCAACACAGAGAAGAAACCCACAAAACCAGCATGGCAACACTTCTGGAGCAACATATGGTCAAACCCGGTACAACATAACAGGCATGCACGGTGGATACAAGCAGAAACAGATACGTACAAGATGATACCACAAATGCCTGAAGTGATAATTTTGCAACATGAAGTCACCCAAGCAATTAATTCTACTCACAACTGGAAAGCCCCTGGAAAAGATAAAATAGCAAATTTCTGGCTAAACACATTCACATCTAACTACATTATTTAACAGTTACATTGCAGACCCATACACATTCCCTGATACACTTACACATGGAATAACTTATCTGAAACCTAAAGATCAAGCAGACACAGCAAACCCAGCTAAATATCGCCCCATAACATGCCTACCGACAATATACAAAATATTAACTTCAGTCATTACACAGAAATTAATGACACATACAACACAAAACAAAATTATAAATGAAGAACAAAAAGGCTGTTGCAAAGGAGCACGAGGATGTAAAGAGCAACTGATAATAGATGCAGAGCTGACATATCAAGCTAAAACTAAACAAAGGTCGCTACACCACGCATACATTGATTACCAAAAAGCTTTTGATAGTGTACCCCACTCATGGTTACTACAAATATTGGAAATATACAAAGTAGATCCTAAATTGATACAGTTCCTAAACATAGTAATGAAAAATTGGAAAACCACACTTAATATCCAAACAAATTCAAATAATATCACATCACAGCCAATACAGATTAAGCGTGGAATATACCAAAGAGACTCATTAAGTCCTTTCTGGTTCTGCCTTGCTCTGAACCCACTATCCAACATGCTAAATAATACAAATTATGGATATAATATTACTGGAACATACCAACACAAAATTACACATTTGCTATACATGGATGATCTAAAACTACTGGCAGCCACAAATCAACAACTCAACCAATTACTAACGATAATAGAAGTTTTCGGCAATGATATAAATATGGCTTTTGGAACGGACAAATGTAAGAAAAATAGCATAGTCAAGGGAAAACACACTAAACAGGAAGATTACATATTGGATAACCACAACGACTGCATAGAAGCGATGGAAAAAACAGATGCCTATAAATATCTAGGATACAGACAAAAAATAGGAATAGATAATACAAATATTAAAGAAGAACTAAAAGAAAAATATAGACAAAGACTAACAAACATACTGAAAACAGAATTGACAGCAAGAAAGAAGACAAAAGCTATAAATACTTATGCTATACCAATATTGACCTACTCATTTGGAGTAGTGAAGTGGAGTAACACAGACCTAGAAGTACTCAATACACTTACACGATCACAATGCCACAAATATAGAATACATCACATACATTCAGCAACTGAAAGATTCACATTAACCAGAAAGGAAGGATGAAGGGGATTTATCGACATAAAAAACCTACATTATGGACAGGTAGACAATTTAAGAAAATTATTTCCAGAACCAGCAGAAACTAGCAAAATACACAAAGCAATCACTCATATAAATACATCGGCTACACCATTGCGATTTCATAACCAGTTCTACAACCCTTTAGTTCACATAACACCAACAGATATGAAGAAAGTAAATTGGAAAAAGAAAACACTACATGGCAAGCACCCGTATCATCTAACACAGCCACACATCGATCAAGACGCAACCAACACATAGCTAAGAAAAGGCAATATATACAGTGAGATGGAAGGATTCATGATTGCAATACAGGATCAAACAATAAACACCAGATATTACAGCAAGCATATTATTAAAGATCCCAATACCACAACAGATGAATGCAGACTTTGCAAAAAACAAATAGAAACAGTAGATCACATCACAAGCAGATGTACGTTACTAGCAAATACAGAATACACCAGAAGACATGACAATGTAACAAAAATAATACATCAACTACTTCCCATACAACATAAACTAATATAACAACATGTTCCCACATACAAGTATGCACCACAGAATGTACTGGAGGATGATGAATACAAATTTTACTGGAACAGAACCATTGTAACAGATAAAACAACACCACATAACAAACCTGACATCATACTCACCAATAAAAAGAAGAAATTAACACAACTAATCGAAATATCCATACCCAATACAACAAATATACAGAAGATAACAGGAGAAAAAATTGAAAAATACATCCAACTGGCTGAGGAAGTCAAGGACATGTGGCATCAGGATAAAGTTTACATTATACCAATTATACTATCAACTACAGGATTCATACCACACAATATCCACCAGTACATCAACGCAATACAGCTACATCCAAATGTATATATACAACTACAGAAATCTGTAATTATTGATACATGTTCAATTACCCGAAAGTTCCTAAATGCATTGTAACATATACCATACAGTTAAAAGGAAGTCACACTTGATCAAGGTCCACGTCACATTCCATTTTTAACCAGATATAACATCTGAGAAAGGAAAGAAATAATAATAATAATATAGAGAAATCAAAATATTGTGCTTCATGAAGTATAATAATACTTGCAATAGCCAGGGATCTCACCTAATAATAATATAGAGAAATCAAAATATCGTGCTTCATGGAGTATAATAATACTTGCAATAACCAGGAATCTTACTTGATTGAACCATAAGGTGCAATGTGACAATCTAGATGATTTGATGGACTACAGTTTTCAGTTGAAATCTAAGAAGAAGCCAGGCAAGATTTGTACTAAATAAAAGGATGGAAGCTTTCAAAAAAAAGTGAAAATACCAGGTCAGTGTTGAAGTTCAGAGGAAAAATGATTGAAATATTTTAGTCCATAGCCTTCTAAACATAATTAGAAGGAAACATGGAGAGTAACTGAAAGCTAGCAGGTAACAAAAAGAAAGAGCGACAGGACTACCTCGCCACTTCCCCAAACTTCTCAGTTTTGATCAGAAGAACTGTCCCATCAGCATTGCTCAGGAGTTCTTGAATGACATCAGTAACGAGCAGGATTTGCTCAGAAGGGTCATAACTGGTGACGAAACATGGGTTTATGGTTATGAAGTCGAAACCTAAGCTCAATCTTCCCAATGGAAGCATCCCAGAGAGTCAAGACCGAAAAAAGCACACCAAGTTCGATCAAAAGTCGGAGTTTTGCTCACTGTTCTTGTTAATTACTGTGGTGTAGTGCATCATGAATTTTTGCCTCAAGGTTTTACAGTCAATAATGAGTATTATATTGATGTTATGCGCCTTTTGGGAGAAGCAATACGCGAAAAACATCCGAAATTGTGGAAAAACGATTCATGACTTTTGCATCACGACAATGCACCTGACCATTCATCATTGCTTGTGAGAGATCTTTTGGCCAAAAACAACATGACAGTCATGCCTCAGCCACTGTATTTGCTGGATTTGGCCCCCTGTGACTTTTTCCTGTTTTCAGAACTGAAAAGTCGTATGAAAGGACAAAGGTTTTCACCGATTGAGGAAATAAAAACCGCATCTCTGGAGGCTGTACCAAAATGTGCTTATTAGAAGTGCTTCAAGGATTGGAAAAAGCGTTGGCACAAGTGTATTGTATCCGAGGGAGATTACTTTGAAGGGGACAACATGAATATTGATAAATAAATAAATATTTTTTCATAAAAACATAGTCACCTTACTTCTTGAACACACCTTGAAAATTTCACATACTGTCAATCCATAAACCGCAATAAAGGTCTTAAACACATGATTGGAAACAACTCAGATTTCCACTCCAGAATAGCACACATGAATATTTCTGGTATAACAGGAATCTGTTCAAAAAGAACTTTACTTTAGTGTTAAAAATATATACATATCATGTGTACTACTACTTTAATTTAGGCATTAGTAATGCAATACAATATTCTTTATACAGCAGTTGTTGGGTCTCACTCAGCTGCATTAGTGGAATACAACCACTTTGAACACAGCTACCAGAGTAGCTGTAAAAGAGCAAGCATTAAATCCATCTGTCAGCATGAGAATAGTTCATTACCTGTTGACAATGCATAATTTGTCTGTGTGAGAGTCAGCTAATTGTTGGTATGATTTTCAAAACTAATTTCCACCATTACGCTGAGTTATGTTAAAGAGCAACTTGATTCATAATAATCTATTCCATTTAAATGACTCCATTCTCCAGTAATGGAGCATGTGCTAAACTTCGTTAGGTTATTGAATTCTTGTTTACTGTGTGTAGTCCAGCTCCATGGAGTGTTTTGTTGTGACAGTTTCATTATGTTTAGTGCATTTAATACTAAATCTGGCAGAAATGTTCTGTAAAACCACACCACTTGTAGGAAAATCCAGGATGGGTTGTAATAGTATAATGAAAGGATAGTTGCTGCTCACCATGTAGCGGAGATGCTGAGTCACAGAAAGGCACAACAAAAAAGACTGTCAGAAAGTTTGTTTTCAGCCAACAAGGCCTTTGTCAAAAGTAGACTACATACACAAATGCACACACTCACAAAAATGGAACTCACACACACATCATTACATTGTTTCATACCATTCCTACGTATGATTTTAGTTGACTTGACAGTTCAGGATCCAGTCTAACATCATCTAGACTGTCGATCTGAGCTAATTCCTGTGACATTTTCAATATTTCCTAAAAACTTCACATCTTTCCTACCAAACTGTGACTTTAATTGTTTAATCCTGGTGCCCTGTGAACTTAATCCAGTAAAAAAAATGTTCTGAAGTTTGAAGGTGGTCAACCCATGTTTTAGATACAATTACTATATCGTTGATGTAAATCGGGGTCAGCCACTGCATGCAAAACTGCATGTGTGCACAATGTGTTGCATGTGTGCAGTCCAAGGCTCAGTCTATTCTTGAATACTCAGTGCATCTTGGCTTTGCTGAGTTCTTCCTAGAACCGATTGGTACAGTGCTACTTTTTATTTAATCGTGCAGTATGACGCTTTTTCTAATGGTACAGCAGTTGACACTCAGCACAACCTCCTTTAGCCATGTGGAAACGGAGTGCCAGCACTTTTTATCCTTCGCTCTTTGTTCGTGGTAGAAAGGAATTTTACAGGCCCAGTCGCTGTTTGCACAAAAAGTCTAGTGATCTGTTGTTACAAGTCTTTAAAATTTAATGGATATCATGGAAGAGAGGGATGGGAATTCTTAATATCTACTATGCAGTCACATTATCAACAGATACGCAAATTTGCTGTGGAATAGCTTTACAACACCATACAGAAAGAGATTAAAGATTTAGATGATGAGAAAGAGCAAAAGTCATAATGGTCAACAGATGATTTGTATGGGATCGTTGTTTTGTACATCAGGTAGCACATGCTGAAATTAGACATATGAATAGTAAATTTTCTGAAGTTGCATTCATTATTACACCATCTGTTGGAACAGTTATTGATGGAATGATTGAAGAGTATGGAGACTTAATATATTACTACGGAGTACATTGGTCAAGTCAAATGGCATGGCAGGAACAGTTTTTCGAATTAAGACCTGCCATTTGTTGCATATTTGAAGGAAAAAGGAAAGCCAGAATGAAAACTATGTCTGGAATAACTACCCACCCAAACCAAACACCCTCACCTTTTACCTTCTTCCTAAGATCCACAAACCCAATCATCCTGGCCATCCTACAGTTACTGGCTTCAAAGCATCACCGAATGTATTTCTGCCTTAGTTGATCAACATCTTCAACCGATAATACAAAGAGTTCCCTCCTACATTAGACACCGGCCATTTCTTAGATCGTCTGAAGTCTGCGCCTGTCCCACTCCTGCCACACAGTTTGCGTGTCACGATTGATGCCACCTCCCTGTATACCAACATCCCCCAATACATGGTCTGTGTGCTTCTAAACATTTCCTCAGTCAGCACCCACAGGATTCGAAACCTATGACATCCTTCCTGCTCACCTTCATGAACTTTATACTTGCTGACAACTGCTTCATTCTGGAAACATCCCCCAGGCTGTGGCTAAGCCATGTCTCTGCTGTATCATTTCTTTCAGGAGTGCTAGTTCTGCAAGGTTCGCAGGAGAGCTTCTGTAAAGTTTGGACGGTAGGAGACGAGATACTGGCAGAAGTAAAGCTGTGAGTACCGGGCGTGAGTCGTGCTTCGGTAGCTCAGATGGTAGAGCACTTGCCCGTGAAAGGCAAAGGTCCCAAGTTCGAGTCTCAGTCGGGCACACAGTTTTAATCTGCCAGGAAGTTTCATATCAGTGCACACCCCGCTGCAGAGTGAAAATCTCATTCTGGAAACTGCTTCACCTTTGAGTGGCATACATTCCAACAGAGCAGGGTATGGCCATGGGAAGCAGGATGGTTGCTTCCTATGCCAATCTTTTCATGGGTCACTTGGGCAGAGTTCCTGGGACCCATAGGCCTTGGTGACACCTTTACCATATGGACTTATGGTGAGGCTGATCTGTTAAAATTGCTGAAATCTCTAAATATATATGCCTAATTAAATTTGACATGGTCCTATTCTGAATCTATACAACTTTCCTTGATGTTGATCTTGTCCTCACCAAAGGCCAGTTACACATGCCTGTCCACACTAAACCTACTAAGAAACAACTGTACCATACTTACATTGTAACAGTTGTCCGTCCTTTCCAGTCAAATTTTCCCTCCCATACAGCCTTGGCATTTGTGGCAAACATATTTGTTTTGATGCAGACTCTTTACAGCAGTACACCGCTATTCTCAGCTTAGCTTATACTGGACATGATTTCCCCACCAGTCTACTTCAAAAGCAGATTTCCCAGGCCATCACACCAAATCCTGGTATTGCTGGTCCCACTAAAAAACAACTTCGGAGTACACCACGTCTCACTCAGTATTATTCTGGTCTTGAATTTATTCATCAGCTACTTCAACAATGTGTTGACTTCCTAAAGTCATGCCCTGAAATGAGGTTCATTCAGTGTGAGATTTTGCCCACTACACGCAGAATAGCTTTTCGTCGCCCTCCCCATCTCCGCAACATCCTTGACAACCCCATGATCCTGCTGCCATCTCGCTACCCTATGGCTCCTACCACTGTGACCGTTCCGACTGCAAGACTTGCCGTGTGCACCCTCTTACCACCACCTACACCAACCTTGTAACTGGCAAAACATATACTATCAAAGGGAGAGCCACCTGTGAAGTGACAAGTCATATCCCATCTGTTAAGTAAACACTATTCAGCCTTTTACATCAGCATGATCACCACCAAGCTATCAGTTAGGATGTGAATGGTCATAGACAAAGGGTGTATACTGGCAATACACAATATCCTGTTGCAGAGCACATTCTACAACATGACAGTGATGACCGTGGTACCCGTTTCACACACGAGCTGTCTGGGTATTCCCACAGACACCAGTTATCCAGAATTCTGCAGGTGGGAGCTAGAGTTAGAACATGTCCTTGTTCTCGACACCCACCTGGCCCTCATTTGCGTTAATTTCTTTAATCTCTGCATTTCTTCACAGTAACTACTCCTTTCTTTACTCCATTTTAGCTCTCTGCGTCTTTCATTTTCTGACCAGTGTGTTCTTCACTGTGGCCCCCTCCCCCCTGCCCCCCCCCCCTCCCCACACACACCTCTATTACATACAATGCATTCAGCTGTTCACTCTTATCAACTCATGCATGATGTTTTAGCAATAATTTCTGTCTTGCACATTACCCTGTCTTCCACCTTTAAGCTCTCAGGTTTTCAAGTCTCATCTGGTGCAGTCCCCAACATTCAGTCTTTCCTTCTCATTGGTTTGGTAAGTCTCCCCTGGCCTGGTGTTCTAGGTGACTTTTCCAAACTCTATCCCTTCTCCCGGCAAAAGCTTTCATAAGTAAAGCATTATTTTTTTTTTAAATATGTGTGTGTTCTCCTGGTGAGTAGATTTTTTTTGTCTATTGAATTACATTGTGTTGTCAAAAATTGATTATTTTCGTTTAATATTTGTGAAGCTTTTTTGACAGTGCTTCATTATAGACAACGGCTTCATTTGCCAAAAGTCTGAAGGTACTTTGTACTTTTAGTATTGCCTTCATATCAGTCATACACAACATGAACAGCAAGGGGTCCACTGCCTTGGAGCACCTAAAACATTCTGCCTGTTTTCTTCTTGCCTCCCACCCTGCTTAAATTAACATTGGTGAAGTTAGAAGTGTAGTTATGGAAATAACATTCATGTCTTTTTTTCCTGTGCAGTTGATGTTCATTTTTAATTTTTGTGTATGTGATAAGTCATGAAATAGGTACAAAAGATAATGATAGTTTATATATTTTGCATTTGTATCTGTTTCTTGACATCTGTATTGTTTTGATCAAACTGCAGACTACACATTACCAAACATTTCGTGGAGTTTTTCCATACTATTAAGTTTGTAAAGTGCCTCAAGAAAAAGTAAAGGATTCATATCAGCTGTCAGCCTTTCTTAATTCTGGACATGTTTTGCTTGGTTACCACCCAGGGAAGAGAATGATGTATTAAAAAAAAAAAAAAAGAATATTAAAAAAAAGTAGCTGCAGAATAGGAGAATGAACATTATTCAATATCACAGTCTCACACGCTGATGGAGCTCAGCAGCATGTCGGGGAGGTCTAATGCACCATGCACTGCTTTCATTGCCTTCATCTCTGTTTTATTCCAATTGGTTTCCATTCAAAAATCTTTTTAGTCTCCTTCCAATATCCATCTTAAGGATAAGCCCAAGCTGCACTATACTACTTTTTATTAATCTTGTAATGTCAGCTCCTTGTATGAGGCAATCCAACTCCGTGTTTCAGATCTCCTGAAATCATTTTATTCTGAACTGTCCCATAGATATTATGCAGAACCCACTTTCAAATATCCTGAGGTGCTGCTTATCAATACTTGTTAATGTCCCTGTTTCACATCTCTAGTTTATAACTGGCCTGATCTTCATCACATATATTGGCATTTTTAGCTGTCTATTTAATACCCAGGAGGCCAGTGATTTCATAAACACGTGGAAGCATATATTAACACTTAGAATGCACAGTTTTACTTCAATTGACTATAATTTGTCCTGTTAACAATATAATCACATGTTCAAAATTAAAGCCTACTGCTGAGAGTTTGTCAAAGTTATTATTTTACTTCCTAGTGAGATTCATGTATTTAGTCTTTATTTCATTGGTAGAAAGGCCTCTAGGTCATGTGCCTTCTTTCAGCTCGCATATTATTCTTTCTGTTGAAACTCTTCTACTAATAATTGCTACATCATCAGCATATGCATACATCTGAGTTGACTTTGTGTCTATGTAACTAGGCATTTGAAGCTTCTGAATGACTGCCTCAAGAGTCAGATTGAAAAGCATTGTAGAGAGGGTGTGCTCTTGTCTGGCTCCTTTAATAATGCTAAACCAATTATGTAATTCTGCATCCACTCACACTAAAGGCTTGAAACCAACTAATGTTGCGTGAGTGGGTAAAACTACTTACATGATATGTCAAACAGTAACAAATGATTTAGCATTTCTGTCCTGTCAAGACTAAAGACCTGCTCAGAGTCTACATGGAGGATATGAAGCTCAATATAATACTAATATGCCTTTTCACATATTTCCCTCAGCACAGATATCTAATCCGTTGTTGGCCTGTTAAACTGAAATCCGCATTGATATTCTCTAGGGATCTCTTCTGCATATGGTGCAAGCTTATTGAAGGTAATACTAGTGAGAATTTTATAGGTTAATTCAGTAACATTAATTCCTTGATAATTCAACAAGTCCACTCTTCCTGGATTTTTTCATGATTCCATATCAACTCAGTAAGTTTGTGGTTTCACGTATTGAGACTAAATCCCCAATTTTGCAACAGTTCTGGAGCTTTGTAATTTTTTTAGACAGTGCATTACCTTCCATTTCTCCTCCAATGTGAGATCTGGATCTACAATATAATGCAGTAGCTCCTCACTCCTTGTAGGATTGCCTTTCAAAATTTGCTTGAGGAGCTCTCCCCATATTTCCAGGACATTTGTTTATCTATCAACAAATTTGATGTTTTGTCTTTACATGCTGCTATTCTCGGTCTGTATTCTTCTTTAATTTCCTTCTAAAATTTTCTGCTTTCATTCCTTTGATAGTGCTCTGCCAGTTCTTCTATCTTTTTATGGGTTCACTTTTTTCCCTCCTACATTCTGCTGCTACTTCTATTCTTTTGTCATTATACAGAGTGGTCAGAAACAGTCTGAAAAGCTTGTAAGGGTGTTGCTGGATAGGTTGTGCTGAGAAATAATTGTTAAGAAATTCTATATGTGGGCCATTTTTGATGTAATTGGCATTGATGTTTTCCAATCAGACCATTGCACATTCATTTGCGTGCTTTAAAATGCGGTGATGCACAGATACCTATGGGTCTGCAAGTTACCACATGTATAAATGCTCATTACAAGTTAAAATGTGCCCTTTTTGGAAATGATAAATTTAAGTTGGGTGAGTAAAAGCTAAATGTGTTCAGTTTGAGTAAACCAAATCGTGAACACATTTAGCAACACTGCCAGTGGCAGGCTGCTTGGGCTTGTGCACGCAGTGACCTGATAGGCTAACTTCAATGCTAATTAAGTCAGAAATGGTGTAGCATATTGAATTTTTTTCTTAATTGTTATTTCTCAGTACAACCTACCCTGCAACACCTTTATAAACTTTTCATACTGTTTCTGACCACCCTATATAACGCCTGATTTGATCTTATATTTTGTTGAACACATTTCAGTCTTACTTCCTTTTTCTGTTCCTGTGCCTGTCTGCACTCATCATTTCTAATTCTTTTTGGTTTCCCAAGTATTTCATGTGCTGTTGTCAAAATTTCATTTTTAGTAGAGTTCCATTCTTTGTTTGTGTAGCCTCTGCCATCTGTTTGTAACTCTGTCTCAGTCAGTCCTTGTGCTCTTGAACAGTAGACTTATGTTTCAAGTTGTACTGTATTCCATTTGTTTATTCTGGTTTTATTTTCTTTGGCAGTAACAGCAAGTTTCTGCCTAATTTTGACTCCTACTGTGTACTGATCAGTCTGAATTAGCTCCTTGGAAAGTGTGCACATTTTCCATATCAGATGCCCATCTCTTTGATCCAATAAGTAGTCTTTTTGGTCTCCTTCATTTGTTCTTTGTATTTTCCAGGTCTCTTTGTAGATATTTTTCTTCGAGATACAGGTACTTATTGCCTTTAATTTGTTTACAGCAGTGAAGTAGCCAACCCTCATAATGTAATTACTAGTTTCCTTGTGTAGACATTCCTTACCAAACACACTTATGAAAGGCTCCTCCTTGCCCGTTTTAGGATTATAGTCACCAAGGACTATTTGGGAGTTGTATTTAGGTATTTTAACACAAACCTCCTCCAGCTGATCATAAAAACTGTCTACCACATCTTTATCTGATTCTTCCATTGGTGCATATACAACCACAAAGATCACCTTGTGAAATTTCCCTTTAATACACAGCATATATATTCTGTCATTATGTGGAGTGAAAGCAGTAACAGATCTGCACATGTCTTTGTAGACTATAAACCCAACTCCATGCTCTCCTAGTCTTTCATCTTTTACTGAATATTAAGGGAAAACTTCTGCTTATGTATCTTACCACTTCCCTTCCAACTAATTTCCTGGACTGCAACAAGTCTCATTCCATACCTCAGCATCTCATTGGTAATACTTTCATAACATACGCACATTCCATGTACCAAATTTAGTCACCAATATGTGCATATTCGTCTTCATCTGCACAATCCAGCATTTCCTATTAAATTATCCACAATTATAGGCTTATTACGGGGATGTGGTATCGAGTTTGCACTAGACATCGAGCCTGGAGTATCGGGCTTTCATTTCAGGCTTAGCCCTCAGAGGTGGTTTACAAACTAGTCTATAGCACCACCCTGAATCCTATGGTGTGAGATGCACTTCACCTAGCTTCTCCACTGGGCATATCTGGCTCGGATGACCCTGCCAGTAGCTACGCTACTGCCAGTATAGGCTCTAGCTTCCTTGGAGCATACAAGCCTCCCCGCCCATCACAGAAGGTGCCTTTGACAACTCAATGTATCTTGGGGAGGAGTTCTGTGTCATATTGCTTGATTACTGAGCATTTTATCAGTTTATAAAAAGAGGACTGGCCTTGGTTCAGTTTCTACTGCACTTTTGATATGTTAAACCCGTGTCTAAAAGTAATACAACAGGTGATGCCTGTTTCATGGTAGTAATGCCAGAGTAACACATTTGGACTTGAATACCTTTGGCCGACTTAAAAACTACTTTGGTTGAATGAAATACATTGTTTAAGGAATAATTGCCCTTTAACAACAATAAACTTTCATCAGTGAAAATTTTTGATGCAGATTAAATTCACTATCTGATGGCTTTTGACAACATTCTTAATTTTACATGAACTTTCTCATTAGGTACTGGCAGAGTTAACACTGAGGTGAAACACAAAACACTATTGGAGCATAATTTTGCTTGAAATTAGAGTCTTCAAAATACTGGCCAAATACTGCTAACATTTCATGCAAACCGTGAAAGACCAAATGGGAATGAAGCAATGAAGTTTGTCAAATCTAAAATATTTCTTCTTTAACTGCTGAAAATTTTACAAATTCTTGTACATCTTAATGTATGCATAAAATAAATTGGTTTCAGATTTAATCAGGTACTGTGTTATCATGAAAGACAATTTCGTAATTGACTGTTGAACACTAAAATCGAATTGTTAATTCCATGCATGATTAGACAAAATAACTTTCTTATCCACCAAACAAGACTCCAAAGTGTACTTCTTTCTCTGGAGTTCAGCTGTCTCTTTCAGATTCTAAAGAATGTTCAACAACATTCATTGACCCATAAACATAAAGAGAAGTTGAAAACATCAACAGGAGACTCCCGAACAACAAATGGTCACAAATGCTCTAACCAAACAACCCAAACCTCAATAAGCTACTGAGAGAACAGGACAGAAATACAAATATGTGTGTTTGATGTGTCCACATGAACCAGCACCCGAGGGACACTGCGTCCATATGCCTCCGCAGGCCTTAGGCTGAGCAGGTAGTGCAAGTTAACATGTCTACAGCACTGAGGGAAGGACAGATTGGTGTAAATTGAGGCATCAGAAGCAGTCAAATGATTACTGAGATATATCATTGGATGTAGACTGCAAATGAGAATTGGAAGAATTTATAAACTGCTGGTGTATTTAATGTAAGCTCTAGGTTTGACCAGAGGGATGATGTGCTGTTTGACTAAAACTGATTTCAAGTATCACAGTCAAGGAATCAGTAAATAGGTTCACACACTTTAAGGAGAAAAATTAATATGGATATAAATCATCCAGTTTAATTTATTTTTACACTGAGACATGTTATTAGATCATTGTAAAACTTCGCCTGAAGGTCTGACATGATTCATTACACACCACTATTAAGTTTATTGCAGTTATTGCAATCTCCAAAATTTTAAGACTTTTTGTTGGGTGACCATTACCTTTACACAGTAATGTGAAAATCACTATAAAATGTGTACTAATATTGCTTAAAACGCCTTTTTCAATAACTCTTTCCTAGTGTTACTTTGTTGTTCGTTATATCAAAATACAAATCAGGAAGTAAAGAGCAGCCTGACATAAATCCCATTGAACATTTATGGGACATAATCAGGAGGTCAGTTTGTACACAAAATCCTGCATTGGCAACACTTCTGCAATTATGGTCAGCTACAGAGTCAGCATTCTGCTGGGGGACTTCCAGCAACTTGTTGAGTCCATGCTACATTGAGTTGCTGCACTATGCTGGGCAAAAGGATGTTCAACACCGTATTAGGAGGTATCCCATGACTTTTGTTGCCACAGTGTACACTTCTGGCCATTAAAATTGTAACACCATGAAGAGAGCATGCAACAAGTATCAAATTGGCACAAGGTTTACCACATGCCTTTAGATAAAAATGGTTAGGATTTTGGTGCAACTGCATGAAGTAGTAGTAATTCTGTTTATGCTTTGTACATTAAAAAAAATTACACAGTGAGTTTCTGATTCAGGAATTGTATTTGAATGTTATTTGTGTGTGAGAAGATTGTGTGTAAGGAGAAACATCTGGCAGCAAGTAATGGAATTTACAGTGGCAGGGTTGTAGTTTATTGAGATCAGTACTCTACTGAGGGGATGGTGAGATGTCCCCCAAGGGCGCAGGCACAGAATGCAGGGTGCAAAACATACCTAAAGTAACAACCAGAGAGACAATTTAAGAATTTAATTGGATAGGTACATGAGTGCTCCCTAATTCTTATGTTCCTATCTGCTGTTTAAGGGAAGAATTCTTTCTGCCAGCACACTACTGTAAATACCTGCTGTTGTCACAGTGTTGTTTTCGTAGTGTCAGTTCATGTAAGTAGCAAAAGAAATTACTAATACCGAACAGACGTCTGTTGATAACATGGTATATGTAGCAACGGTGCATTTGGTATACACAGCTGCCAGCTAAACAGTTTGTGTCTGTTCAAGAATGGAATTCTTGCTGCTACTTTGCTACAGTATTGTATGATCTCAAAGGTCAGTGAGTGTTTGCGGGGGCAAATATGCTTTTTGTACAAAGGCTTTCAATTTCTACTGCCTCAGGACTGTAGTGAGACTGTTTGAACTTGAGTCTTCAATGTATTTTATAGAATAATTAGGAAAACGGAAAATATAAACGATTTATTGCAGCAAAATAGCCATTATAGTTATACATTAGATTGCAATCATTTGAGAGTGAATTACAAGGATTTATGGAGTGTCTGCATAATTCTTAGTAGATTACATTCAGTGCAGGTATTGCAACAGATTATCATTTGAACCATTTATTGCATAGTCTCTAATTGATCTTGTCCTCTTGTTGCACATTTCTATATGGTATCTCTCACAAGACTGTCCACATAGTGTACCCTTGCAAAGGTTTGACGGTTCATGGTATGTTGTATTTGCACAAATTTCATGGTGGAATCTGTGTACTGCGAGCCTTGTAGGTACATGTCTCATCTCAAAATTTGCTGCTGGCCAAGTGCGGTCGATCATGGCCCCGGATCCATAGAATTCCGTTGGTACTTCCTCTCTTTTCTTGAGTAGTGATCTTAGTAGGTTCTCCAATGCTGATGTGTTGGGAAGTAAGAACCTTGTCCTTAGATCCTCGATGAGGAAAGATTCTCGGGCGAGAAGGTAGACTAATCTTGATCTTGTGGTTTTTGCTACCCCTAATGCTCTTTTGATATAGGTTGCTTTTACTCTTTCCAATGTTTCTATCCCATAAGCCAGTATCAGTATTATTTTTGATTTGAAGAGTGCCATAGCTGTGTCTAGATTTAGTGTTCTGATGGAACTTATTTCGTTTATCGCTCTGATGGCCTGTGTCGCTTTCTCTGTTGTGTGTTTAGTGAAGCACTTTGCGGACGGCTGGAGTGTTATCCCTAGATATTTGTAATCTTTTGTGATAGATATTTGCTTTCCTTTTATTCGTCATGAGCGATTTCCATAATGTCCTTTGCTGCCAGAATGAACAGGAGCGGGCTTAGTGGGTCTCCTTGGAGTACTCCGTTTGTTTGCCTTATTGTTTCAGACAGGTCAAGGTTGTCCGAGATCCTTATCTCATTCCATTCATTTATGGAGTTTATAATCCTGTTTAGTAATGATCGATCGAGGAGGTCGAAGCCCTTGTGAAGTCTATGAATACAGCATAATATTTTTGCTTCTTATCGATGGTTTCCCAAATGTTTTTTGAAAGCAGCTCCACTGCTGTGATAGTGGATCTTTTTTCCCTGAACCCGAATTGAGGTTCTGGGAGGTGGTCTTCCAAAGTGTGTCTTATTCTTCCTGTGATTAGTTTTGTGAATACCTTAAAAGGGTTGTTTTCCAAGGCTATTCCTCTGTATTTGTTTGTGTCCTTTGGGTCGTCCTTCCCTTTGTACATTACCCTTACTATTGATTTTCTCCACTGGCCTGGGATTTTTGCTGTTTCAATGCATTTGTTATAAAGTTTTGTCCAGGTTGGTGCTAGCAGATGGGCTGTGTCTTTAAGGTATTCGTTGTAAAGCATGTCCGGTCCCGCTGCTTTCTTCCTTTTTGTTGATTCAACAATGTTTCGGACCTCATTTGGAGTGAGTGGGGACCAGGCTGACATCTCTTGCGGTGTGAGCTCTTGACTTGCTACCTGTGCTCCTTCTCTACCATCTTTGTTGAGAATGTCTTTGAAATGTCTCGTCCATTCTTCCATGCTTATATAGTGTGACTGTGCCTGCTTTCAGGGGTGGATTGCAATGAATGGGTCTCTCCTGGCTTCTTCAGCTAGTCTTCTTCCCTCTTCTTCCCTGTGTGCCATTCTCTTCTCCCTTGTTAGTGTTTTGTAGGATCTTCTTTTCTCAGCATATGTTTGTAGTAGTGAGTGATTATCTGTGTCCGTTTTTAGTCGGTGTAAAGCTTGGAGTACTTCTTTTCTTTGCTGATAACACTCTTGATCGAACCATGGTTTAGCTCTTCTCACTTTCCTGGGGGTAGTTGCTTGTTTTAAGAGTTTCTCCAGTTCAAGCACTGCCTCCTCTACTTTTGAGTTGTCGATTAAGGACTCAATTTGTTCTATCTGGTCGTGGTATTCTTCCACTTTCCTTGGATCCAGTCTCCTTGAGCGCAGTCTCTTCTCTTGGTTCTCTCTTGCCTTCCAATCACTTTGTATGGCTATGTTCATCGGGATGTGTTTTCTTATAGGCGTGTGGTTTGCATTCCAAAGTGGGCTTATGTCCCCTTTTATGTTTCCTCTTATGAGGGCGATATCAATAGCACTTTTGCCATTATGGCAGAAGTACGTAGGGACGTTTGTGTCGTTTAGCAGGATGAGGCCTTCTTCTTGCAGTGATTCGATTACTAATTTTGTTTTGTGATTCTGTACATCCAACCGACAGTTTAAATCCCCTGCGATAAGTAAAGGGATGTCTTTCTTGCTCCGTCTTATTTGTTGGCCCAGTTCATCGATTATGTCTATGGCCGATTTGCTTGACTGGAAGTAGGTTGCTAATATTGTGATGTGTTTTACTTCTATTAGAATGGAGTGATTTAGTTCTGTTGTCGCTATAATTGGTGTTATCCACGGTTTCAGTAGGACTGTTATAATCCCGTTGGGGTCGCCCCCTTTCTCCTTGCTTTGCCAGCATATTTATGCTATAGAATTTCGGAGTGTTGCCAATGATCTGTGAGAAAAGTTTCTGTGAATATTGCTATGTCATAACCTTCGAGAAAGTCTGTTGGAGCTATGCATGCTGCGTTTTTCAATCCTTCTTCATTCCATAACATTATCTTCATGTTTTTTCTCCCTTCGTTTTCTCCTGGTTTTGTCGTCTCCGGGTACATCTGGTTATGACACTCTAGTATTGGTGTGCTTCTCAGATTGTCTGCTATGTTGTGGCATTGCTGGTCTTGGGCCAGTGAAAATCCTGAGTTTCCTTCGATGACAGCCTCTTCTAGGTTGGCCAGTTTCCGGCTTCATTATATAGGAAGTCCTGATCCCTGATAGGTTTCTTTTTTCTTTCTCCCCTCCCATATCTTATCTGTTGGGTCTGTGATGACCTTACTTTTTTTCCTGTTGTTTGCGTTATCTGTTCCTCTTTTGGGGGTGGGGGTAGTGGGTCCTCTTCTGTTGCTGGTGTTGCTTCTTTTTCCTCTATCGGGCATGGTGAGGTTTGTGGGTCTGCTTCTGTTGGTGATGAGGTTGTTTCGTTTTCTTTTATATGGCACAGTGGAGACTTTCCTGCCTCTTCCTTCATTGGTAGTATTATGGCTATGTGTGTCTGCCCTTGTAGTTTTTCAAATTTTTCCAAAATTTCTTTGCACAGAATAGTTTTTCCGCGGTTGTTTCTGTGTAAACCATGCCGTGTGAAATGCTCTCTTTGTGAGCTTGTTGCATTTATGAAAGTCACATTTGGGAAGCTGCTACATATCTTCCTAAATATCCTATTTGTTCTGGTAATTTCTTTATTTACGCAGGACTCGACCATCAAGTCGTGTCTTTGAGGAATGCTTAGCACATATACTTCACATATAAAATGGAAAATAGCTCTCTCATATATCACACCATTTCACCTGACTTTAATTTCCTGTTGGGAGATGCCTTAAATGAAAGATCTGTATGATAGATTGAAATATATGTGCACCCAGTGCTAAATACACCACAGGTATTGGTACAGTGGCGTAATGTGAGTCAACATAGAACCCAAACATCTTCCCGATTATTCTTTGCAATCTTTCAGTTCTTCCACTGGCTTGTGAATGGAGAGAACTGATTCTTAACTTCTTCACATTCAATAACTTACAAAGTACCTTGAATAGACCTGACATGAAGCCTCATTCCCTGGTCTGTTATTACTGTTTTAGGCACTCCAAACTTCAATATCCAATTATTCACAAGTGCTAGCACTACTGTTACTGTTTGCTGGTATGGCATAACAACCATTTCTATGTATCTTGAAAAATGATCTATGGTTCTGAGTATGTATTTATTCCCTACAGGTGTTTTATTGAATGGACCTAAAACATCAATCCTCAGAAGTTTGAATGGTGCTAATGTTGCAATGGAACTCTTGTTTGACACAAACCCACTCTCTGTGTGCACTGTAGGCAATTCTACACATACAGGTTTACATCTGTCTGCCTATTCTTCCATCAATACCTTTCTGCTACTCTTCTGTTGGTAGATCTGCAACCTTCATGATCTGCTAATATGTGATCATGAGCTTCTTGTAACACACTGTTCCTTAACTTCACTGGTACCACTACCCACAGTCACAACTTGGTTTCTGTGCATTGCAACCCACCCCACATACAAAAGTGCGACTGCTTAAAATATTGCTTTCATTTGTCATCTGCTCTCTGTACAGTTTGCCTTCCTTATGCTAATTACTCACAATATATAACACCACTTCTTTTCTATTTAAACCATCTGAATTTTTGTGCTTCTTCCCAGGTTTACATGTGACTTCAAAATCAAATTCACTTAGTCTTACTACCCATCACATCAGTCTTCTAGAAGGTTCCCTTTACCCCAACAACTGATTTAACACCACATGATATTTTATTACTGTAAACTTTTTAATGTTAAGATAACATTTGAAATACGCGATTTTGTAATTAAGTCTGAAAATCGCTATCTCCATTGTGGAATAATTTCCTTCTGCAGAATTTATTTGTCTTGATGCATAAGCTACTGGACACTTTATGCCTTTGACCTCTTGTTTCAACACACAGCCAAGTGTGTGGTTTGATGCATCACATGATAAAACAAATTCTCTATTAAAATCTGGAAATACTAATATCAGGCTCAACGTTAAAGTTTTTTTTTATCTCCTTAAAAGCATGCTGGCACACCTCTGACCACACAAATTTAGTACCCCTTTTAACTGGCTGTAATAGTTTGCAACTCCTAAGAATAATTGCAACTCTTTTATAGATTCTGGTGCAGGAAATTCACTTACAGCTCTGACTAATCTTGGATCTGTCTTAACGTCATCTTTACTTATGATGTGACCAAGGTATGCCACCTCTTCCGTCACTTTTTTCTGTACTCAGTGTTAATTTTACTGCTTTTAGCCTTAGGAATACTTCCCTTAATCACTCCATATGCTGTTTCGTATCACTCCCATAGACGATTATGCCATTGAGATACCTAAGCATTGCAATGGTTTTAAACCTCTGGCACTCTACCTAACAATCCGTGAAAAGTTGCAGGTCCATTTTTAATCTTAATGGCATTCTTCTTAATTGGTAGTGTCCCCAGGATGCCGAAAACATTGTTGGTCTTGTGGTGCAACCACTATCTGGTGACAACCATTCTTAAAATACGTTGTTGAACAATATTTGCATTTCCCTAAATGATCCAAGGTTTTTGTGATGTTTGGCAAAGAGTAGACATCCATTATGGTTTCCGCAATTTAGATGTCTGTAGTCACAACAAAACCTATATTTTCGTGTTCCATCTGTCGATTTATTTCTTCACAACAATCCCCCCCCCCCCCCCTCCCCATTATTCCCCATGCACTATTACTTTCTTCAATTATTCCATCTTTCAGCTGTTGATCGATAAATGCCTCCAAAATTGGATGCAGGTACCTAGGTATTCTGTATGGTTTACAGTAGGCTGGTGATTCATTTCCTGTTGGAATGTAGCACTATGTACACTGAAGAACCAAAGAAACTGGTACACTTGCCTAATGTCTTGTAGTGCCCCCTCGAGCACGCAGAAGTGCTGCAACATGACGTGGCATGTCCTTGACTAATGACTGAAGCAGTGTTGAAACGAATTGACACCATGAATCCTGCAGGGCTGTCCATAAATCCATGAGTACGATGGAGATCTCTTCTGAACAGCATGTTGCAAGCCATCCCAGATATGCTCAATAATGTTCGTGTCTGGGGAGTTCGGTGGCCAGCTGAAGTTTTTAAACTCAGAAGAGTGTTTCTGGAGCCACAGTGTAGTAATTCTGGACATTTGGGGTGTTGCATTGTTGCGCAGGGATTGCCAAAGTCGGTCGGAATGCACAATGGACGTGAATGGATGCAGCTGATCAGACAGCATGCTTATGTACGTGTTACCTGTCAGATTCGTATCTAGATGTATCAGAAGTCCTGTATAACCCCAACTGCATATGACTCACACCATTACAGAGCCTCCGCCATCTTGAACAGTCCCCTCCTGACATGCAGGGTCCATGATTCATGAGGTTGTCTCCATATCTGTACACGTCCATCCGTTCTATACAATTTGAAATGAGACTCAGCCTACCAGACAACAAGTTTCCAGTCATCAACAGTCCAATGTCGGTGTTGACAGACCCAGGCGAGGTGTAAACTTTTGTGTAGTGCGGTCATCAAGGGTACAAAAGTGGGCCCTTGGCTCCAAAAGCCCATATCTATGATGTTTCATTGAATGGTTTGCCCACTGACACTTGTTGGTCACCCAGTATTGAAATCTGCAGACATTTGTGGAAGTGTTCCACTTCTGTCATGTTGAACGATTCTCTTCAGTCGTCATTGGTGCTGTTCTTGCAGGATCTTTTTCAGCCTGCAGCGATGTTGGAGATTTGATATTTTACCGGTACATGGTCATACGGGGAAATCCCCACTTCATTGCTACCTCGGAGATGCTGTGTCCCATAGCTTTGGTGCCAACTAAAACACTGTGTTCAAACTCACTTAAATCTTGATAACCTGTCATTGTAGCAGCAGTAACTGACCTAACAACTGTGCCAAACACTTGTTGTCTTATATAGGCATTGTTGACCACAGTGCTGTATTCTGTATATACATATGTACATATCTCTGTATTTGAGTATGTGTGTCTATGTCAGTTTCTTTATCGGTTGAGTGTAATATGTGTAGCTGGTAATGGCCTTTTGGAAAAAAATAAATCCTTAAATTCCAAAAGTAATTTTTCCATCTGTTCCCTACTGCTTCTCTCTAGGTGTTTCACTTTTCCTCATAATGCAGTTCCAGTGGTACCCAGCGTTTGTCCGTGGCTGACGCCCCTCGTGTCCCTTTTTTGTGCCTCCAGGATATCCTTATTGGCAATTAACAGCCCCTATGTTAAGCTTATGTTCTCTGTGCTAAAATTATCTTATTTTTTCATTTTTTTATTTCTTGTACGTGTACAGTACCTCCTTTCCTAAGCAACCCATCTGATCTAATACTACATTCTCTTCTAATGGTTCCACACAAAATTCCTACTGACAGGCTAGGTTCAGTACTGACCCAGAGTGATTTCCCAGTCCCTCTAGGTATACAGTTGTGTGAATCGAGTCTTAAAGTGATCATTCACGGTTTAATCGGTTTGTTTTTTGTGACAGACTTCCCTTGCGACATTGATACACTGGCAATGGCTTCACCTAGCTGAAACATTTTTCCGTCAAGTTCCACCGTATGTTACTGAAGGAGGCACAATGTTGATATAAGAAATATAATCCCAGAATCATGTTGTAGCCCTCATTCGCATGTGACACAATCTCTACACATTATTTAAACAGAATTGTATCCAGGCAAAAAGCCTATGTCCACCTTTCCTAATGGTGTGACGTTTTTATCATCCACTCCACACAATCTGTATGTGGTGGGTCCCATTGTTTATGTTTCACCAGATCACCACTGGCAACGGACATATGTGCCCTTGTGTCTAGTAATATCCTGCAACTCTTCTTCCTTACTATTCCTCTTATTTCGCTATCCACTTCTGCATATGATTTCATAGCATCCAGTCTTACTGGGAAGAATTACTAAAGGTGGACCTGGGGTTCTAGTTGGCATTTAACACCCTGTCCCTCCCTGGTCGTCTACTTCCAAAACTATTACTTCCTGACATCGCCCTGAGGCTAGCAACAATGTCTACTTACAAGCCCATTCGTCCACAAGTGAAAAATTTTATATTAGCCGCAAACAGTGTGCATTTACCCTGAATTCCAGTCAACAGATCAATCTTCTCACATTCTGGAGCTAACCACACTGCTGTTCGCAAATCCATCAGAGTCATCTTAACATTTCTGCATGCAAATCTCTTAAAAAAGTGTCAGTCGCCCCCTGCTCAGCTCCTTGCAAAAGAATTTCTTTGACTGCAGCATCCTGTATTAATTCATAGGTACATCCATTAATTTTCCTTATCCTATTTATGAATTGTTCCACAGTTTCCATATTTCTTGTGGTTACTACCTCTAATTGCTCCCTATAGTGTCTGGCCCTATTTCATTTCATATGTCTCTGAATTAACCCTTCTTTAAATTCTTCAAATGTTGTGGCTCCCTTAAGAACTTCTGTACACCCCATGTAAGTTGTAACTTTCTCTGTTACTCCCAATTTCACAACACTCAATAACTCCTTGTCAGGCCAACCTTCCACCTGAGCTATTACATAATCATGGTTGTCGACATTTTGTCCAAAGGCATTGAGGTATGACTGACACTGGTTTCATTTCCTCAATAAAACCTTGCTGCATCTGCTATTGTGCAAAATTCTAACAGACGGCTCCCATGTTGCAACATTTGGTAAGGTCCAGTTTATTGGAGCTGCAGAGGGGCTCAATCTACATTGCTGTGTAGCATGACATGGGGGCAGTCCGCCAATGCCTTGTGTAAAAAGTTAAGTGATTGACATGACACGAAGCAGGTAACTGTTGGATATTGCAGCATCTCCAGAATCTGCTGTATGAAGAGTAGTAGTTCCACCTGATATGGCAGTGGTGCAGATGTGATGTAGTCTGCTGGAATCATCAATATTTCCCCATAAACCATTTGAACCACAAATGCATCAATGCTGGATTTATAAGTCAAACTTTAAACATATTGTAAATCACGCTCCTGAGTAGTATGTGCTGAATAAGTGGATTACGGGTAGAAAAGACCCACCACGGTTTAACAACAAAATTGAACAAATTCTGAGGAAGCAAAGGCTGTTGCACTCTTGGTTCAGAGAATGCCCAAATGATGACAGACAAAAGTTAATAGAAATTTGTGTGTCTGTGAAAAGATCGATGCGCGAAGCTTACGACTACTACAACCATCTTACCTTTGCAATAGATCTTGCTGAGAACCAGACATTATTTTGGTCCCATGTAGAATTGCTTATTGAGTCTAAGGCTTCTATACAGTCTGGTGTGGCAGTGGAAGATAGCAAAAGTAAAGCAAAAGTTTTAAATGTCGTATTTAAAAAATCATCCATGCAGGAGCATCATACAAGCATACTCGTCATTTGACCATTGCGCAGACCCCCCTTATGGGGGGCATAGTAATAAGCATCGCTGATGTAGAGACACAGCTGAAAGAGTTGAAAGCAAATAAGTCATTAGGTCCTGATGGAATCCCAGTTTGGTTTTTCAAACAGTACTCTACACCATAGATCCGTTACTTAGCTTGCATTTATCGCAAACCTTTCGCCCAGCACAATGTCCCAGCAACTGGAAAATGTGCAGGTGACACCTACATATAAGAAGGGTAAAAGAATGGACCCACAAAATTAAATACCAATCTCATTAACATCGGCTTTCTACAGAATTGTTGAACATATTCTCAGTTCTAAAATAATAAATTTTCTTGAGAGGGAAAAGCGCAGTTTCAGAAAGCATCACTCATGTGAAACTCAGCTTGCCCTTTCCTCACATGAGATGCTGTGAACCATGTATGAAGGGCAACAGTTGGATTATGTACTAGATTTCTGTAAAGCGTTTGACAAGGTGCCACGCTTACAAATATTGATGAAGGTAAAAGCATACAGAATAGGTTCCCGGGTATGTGAGTGGCTGTAAGACTTCATAAGTAACAGACATCGAAATAAGTGTCCAAGGAATAGAAAAGCAACTGGAATCACTCAATAGAGGAAAGTCCACTGGACCTGACGGGATACCAATTCGATTCTACACAGAGTACGCGAAAGAACTTGCCCCCCTTCTAACAGCCGTGTACCGCAAGTCTCTAGAGGAACGGAGGGTTCCAAATGATTGGAAAAGAGCACAGATAGTCCCAGTCTTCAAGAAGGGTCGTCGAGCAGATGCGCAAAACTATAGACCTATATCTCTCACGTCGATCTCTTGTAGAATTTTAGAACATGTTTTTTGCTCGCGTATCATGTCATTTCTGGAAACCCAGAATCTACTATGTAGGAATCAACATGGATTCCGGAAACAGCGATCGTGTGAGACCCAACTCGCCTTATTTGTTCATGAGACCCAGAAAATATTAGATACAGGCTCCCAGGTAGATGCTATTTTTCTTGACTTCCGGAAGGCGTTCGATACAGTTCCGCACTGTTGCCTGATAAACAAAGTAAGAGCCTACGGAATATCAGACCAGCTGTGTGGCTGGATTGAAGAGTTTTTAGCAAACAGAACACAGCATGTTGTTATCAATGGAGAGACATCTACAGACGTTAAAGTAACCTCTGGCGTGCCACAGGGGAGTGTTATGGGACCATTGCTTTTCACAATATATATAAATGACTTAGTAGATAGTGTCGGAAGTTCCATGCGGCTTTTCGCGGATGATGCTGTAGTATACAGAGAAGTTGCTGCATTAGAAAATTGTAGCGAAATACAGGAAGATCTGCAGCGGATAGGCACTTGGTGCAGGGAGTGGCAACTGACCCTTAACATAGACAAATGTAATGTATTGCGAATACATAGAAAGAAGGATCCTTTATTGTGTGATTATATGATAGCGGAACAAACACTGGTAGCAGTTACTTCTGTAAAATATCTGGGAGTATGCGTACGGAACGATTTGAAGTGGAATGATCATATAAAACTAATTGTTGGTAAGGCGGGTACCAGGTTGAGATTCATTGGGAGAGTGCTTAGAAAATGTAGTCCATCAACAAAGGAGGTGGCTTACAAAACACTCGTTCGACCTATACTTGAGTATTGCTCATCAGTGTGGGATCCGTACCAGGATGGGTTGACGGAGGAGATAGAGAAGATCCAAAGAAGAGCGGCGCGTTTCGTCACTGGGTTATTTGGTAACCGTGATAGCGTTACGGAGATGTTTAATAAACTCAAGTGGCAGACTCTGCAAGAGAGGCGCTCTGCATCGCGGTGTAGCTTGCTCGCCAGGTTTCGAGAGGGTGCGTTTCTGGATGAGGTATCGAATATATTGCTTCCCCCTACTTATACTTCCCGAGGAGATCACGAATGTAAAATTAGAGAGATTAGAGCGCGCATGGAGGCTTTCAGACAGTCGTTCTTCCCGCGAACCATACGCGACTGGAACAGGAAAGGGAGGTAATGACAGTGGCACGTAAAGTGCCCTCCGCCACACACCGTTGGGTGGCTTGCGGAGTATCAATGTAGATGTAGATGTAGAACCCAGTATCTTGTCCTTGATGACGAGTGTTCGTCAGAGACAAAAGTATCATCAGATGTGCTCCATGGAAGTGTAATAAGACCACTGTTATTTTCTATATACATAAACGATCTGGCAGACAAGGTAAGCAGCAGTTTACTGTAGGAGGATGCAAAATGACTTGGACAGTTGGTGTACTGAATGGCAGCTACCTCTAAATGTAGGAAAATGTAAGTTAATGCAGACAAGTGGGGAAAACAAACCCCTAATCTTTTAATACAGTATTAATAGCGTGCTGCTCATCATGGTAACATCATTTAATTATATGGTTGTAACACTGCAGAATGATATGAAATGGAACGAGCAGGTAAGGCTTGTATTAGGGAAGGCAAATAGTTGACTTCAGTTTATTGGGAGAATTTTAGGAAAGTATGGCTCATCTGTAAAGGAGACCATATATAGGACACTAGTGTGATCCACTGTTGAGACTGTTCAAATGTTTGGGATCCACACCACATACAGATTCAGGGAAGACAATTCAAAGTATTACAGAGACGCTTTGGGAATTGGTGGAGGTAAGGTGATGTTCTTTTTGAGGAGCACAACTGACAAAATTTAAATAACAGGCATTTGGCTGACAGTAGAGTGATTCTACTGTTGCCGATGTACATTTCACATATGGGCTATGAAGATAAGATTAGGGAAATTAGGGCTCATATGGAGGCGTACAGATAGTCGTTTTTCCCTCACTAGATTTGTAAGTGGAACAGAAAAGGAAATGATGAGTTTTGGTACAGGGTATGTTCCGCCCTACATTGTACAGTGACTTGCAGAATGTATATGTCAGTGTAGTCCTAAAAGGACCAGAGGAAGTGCATCTGTCAACATCTCTTTGCCACACAAGGGTGACCTTAAAAATTCTATGCTACCTTTCAGCCATTCTGTTGTGAATGGATGATAACTTGTGTGGTGGAACTTGGAGCTGCACAATTTAACCAATTTTTTGAACAGTTTGGACCTAAATTACCAGCACTAGTGTGTTGTAATATGTAGTGGATAGCTGAAGCATGCTAAACAGTTTGTAATGAACATTTTTGCAATCATCTTGGCATGTGTATCCATGATTTGCATAGCTTTTGCCCACCTTGTGCATCTGCCAACTGCCACAAACAGTTGCTTGTAACCTCCTGAAGGCATCAGATGCCCAGTGAGGTCAATGTGTACATTACCAAATGTTGCTGGAGACACAGGGAAGTGTCCATTATCTGCAGGAAGATGGTGACCCACTTTGCAGCATTGGCTTTGAAGGTACCTTTGAGCCCATATTGAAGCATCTTTTGCTATTGGCAGCCATCAAAAACTGTTGATTGATAATTTAGTTGTGGCATTTGCCCCTGTATGTACTAGATTGTGGACACTGTCGAAAGCCACTTGGTGAAAATGTGGTGAAATGTAAGGCTGTGACTTTCGTCGCACTACATTTTGGAATTGCTACCTGCCACCTTGGTTTGCTTCAACCTAAGTCCCATGGAATGATCATTTAGCAAAATTTTCGATTGTTTATCTGTCACTTGGGCCTTTGTAAGATTGTTGTAGTTCAACATGTTAACCAAACTGCAAATGCCAGAAAAGTAGTAGGGGGCTGTGTTTTTGCATATTATAATACGCCCTGTTCCCAAGGTAAATTGACCAACATATTCGATGTGCCAGAATTGTTGAGGGGAACACCTAACACTGATATTTTGAAAAGCTGACATGATTGGTTTGTGGACTGTATTGATTGTCACTGGCCAGAGTTCGATTTGAGGGTGAGCATGCCTCACACTCTAACATGTGGCCAACAGCTCTCTATTGTAAGTGCTCCATTTTTGAAATTATTTTTTTTTTTAAGAAAAAGAAAAAATCTTAACAATTGTCAGTTATTGCTGATTTCCTTGTGCAGAGGGGCACCCATTGCTCTTTGGCTGGTGTCCTCAGCAATAAACAGTGGCATAGATAGTACGGGGTGGGTGAGCAGCACTGCCTCGGCAAGGCTCACCTGCAGATCACAGAAAGGGGTGTCCATTTCCAGAGTCCATCTGAGCGCTGAGTAGCCCTTGGTGCTGTGACCAGAAAGTGTGTTTGTTTGAGGTGATTGAATAGAAGCAGTCACCGGAAAGTGACAGCAATAAAAATTCACCATGCACAGAAAAGTCTTAATGGTTGGTAATCATTTGGTTCGGCAGGTCACCTAAAATGGATAACTTCTCCACTAACAGGTAGATACTGTTGCCAAGACCCTATGGCTGAGGAAGTTTTCTTCACTTTTGGCAGTGACATATTTGTCTTTGCTTAACACAATTCCAGAACCATATAGTCTGTCGTACTTAATGATCATGTCTGTCCTGTGAGTGAGTGTTGGAAGAGAGTTCCAGGATATCATCCAAATATGCAAATATGCAAAGCTTCATAAATGAAATAACTTTGTAACCATCAGTCCTGTTTATTCAACGTGTGTTCATCAAGTCCACTGTAAGTGTAAAACATGAAAGAAGTTTGCTGGATCAGTGTCTGCAACCACAGTTGAAGTGGTCAGAAAACCCTGCATCAATCATCAGATTTTTGTGGCCATTAGTGAGGATAATATAGCTGTTTATAGCCATTTAAACGTAAAGGCTCATCGAGGATTACATCGGTTGCACATGAGGCAAGTAGTATGCTGACCTCTGAACCAGTGTCTATTTAAAAAAAAAACCAAACCAGGAATTTTATCAGGAATATGTGACTGCTGTGATGCTGTATTGCACACTACAGTTAGCTGTGATTGAGTTGTTTGAGCAGGTGCTGAACTTCTGTAGATAGTGAATTTGCTGCTATCTATGATCAGTTGTTAGACCTCGTCTTTTGTTGTTGGCACTGTTTGCAGGTATTGCACTCTGTTGCACATAATAAAGATAGTCCTTGCTTGTTGGGTAGCCATGCAGTATTGTGCACTTTTCAGCTCGTGTCCTGGAACATCTGTGGTACCAGTAGGTGTTGGTAGAGCTAGCTTAGCTTGCCTGCAATCTTGACACTGACAAATATAAAAATATTGTGAAAACAACCTCTTATTTTGGCCAGTCTGTAACAGTAATGTCTGAAACTGCTTGGCTATTATCTCAGCCATGGCATGTAGACTTTGGACTCTTCAGCTATGGTCAGAAAGTGACAGTACAAAGTGGGGTGCAGTGAGGCATCATCTCTTCAGGTGAGTTCAGCAGTTGTATTTGGCTGTAACATTGCTAGTAGCTGACATTATGGCACCACAGCAGTCAAATCTAGCATTGTGTGCATCCTATCGATAACCTGAAGTAATTTTTGTAAAGAATGTTCTTTGTGCACTATAAAAACTAAGTGCAGCTGAGGTGCAGTTGTTGGCAAACATGTAATGATAATTCACCAGGAACCACACTAGTGTTGACCATAATACATAAATGTCTCCAAATTCTGATAGGATTTTGTTATCACATTTTTTGTGATGCTGCACTTGTTTAAGCTTTTGATCAGGTAATTTAGTGTAACAGGCAACTAAAGCCATTTTGAGAGAAAGGTAGGCTTGCTGATGAGGTGGGTTCAAAATAATGTCCAAAACATAGGTGATCGCTTTCTGGACTCACATTCGGGAGGACAACGGTTCAATCCCGCGTCCGGCCATCCTGATTTAGGTTTTCCGTGATTTCCCTAAATCGCTCCAGGAAAATGCCGGGATGGTTCCTTTGAAAGTGCACAGCTGACTTCCTTCCCCGTCCTTCCCTAATCCGATGAGACCAATGACCTCGCTGTCTGGTCTCCTTCCCCAAAGAACCCATCCCTCTGGTCTAGGTTGTTGATTGCCAGTGTAAGCTGCTTGTGGTCTTCCACAATCTGTTGACCTGCAAAAACTTTCTCTAGAATTGCAAATGATATTTCATATTGTGCAGATGTAAATTTTGAAGCACAGAACTGTAATTGCAGCGTGGAAGAATTGCATGAGCTGGCGGCCAGAAAGTCTTTAGTTTGTTGTGCAGTTGCGGAACCAGTAGCTTTGTTATATCTGGTCTCACCTCACATATCAGTGTAGTGGGACTACCCAACTTGGTCCACAGTTGGATTTACCTGTGGCACTCCACTCATTGATTGCTATGAAGATGAGGAAAGTTCCAAAATCACAATCTCTTGCTGTGGATGTTGGATCTTGCTGCTGATGGCATGCAACAGTTTGTGTGTGTCTTCCATGAAAACATTGTCTTATGCAAAAAGTGAAAACTGCTTGTCCAGTGTGAAACTACTTTTATTTCGGGGTCACCAATTATGAAGGCAAAATTAATGCTCTCAAATAATGACAGTCACTTTTACTAGCAAATCAGTAGTAATACAACTTGACAAGAATAAACATACCATATAGTGAACAAGCAACTCTTCAGAGAATTAGCATCAAGCTCCATGGATCTATAACTCATTCCCACATAAGTTAGTCATGAGATTGCCATACTTTCCCATACAAACAAATAATGAAAAATCTCCATCTCTCTGATTTCATAAACTATATTTAAATGTGGCTGTCGGTGGGCTCTGTAAACATGCTTCTCAAAATCTCTCTGCGTCTTTGGTAGAAACTTGGTTATTCTGGAGTTTTCCTTTAAACAAACACTCATTGCATTAAAAATTTTCTAGAGCACCATCAAATTATCTTGTGAAATTATGTTAAGTTTTCTTTAAAATGCATGCTGGATAGTTGCAACAGAAACAGGTTTTGTATAAAGTGTGTATGTGGAAAGCTTTTATAGTGGTGTCACTGCCCTCAGCATAATGTTAGTTCTGAGGGAGACACACTGCTGAGTAAGCAAGATATTTGCCTGACCTTAAGATTATAGAATTTTTGCTTACCAGAATACCCATCATGGGATAAATGTATCTGTGTTGATAAATGAGTTTATATTTAGCGTACACATTCTTTTCTTCTCAGAAAATTCCACAACTGTTTCTGGTAACAAATCCAAAATGTCATATCTGAGAATCATTTTTCTACTTCACCTTTACTCTTTTTTTCAAGTAAAGCATTGTATATTGAAGTTCAGTCTTGTTTAAGTGTTTTCTGTAATTTTTCATCAAGATGTTCATCTTGAGAATACTGCTGCACAAAAATATGTCATGACCATTGCTATTACTATCCATATTCACTAACAAGGCATACCTCAAGAGATTTCTAAGACATGTGATTAGTGCTGAACCGTGGTGGAGATAACTCACAGCAATATAAATCCACTTCTTGTTATTTCAAAATGACAGTATTGTTCTTCCTCGCTGTCCAGTGCTAAAAGTGCCCTGTTATGAGTATTCACCACACTAGTCAGTCTTCTTCCCTTCTACAAAGTCTTTTTGTAATTTCATTTTGGATGTGACCCTGACAGTTTCCTGATTAGTTACAGTGTTGCTCTTTCACAAAATTTTGATCTCACATAACCATTGTAAAATCACCACTATAACTAAATTTGTTGAAGCTAATATCAGTACCATCATTTACATATAAGAAGTTTTGGTCAAGCTATTCTGATATATGGCAATAAACAGATGGTAAATGATGAAATTAATGACACCCACAGTTTGGATCGAATTTTCATGTTTGATATGACCAAGGGCATGGGCTAAAGTTTCAGAAAAGGTGGCTGGAGTAAATCTAGTTGGAATGCTCCTTTTGTCTGCAGTACTTAGTTGATAAGTTTGGTTTTTCCCAAACTTTCTATTTATTTAACATCCAAAAAGACTTGCAGCAGGTTTATATAAATTAAATGTGCAACAACCAGTTTGACACTTAGTAAGATCGCATAAAAGTTTCATTGTCTCCAATTATTATTAAAGGAGTAACAAAAGTTTTCCTAAAAAATAATTTTTCAAACTCTTACCCCATGTCTAATGTTCTGACGACTTAAGGTGTGAGTGTGGATCTGGGTTATATCGGCTTATTCTCTCAAACTACCTTCTACTTCTTTATGAGATGGCTTACTTGGAATTTGCAGCCACTCTTCTTTACTGAATAGCCAGCTGCTGGAAACCCTCTTGACCTCTTCTCCATTGAATAAGACTAGGTATTTTAGACTCTTTCTACTTATGGAATAAGTACAAACTTTACTTTTCATCAACTAATGATGTATTTGACCTCCATACACAAAAATTTCGCTTTCCACGTGAATATGTAACTACCTGCAAGTCTCTCATACAGTTGGATGTTAGAAACAAATAGAGCTACAGTTAAAAGAAAGTTGGCTTGGATACCATGACCTTTCTTGACATGAATCATAAAAATGAGTCTTGCCTCTAACAGAGCCGCGTCAAAAGTCTACAAGAGTACTTTTTCAAATGTTCTTGTTTTAATAACAATAGTCAATGACACAATAAGCACAGAGCTGCATATAAACTCCATGGTTCTTCCTTAAACACTTAAACACTCACTAAAACATCTATTGATTGCCCGACAGGTACTTGTCGGTGCTGTCCGACCGCCGCGTCTACTTTCTTCCCGCAACTGATTTTAAACCTGCACACACAAACATGTGAAGCGCAGTAGGTAGGATTTTACCATCCAACACTCATATCCAGAATATCGTGTGTTCGAGACAGTAGAAGGCTGAGTGGTTCTAGAATTTACACAGAAATTCTCGAATCACTACACGTTGTGAGGTAAGAGCATGTGCGCCTAGGGTAAGAGTACACAGTACATGCTTTTACCCATAATTGAAGGAAATCAAAATGATTACAAAAATACATGGAAAAGCAAACCAGGAACTTTATTTTTTTTTTAATTCATTTCAATATAATAATAATTAGCAATAGCCTTTTATCTATTAAAGTCTTACAAACTAGAGCTAGTTGACAAGTAAGGATTACTTTTGGATATTGACTTGACTAATAAAGACAGTGGAACAAAATAGAAAAAGCCTTAATGGAACAATGGAAAAGAAGAGAAAAGAGCCATTTTGAAATTAAGAAACACAATTAAATAAAATAGAGGTTTCATATTCAGTCTTATTTTAACACTACTTCTAGCAAATTGGTAATCTGGACAGCTTATCCGAAAAGCTAATAGCATTAGCAGACCTTCCTGAGCATTTATAAATTAGTTTTGCCAGTTTCTTATGAATGTCCTTGTTTTTGACATAACTCTCCTTGTTTGTTTCTTAAAACTTTGATGTTTCCGGGAGATGCTTGTAAAAAAAACTCAGTCATAACCATGATTTAAAGAATGAACCACATTATATAGGTAAAGGTGAAATCATGCCTAGTTTTTTCGAGGACCTTTGCAGCTATGAGTTCTCTTTTACTTATAACAGAACTATCTTCGACATCAGCATTGTTCGCTGAAAAATTCATGTCCAGGTCTGAGCTACTGTTATGCAGACACATCTTTGTCTCAGATTCCACTGCATAAGACAAAATAGTTTGTTCCTATGGACTTTTGTAACAGTAGAAAGTTTGAGATTCTTTTTACTACATCTAACAAGGGCTTTCTGTTTCTTCTCCTTGTCTAACGTCTCATTTGCAGCAGATTCCACCTCCTGGGCTGCCTTAAGAGAGGTCGAAATTAATCATGCTGATGAATACCCCTTCCTATATTTCCATTTTATTTGAACTTAAGAAAGCTGAATTATTTCCTCTGATGGTAGCAAGAGTGCAACAGATGTAGGATTACCAGAAAGGGTGGATGTGCTGGGGGAGGAGCTAGCACAGCAATTAAAATATTCCATGTTTAAAGAAGAAGAAAGGTGACTCACTCACAATGAGAGAAACATTCTAAAGTCCTGGTTCAGAAGCAATAACCTGTCGCTCTTACTTTGCACGACTCCTGCCATCATGCTCACTGTTTTCTACAGTGACTTCTTCATTCCTTGTTGGTTCAGTGTCTTCATTTCTACCAATGACTATGAAACCTCAGTTGTCAAGCTCCACAGAGATTGATTTGTCACTTCTGATGGCACAAAATCAGCATCTGAAAATTTGTTCTGATTAAGAGGAAACAGTCTCACAACCCTGAACCCTTTGACACCATTTGCAATAGTAGCTGCCTTTTTGAGTGTCACTATCACAAGTTTGGCTACATTATACAAGCTGAAGACCTGCCTGGGATGAGACACATTCCACAAATCTACTGCCGTCTCATCAAATGCCTTAAAAGGCCTGAAAAAGTTGCAGTGGAGTGGCTGTCTCTTATGGCTACTGTGGGGTGGCAAACTGTGCATGTGACTATCTTTAGCAAACAAACTAGCCTCCAGGCTTTTGTGGAGGATTCTGTTATCTAAGATTAATAAAACTGATTTTTTGTCTGCAGGACTTGTAAACTTTCTGAAATGATCAAGCTATGTAAGAAGTGGTGTTATGGTCACATAGCCACATCCCATCCCATTACACCTCCATTTATGAGTAATGAATGAAGTCACTTCTGTGGCAAGGGTGAACAGGGTGTTTCAAGACATTCATGGAATAGACAACGGTGACCGCCTCTGTTCTGCAGCCACAGGTTTCCCCACTTCTCTCTTCCCTGTTGGAGCTACATGTTTAGGAAGCATATTAAGAACAGGTCGAAGGCCCACCTCGTCCACAGTATAAATGCAACCCGGAGGAAAATCATATTTCTTGAAGACTGTCTCCGGGTTGTCAAAATATTTGTTTAGTTGTATCTCACTAAATCCCATTACGCATGCTGGTTTTCAAGGCTGTTCTGAGTGACACTTTATTTCTTTTCATAAAATCACAAGTGAAGTCTCTACCAGCAAGTCTTCTTTCAGCTGGGCACCTATGATTGATTTTTTTTTCTCCATTGAATTAGTAAATGTTATAATGATCTGAGAGTAATGCAAAATAATAATAATAATTATTATCATCATCATCATCATCATCATCATCATTGAGGGAAGTGCAGTGTTGCACTACAGCTTGTTCTTCCTCCAATGAAGAAGTTTTTGTGAATCAATACCTTTGCCAGTTTTAAGACATTGTCTTAAGGCAGCCTCAGGAAACCTGATAGCTTTGGATGCTTACCATATTGAGCTCCCATTTTCAGTTAGGACAAAGGCTTGATAATAGAGCAGCTCTGTTAATGGCTGTTGAGTTGGTGTTCTCAGTCAGTTTCTGGGGAAAAATGCTGCTATGGAAGACATGGTTAAATTCAAAGTGTGGTTGAGAGGTAGCTATGTTTGAAAAAACTGCTACCCAATGAAAGCAAAATTACAGAAAACAAAAATTCATTTTAGTTCTTTAATGTGACTACTGAGGCATCTAAGATAAATGACTACTAACAAAAAATGCCTGAATTACCTGGAAGAGGCTACACAGTGGGATAAAAGTCCACAGATAGTTACTTGATGGGGTAGCAATACTCACTGCTAATTTCTTCCCTATTAGACCTGTGTACTTTTACCTCATTCCACAATTTTATTTCTTGGAAATCTACAGATAACACACATGACTAAAGTCATGGGGATCAAGGTGGATTTTGAAAGCTTATAGCTACCAGTTCCGCTGCCAAGTTTATATAATTTTTAAATGGAATAGGCTCACCTAACACTCAGTCAAAACTATACAAATTTTATATTGAAAATGTACAAAAGTGACTTACTCCATTTTCTCAAACTGTAAGCACCTGATGGAACCAAGGTTCCAGAATAGAAGTGAGGAAATGATGATATATGTGCTTTCTGGTGAGAGAATGGTGAATTTCTGCTTTAGGGACCTAAAAGCTTGTACTCTTGCCTCACATGTACTTGTCAATACCACCTACCATACATAATTTAGATTTTATATTTTTAAATTATATTCAACATTGAAGCTGATTGTGTGTGGGTAATTAGGCGGGAATTTTTTTAGAGCAGGAAACATTTTGTTCCAAAATTTATACTTGCCTTGCTCAGTTGATGATGTACATTATTGATAATCAGTTTAAAACAGTGTATTCATTTACTGCAGAAAGTATACAGTGAATAACCTGGAGTTGTTTTCCACTTTTCTCAACATCAGTGATTTATTGTAACTTCATAGCTTTTCATCAACAAACTGATGTATTTTCACTCATGACGTGCATGATTTCACAGATTATGCCTTCATACAGTTCACTGGCCCACTTATAGAGGCCAAGTGGTTCAGCCCACTGGTGCACTCTGGTGAGCAATCAAAGAAACAGTATTATTTAAACGATTGCAAATGAGTGTTTGGCCTATCCTGTAACCTGTATTAATGTTGTCCAGTCAATGTGTTCAGTGCTATGCACAACTTGTACCTATCTTGCGTGTTTCCCTGTAAAGTGCCAAGTTCCATAAATCTTATTTGTTCTGTCCTTCAGACTCTGACTGACAAGTGGGGTACCAGCTATTTCATTCTATCTTCTCAGCACCTGTATAAATCTTCCCAAAAATTTGACATGTGAACACATTCACACTCTTTTTAACATGCAACTCATCTCTTCCTCCTACAACATACCCTAACTGTTATTCATTTCCATCCACTAGTCAATCGCAGCAATTTGTTTATACTAATCCTCTCTCGGTTGCCCATTCTCACTAACTCATTCAGCCCAACTCATTGTTATTATCTCTATGTGTCTTTGTAACTGTCACATTTTTATATTTTCTCCTTTCATCAGTTAAATTCAATATTTCTTCTGTTACACAAGGATTTCTACTAGCCCTCGTCTTTTTACCTACTTGATCCTCTGCTGCCTTCACTACTTCATCCCTCAGAGCTACCCATTCTTCTTCTAATGTATTTCGTTCCCCCATTATTCTCAATTGTTCCCTTATGCTCTCCCTGAAACTCTGTTCAACCTCTGGTTTAGTCAGTTTATCCAGGTCCCATCTCCTTAAATTCCCACCTTTTTACAGTTTCTTCAGTTTTAATCTACAGTTCATAACCATTAGATTGTGGTCAGAGTCCGCATCAGCCCCTGTAAATGTCTTACAATTTAAAACCTGGCTCCTAAATCTCTGTTTTACCATTATATAATCTATGTGATACCTTTTAGTATCTTCAGGGTTCTTCCATGTATACAACCTTCTTTCATGATTCTTGAACCAAGTGTTATCTATGATTAAGTTATGCTCTGTGCAAAATTCTACCGGATGGCTTCCTCTTTCATTTCTTCCCTCCAATCCATATTCACCTACTACGTTTCCTTCTCTCCCTTTTCCTAGTATCGAATTATAGTCACCCATGACTATTAAATTTTCGTCTCCCTTCACAATCTGAATATTTTCTTTTATCTCATCATACATTTTATCAATTTATTCATCATCTGCCGAGCTAGTTGGCATATAAACTTGTACTACTGTAGTAGGCATGGGCTTCGTGTCTGTCTTGGCCACAATAATGGGTTCACTATGCTGTTTGTAGTAGCTTACCCACACTCCAATTTTTTTTATTCATTATTAAACCTACTGCTGCATTACCCCTATTTGATTTTGTATTTATAACCCCGTATTCACCTGACCAAAAGTCTTGTTCCTCCTGCCACCGAATTTCACTAATTCCCACTATATGTAACTTTAACCTGTCCATTTCCCTTTTTAAACTTTCTGACCTACCTGCCCGATTAAGAGATCTGACATTCTATGCTCCGATCCGTAGAATGCCAGTTTTCTTTCTCCTGATAACGACGTCCTCTTGAGTAGTCCCCACCCGGAGATCCGAATGGGGGACTATATTACCTCCGAAATATTTTACCCAAGAGGTCGCTATCATCATTTAATCATACAGTAAAGCTGCATGTCCTCGGGAAAAATTACGGCTGTAGTTTCCCCTTGCTTTCAGCCGTTCGCAGTACCAGCACAGCAAGGCCGTTTTGGTTCATGTTACAAGGCCAGATCAGTCAATCATCCAGGCTGTTGCCCCTGCAACTACTGAAAAGGCTGCTGCCCCTCTTCAGGAACCACATGTTTGTCTGGCCTCTCAACAGATACCCCTCCGTTGTGGTTGCACCTACGGTACGGCCATCTGTATCGCTGAGGCACGCAAGCCTCCCCACCAACGGCAAGGTCCATGGTTGATGGGGGCGATATGTACCTTACAACATATAATATAAGGGTGTATCTCCAATGATGTCGTCATCCAGCAATTTATGTGTGTGGAACTTTTATTATCGATTCTGTTCCTTTCTAGTGCATTCAATAGAGGGCCTATATAGTAACAATGTGTTTTTAGCAATATTCTCGAAAGTCACTATTACCAGAGATATATGCATCAATAATTTGCCATACCTAACTCGTATTACAAGTTAGATATGGGAAACTATTGTTATGTTATTAGTAAAAATATTGTTACGAGACTGATAACAATATTTTTACGGAGAAATTTCTATGAATTACTATTATTAATTCTTTTCAATCAACTGATCACACTCACTCTTGACTAATCTTCACACTTGCATTTGCAACAACTAGGACTTTTTACTTATTCTTTCTTCAGTCTTAATATTTCTTCTTCTGAATGTAAACTAGCTTCCTATTCGGTGAATAGTCCGTATTTATAATGCTAAGTATCAAAGTTTCTCTGTACAAGAAAACCGTAGAATATTTACAACTTTTCTCAAACAAATGCCAGACAGAATCACGTATCAAGATCACTAGAAGGGCCATGACTTTTCTCATAGGTATGTGTTAGCTATCTATGTGCCAGACAGAAGCGTACAAAATACGATGACACGAACGTGCATGCTACTTAGGAAAGTACAGCTACTCGATAACTCAGTTCTATCAAGTCGACTGACAAACGATGTGGACTGACTGGTGGGGGCACGTGGTTGGTAATGTGAGCAGCCCTGCAAGGGGCGGGGGGGGGGGGGGGGGGGGGTGCATGCCTCCCATCCTCCCGTATGTATCCACCACTGGCTTCAGTAGGCATATTTTTCCACTGGTTCCCTTCTTTCGCCGGCCACAACAGGACATGTCACTCACATGAAATGAACTTTATAGGTCAGAAAATTTTTTATAATTTACTTACACTCCTGGAAATGGAAAAAAGAACACATTGACACCGGTGTGTCAGACCCACCATACTTGCTCCGGACACTGCGAGAGGGCTGTACAAGCAATGATCACACGCACGGCACAGCGGACACACCAGGAACCGCGGTGTTGGCCGTCGAATGGCGGTAGCTGCGCAGCATTTGTGCACCGCCGCCGTCAGTGTCAGCCAGTTTGCCGTGGCATACGGAGCTCCATCGCAGTCTTTAACACTGGTAGCATGCCGCGACAGCGTGGACGTGAACCGTATGTGCAGTTGACGAACTTTGAGCGAGGGCGTATAGTGGGCATGCGGGAGGCCGGGTGGACGTACCGCCGAATTGCTCAACACGTGGGGCGTGAGGTCTCCACAGTACATCGATGTTGTCGCCAGTGGTCGGCGGAAGGTGCACGTGCCCGTCGACCTGGGACCGGACCGCAGCGACGCACGGATGCACCCCAAGACCGTAGGATCCTACGCAGTGCCGTAGGGGACCGCACCGCCACTTCCCAGCAAATTAGGGACACTGTTGCTCCTGGGGTATCGGCGAGGACCATTCGCAACCGTCTCCATGAAGCTGGGCTACGGTCCCGCACACCGTTAGGCCGTCTTCCGCTCACGCCCCAACATCGTGCAGCCCGCCTCCAGTGGTGTCGCGACAGGCGTGAATGGAGGGACGAATGGAGATGTGTCGTCTTCAGCGATGAGAGTCGCTTCTGCCTTGGCGCCAATGATGGTCGTATGCGTGTTTGGCGCCGTGAAGGTGAGCGCCACAATCAGGACTGCATACGACCGAGGCACACAGGGCCAACACCCGGCATCATGGTGTGGGGAGCGATCTCCTACACTGGCCGTACACCACTGGTGATCGTCGAGGGGACACTGAATAGTGCACGGTACATCCAAACTGACATCGAACCCATCGTTCTACCATTCCTAGACCGGCAAGGGAACTTGCTGTTCCAACAGGACAATGCACGTCCGCATGTATCCCGTGCCACCCAACGTGCTCTAGAAGGTGTAAGTCAACTACCCTGGCCAGCAAGATCTCCGGATCTGTCCCCCATTGAGCATGTTTGGGACTGGATGAAGCGTCGTCTCACGCGGTCTGCACGTCCAGCACGAACGCTGGTCCAACTGAGGCGCCAGGTGGAAATGGCATGGCAAGCCGTTCCACAGGACTACATCCAGCATCTCTACGATCGTCTCCATGGGAGAATAGCAGCCTGCATTGTTGCGAAAGATGGATATACACTGTACTAGTGCCGACATTGTGCATGCTCTGTTGCCTGTGTCTATGTGCCTGTGGTTCTGTCAGTGTGATCATGTGATGTATCTGACCCCAGGAATGTGTCAATAAAGTTTCCCCTTCCTGGGACAATGAATTCACGGTGTTCTTATTTCAATTTCCAGGAGTGTATGTGAAATTGAAGTAACGAAAACTAATTTTACTCCTCAGATCAGTCAGATCAGATTTTAGGTGCATAAAAATTTTGCTTCAATACTACAGTATGAGATTTCCAGAACTCTTCTGATGATAATGAACATACTTTGCAGCATATTTCTCCATTTCTGCATCACTTTGTAAATTACATTTTCACCTCACACTGGGTTTTATGTCCATGTGTTACATGTAGAAGTAGGGTATCACTGAACTGCTGTATCTTGGAAACGGATAAATACTGGGTGTGCATAAAGTCCGGGAACATTTTCAATTATTTATTGCACAAGAACCAAACATTGTACAGATATCATACATATGCCATTTGATAGACACACAAACATACACACAAAATTCAAGCTTTCGCAACCAACGATTGCTTCATCAGGAAAGAGGGAAGGAGAGGGAAAGACGAAAGGATGTGGGTTTTAAGGGAGAGGGTAAGGAGTCATTCCAACCCTGGGAGCAACCTGCCAGCGCTTTCGTTTGGTAAGTCACATCATCTTTGTTTATATATACGAGGTGTGGCTAGAAAAAAACCGGACTAGTACTGGTGAAACAATAAAACGAATGCAATAAGGCTGAAAGTCGCGTGGCCTGTCACGTGACTCTCGCTCCGCCTACTGCTCGAGTTTCATCTGCCTCCTGCACTCAGTCTGCCCGTGGCGTCTGTTTTAAGTAGTTGACGTTTTGTCTGTGCGTCGGAAAATGTTGAGTGTACAGAAAGAACAGCGTGTTAACATCAAATTTTGTTTCAAACTAGGAAAATCTGCAAGTGAAACGTTTGTAATGTTACAAAAAGTGTACGGCTATGATTGTTTATCGCCAACACAAGTGTTTGAGTGGTTTAAACGATTTAAAGATGGCCGCGAAGACACCAGTGATGACACTCGCACTGGCAGACCATTGTCAGCAAAAACTGATGCAAACATTGAAAAAATCGGTAAACTTGTTCGACAAGATCGCCGTTTAACAATCAGAGCAGTATCTGAGTTAACAGGAGTTGACAAGGAACAAGTTTACTTGTTCGACAAGATCGCCGTTTAACAATCAGAGCAGTATCTGAGTTAACAGGAGTTGACAAGGAACAAGTTTACCGATTTTTTCAATGTTTGCATCAGTTTTTGCTGACAATGGTCTGCCAGTGCGAGTGTCATCACTGGTGTCTTCGTGGCCATCTTTAAGTCGTTTAAACCACTCAAACACTTGTGTTGGCGATAAACAATCATCGCCGTACACTTGTTGTAACATTACAAACGTTTCACTTGCAGATTTTCCTAGTTTGAAACAAAATTTGATGTTAACACGCTGTTCTTTCTGTACACTCAACATTTTCCGACGCACAGACAATACGTCAACTACTTAAAACAGACGCCACGGGCAGACTGAGTGCAGGAGGCAGATGAAACTCGAGCAGTAGGCGGAGCGAGAGTCATGTGACAGGCCACGCGACTTTCAGCCTTATTGCATTCGTTTTATTTTTTCACCGGTACTAGTCCGGTTTTTTTCTAGCCACACCTCGTATACCGCCACAGTGTAGTCTGGCAATTTACCAATAATCAGTGCTACTCACAAACATGGTGAGTTCAGGTGCGGAGTGAGCATTCTGTGTGTTGGAGGTCAACAAAAACAAGTGTGCTGCAGCTGTTCAACCAATGTTTAGAACCAAGTGTGTGGTAAGAAGCCACCAACATAGAATGCCATTTACCACTGGCACAACAAATTCATTATGACAGGTTGCTTGTACTCGGCAAAGAGAAGTGGACCTCCCAGTGTGAGTAAAGTGAAAGTGAAGTGCGTACGAGAGACATTCACAAGGAGTCCAAGAAATTGGTGTGTTGTGCATCCCATGAACTCGAAATGGCTCCAGTGACAGTGTGGAAAGTCCTGCGACAGAAGCTGTCTATGAAACCATTCAAATTGGAGCTATTGCAGAAACTCAATGATGATGACAAAGATAAGCGTTTTGAGTTTTGTTTGCAGTTGTAACAATTGAATGAGGATGGGATGGCACTGTTGATTGCTTAATTTTTAGCAACGAAGCCACTTTTCACGCTAATGGAAAAGTGAATAGGCATAATTTTCAAATCTGGGATACAAAGCATCCACATGAATGTATTGAATTTGAGCGTGATTCCCCAAAAGTAAATGTTTTTGTGCCTTGTCACATCAAAAATTGTACGGGCCATTCTTCTTCGCCAAGAGAACTGTCACTGGATATTCCTACTTGGAAGTTTTGCAGCAATGGCTGATGCCTCAATTGCAATCAGACTCGTTGTTGATCTTTCAGCAGGATGGGGCTCCACTCTATTTTCATCGTGAAGTTAGTGGATACCTGAACACAGAGCTGCCGAATCAATGGATCGACTGTGCTACAGGAGGGGACAGCTGTTTCATGAAATAGCCTCCCCGATCACCAGATTTCACTCCATGTGACTTTTTTGTGTGGGGACACATTAAAGATCTGGTATATGTGCTGCATCTACCACGTGATGTAGCAGAGCCCTGGGAGAGAATACAGGAAGCGAGTGCCACAGTCGATGATGCCATGCTGGCATGGATATGGCAAGAATTCGATCACCGTATTAACCTTTGTTGGATCACTCATGGTTCCCATATTGAATGTTTATAAAAAAACTTTTCTCTTCAAAATGCAATATGTATGACATCTATACAACATTTAGTTCTTGTGCAATAAATAATTGAAAGTGTTCCCAGACTTTATGTACACCCTGTATATCGAGGAAACTTTCAAGGTTGCTTGAGATTGGGATCTTAAGAATATATCATAAAAATTTCAATCATTTGCTTTGCACAGTAATGTTGGTATTTGCAGATCTGTTTTGGTGTGAGGACATGGTAAAAAGAACCTTTTTTGGAGGGGGTTCTAAAGAACCGCTCATGAACTAATGGTGGGTTCCATAAGCCCCTTGAATCCCACTGTTGACCCACATCAAATTAAAAAAGGACCAGCTTATTTGTTCCATTTGCCTATGGAGGAGCAAGTTTGTAATATTCAAGTTTTTCACCCTGTACTGCAGCACAGATCCTTCTGTTGGGTGTACAAATGGCCCGTAACCCAAGGGCTACCCAAAACCATTGACTGCACCTTACAATTACCAATAGAACCTGAGGTATCAGCCCCTGAAAAACCCTTTTTTATGTACACCATTTTGAAACATATTAGGTAGTGCATGCTGTCACACGCATACCGATAATTTCAGATGTGCTATCAAAGTCAAGAATAAGTATAACTATGTTTCCAGGTAGCAATTTTGTCAATTTGAAAGATTTTCTATGCAAAATTTTGTAAAATAAATATCTTTCTTAATTACTGTACAAATACATAAACTGGTTAAAAAGGTGTGTGTCCATTAGCAAGTAAACTTCCACAAGTTACTCACAGAAGCTACCTCTGCAAGTTATTAGGCATGGAAAGACACCCAGCAAGTTGACTTCTGCAGGTTTCATCAAACTTCAGAATTAGCTTATGCAAGTTCGTGGAAATGGTTCTTGAATCTTGCTACAAATTATTGCTGAACTCTCCAGTTACTTGAAGTTTTTCTCAAACTTGCAGAAGTTTTGTGTGTTCGGTACTGGTATGAAAATGTGTCAAAAAGACGAATGGCTCAAAAACAGATTAACTTAAATAATGTGCCATTGGAACCCATAAACATTGATAATTGTCCACTGTCAGCCAAACAAGTGTGAAATGATTGTACTAAACACTTTGTTTCATCACGAGGGGATGTAGAATGGCAGTGGAGACGTCTTTAAATCTTAGCTGACTTTTTCGTTTTAATCTTAGCATCAACATAAATGCATTATGTTTGTAATAAATACTGTTAGGAAATATTGAAGAGTAATTAAAAAGCAATCTCTTGGTGGTACAAACTTGTAGCATTTCTGTATCCAGTTTCTGAGTGCATTACATTTGTAACAAAAGTAATAAATACTTTTTGGAAAAACTGAAGGGTAATTAGAAGGTGATCTTTTGTGATTCAGCTTCAATATTTTTGTATCCTAGTTTTGAATATGTTATTGTGCAATAGGCAGAGATTTTAGACAAGATATTTTCGAAACTTGCATTTGAAATTCTCAGAGACTGAGCAAAGCCCTCTGATTTTAGTTCATTCAATAGTCTTTCTTGATAAATTAAATATCTACACCTCTGCATCCATTTCTTCACCCAAACATTTCTTTCTTCCGTAATAATGATACAACAGCAGTGGTGGCACTCAGGTTTTTAAGCATGGCACTGTTAAATTCCAATTGCTGCTCTCACAACATGACTAGTGGAAACAATTCTGTGAGTGCTTGCTACAAGTTCCCAAAATTATCTAACCAAAGTGACTTGCAGAAGTAAACATGCACAACTTTTTCTTCTAATGTAAACATCTTAGCAAGTGCTTGCAAAAATTACATGTGAAAGTCACTTGCTAGTGGACACAGGCCTTAAGGTGTTTAATTGTTTTAATTACTGCCATTTACAGAGACTTCTATGTTATAGCCACATTATTTGGTGCCGGCCGGTGTGGCCGAGCGGTTCTAAGCGCTACAGTCTGGAACCGCGTGACCGCTACGGTTGCAGGTTCGAATCCTGCCTCGGGCATGGATGTGTGTGATCTTCTTAGGTTAGTTAGGTTTAAGTAGTTCTAAGTCCTAGGGGACTGATGACCTCAGAAGTTAAGTCCCATAGTGCTCAGAGCCACATTATTTGGTACATCTAGTTATTTATGATCCATGTTAAAGATAATTATCTACTCAAATATTTACAATCTTGATAATTGGTCACAACATTATGTTGACTTTTGTAGAAGTTTCTATTTGTTAGTATTGCAGAACAGTATTATGCAAGTGAACCATCATCTTTGTGGATTGGAAATTATTGTTTTAACAAAATGGTAAAATGTCTACATAGAATTTCAAATTATCATAATTTTGCAAATGATATCATAACTGACTTGTTATTTACAGAACATATGAATACTCTAAATAGTCTTGTTGTTGTTGTCTTCAATTCTGAGACTGGTTTGATGCAGCTCTCCATGCTACTCTATCCTGTGCAAGCTTCTTCATCTCCCAGTACCTACTGCAACCCACATCCTTCTGAACCTGCTTACTGTATTCATTTCTTGGTCTCCCTCTACGATTTTTACCCTCCACGCTGCCCTCCAATACTAAATTGGTGATCCCTTGATGTCTCAGAACATGTCCTACGAACCGATCCCTACTTCTAGTCAAGTTGTGCCACAAACTCCTCTTCTCCCCAATTCTATTCAATACCTCCTCATTAGTTATGCGATCTACCCATCTAATCTTCAGCATTCTTCTGTAGCACCACATTTCGAAAGCTTCTATTCTCTTTTTGTCCAAACTATTTATCATCCATGTTTCACTTCCATACATGGTTACACTCCATACAAATGCTTTCAGAAATGACTCCCTGACACTAAAATCTATACTCAATGTTAACAAATTTCTCTTCTTCAGAAACGCTTTCCTTACCATTGCCAGTCTACATTTTATATCCTTTCTACTTCGACCATCATCAGTTGTTTTGCTCCCCAAATAGCAAAAGTCCTTTACTACTTTAAGTGTCTCATTTCCTATTCTAATTCCCTCAGCATCATCCGACTTAATTCGACTACATTCCAATATCCTAGTTTTGCTTTTGTTGATGTTCATCTTATATCCTCCTTTCAAGACACTGTCCATTCTGTTCAACTGCTCTTCCAAGTCCTTTGCTGTCTGTGAAATAATTACAATGTCATCGGCGAACCACGAAGTTTTTATTTCTTCTCCATGGATTTTAATTCCTACTCCGAATTTTTCTTTTGTTTCCTTTACTGCTTGCTCAATATACAGATTGAATAACATCGGGGAGAGGCTACAACCCAGTCTCACTCCCTTCCCAGCTATTGCTTTCCTTTCATGCCCCTCGACTCTTATAACCACCATCTGGTATCTGTACAAATTGTAAATAGCCTTTCGCTCCCTGTATTTTACCCCTGCAACCTGCAGAATTTGAAAAAGAGTATTCCAGCCAACATTGTCAAAAGCTTTCTCTAAATGTACAAATGCTAGAAATGTAGGTTTGCCTTTCCTTAATCTATCTTCTAAGATAAATCATAGGGTCAGTATTGCCTCACATGTTCTGATATTTCTACGGAATCCAAACTGATGTTCCCCAAGGTCGGCTTCTACCAGTTTCTCCATTCATTTGTAAAAAATTCACAATAGTATTTTGCAGCCGTGACTTATTAATCTGATAGTTCGGTAATTTTCCCATTTGTCAACACCTGCTTTCTTTGGATTTGGAATTATTATATTCTTCTTCAAGTCTGAGGGTATTTCGCCTGACTCATACATCTTGCTCACCAGATGGTAGAGGTTTGTCAGGACTGGCTCTCCCAAGGCTGTCAGGAGTTCTGATAGAATTTTGTCGACTCCCGTGGCCTTGTTTCGACTCAGGTCTTTCAGTGCTCTGTCAAACTCTTCACGCAGTGTCGTATCTCCCATTTCATCTTCATCTAAATCCTCTTCCATTTCCATAATATTGTCCTCAAGTACATCACCCTTGTATAGACCCTCTATATACTCCTTCCACCTTTCTGCTTTCACTTCTTTGCTTAGAACTGGGTTTCCATCTGAGCTCTTGATATTCATAGAAGTGGGTTTCTTTTCTCCAAAGGTCTCTTTTATTTTCCTGTAGGCAGTATCTATCTTAACCCTAGTGAGATAAGCCTCTACATCCTTACATTTGTCCTCTAGCCATCCCTGCATAGCCATTTTACACTTCCTGTCAATCTCATTTTTGAGACGTTTGTATTCCTTTTTTCTGCTTCATTTACTGCATTTTTATATTTTCTCCTTTCATCAGTTAAATTCAATATTTCTTCTGTTACACAAGGATTTCTACTAGCCCTCGTCTTTTTACCTACTTGATCCTCTGCTGCCTTCACTACTTCATCCCTCAGAGCTACCCATTCTTCTTCTAATGTATTTCGTTCCCCCATTATTCTCAATTGTTCCCTTATGCTCTCCCTGAAACTCTGTACAACCTCTGGTTTAGTCAGTTTATCCAGGACCCATCTCCTTAAATTCCCACCTTTTTACAGTTTCTTCAGTTTTAATCTACAGTTCATAACCATTAGATTGTGGTCAGAGTCCGCATCAGCCCCTGTAAATGTCTTACAATTTAAAACCTGGCTCCTAAATCTCTGTTTTACCATTATATAATCTATGTGATACCTTTTAGTATCTTCAGGGTTCTTCCATGTATACAACCTTCTTTCATGATTCTTGAACCAAGTGTTATCTATGATTAAGTTATACTCTGTGCAAAATTCTACCGGATGGCTTCCTCTTTCATTTCTTCCCTCCAATCCATATTCACCTACTACGTTTCCTTCTCTCCCTTTTCCTACTATCGAATTATAGTCACCCATGACTATTAAATTTTCGTCTGCCTTCACAATCTGAATATTTTCTTTTATCTCATCATACATTTTATCAATTTCTTCATCATCTGCCGAGCTAGTTGGCGTATAAACTTGTACTACTGTAGTAGGCATGGGCTTCGTGTCTGTCTTGGCCACAATAATGGGTTCACTATGCTGTTTGTAGTAGCTTACCCACACTCCAATTTTTTTTATTCATTATTAAACCTACTGCTGCATTACCCCTATTTGATTTTGTATTTATAACCCTGTATTCACCTGACCAAAAGTCTTGTTCCTCCTGCCACCGAATTTCACTAATTCCCACTATATGTAACTTTAACCTGTCCATTTCCCTTTTTAAACTTTCTGACCTACCTGCCCGATTAAGAGATCTGACATTCTATGCTCCGATCCGTAGAATGCCAGTTTTCTTTCTCCTGATAACGACGTCCTCTTGAGTAGTCCCCACCTGGAGATCCAAATGGGGGACTATTTTACCTCTGGAATATTTTACCCAAGAGGACGCCATCATCATTTAACCATACAGGAAAGCTGCATGCCCTCGGGAAAAATTATCGCTGTAGTTTCCCCTTGCTTTCAGCCGTTCCCAGTACCAGCAAAGCAAGGTCGTTTTGGTTAGTGTTACAAGGCCAGATCTGTCAATCATCCAGACTGTTGCCCCTGCAACAACTGAAAAGGCTGCTGCCCCTCTTCAGGAACCACATGTTTGTCTGGCCTCTCAACAGATCCGTTGTGGTTGCACCTATGGTACGGCTATCTGTATCACTGAGGCATGCAAGCCTCCCCACCAACGGCAAGGTCCATTGTTCATTTTGGGGGTGGGGGTAAATAGTCTTAGACAAAGAATAATAACTGTGAAAGGAGTAAACACAAACATATAAATGTAAAGTTACATAATATGAAGTACTGTCTGTGGAGTAATACCCTTGATATTGTGCATCAAGATGATTAGTAATAAAGAAATGGTTCAATATTGAAGTGTTAGTATGATACATTAACATATACACTGAGAATCAGTAATATTTACAGACATAAAATGCTGAATATGAACATATATATGAATGACACTGATCAAATAAAAAAACATTTTTTTAAGTAAGTACCATTTTGAAATAAAAATAAAATAGGTAGACTTTTTGTAGCAATTTAATTTTTACATGAAAGCCTTTACTTTAATAATCCCCACTGGTATTAAGGCACTTATCATAGCATACAACCAGCTTTCAAATACTATCCTCATAGGAATCTGCCACTTCATTAGACAACCATTGCAACATCCTCATAGGAATCTGCCACCTGATTAGATAACCGCTGTGACATTGTTGTTTTGATACCTTCATAGTCATCATGGTACTGACCATCCAGGTGCTGCTTCAAATGCAGGAACACATGGTTGTTACTGACACTAGATTGGGGCTGTGCAGAGGGTAATCATGTTGTTCCTAGTCAAATTATCCAGTCAGCTCTTGAGTTTGATGGACCACATGTGGACCGACATTGTCATGAAGCAAAATAATCCTCTTATTCAGCGTGCCATTCCTTTTGTTTTGGATTGCACAGCTCAGTTTTTTTTAAGGACTCACAGTAAGTTGTTAATTTTATGGTGTCACCATAAGGCAAAAAATCCAGAAGTAGCACTTCTTTCCTGTCCCAAAACACAGTACACATGATTTCCCAGGTTAAAATTGTTTCCTTGAACCTCACTTTCTTGGGTGATGTTGATTGCTGCCATTTAAAGGATTCCTGCTTTGATTCAGGTGTAACTTAAGTCACCCATTGTTTCATTGCCTGTCACAGTTTGGCATAAAAACTCATCGCCTTCCTCACTGTACTGTTCTGGGAAGGAATTGGCTAAATGTTTGCTTTTGTGCATCTCAGTTAGCATTTTCGGTACTCAGGATGAGCATAACTTTTGATAATTTAAATATTCTGTAACAGTTGCATAAAGCACACCTCTTGACAGTTAAATAAACTCACCATATAACACTGAGTGAGGTGGCGCAGCGGTTAGCACACTGGACTCGCATTCGGGAGGACGACGGTTCAATCCCGCGTCCAGCCATCCTCATTTAGGTTTTCCGTGATTTCCCTAGATCACTCCAGGCAAATGCCGGGATGGTTCCTTTGAAAGGGCATGGCCGACTTCCTTTCCCATCCTTCCCTAATCCGAGCTTGTGCTCCGTCTCTAATGACCTCGTTGTTGACGGGACGTTAAACACCAATATCCTCCTCCTCCTCCTCCTCACCATATAACACTGAAATTATGAAGCATGTGTTCTCCGTCACTTTTTTGTCAACTTCCTGCACCTAATCATCAGTAGTGATTGAAGGTCACCCTTTTTGTTCCTCATCATGCACACTTGTTCAGCCGTCTTTGAAATTTGTCACACATTTCTGTATTCTGTAATTGCTTATAATGTTTCCTCTGCATGGTTCATTGATTTAGCAATGAATTTCAACCACTTTCACACCTTTATCGCTAAGAAAATTAATCACAGACTCATTTCAACATTCTCAGCTTCTCAATCAGAGGAAGCTCTTCAATCACTCACAAACAAATGTAAACTCACTGAATCACTCTGTAATGTTATCTATGGCTTGTCAACAGTGGTACATAATGCTCATGTGCCAGATGCCAACCATGGAGGTGCAGTGGTTGAATTTCAAAGCAGTACTTACTTTAGAAACATGCCTTATACTACACCACACCCAAATTGACACTATCACACACATGTCGAACAACAGACCTACGAGGCCTGTCTTAAAAGTTCTCAGCCTCACCTAGAGATTGCAGCACTACTCATGTGATTTTTTACTTCAGTACATGTGTTAGTAGACGCCATGTAAAACTGCAGTCATTCCGGGTAGCTGTTGACTATAGACAGTTGTGGTGCACATGATGTTAAAAATGGAAAAGTATCATACAGTGATTAAATTCTTTGTTAAACTAGGTTTAACACCAACCAAAATTCATTTGTAACTTGTAAATGTGTATGGAGGCCCTTCACCTTCAGTTTTCACCATGAAGAAATGGGCAGCCAAGTTTAAATGTGACCATGAAAGCAGCCAATATTATGCACCAGCCAAGTTTAAATGTGACCATGAAAGCAGCCAATATTATGCACCTGAAGGACATCTAAAAAGTGCAAGCACACAGGAAATTATTGACAAAGTGCATGATACTAGTTTGAAAGACTGGCGTATAAAGTTGCATCAGATTGCTAATGCTCTAGATGTATCAAAGTAATGTGTTGGTTACATCTTTCACCAGGAATTCAACATGAGCAAGCTTCGTGAAATCTGTATGCCACGTGTGCTCACTGTGGATCACAAATGCTTTTGCGCAACACTTTCAGAAAAATGCTTGGTGCATTTTAACAAAAACAGAAGGGACTTTTTGCATTGATGCATGATAGTGGATGAAGCAGGGATTCCCCACAACAGGACTGAATCCAATCAGCAGTCTGTGCAGTGGGTAGAAGACAGTTTTCCAACTCCAAAGAAGGCAAGGATGGTGGGAAGGCAAGGATGATGGGAAGGCAAGGATGGTGGGAAAGATCATGGCGTCGGTGTTTTGGGATGTGCAAGAAATTTTGTTGACTGACTGTCTTGAAAAAGATAAGCCATAACTGGAGAATACTGCTCTTAACTTCTAATGAAACCGGATGCAAGCATTTGTAAAAACAGACTCGGCTTAAAACAGAAAAATAAATAAATAACTAAAAATCTTTCAACAGGGCAATGCATCTGCTTACAAAACTGTCTTGGTACTGGGGAACTTGAGGGATTTCTACAAAGGAGTGCTGGAACATTCATTCCATTCCCCAGGCCTAGCTTCCTCAGACTTCCATCTGTTCTCAAAACTGAAGAAATTCCTTGTCGATCAGTGCTTTTTGTCGAATGACGAAACCATTGTGGCTGTTGATGGGTACCTTACAGTACATCTAGAAGAATTCTACACAGAGGGGTAATGGCACTTAAACACTGGTTGATGAAATTTATTACTATTAGAGGAGATTATGTTGAAAAATAAAACTTCTTTGAAAGCATAAATTGTTGTTTCCACTATCAGGCAGAGAACTTTATGGAATGCTCTCGTATAGACTAAGCAAGTGAATTATATGTACATCTCTGATACACCGAATATACATAGACCGTTCATAATACAGGGTGATTCAAAAAGAATACCACAACTTTAAAAATGTTATACATCATTACAAAGAGTATTTAAAAAGGTTTTTTTTCACTCAAAAACAAGTTCAGAGATGTTCAATATGGCCCCCTCCAGACACACGAGCAATATCAACCCGATACTCCAACTCGTTCCACACTCTCTGTAGCATATCAGGCGTAACAGTTTGGATAGCTGCTGTTATTTCTCGTTTCAAATCATCAATGGTGGCTGGGAGAGGTGGCCGAAACACCATATCCTTAACATACCCCCATAAGAAAAAATCCCAGGGGTAAGATCAGGGCTTCTTGGAGGCCAGTAATGAAGTGCTCTGTCACGGGCTGCCTGGCGGCCGATCCGTCGCCTCGGGTAGTTGACGTTCAGGTAGTTACGGACAGATAAGTGCCAATGTGGTGGCGCTCCATCCTGCTGAAATATGAATTGTTGTGCTTCTTGTTCGAGCTGAGGGAACAGCCAGTTCTCTAACATCTCCAGATACTGAAGTCCAGTTACAGTAGCACCTTCGAAGAAAAAGGGACCAAAAACTTTATTGGCTGAAGTGGCGAACAAATGTACAACTAAATGAAACTTTATAGCTCCCTTAATTCGCCGACAGATAGTGCTTAGCTCTGCCTTTTGTCGTTGCAGAGTTTTAAATTCCTAAAGTTGTGGTATTCTTTTTGAATCACCCTGTATAATTATATGTCGCTGTCATTAGTAACACTCCACTATCACTGACACCACCAGTTTTCATGTCACTCAGAAATGGATAGAGATTTTTGTGGATTATGTTGAATTTAATGACAGAAAAACTGTTTTCTGTCAGCCTGTTTTGGAGGTGACTTTTTTTTTTAAATCTGCATAGTTCTGAAAGTTTCTAGATTATTTGAGGCCAAAACGTTGAATAAAAATTTGTGTTCATATAGAGCACCTTTTGAATATAGGGCTTTTGTGTGCACTTCCATATAAAAATTATGTTTGTTTCGTGTTTCATACTTAGAAATTTACTGCTTAATACTCATGAGGCATCATGAATCTCGAGGAAGAATATGCATTTGAAGATGGAAATGACCAAAAAAGTCAAGATTTTAAGTTCTTTAAAAACTTCCCTACATGTTTTGACCAACCCCTTTTATAATTCTTACAGCTCTCTTCTAGTATTTAAAGGTTTGTTCTGCCATGCTTATGTTACCATAAAATAAAACCTCATATCACAGTACATTGTTTACATGTATGTTCCAAATGATCAAAGAGTGCTCTTGTTGGAATTTTACCAGTTTCTCAGTAGTTTTCCATGACAGAAAGTGAACTCTTCACACTTAAATGGTTATTGATAGTAGAAGAGGTCCTGCGAGGATGTGGCACCTCCCAGAGCTGTGCAGTTAGAGAAAGAGGGCAAAACCAGGGGGCATGATGATGAAGCAAAAGTCAAGCCAGCCTTGCCTACAGCACTGATTGACTTAATGGAAGAAATGTTTAACAATGTTCTAGATGTTTTTTCTGAGCTGAGGTTGGAAAGAGTAAAGCATGTGTTTCCACTGAGAGAGAGTGTGGGAATCCTATGGCCACTGAGCTTTTGGAGGTCTTATGATCCAATTGTGTGGGGAGAATATGAAGTAACAGGTATTATTTCTTGTAGTGGCAGCTGATGTATTACAGGTATATGGAGAGACTTGGTTGCATCTAATTTGTGGGCATAAAACTTTTCAGTGGCAGAGTGGTGTAGGAGCAGTATGTTAATAACCAGCTTGAGGGGACCATGGTGAGGTTAGATTGAACTGCATAAACTGTAGTTTAAATTAAAAAACAAAACTTTACTCAAAATAGTGGATTGTGTCTTATTTCTTTCAACAATTATCCAGAGATGTTTTTCCCCATGGTGTCCAGATTACATTTTGGGGTCCCTACAGGAATCACAATATTTTGACTTCAAACTGAAATGCAATTGTCAGAGGTCTGATGTACTGACATGCACTTGCATTCTCTCCTCCATATATACTCATCCCATTACTTCTTCTCCTGGACTGTGTTGTGAGGCAATAGTTGTCCCCTCCTCCCTCATATGTCTGCAGACCTTCTCCATCATATGTCTGCAGATGCTCCTCCTTATCTACGCTTGTGATTGTAGAAATACCATTGATGTGAAGTACGTAATAATTTCAATTCAGGGTCACATATTCTTCCGATGTTGTACCTGTTGTTCCATTCCATGGAACTTTGTAGGAGGCAGATACGCCTTTGAAAAGGCTGCCCAAATAGGGGAAATCACAGGTACAAGTTTCTATTTGAGGGTGTTGTTGCAACATATATGCAACATAGCATGATTCAAATGTGGGTGTATAAGAACCGACATGTATGCAAGGGACTAGCGTGGCATTCGTATCTTTCGAACGTGTGTGCTGTAAATGTGGAAACATGAACCTTGGTGACGTTATTACCAAATGCGTCCAAACAGGACCAAAGTGCTGTTATTCTTTACTTGGTTGCAGAAGAACAAACACTGGTGGACATCCACTAGAGAATGAAGAATGTATTTGGGGCAGCATGTGTGATAAAACCAACTGCAACAAGGGATGTCACTACTTTATGATAATGCAAGTCGCCCTATCGCAAATGTCATTATGCAGAAGTTACACCTACTCAAGTGGGAGATACTCGACCACCCACACTATAGTCCTAATCTCTCCCCAAGTGATTATCACGTCTTTGCTCCTTTAAAAATGGCCTTGGAGGATCTACAGTTCCTGTCAGGTAAGAATGTGCAAGAGGCATTTATGGATTTCTTCATTCAGGAGACATGGTGTTTTACAAATGGGTATCTTCAATCTGGTGCATCAAGGGCATGGTTGCCTCAGTGCTCACAGTGATTTCGCCTGATTGGCATACTGAATCTGGACTGTATGGCCTGTGAACAGAAACATTTTAATCACCCATTATATAATCCTAGTGCATAGCTTCTTTATGTAGGAGTACATGTTAAGCAAGGGCCGGTTTGGACGGAGCAGCCTGGTATAGTGCATCTACTTATCCAGTTTCCCTTGCACTTTCTTATTGTCTGCACATGTTATTTCTCACCACAGTCGTACAAGTAGTGTTCGAGCTCATTTTTGACTGTTAGAGGGCACTCATATTTTAGTGGGAAGGGGGTGCGGAAGACAAGCTAAATATTATTCTTCTCTAAAATGTAGCTGATGCTTCTCAGTGTAGTGCTGGAATATGGTAGGAAGGTCACGGCATGAGGAATAGTGTCTGCACACACACACACACACACACACACACACACACACACACACACACACACACACACACACACACACCAATCTTTATTTATGGGGGTCCAGTTGTCGCCTCCTTGTGCAAAAGTACAGCGTAATCAGGAATCTATATTGTGCACCTAGTGCTCACAGGGAGACGTCAAAACTACCAGTTACATACATCCTTCTGGAATAGCACATGATTTCTTTTTGGAGTTAATTTGGTTGCTAATATCTTTTGGATACTATGGTCACCTATAAAAGTAGTCTTGTAGAGCTGGTCCTGCTGTTCAGTGCCAGCTAATAATTTTCTTCACTGCCCTCGGATCTTCTTCCTTGTAGATTTTGTGAATTAACTGGAAAAAGACCTTATTTCTCTCCTCAAATAATGTAAAGCGTTCATTATCAGAGTTCCATCATTTCAACCATATGCTGTCAGATTAACCATTATTACAATGTATTTTACAATGAGCACCAGACTGGTGTTCCTCTCTGGTCCGTATACAGTGGAGTAAGTCAATTACATTACATTTCAGAGAGTTTCCAGGAAGTGGATATGAATATTAAAGTGATATAGAACATAAAAAATGTATTGAAAATGTAATTATTTTTTACAAACACATTAAGTAACTTCTCCCATTAATGTATGAAAAATTATATCCTCCATATGACCACCCAAGACCATGTGGCAATGAGCAATGCTTTCACTGAAGTTCTCACTGATGCTTTCACAAAAATCAGGTGGGATGCCATTAATAACCCTTTCAGTTTCATCCTTTTATTGATGTATTGTTTGAGGTTTGTTCATGTACACTTTTGAGTTCACAAATCCCTACAAAAAAGTCACAAGGCATAGGATCACTTGATCTGGCAGGCCACTCGTTGTTGCCACGCAGAGATAATTTTTTGAGGAAACTTTTCATTAAGGAGAGCAATCATTTCATGAGCTATGAGACATCTCACACCACCTTGTTGAAACCAAAATCATCATTTTCATCAGTAATAGGGAAATTCCAATCGGAAAGTATGTCTTGGTAATGGTCATCATTCACAATAATGGCAGCTCCCTCATTATTTTCAAAAAAGTATGGGCTGATCACTTCTCTTGCCCATAACCCATCTCACATAGTCATGTGTTGCAGATACATCACATCTTCCACAGTCACTCGTGGATTTTGGTTACCCCAAATTCTGCAGTTCTGCTTATTGACGTACCCACTGAGCTTCGTGTGAAAAAATCATTCTTTTTGTGAAGTTTTCATGCTCCTCTTGTCGAGCCAAGACCGATTGAGGACATCACTGCCTCTTTCCATGTTCTGCAGGCTTCAACTCTTGTGTAAGTTGAATTTTGTATGTGTGCATTTTCAGATCTTTTGAAAGGGTTTCATGCAGTGAACTTAGTGATAAACTCAGTTGTTGAGCCCGTCAGCAAACTGATTTTCTGGGGCTTATGATCACATTGTCACGCATGACAGCAATGTTTTCTTGTTTTCAAACTGAAGACTGTCATCTTGTTTTCTTAATGTTTGGAACAGAACCTGTGGTCTCAAACTTTCATATCAACTTCCTGACTGATGATTCACATGGAGCAGCGTTATGTCCGAGTGTTCACAAGCGGTTGGCAGGGCACTTTCACTGTTTTTGTAATAACTTTTTATCACTTGGGTACGTTGCTTGGTTTTCATCTACTCCATGATGAAAATAGACATCAAACAACAATGCTCACCATACAGAAACCATCAGGCTGCTAGTGGCAAGAATCACACATAACAAACATGAAAAAACATGGCTGCCATCTGTCATATGACAAAACAGCACAAAATTGAAATCGTCCTCGCTTCCCGGATACCCGTTACACATCGTTCATTGCTATAGCAGGCTCTTTGGTTATTCTGTGGTGGTCCACCATACTACATCCCACCAGCAGCTGCATGGAATAACACGTCCACCACACCCAGTGTCAACTTCAGTTCACCACCTGTGCTCATGGGCAGAGCAGCTCCTTCATATATTCTTGTTTCTGCGTAAACAATCCTAGTGGCTGTTTTTTGTTCACTGTACCTCATTTAACTTAAAACAAGAGTTTCTATCTCTATTTACATGTGAATGTCTACCATTTCTCGAAGAGGCTAAGAGTGTGCCATGGCAGTTGCTAACAAAATATTATTTTACGTTACAACTCAAACATAGAGACCACATTATTTCCAAGCAGGAAAGTCTGCAGCATGAATTACAATATTTTAAAACTACATTATAAATTACTCCGTACATAACTTTGTGCTTTCACGTTGTATCACAGTGACTGAATCACCACAAGAAGAACCACATGCCAAGGCCTTCTTTCAGTATACTGCTCTACATCAAGAAGAATGTTTGCACCTGTAAACATGTGCTGGTGGTGCTGGGCAACATTGTCTCACAACTTATTCCTGGACAGGATTAATGAAATGGGTGTATATCAAGTGGTCAATGTGATGGTTCCTCAGTGCATCATGTCACTTAATGTCATGTATTGGTTTGATAGTAAAATACTATGATCTAGTATGACATCAGAGTATTGTTCCTTCAAGATGTTCAGTGGTGCTCACACTTGTGTGTGGAAAAATGGCATTGAGACCAGATATACAATTTGGTGTACAAGCGCCCTCTCTCTCTCTCTCTCTCTCTCTCTCTCTCTCTCTCACACACACACACACACACACATACACACACACACATGGAATAGGCCAGCTAAGGTACAGGCTCCGTGCATCCAATCTAGCGATTTGGAATCAATTAATGAAGACGTGTTGTAGTACGTTGTGCACTACGGACTGGACAGCCATCATGTTTGTAGTTCCTCATCGTCTGCAGAGAGAAATGTCTTCTAGCATCCATGGAAGAGGAGACTGCAATACTTGAGCATATTCAGTGTTCCTCCCTTGAAAAAAAGGCCTATGAGCTGATGGCTCACTATCCCACACCACACATTTACCCTCCATGGACACTGACCTTCCACCTGCTGAAGCCAATGGGGCTTGTCAACAGACCAATAGTGCCTGTTTCGGCAGTTTAGCTGGACATGATTGGTAAATGTGACTTCATCACTAAACAAGATACATTATACACCTGGAGTATCCTGTCTTAATGCTCATGTACAGAAGTTAATGAAAATCTCATAGTCATTTCCATGCAGCTCTTGATGGAGAGAGATGTGATAGGAATGGAACCTACGTCAATGGAAAATGCATAGGCCACTTGTCTGACTCATGCCACTTCCTCATGCAATGAAACGGGAGCTAATGTGTGGATCAACAGCAACATGTGGGCTTTCAAAAACATTAATGATGCCCTCAACTATGTACCCTCAGACTCTGAGTTGAAATATTAAAAGTTTTGGTTGGTTTCGTTGTCTAGGTGCTGCGATATATAGTTGCTGCATTACAATACTGCTGAATCTACAGAATACATTATGAATATACACATGAATCGAATGGTCGAAGGTTCCTATCACCCAACAATTATGAATTTTGTATGTAACATAGAAATTTATAAATGAAAGATTGGAATTAAATAAAATCTGCAGGTAATATTTTAATGACTCTAAATGATGAATTAACAGAAGTACCTTTCAGAATGCCATTTATTACTGTAAAACACTTATTGGTGTCGATGGTCCAGCAATTAAATAGAATATAAGTTGAATAACAGGGAAACAATAGGTTCCTACTTCACATAATTAGTTATGAGCAACAACATAGCTCACGAGATATTTGCCTCTAAATGCGTACTACATCTTCACTCCAGAAATCATGGAAATCTCACAAGTGCACAAGTAGGCACTACAAAATATTTCTATCTCCCGTGACCAGGTGCAAACTGCTCAGCGTTCTCCAAATATTTCCTGTGACCGTCCGTCATGGCCCCCGTCCAGCACTCCCTTGCCCTGTGCGACCTGATGCTCCTCCCCCCACTTTCATCCAGTCTCTCCATTGACTTAGTAGTCGTCTACTGTAGTAACAAGCGCTGTGATTGGCTAGAGTGCTCCCGCCATGTCTTCAAGCCAACGCACACTCACAAACATATTGAAACACACACGAAATACTGGATTGACATTTAAATAACCTGAAATTAAATAAATATTCCTACAGCTGGAGCATAAACACACTCTAACACACATTATTAAATACATAAACAAATCAATTAAACATATATCAAAGGAATAGAAACAAAAGTAGGCCAGTAGCCTAATGACTCTGTGCTTTCTAAGAGACAGTAAATATTTGACCAATTTCTTCATGAATAGTAGATATTGGATATAAAAAAAGACATAGACAAATAAATATATTTATTAGCATTCTGCTACTGTTTTTTTGTGTACCTGTGGAGTACTTACGGCCTGACGTGATCAATAGTAATCAGCCACTTTGACCTCCAATAATTCATGTACTATTCAAGTTACATGCCTGTAATTCATACCAATTTAGGTTTACACTAATAGCTTTCGAAGGACATGTCAACCGACAAAATCAGATAAACCATTTAGATTTTGTAAATTTGTTGCTGGGTGTTTCTTGTATAATTTACAGTCAGATACTAAACTTTAAACTAATAAAGATATTGAAAATCTGATTACACCATCAGAATCGTCATGCAAGTAATGATAATGTATGGCACTCCCTATGCTGTCTGCGCCTGCTGTGGCCATTTCTGGTGGTGGCATCAATCTCTAGGCACTCCATCTTTGGTCCGTGCCCATTGTGGCTCTCTTCTGAGGTAGCGGACATCCCAAGGTATTCCGCGGCAAGTTTCTCTCGTGACCGAGCCATTCTCCTGGCCTTCTGAGCTCGGTGTGCGCCTGTGAGTTGCACTTCCTGCAGCATCCGGCTGCTGTTGGAGCTGCATATTACAATGGTCATCCTCCAAGGAGTTTGCTGCCACCTGGTATCGCGTATGCGTTGTGTTGCGTTACTTATGTCCTTGGGCGTCTGTAATTCATTTCTGGAGGAGGGAACTTTCTTCCGTTGTTTCTGTAGTAGATCCAAAGCAGGATTCCACACAGTAGTAAGCTGATATCCTGCTTCCTGGTTGATCAAGTTCTCCACCATCTTGATTTCAATCAATTCATTAATGACACTAGTCCAGAATCGGGCAGTCTGAGGCAGGATCCTGGTTTTGTCATAATCTGTGGTGTGCTCAAGGTCCAGGCAATGTTCTGCTATTGCAGATTTAGTTACCTATCATAGCCTGGTATTTCTCTGGTTTTCTTTACATCTTATTTCAACTGTTCTGGTAGTTTGACCAATGTAAGACATCCCACATTCACACGGTATATGGTAGACACCAGGTTTCCATAACCCCAAATCATCCTTGACAGTTGCAAGGAGCATCTTTATCTCGTTAGGTGGCAGAACACACTCTTGATATTGTGTTTCTTCAAGATTCTGCTGATCTTGGCAGATATAGATGCAGCATATGGTAGAAAGGCTACTTTCCTGGTCTCTTCTTCCTGCTCCTCTCCTGTCGTTCAGGTAATCTGGTGGGATAGAGTGCTTTGCGGATGTCCCTGGTGGAGTATCCGTTGTCTGTGAATACACTTTGTAGATGTTCTAATTCCAATGTCAGACTGTCTGGGTCAAGAGAGTGTTTTGGCTCAGTGTACGTGTGTTCTCAGCACTCCATGCTTCTGTGCTGGGTGATGGCAGCTGTCAGCCTGTAGATATAAGTCAGTGTGTGTTGGTTTCCTGTACACACTGTGGCCTAAGGTGCTGTCTGCCTTCCCCTTTACCAGGACATCGAGGAATGGGAGCTGACCATCACTCTCTAGTTTCAGATGGTCCAGGAACTCATCGAGTCTTTTCTTGCCATATGGCCAGATGACGAACGTGTCATCAATGTATCTGAAGAAACACGTCAACTGGTAGGCAGCAGTTGTAAGTGCCTCATCTTCGAATTTCTCCATAAATAGATTAGCCACTACTGGAGATAAGGGGCTACCCGTGGCCACTCCTTCATTCTGCTCATAGAAACTCACCGCGGTCGCGGACAACATAAGGAACTTCAACAGAGCCATGATAGTGCTCGGATCACGCTTATCAGGCATGGACCCAATACAGGACACCTTGGGATGTCCACTACCTCAGAAGAGAGCTGCAATGGGCGTAGACTGAAGATCGAGTGCCTAGAGACTGATACCACCGTCAGAATTGGGCGCAGTGGGTGTGGATGGCATAGGGAGTGCCACGCACCGCCCAGGCATAAATATGGGACAAGGTCAACTCGTCAACCAGTCTCAGGGAACACCTGATGAAGACACAGAGTTACGATCTCAAAAATATCATGTTGGAAAGATGCAGACCACCGGTAGTACACCCGATTCTACGAGATGACAGCAAATTGCTGGGAAAGTCTTAGAAATTATAGTGATAATGTACATGTTTCTTTTTTAGGTATCATGATTCCTCTGGCTATTATTAATTTCCACATGAACTGTGATATGTCTGCGATTACGGTTTCACAAAGTCCGCCATCTTTGGCAGTCCCAGCATACAAATCTCCTTCATCGAAACAAAGCGCAGTCTTCGACACAGCGTCAAATGGAATTCCCAGCCACGCGGTCAGCCTGGAGCACACGCTGGGGCTACCCCTCTTGCTCTGGTTAATGTTCAGCACCACGCAGTTGCTGACAAGCCCCAGCTTGCCGAGTTGCCTGTGTGGCCACGCCAACTCTGAACTTAGAATTTTTCATGGTGCCACAACTCACCCGTTACCTCACAAACAACAGCAAGAACACAAATTTCCCCCTATTGTGTCGTCATTTGTTTGATTCTATTTGTAATATAATGTGACAGAAAATGAATTTGTGATGTGAAGTTAGGGATGTGTATCACTACTTAACACAAGAAGACAATATACCATGTCATACTACAGATATCCTCCACCAAATAAATATTATATATCTTGTGAAATTCAAGGTGCTGATTCTTAATGCTGCCATTCATCTTGATGTTACTGCATCCCCACTCAGGAATTGTGCAAGCTCCAGGAAATCGTGTTCACAATGAGTTTTATTTTGCACGCTAGATATTCGGCGGTGAACTACATGTAAAATTGACATAACACTGTCTCATGACTGATGTCAAACTGAACTCCAACTGAGATATGGTGGCTTACAAATTGCCTCTATTTATATGGTCTTTAAATATGTCTGCTTGTGTCTGTATGTGTGGATGGCTATGTGTGTGTGTGCGAGTGTATACCTGTCCTTTTTTCCCCCTAAGGTAAGTCTTTCCGCTCCCGGGATTGGAATGACTCCTTACCCTCTCCCTTAAAACCCACTTCCTTTCGTCTTTCCCTCTCCTTCCCTCTTTCCTGATGAGGCAACAGTTTGTTGCGAAAGCTTGAATTTTGTGTGTATGTTTGTGTTTGTTTGTGTGTCTATCGACCTGCCAGCGCCTTCGTTCGGTAAGTCACCTCATCTTTGTTTTTATATAGATAGTTACTGACATTGTTATATATTAAATTTTTAGTTTTAACAAATAAAACTTTTACATACAGTTTCCCACATTACACAGAAATTTACATGAAATAAAAGTGATCCATTTCATACAAATACAGGAAATAATATGTTTCTATTAAGACCATAAATTACATGTTTTATCATTACAACAATATATTTTGTTAGTTTGTATATATTATTTTACTTATGTAAAGGATAATCACCTTATTATTTTCAGGTGAACAGAGGGATTAGTTTTATTTAATGAAAGGCTGAGATTCAATTAACTAAATATTGTACAAGTAAAACTTTACATTTCTATATAACCGCAATTACAATTTCGTTAACTAACACCAAACAAAACATTAGTATGCTTAACTCTGACTGAAAAATTATCATGTCCTATTTCTACTATGTATACAATTTGTTTTTTAGTTTGAAAACATAAAAATAGCTGTCTTTCGATGACTATAAGTATTGGAACTTTAATTGTTAATTGCTGCATAATTACAATAGCAATTTTAGTACTACCATGTGCTTGAAATTTGTATAATGTACAAATTGTGATGGTACATCAGCTTTTAACCCAACATATTTCCTTCATTCAGCATATTGCTGAGGTCCAATGTAAACAATGTTTAGCTTAAATTCATGCAAATTATTAGTTTGCTGCAACAGACAATCTTCAGTGCATTTGAATACAGATAGCCAGAAAAGACCAAATCAAAGCAACATACTGATATTACACATGTGCCCTCTTCAAGAGATTACGAATGAGATTGGTAAAAGGATATAGGATCCTAATGGGTTGTGATACTACAATACCCCTGAAGAGGTTTGGCTATTGCAGAGAGGCAAAGCTCTTCTAAATCTCAGGCTAAAGTGAAAGGAATATAATCATGACAAGGACGTGCCTCAGTCGGAATGCCAGACATTAGATAGATGCTGTATCAAACTGATTTTGAAGTCAAAATTTCAGATAGATAAAAGACATGTATCATCTTCCTAATTTAATGGTCAGAATGATCACAGCTATATCAGTGTCCTCAAATAAACGTGAATGTACATCAATAAACTAAATTAATTGCTTCTCAGAATAATCCCTACTGTGTCTCTCACCTCTGTGAGTTTATCAAATGTAGTAAACTGTATATCAGTATAAAGTGCTATGTTTTACCATACTCCACTACACATCACTTTATTCCAACTCCTTCCTCAATTTATTTTAAATTTGTATCAGCACAAATCATCATTGATTTACTCATGTATACATATATCCTATAATTGTTAATTACTCTAATCATAGTGTAACTTCCCATTCAGAAGTATGGTGAACTGTACAATGTAAAAGTTATTCTGTGTGTAAAACACACTGCGAAAAAGCAAAAAAGCAAAATCCAAGTTGATAACACAAAATCTAACCTACTATACCAGACAAAATGTGGATTTGTTTCCATTAATGCCAATTAAGATTCAAAAGTTTTCCTACATGAAATTATAGAAGAACATTAATTTAAAGAATATTCCAGAAAACGCAGAGGAGAATAGGAGAATTCCCTCTAACCTGTTGAGTGAGATCTAGGTAGTACATGAATTGTGCAGAGTGAATCCACTCATAGGAAATGTGATTGCAGCAAGTGACTGTAAGGCCACAAAACAAGTTATATTTGAAGAAAATCGCTTACACCATAATATATAATCAAATACAAGAGTTTATGTATATGTTGTTGTTGTGGTCTTCAGTCCAGAGACTGGTTTGATACAGCTCTCCATGCTACTCTATCCTGTGCAAGCTTCTTCATCTTCCAGTACCTATTGCAGCCTACATCCTTCTGAATCTGCTTAGCGTATTCATCTCTTGGTCTCCCTCTACGATTTTTACCCTCCGCGCTGCCCTCCGATACTAAATTGGTGATCCCTTGATGCCTCAGAACATGTCCTACCAACCGATTCCTTCTTCTAGTCAAGTTGTGCCACAAATTTCTCTTCTCCCTAATTCTATTCAATACCTCCTCATTAGTTATGTGATCTACCCATCTAATCTTCAGCATTCTTCTGTAGCACCACATTTCGAAAGCTTCTATTCTCTTTTTGTCCAAACTATTTATCATCCACATTTCACTTCCATACGTGGCTACTCTCCGTACAAATACTTTCAGAAACAACTTCCTGACACTTAAATCAATACTCGATGTTAACAAATTTCTCTTCTTCAGAAACCCTTTCCTTGCCATTGCCAGTCTACATTTTATATCCTTTCTACTTCGACCATCATCAGTTATTTTGCTCCCCAAATAGCAAAAGTCCTTCACTACTTTAAGTGTCTCATTTCCTATTCTAATTCCCTCAGCATCACTCAACTTAATTCGACTACATTCCAATATCCTAGTTTTGCTTTTGTTGATGTTCATCTTATATCCTCCTTTCAAGACACTGTCCATTCTGTTCAACTGCTCTTCCAAGTCCTTTGCTGTCTGTGAAATAATTACAATGTCATCGGTGAACCTCGAAGTTTTTATTTCTTCTCCATGGATTTTAATTCCTACTCCGAATTTTTCTTTTGTTTCCTTTACTGCTTGCTCAATATACAGATTGAATAACATCGGGGATAGGCTACAACCCAGTCTCACTCCCTTCCCAACTATTGCTTCCCTTTCATGCCCCTCGTCTCTTATAACCACCATCTGGTTTCTGTAAAAATTGTAAATAGCCTTTCGCTCCCTGTATTTTACCCCTGCCACCTTCAGAATTTGAAAGAGTATTCCAGTCAACATTGTCAAAAGCTTTCTCTAAGTCAACAAATGCTAGAAACATAGGTTTGCCATTCCTTAATCTATCTTCTAAGATAAGTCGTAGGGTCAGTATTGCCTCACGTGTTCCAATATTTCTACGGAATCCAAACTGATGTTCCCCAAGGTCGGCTTGTACCAGTTTTTTCCATTCGTCTGCAAAGAATTCGCAGTATTATTTTGTAGCCATGACTTATTAAACTGATAGTTCGGTAATTTTCACATCTTCAACTCCTGCTTTCTTTGGGATTGGAATTATTATGTTCTTCTTGAAGTCTGAGGGTATTTTGCCTGTCTCATACATCTTGCTCACCAGATGGCAGAGTTTTGCCAGGGCTGGCTCTCCCAAGGCTATCAGTAGTTCTAATGGAATATTGTCTACTCCCGGGGCCTTGTTTCAACTTAGGTCTTTTGGTGCTCTGCCAAATACTTCATGCAGCATCATATCTCCCATTTCATCTTCATGTACGTCCTCTTCCATTTTTATAATATTGTCCTTGAGCACATAGCTCTTGTACAGACCCTCTATATACTCCTTCCACCTTTCTGCTTTCCCTTCTTTGCTTAGAACTGGGTTCCATCTGAGCTCTTGTGATATTCATACAAGTGGTTCTCTTTTCTCCAAAGGTCTCTTTAATTTTGCTGTCGGCAGTATCTATCTTACCCTGAGTGATATATGCCTCTACATCCTTACATTTGTCCTCTAGCTATTCCTGCTTAACCGTTTTACACTTCCTGTCGATCTCATTTTTGGGATGTTTGTATTCCTTTTTTCCTGCTTTATTTACTCCATTTTTATTTTTTCTCCTTTCATCAATTAAATTCAATATATCTTCTTATACCAAAGGATTTCTGCTAGCCCTCATCTTTTTACATACTTGATTCTCTGCTGCCTTCACTATTTCATTTCTCAGAGTTACCCATTCTTCTTGTATTGTGCTTCTTTCTCCTGTTCTTGTCAACTGTTCCCCAATGCTCGCTCTGAAACACTCTAAAATCTCCGGTTCTTTCAGTTTATCCAGGTCCCATCTCCTTAAATTCCCACCTTTTTGTAGTTTCTTCGGTTTTAATCTACAGTTCATAACCAATAGATTGTGGTCAGAGTCCACATCTGCCCCTGGAAATGTCTTACAATTTAAAACCTGGTTCCATATTCATCTACTACTTTTCCTTCACTTCTTTCTCATACTGTCAAATTCCAGTTCCCCATGACTATTAAATGTTCATCTCCCTTAACTATCTGAATAATTTCTTTCATGGCATCATAAATTTCTTCAATCTCTTCATCATCCGTGGAGCTAGTTGGTATATAAACTTGTACCATTGTGTAGGTGTGGGCTTTGTGTCTGTCTTGGCTGCAATAATGCATTCACTATGCTGTTCATAGTAGCTAATCCGTGTTGCTATTCATTTGTTCATTACTAGACCTTCTCCTGCATTACCCCTATCTGATTTTGTATGTATAATCCTGTATTCACCTGACCAGAAGGCTTGTTCCTCCTGCATTGAACTTCACTAATTCTCACTATATCTAACTTTAACCTATCCATTTCCCTTTTTAAGTTTCTAATCTACCTACTTGATTAAGGGACCTTACATTCCATGTTCTGATCTGTAGAGTGCTAGTTTTCTTTCTCCTGATAATGACGTCCTTGTACACATGGACTGCCATCTCCAGCAGCTCAGAGGGGAATGCAGCTGTCACATAGAACGGAAGCAGCAATCTGGAGGGAGCGGGGAAGGGGAATGGATAGCAGTGTATGGATGGGAAGAGCGAAGAGCACTGTCTGGCAGAGTATGCGGGGTCTAGACTGCCAACAAGCACAGTGTTGGGAGACTGAAGGCAGGGAGGTTTGTGGGGGGCAGTGAGGGGATGGGTAGAGGGGAGGAGGTGACAAAAAGAAGAGGGGTGGAGAAGGGAAAAGATGGGTGTGTACGTTAGCAGCAAGCAGCACATAAATAGGGTGGGAGACAAGAATAGGAGGGAGATGATAAAACAGAGTGGGTGGAAAGTGTTGGGTGGAGTGTATGGGGACAGAATGTTGCTTTAGGTTGAGGCCAGGATAATTTCAGGAATGGAGAATGTGTTGTAAGAAAACTTCCATCTGTGAAGTTCATAAAAGCTGGTGGTGGAGGGGAGAGTCCAGATGCCTCGGGTAGTGAAGCTGCCATTGAAATCAAGTATGTAATGCTCAGCCACATGGTGGTTTACTTGGCTCTTGGCTACAGTTTGGCAGTTGTTGTTCACCCTGCTGGACAACTGTTTGGTAGTCATATGAATATAAAGACATAAAAAGCTGTGCAGTGATTGCAGCGAATTTGGTATATGAAATGGGTACTATCACAGGTGTTCTGGCTTCTGATGAGGTAGGATAACCCTTTGATAGGACTAGAATAGGAAGTGCTGGGTGGATGGATTGGGGAGGTCTTGCACTTGGGTCTTCAGCAGAGATATGATTCTTGTGGTAAGGGATTGGGATTGGGATTGAGATTGAGAGTTGAAATAGAAATGGACTAGGATGTGGTGGAGGTTAGTTGGGCAACAGAACACCACTGAAGCAGGGGTGGGAAGGATCTTGGGTAGGATGTCCTCATATCAGGACTTGATAGTAAGTGAACAAATCCCTGCTGAAGGATTTATAGTGTAGTTGTTCCAGTTGGCTTGGTATTGGGTGATGAAGGGGACACTCCTTTGTGGCTGGTTCTTCAGGGTGGTGGGAGGATTGGCAGTGCGATGGGAGATCTGTTTGCGGACTTGGTCTGGGGGATAGTGCCCTGTTTGTGAAAGCCTGTTAATTGTTGTTAATATTTCCACCAAAACCCTCAGCTCCACATAAGTTTCAGTCCTGTCCACAGGCCTCCCCTATAGCCCTACACTCAATATTAAATTAACTTGCTGAACTTCTCAAAGACCTACTCTCCTTCATCCAATGCCTGCAATGGAAGCACTTTGCCACCAATCCCTCCAATCAAAGCCATTCTAATCCCAACTCTGAATCCTACCTTTCCCAGTTCATACAACCATCCAACCATGATCCCCCAACCCTCCCACTTAACCACCCACTGATCACCTTCCAGGAATTCCTTACTTCCAATTTAGTGTCAACATTCTTCCTCAGATCCCTTCTTCAGAACAACAACCTTCCAGCAGAAGAACGGAAAGTGCACACATCCTCAAAACAAATCATGACCTAATCATCCTACCTACGGACAAAGGTTCTACCACTATTGTTATGAATCGCATTGACTACCTGGCAGAAGGCCTTTGCCAATTATCTGATTCCTCCAGAGTGATCCCTTCCCAGAAGCCCAAGGCCATTCCCAAAACATCTCCCCTGAATCTATTTCTTTTTTCACCCTTATGCACACCACATATCTACCTTCTACATGTCCCCCAAAATCCACAAAACCAACAATCATGGACGTACCGTTGTGGCTGGTTATTGAATCTCCACTGAAAGAATTTGGCCATCATTGACCAACACCTCCAATCATTTGAACCTAATCTAGCCTCCCATGTCAAAGATACCAACCACTACCTTCACCGACTCCACCAGCCCCACATCTTTACCTCCTGGATCCTTACGGGTCACTGTTGATGCCACCTCCCTCTACACCAACATCCTTCATGCTTATGATCTTACCCTTATTGAACATTACCTTTCTCAATGTCCTCAATACCCACTACCTCATTCCTCATACACCTTACTGATTTTATCCTAACTCACTACTATTTTTATAATAGGTATACAAACAAATCCACAGCGCATCCAGAGCACCTGCATGGCACCCTCCTATGCCACCCTGTTTATGGGCCTGTAGAGGAGAGTTTCCTAGCCTCCCAAAATGCCAAACCCCTAGAGTGGTTGAGGTTCTTTGATAATATCTTCATGATATGGACTTGGAGCCAAGAAACCCTATCTTTGTTCCTTCACGGCCTCAGCAACTTCTTTCCCATCCACTTCACCATGTCCTCCCCAACCCAACATGCCATCTTCCTGGACGTTGACCACCTCTTCTCTGATGGCTCCATCCATACCTCAGTCCACATTAAACCCACCAACCACTAACAGCACTTCTATTTCAACAGCTGTCATCTCTTCCTCACAAAAAAAATTGCTCTCATAAAGGCCTTCACAGACTGACACTATCACCCAGACCAAACCTGCACAAAGACCTCCCTGCCATTCCCATTCAAACACCCAATCCTCCCACCACCCCCCAGAGCCAGCCACAAAAGAGTGTCCCATTCGTCACCCAACACCACAATGGACTGGAGCATTTTGATTAGTCATCATCAAGCTCTGAAATGAGGGACATCCTACCCAAGATCCTTCCGACCCCTCCTAAAGTGGTGTTCCTTTGCCCATCCAATGGCCACAACATCCTAGTCCATCCCTATGTCACTCCCAATCCTACCCCTCGCCGCAAGGATCATATCCCTGTGGAAGATCAAGGTGCGAGATCTTCCCAGTCCACCCACCCAGCACTTCCTATTCCAGTCCTGTCACAGGCTTATCCTACTCCACCAGAAGTCAGGCCGTTGTGAAAGCAACCATGTCATATAGGAGCTTGGTTGTAATCATTACACAGCTCTTTATATTGGTATGACTACCAGCCAAGCAGTGCAGCAGGATGAATAGCCACCACCAAACTGTGGCCAAGAGCCAAGGAGACCACCCCGTGGCACAATATGAGCTGAACACAACATTCTTGATTTCAATGGCTGCTTCACTACCTGAGGCATCTGGATCCTCCCCTTCACCACCAGCTTTTCTAAACTGCACAGATGGGAGTTGTCCTCACAACACATTCTCACATCCTCCACTCCCAGAATTATCCCATCCTAAACCTGTGGTGACATACTGTCGACACAGCCTCCATCCAATAGTCTTCATCCCCTCGGTTGTATCACCTCCTCCCCATTTTCATTTCCCACCCTCTGCCATTGCACCTGCCCACCTTACCCCTTCCTTGCTCCTCTTCTTTTTCACTCCCTGTCCCCCTCCCCACCTCCCTGCCCCTCCCAATGCAGTGACTGTGTCAGTCTTTTCCCTGCATGCTCTGCCAGACAGCACTCTTTCCTCCTCCCACCCGTACATTACAGTCCCTTGCACTTCCCTACCCCCTCCTGATTGTTGCTTCCATTCAGTGTGAGAGGTGCATATAGTTTGAGCTGCCGTAGATGGTAGTCGTATGTAGAAGAGGTGTGCTTTTGTGTGTGAATGAATGATGTGTGTGTGTGTTTTCATTTTCTGGGAAAGGCTGTGGCAGAGAGCATGTGTAAGTATCTTTTAGTTATGCCTGGCTGCAACTTCAAGTGTCATCTTTACATTAGTAGCAGTCTATCTTTCCTTATATTGTTACATCAATAGTGATATTAATGTGACATGAAGATCTTCAACACCTGTTGTGACTTCACATATGCAATATCTTCTGAATTTTCTTTTGTGGTAACAGTAATGTAAATGCTTATGATTCAGATTAACTCTGTGATAGACTGTTAGTATAACTGCAAAGCTAAAGGTACTACCAAGGGCATCCATACCAAGGTGCTATGTCCCACCCGCCTAGCTCTCAGGTAAAGGGAAAAATGTAGCTTAGTCAAGTGTTTTTCTTTCAAGAAAATTATTTAAAACTTAGTATCCACACACAACTTTCAGTGGCTACTTGCCATATCCCCCCCCCCCCCACTCTCGCTCTCCCACTACTCACTATTGTATGGGCACACTTGAGTTCTAATTTTTAAAAATCAGTTGCAGTATACTCTAAAAAAGAACTGCAGAGTCCATGGCAAAGGATATTTCCCATTGTACCACATTTTAGGGTTTCTTCCCATTCCATTCACATATGGAGCACAGGAAGAATGCTACTTAAATACCCTTGATTGTGCTGCAACTTCTCGAAGCCCACCTTTGTGGTATTTGAGATTGTAGTACATTCTTAGACTTCTCATTTAATACTGGATCTTGAAACTCTGTAAGCAAGTTTTGTATGGTAGTTGATGTTTATTTTCAAGTGTGTGTGTGACTGTTTTTTCAGGATTTCTGTTACATTCTCCTGTTGGTCAAACAAATCTGTAACCATTCCTGCTGCTTTTCTTTGTGTACATTAACATCCCCTGTTAGTCCTATTTGGCATAGGTCTCGCACACTTAGCAATGTTCCAGGATGGGTTGCACAGTTGTTTTGTGGGCAATCTCTGTCAGTTATTAAACAGTAGAATAACATAATTTCTTCATAATACTAATAAGCCTAATAACAATAATAAGGCCTCCGGTATGTTCTGCCAGACGTAAAAGGCGACAAAAAAAACAAACCACTAATAGGGCTAACCTCCCTTTTAGTGTGGTTAGTTGGTTCAGGACAGAACTAAAGAAGCCTCGGACAAGTGCCGTCATGGTCGGGGACGACGCTTGAACCCTATGCCCGCCCACAATGGTAACGGCACTGCTAGCCAACTGGAAAATGATTTAAATCCAAATAGAGGTGTTTTGCAGGATATGCTTCCTGCAACCACCCTAGAAGGAAAACAAAGACAGAGGATGAGATGGTCAGATGAAGTTAATCGATACCTCATGTTCTGTTATTACCAAGCAACAAACCTAGGAACCAACACAACTGGATACAGATCACAAGTATACACAACATTTATTACCAGATACCCAGAATTAAAATTTTTAACAGAACAATGACTAGCTGATCAGATCCATGTAATAATCAAAAATAACAGGATACCCCAGTCAGAATTAGAAAACATCAAACAACAAGTACAACAAATACTGGAACAAAATAATGTGCATCAGAAGAACAAGAAAATACAGTAATGCACTCAAACATCCCAGAGCAAACAAACAAAGAACAACACGCATCAATTAAACAATCAGAGGAGAACGAAATCTTAAGACAGCCACCAGAACAAGCACAAATAGGACATGAAGTGACACACATGTTAGATCTAGAAGAAACATTTCAGCTGACATATATAGAATACAAAGACACAAATACAGACATTAGACCATTCTTGCATAGACCGCCAAATAACCCACAAGTCGAAACAACAATAAAAACTATCAACACAATCATACACAACAAAATAAATGAAAACACAACTATGGAAGAGTTACAACTACTGGTTTATATAGGAGCACTCACTACACTAAATATACACACTAGGCAGAGATCAGAACCAACCAACACACAGAAGAAACCCACAAAACCAGCATGGCAACACAGGCTACAGATCAGAATAGAAAAACTGAAAAAAGACATCAGACAGCTAACACAATTTATAAGAAATGAAATGTCAGAAAAAAAACGAAAAAGGTTAGGTAAAATCTCACAACAAGAAGCGATAGAGCAATTAGACGAAAAGAAGCAGAAATTACAAGCATTGGCCAAACGACTTAGAAGATACAAAAAAAAAAGTGAAAATAGAAGGAAACAAAACCAAACATTCAACACAAACCAAAAGTAATTTTACCAGACAATAGATAACACACACATTAAAATAGACAATCCACCAAACATAACAGACATGGAACACTTCTGGAGCAACATATGGTCAAACCCGGTACAACATAACAGGCATGCATGGTGGATACAAGCAGAAACAGACACATACAAGATGATACCACAAATGCCTGAAGTGATAATTTTGCAACATGAAGTCACCCAAGCAATTAATTCTACTCACAATTAGAAAGCCCCTGGAAAAGATAAAATAGCAAATTTCTGGCTAAAGAAGTTCACCTCAACACATTCACATCTAACTACATTATTTAACAGTTACATTGCAGACCCACACACATTCCCTGACACACTTACACATGGAATAACTTATCTGAAACCTAAAGATCAAGCAGACACTGCAAACCCAGCTAAATATTGCCCCATAACATGCCTACCAACAATGTACAAAATATTAACTTCAGTCATTACACAGAAATTAATGGCATATACAACACAGAACAAAATTATAAATGAAGAACAAAATGGCTGTTGCAAAGGAGCACAAGGATGTAAAGAGCAACTGATAATAGATGCAGAGGTGACATATCAAGCTAAAACTAAACAAAGGTCGCTACACCACGCATACATTGATTACCAAAAAGCTTTTGATAGTGTACCCCACTCATGGTTACTACAAATATTGGAAATATACAAAGTAGATCCTAAATTGATACAGTTCCTAAACATAGTAATGAAAAATTGGAAAACCACACTTAATATCCAAACAAATTCAAATAATATCACATCACAGCCAATACAGATTAAGTGTGGAATATACCAAGGAGACTCATTAAGTCCTTTCTGGTTCTGCCTTGCTCTGAACCCACTATCCAACATGCTAAATAATACAAATTATGGATACAATATTACTGGAACATACCCACACAAAATCACACATTTGCTATACATGGATGATCTAAAACTACTGGCAACAACAAATCAACAACTCAACCAATTACTAAAGATAACAGAAGTATTCAGCGATGATATAAATATGGCTTTTGCAACAGACAAATGTAAGAAAAATAGCATAGTCAAGGGAAAACACACTAAACAAGAAGATTACATATTGGATAACCACAGCGACTGCATAGAAGTGATGAAAAAAACAGATGCCTATAAATATCTAGGATACAGACAAAAAATAGGAATAGATAATACAAATATTAAAGAAGAACTGAAAGAAAAATATAGACAAAGACTAACAAAAGTACTGAAAACAGACTTGACAGCAAAAAACAAGACAAAAGCTATAAATACTTATGCTATACCAATATTGACCTACTCATTTGGAGTAGTGAAATGGAGCAACACAGACCTAGAAGCACTCAGTACACTTACACGATCACAATGCCACAAATATAGAATACATCACATACATTCAGCAACTGAAAGATTCACATTAAGCAGAAAGGAAGGACGAAGGGGATTTATCGACATAAAAAAAACCTACATTATGGACAGGTAGACAATTTAAGAAAATTCTTTATAGACCGAGCAGAAACTAGCAAAATACACAAAGCAATCACTCATATAAATACATCGGCTACACCACTGCAATTTCATAACTTTTCTACAACCCTTTAGATCACATAACATCAACAGATACGAAGAAAGTAAATTGGAAAAAGAAAACACTACATGGCAAGTACCTGTATCATCTAACACAGCCACACGTCGATCAAGACGCATCCAACACATAGCTAAGAAAAGGCAATATATACAGTGAGACGGAAGGATTCATGATTGCAATATAGGATCAAACAATAAACACCAGATATTACAGCAAGCATATTATTAAAGATCCCAATACCACAACAGATAAATGCAGACTTTGCAAACAACAAATAGAAACAGTAGATCACATCACATGTGGATGTACAATACTAGCAAATACAGAATACCCCAGAAGACATGACAATGTACCAAAAATAATACATCAACAGCTTGCCTTACAACATAAACTTATAAAACAACATGTTCCCACATACAAGTGTGCACCACAAAATGTACTGGAGAACGATGAATACAAATTATACTGGAACAGAACCATTATAACAGATAAAACAACACCACATAACAAACCTGATATCATACTCACCAATAAAAAGAAGAAATTAACACAACTAATTGATATATCCATACCCAATACAACAAATATACAAAAGAAAACAGGAGAAAAAATTGAAAAATACATCCAACTGGCTGAGGAAGTCAAGGACATGTGGCATCAGGATAAAGTTGACATTATACCAATTATACTATCAACTACAGGAGTCATACCACACAATATCCACCAGTACATCAATGCAATACAGCTACATCCAAACTTACATATACAACTACAGAAATCCGTAATTATTGATACATGGTCAGTTACCCAAAAACTCCTAAATGCAATATGACATATACCGTACAGTTAAAAGGAAGTCACGCTTGATGAAGGTCCGCGTCACTTTCCATTTTCGACCAGACATAACGTCTGAGAAGAGAAAGAATAATAATAATAGTAACAATAACAGTAATAAAACTCAGGTTTCATAATTTGGCGGTAGACACTGAAAATATATGACTGGCTCAGTTGTTAGAACATTGCTTGCAAAACCAGAAAAATTACCTTAAGGATGCAGTTGGCAATACAGTTTGTACCAAGAAAGTTCACTTCAAATTGATTTTATAAATTACACCAAAAAACTAGGAAGATTAATGAATCATGTAGAGATAAAATTCTTCTCCAGCACTGCTCAATGTTTACTACTCTAAGGAAAGTAATTTCTGAGTGCGTCTGTCTTTCTTTTCTAGTCATCAACTTGGACATCAAAGCAAGTAATTTTGGGCCTGGAAATAAAAATTATGAGCGAGTTTTTTGGTGTTTAAAGAACTGTTTCAATGTGAAGTTTGATATTCTCTTAGCATGGGACGCTCCAGGTAATATTTCATTGAGTTTTGATTCATAAATTAATTAAAATGTGTACTTTAGTTTCACGAAAAATTGTGCAGAACATTTTTAGGAAATGATTTATATTTTATGTTTGTAATAGTATACATGTCACATATGAATATTCTATACAAATTTAATTTAGTTATTGTCTGTCATAATGAATTTGAAACTTGTTGTTCAGTTTACTTATAGATGTTTTCAATATTGTAACATGTAGACGTCTGCATTAGTATCCAGTTTTATTTCATGTAAAACATTCCGTCAAATGCCTTGGAACAAACTATTCCCATTGCTTTTATTAGAAGGACTGATGACTGCATATCTTGAATATGCATTTCGTTCAAATCCATCTTAATCTCTTAATCTTTATCTAATTTTTTTGTCCAGCATAACTTCAAAGATTCAAATTAATTTTTTTTTTTTTTTTTTTTTTTTTTTTTGCTGTTTCACTATATTGTCCTTAAGTTTTACACTATTTCTATTTGGGCAATCTTAGGTGGTGTCAGTGTACCAAATAGTTTAGATCCTTTATGGAAGGCATTGTAATAAATATTTGAGCTACAGCATTCATTATTGAGGAGATTTTGGCGACAGAACTGGTAAATAAGACACAACGTTGTTGTTGTCATGATCCTTGTTCTGTCCATCCAGCATTATTGAATGTATGAGGCACTGACATGATCAAACCAGCAAATGTTGCAGACATTACCTACAAGCAGTAATGCTTGGCTTAGTTTGTTGCATTTTTATGCTGCTCCTATGGGGAAGTACATCACAGCAGGGGAGGTTCAAGAAGACTACTGACTGAAATTATTTGTTTCAGTACAGACTGATGTCCAGAAAAGATGTTGTGTCCCTAATGTTGTTATAGTATTTTCTGTTCACTTGTGGTGCTCATACTTGATTACGCTCTAAGTTGCAATGTGGTTATGAGGTGAACTCAGAAAGGCAGGAGTGCATAGGGCAGTTAAGCAAATTCTACCAATTTTCTGGGAATCTGAGCATCTTCTGCATAGATAATCTGATATACATTTGACTGATAATACCTTGCACTAACTCAGTTTATGAAATCAGAATGTACACGATATTTTATTGTGATGGTGTTTAATTATAAAGTGTTTATTCACAAGTAATGTTGTTATTGAATGTAGCTGGTATCATTGAAACATTTCAGTAAAGAAGTAAAGAAATTGGTATGAGTGAGGCAGTATGCCTAGTCTGTAATTTCAGTATAGATCCTTAAACCATAAAGTCTACCAGAATGATGTCCATAATATTGGTAATTTGAAAGATGATATCCATACAGGGATGTTAAAAATAGCAATTATAGAACTTTCATATTTCATTAGATGTTGCCTCAGAATATAACATGAGTATGTGAGCATGGCTAGATGAATGTTGTAACCGGTATCTAATTATGATTCCAAAAATCATGTAGCCTTCCAAAAACTGTTAGTAAAGTACCAAATGCTATTGCAGCCCATAAAATATATATAATGGATGCAACCTAAATTGACTAGTGTGAAATCCATTGTACGCAGTGAATCTAGGTCTTCTACTAATTTCACATTTTTGTTTATTTAGCATTATTCCACATTCATCATTAAAATAACCAAAAATTAAATCTAAATTGTTAATTATCATATATGTGCTTTCAGACACCTCCCTGTGCTAATTTTGATGAATGTTGAACTAAGTTCCCAGTGCAGCCTCAGATACATGTCATACAAATATTGTAAACATATGTATAAAAATTAAACAATGTAAAATCCAAGATGGAGTGTAACAATATTTGAAAAGGAAAGTTGCTACTCACCATATAGAGGAGATGCTGAGTCACAGATAGGCATGACAGAAAGATTCTCACAATTAAAGCTTTCGGCCATTAAGGCCTTTGTCAACAATAGACGACAGACACACACACACACACACACACACACACACACACACACACACACACGCAAATGCAATATTGGTGTATGTATAAAAATTATGAGACAAATTCTTTGTAGCTGTAGAATAAAATGTTGAATGTGACAGTGTCCACAAAAATACAGCTTCTAGGAAGCATAAATAAGCCATGATTTTTCTAACTATGTGGCCAGAGATAAATATTGTTCAGTCAGGAATTTTGTTCTGTGTTAATTATTTCTCATGGGAATTACATCTTTATTCTTTTATTAATATATATAAGCAGAAAAGCAGCACTTTGAAAACAGTGATGGTTCCTCCACTTGAGATTCCTGATATGTTAAACTAAGCATTTATGCAACTTTACACAAAATGCTATCAGCTACAGTATATTGTGACCAAATATGTGCTAACTCAGCTATTTCTCATCATCACTGACACTAATACCTATATTACATGTCTTTGCAGTGGTGAAAGAATTAATTTGGAGCAGTTGTTGTGGAACTTCCTTTGTAAAGGGAAATTTTAAAATGGACCTTAAGATTTCTGTTTTTAAATTTGAACAATTTAGTTTAGGCTTTACTGTGACTATTATTAATATCAAATGAGACAAGTTTACTGTCACCAGTCACTGGTTATTTACACGCACAGTGTGTTACAGATGTCCTTTCTCTGTCATAATACACTCTGAGAGGGGGAAAGAATCCAACAACAACACACCATGAAGGAATTATCCAAATGGGACAGGAATCAGTAGCCCCCAGGGGGTCCACAACTCTTTTGTGGATATGTGCGTGGCGAGCACGGGACCCCAAACTAGTGCGGGTCTCTTTCCTTTCTGGGCTGCATACCTTCCTTTTCCACATCCTTCCACATCCCCTCCCCTCCCCCCCCCCCTCTGCCCCCCTCAGCTCTGCCCCTTCCCTTCCCCTTCTCCCCCTATGGGAGTATGTTTCATGCCTATGTCTGGAGACGGACACTTGTAACTGTAAGACAGTCTCTCTTCTTTGCTTTCTATGCTGGAAAGTCTCTGTCCTCCCTTTGTCCTTCTCTTTTCCTTGCCTCTTCTCTTTACCCTCTTCTCCACTGCGGTGTTTGAGACCTCTCTTCTTTCCTTTTCTTTGTTCCTCTCTTTCTCTTTCTTTCCTCCCTGTGCGTGTCTGGAGGCCGACCCACGCATTCCCACACATAGCCGGTGACGGGGTAACGCGTAATTCCCCACCCTGGATAGACAGGTAGGACACGTACGTACCCCCTGGTAATGGCCAGGCCCAGGGAGGGGTGATTACCCGAGCTGGTACCTTCCAAACGTGCCGATTGGTCCCTCTGTCCATTTCTCAGGAGGTGTGACCTGAGGTGTGAACAATCACCTAAGGTGGGAGTGCCCTCAGACAGGGCCCCCCACAAGGAAGGACTGCGCCATCGGAGAAGCCGGTAATCATGGGGGGATACTTCCGCAATGGTTTCCTCTACATCTACCATTTCTGCTCACAAGCAAAAGTTAAATGAGTCTCAGCCATGGACAATTCTTCCATCAGTGCCAAAGTTCCTTGTTGTGTCTCGGTCGGACGAAGGTCAAGACTTCTCCACAGTCAACCCTTTCATTATTCAGAAAGGTGTCAATACAATTGCAGAACCTGTGAAGTCTTGTTCCCAATTACGAAATGTCACCTTGTCATTAGAAACAGTCAGTGCCCTCCAGGCACAAAAATTGCTGCGGAACTTCGCTGCTACACACCTTACCTGTCCAGGTGGACGCGCACTGCACTTTGAATTCATCATGCGGGGTGGTTTATACACACTCACTCGACGGATTGTCCAACTAGGAAATTCAAAACTACCTGTCTGACCATGGCGTAATGGCTGTACATAGAGTCATGACAAGGGTATACAAGGACTTGGTTCCAACCTGTACTATCTTCTTGACATTTGACAGATTTCAGCTTCCATCGAACATTAAAGCAGCCTATGAGATAATTTCAGTTCGCCCTTACATCCCCAACCCTACACGTTGCTATTGGTGTCAGCAGTTTAATCATACTAGCCAGTCGTGTTCCAGTCCGGCCAAATTTGTTACGTGTGGCAAGGTTGCCCATGAGGGTGCTTGTCCACCTCCATACCCTCATTGCATCAACTGTATGGGTGACCACGCTGCTTCCTCTAGAGATTGCCCTATTTTCAAAGATGAACGTCTTATTCAGGAAATCAGAGTGAAGGAAAAGGTGTGTACATTTGCTGCTCATAAGTTATTTGCCAATTGAAAGCCCACTGTGCCTCCAGCAGGTAAATATAGCACTGTCCTTGCATCTCCTCGGCCTACTAAGGAGGTAGCAACGCAGACTTGTGATCTCACCTTTAGTGCCACTGTCGTCAGATCGGCCAGCACAAAGATCACCCTTCAACCTGCCCACTATCACCTGCTCACTCTATGGCTCACCCTTCATTGGCTTCTGCTAAATCACGAGCCCCAAAATCAGACACGAGGACTTCCAAAAAAGAGCCTACTCGTGAAGATTTTTTATGTACCCTGACTTCACAACCATCGATTCCTCCCTCATCTCATCGTCCTGTTTCCAAGAAGGCTCATAAGAAACCAAGTTCCTCTCCTTCTCCGCCATGGCGTGTCTCATCTACATTGCCATCTGGCGGTAACCACCCTCGGCCGCCATCCATGTCACCGAGGTATACTGCTGGCGGCTAATCAACCGGCCGATCGCTGGTGGTAGGAGCTGCTCCCAAACAACCTGTGGATCAGGATCTTCTGCCTTTGGCTGAATGCCGTTCCATGCTGTCGGCCACCGGCTCTCAGCAGTCGTTGAGTTGAGAGCAACCGTGGTAAGATTCTTCCCTTTCCTGTCCACCCTATGTCAATTATCCATTGGAATATCTGTGGCATTAGAGCCAATCGGGATGAATTGTCGGTCCTCTTACAATCCTACTTGTCTTCAGGAAACAAAGCTGCATCCCCACAATCGCTTTGTTTTCCCTCATTTTCAGTCAGTCTGGTTTGATCTCCCCTCTGTTGATGGCACTCCAGCACATGGGGGACTTAACGATTCTTCTCCATGATACTGTCCATCATTACCCAATCCCCTTAAACAGTTCCTTCCAAGCTGTTGCTGCCCGTCTTTCCCTTTCTGGATACACCTTCCCTCTTTGTACTGTATACATTCCATCGTCCACACCGATGGCAAGAGCTGATCTCCTTCATCTCCTTGGTCAGCTCCCACCCCCCACCGGCTTTGGGGATCTCCGCATCCTTGTCCATGAGGCTCCCTATTGATTGATGTCTTCCACCAAGTGGATCTTGTTTGCCACAAGACTGGGGAACCTACATTTTTGTCTGCCTCCACAACGAATTTCTCTCATTTGGACCTTTCGGTTGGTACTGTTCAGCTAGCTCAGTGATTTGAATGGTTTGCTCTTGCTGATACACACTCGAGTGACCATTTTCCATGTGTCCTTTGATTGCAGCCACAACTGCCATCTACACACCCAATACTCTGGAAGTTTGCCCAAGCCGATTGGATATTTGATGGCAGTCACTTTCCTAGCGTCAACGATCAGGTCACTCATGTTACAGAAGTTATTCTTACAGCCACAGAACATTCAATACCTCGCACCTCCGATTTGCCCCGGCGCCCTGCGGTTCCTTGGTGGAACAAAGCGTGCCGTGACGCAATACCTGAGCAGCAACGTGCTCTTCGCGTTTTCTGCCATCATCCTACTTTGGCCAACTGTATCCGCTATAAGCAGTTACATGCGTGATGCTGTCGTGTCATCCACGATAGCAAGAAGGCAAGCTGGGACTTCTTTACTAGCTCTAACAACACCTTCACTCCCTCCTCAGAAGTTTGGAGTCAAAGCCGACGGTTATCTGGCATGTCTAGTTTCTCCCAGATTCTGGGCTCACTGCCGCGCATGATACCTTAGTGGACCCCGTCGCAGTTTCTAACTCATTGGGTCAACACTTTGCTGAGATTTCAAGCTCTTCAAATTACCCGCCAGACTTTCTCCTGAATAAATGTGCAGTGGAAGTGCAACCTCTTGCTTTCTCCTCTCAAAATAGCGAAAGCTATAATACTGTTTTCTCCATGCAGGAACTCCGACACACATCTCTTTTTCTTGCTCTTCTGCCCCAGGACCGGATGGTATCCACATCCAAATGTTGCTGCATTTATCATATCATAGTCTGCATTACCTCCTTCGCCTTTATAATTGAATTTGGACCGACAGTACTTTTCCCAGAAGACAGCGGGAAGCTATCATCGTTTCTGTTCCGAAACCTGGAAAGGACAAACATCTCCCCTCTGGCTATCGCCCCATTTCTCTCACGAGTAGTGTATGTAAGGTTTTGGAGCGTATGGTGAATTGCCGTTTCGACTGGTGGCTGGAGTGCTGGAGTCCTGAAGCCTTTTAACACCTGCCCAATGCAGTTTCCGAAAGCATCGTTCTGCAGCTGACCATCTTGTTCCTCTCTACTTTTATATCATGAACAATTTTCTCAGGAAATGCCAAGTGGTGGCAATATTTTTTGATCTGGAGAGAGCATACGATACCTGTTGGAGAACAGGCATCCTCCGCACACTGTCCTCTTGGGGCTTTTGAGGTCGGCTGCCCCTTTTTATTCACAAATTTATGGCAGAGTGCACATCTAGTGTGCAGGTGAACACTACTCTCTCCTGTACTTTCTTCCAGGAAAACGGGGTACCCCAGGGCTCCGTGCTAAGTGTTGTACTGTTTGCCATCACCATAAATCCAATTATGGATTGTCTCCTTCCCGATGTCTTGAGCTCCCTCTCTGTGGATGGTTTTGTGATCTACTGCAGATCTCAATGGACCAGCCTTCTAGAACGACATCTTCAAGGATGTCTTGATCATCTCCCCTCTTGGAGCATCGAAACCAGCTTCCACTTTTCTCCCAGTAAAACCGTTTGTGTCAGTTTTTGGCGTCGTATGGAGTTTCTTCCACCTTCCCTACATCTAGGCCCTGTCAACTTTCCATTCACAGACATCGCTAAATTCTTGGGTCTTATGTTTGACAGAAAACAGTGCTGGTCCTCCCACGTTTCCTGTCTCTCGGCTCACTGTTTGCAAATCTGTCAACACCCTCCGTGTTCTGAATGGTACCTCCTGGGGAGCAGACAGAGTGGTCCTTCTCCACCTCTTATCACACCTTAGTGCACTCAAAATTGGACTATGGAAGCATAGTTTACTCCTCTGCTTGGCTGTCTATTCTTCGGCATGTCGACTCTGTCCACCACCATGGATTGCATTTAGCATCTGGAGCTTTTTACACCACCTCTGTGGAAAGCCTTTATGCTGAGACTGCTGAACCTCTGCTGTCCAATTGGTGAGCTGTCCTTCTGAGTCGTTATGCTAGCCATCTGTCTTGGATTTAGGGTATGCAGGCCGCCCTTCATCTCTTCTACCACTGGGAGTCCGCTTCCATCAACTGCTACGTTCTCTTTCTTTCCACTTTCCTAAAACTTTCTTGACAATTTGGGGTACAGCACTGCCTTGGCTCTGCCCCCAGACCTGCCTACTCCATGACCTTGGTCAGCTTCCCAAGGATGGTACCCCTTCTCTCGTTTATCATCAGGCATTTGTTGCTCTATGAGCACAAATGAAGGATGCCACATTTATTTACACTGATGGCTCAAAAGTATCATTTGGTTTTGGGAGTGCCTATATTGTTCGCGACACCCCTAATCGATTTTGGCTTCCTGACCAGTGTTTGGTTTTTACTGTGAAGCTGTCAAATACATCCGTCACCATCAGTGGATACAGTATATTATATGCTCAGATTCGCTCAGGTCTCTCCTCAGTCTCCAATCTCTTTACCCTGTCCACCCTCTGGTACACCGGATTCAGGACTGCCTGCACTTGCTCCACTTGGGGAGCATCTCTGCGGCATTCTTCTGGATCCCAGGACACATTGGTATCTGTGGAAACGAGGTGGCTGATATAGTGGCCAAGACTGCAGTCTCTCTACTTCAGCCTGCTGTTCTCATGGTTCCCTTTGCTGATCTACAGCGTGTTTTATGTCATCATGTTGCTCTTTTATGGCACGCACATTGGTCTACACTTCCCAATAATAAATTGCAACATGAAAGCTCTTCCCTGTGCTTGGACCTCTTCCTCCTGAACTCGTCGTTGACAGGAGGTAATTTTAACTAGACTCCAGATAGGGCACTGTCATCGACATCTTTTAAGTGGCGATCCTCCCCTGCTTTGTCCCCACTGCTCTCAGCTGTGGACGGTGAGACACCTTTAACTTGAGTGCCCCTATTTTACTCTGCTACACGCCCGTCTACAGCTGTCACCTGATATATCTTCAATCTTAGCAGATGACACGTGCTCAGCCGATCGCGTCCTCGAGTTTATTAGTGTCAGCGAGATGACGTTGGTCATTTGAAGCTCTTTTTGGGGAAAACAACCCCCCCCCCCTTCTGTTGTGGTTTTCTAAGCTTTCCTTCTGCTTTTTATTTTCCCCACTTTTTGAGTTTCGCTCCCATTTCTGCTGATTTCCAGTTTTTTAACCTTTCCCTAAGCAACAAACTGGGTGCTAATGACCATAGCAGTTTTGGGCCCTAAAACCAACAAAAAAACAAAAAGAAAGGGGGAATCAGTAGATCTGGTGCACATGTACAAACAAACAAAAGATTACTATTTCAGAGCAATTGGATGATATATTCAAGAGAAAAAGTACCATAAATTGAAAAAGTCAATAATGTGGTGCCCACCCTGGACCCTTACGCAAACAGTTATTCAGCTTGACATTGATTGAGAGAGTTGTTGGATGCCCTCCTGAGAGATATCATGTCAAATTCTGCCCAATTTGTGCCTTAAATCATCAACTCCCTGAACTGGTTTGAGGGCCCTGGCCATGATGCTCCAAACATTCTCCATTGGGGAAAGATCCAGCAATCTTGCTGGCCAAGGTAAGGTTTGGCAAGCACAAAGACAAGAGGTAGAAACTCTCACCATATGCAGGCAGGTGTTACCTTACTGAAATGTGAGCCCTAGATGACTTATCATGAAAGGCAACGAAATGGGGCATAGAGTATTGTCAATGCAATGCTGTAGTGTAAGGCTGCCACGGCTGACTACCAAAGGTGTTCTGCAGTCTATGAAAAGAAATGGCACCCAAACCGTCATTCCTGGTTGTCGGGCCATATTGTGGGCGACTGTCAGGTTGGTATCACACCGCTCTCTGTGGTCTCTCCAGACTCATATTTCCCAGTTATTGGGGCTCAGTTCGAAGCAGGACACAATGTTACTCCATTCAGTGAGATTCCAGCCCAAAGACATGTCTGGAGACATCGCGGACAGTATTGGGATACCAATCTGACTGTTGTCCTCCATAAGGCTTGACAACCAGGAGTGATTGTCTGGTGTGCCATTTCTTTACCTAGTAGGACCCCTTTGGTTTTCAAGTGCGAGAGTTTCTACCCCCTTGTCTTTGTGCTTGCCAAACCCTACCTTGACCAGTAAGACATCGAGAACATTAGGACCATTATGGATAGGACCCTCCAAGCAGCTCACAATTTTGATGGTCTAATGTGCCATGCCAGTTGGATAGGTTTTGGTGCAATATCACTTAGGAGGACACTCCAAAAACTGTATCAATCAATGCCAAGCCGAATAACTGCTCGCATATGGGTTGGAGGTGGATCATTGCATTATTGAATTCTTCAATTTGTGAAGCTATTTCTCTTGAATAAATCATCCAAATTTTCTGAAGTTGTAATCAGTTGTTTGTCTGGACATGAACATCACATCTAGTCCTTTCTGTCCCATTCACATAAATCCACCATGAAGCATTCTTCTTCTTCTTCTTCTTCTTCTTCTTAGACTGTATAAATCCATTTAATGATGGAGATTTAAACATTTCAAATGTGTTGTGAATATAGATAAACAGTGACTGGTGATAATACACTTGTTGTTTAATTTGTTCCTGCTTTTACTCTGCCATCCTTGATATCAGTTCATGTGGCATCCATGAATGTCTGTATGCCAACTTTCAAGCCACAATGAATGAGCCTAAATATATGACCTTAATATCTTTGGATTTTTTGAGAGATCTTTCAGTAAGATTCTGAGTCTTTTTGAGCAGCAATCCGAAACAGTCATGTGCATTGTCAAAATGGCATTCAGGCAATGCTGCTGAATATTTCCAACGGTTACTGACCAGCAGGATGCTATTCAATCAGCAGTTGAACTGATCAACATGGAACATGTCTGAAGATTTTTCTCAAGCTGCTCCAAACTTACAGTTTGCATGAAGCTGCTATTTTATCTTGTGCTTTACACGTATCTACAGTGAGTCACTTAGTCTGTCCTAGAAGAGTGTTCTTCAACTTAAGTAATTCCGATATTTTAAATTTATCTTCAGATCTGGTATTCAAGTGAGGAAAAAAAAAAAAAACAACTTGATGGTAGAAACTACTTCCATTACAATGAGTAAATTATTATTAAAAGATTTAATAACTTACATACTTTTAAACTGATAATCCTCTGCCCCTGTGAAACTTATACTTATCAACAATATAGTGCACTGGTGGTCAGTATTAGATAATTTTGCTACCTATAAGTGATAAGCTGCAGAAATCCACATTTTTATTTGGTAAATATCTAGAAGTTCTATGATATTGTTCCTTCTAGTCAGTTTATTCCACTTTTTATTTCTAATGTCATAGTCATTGTATCCTGGCATCATTACTTATCTATTTTCCATGACTTCAATCACTGTTGTCACAGAGTGAGACATCTTATATTAAGCAGTTCTCTGTAATGAAGTGCCCTGTGCAGAAGGGTTAATGTAATGCACGTACAGTTCTGTGAAAATAGTCTCTTTACTTCGTGCTGTTGTTGTTGTTGTGGTCTTCAGTCCTGAGACTGGTTTGATGCAGCTCTCCATGCTACTCTATCCTGTGCAAGCTTCTTCATCTCCCAGTACCTACTGCAACCTACATCCTTCTGTATCTTTTTAGTGTATTCATCTCTTGGTCTCCCTCTACAATTTTTACCTTCTATGCTGCCCTCCAATACCAAATTGGTGATCCCTTGACGCCTCAGAACATGTCCTACCAACCGATCCCTTCTTCTAGTCAAGTTGTGCCACAAACTTCCCTTCTCCCCAATCCTATTCAATACCTCCTGATTATGAAACTTCCTGGCAGATTAAAACTGTGTGCCCGACCGAGACTCGAGCTCGGGACCTTTGCCTTTCGCGGGCAAGTGCTTTACCATCTGAGCTACTGAAGCATGACTCACGCCTGGTACTCACAGCTTTACTTCTGCCAGTATTTCGTCTCCTACCTTCCAAACTTTACAGGAGATAAGTCGTAGGGTCAGTATTGCCTCACGTGTTCCAATATTTCTACGAAATCCAAACTGATCTTCGCCGAGGTTGGCTTCTACCAGTTTTTCCATTCGTCTGTAAAGAATTCGCATTAGTATTTTGCATCCGTGACTTATTAAACTGATTGTTCGTTAATTTTCACACCTGTCAACACCTGCTTTCTTTGGGATTGGAATTATTATATTCTTCTTGAAGTCTGAGGGTATTTAGCCTGACTCATACATCTTGCTCACCAGATGGTAGAGTTTTGTCAGGACTGGCTCTCCCAAGGCCGTCAGGAGTTCTGATAGAATGTTGTCGACTCCCGTGGCCTTGTTTCGACTCAGGTCTTTCAGTGCTCTATCAAACTCTTCACGCAGTATCGTATCTCCCATTTCATCTTCATCTAAATCCTCTTCCATTTCCATAATATTGTCCTCAAGTACATCACCCTTGTATAGACCCTCTATATACTCCTTCCACCTTTCTGCTTTCCCTTCTTTGCTTAGAACTGGGTTTCCATCTGAGCTCTTGATATTCATAGAAGTGGGTTTCTTTTCTCCAAAGGTCTCTTTAATTTTCCTGTAGGAAGTATCTATCTTAACCCTAGTGAGATAACCCTCTACACCCTTACATTTGTCCTCTAGCCATCCCTGCATAGCCATTTTACACTTCCTGTCAATCTAATTTTTGAGACGTTTGTATTCCTTTTTGCCTGCTTCATTTACTGCGTTTTTATATTTTCTCCTTTCATCAATTAAATTCAATATTTCTTCTGTTACACAAGGATTTCTACTAGCCCTCGTCTTTTTACCTACTTGATCCTCTGCTGCCTTCACTACTTCATCTCTCGAAGCTGCCCATTCTCCTTCTACTGTATTTCTTTCCCCCATTCCTGTCAATTGTTCCCTTATGCTCTCCCTGAAACTCTGTACAACCTCTGGTTTTGTCTGTTTATCCAGGTCCCATTTCCTTAAATTCCAACCTTTTTGGAGTTTCTTCAGTTTTAATCTACAGTTCATAACCAATAGATTGTGGTCAGAGTCCACATCTGCCCCTGGAAATGTCTTACAATTTAAAACCTGGTTCCTAAATCTCTGTCTCACCATTATATAATCTATCAGAAACCTGTCAGTATCCCCAGGCTTCTTCCATGTATACAACCTTCTTTTATGATTCTTGAACCAAGTGTTAGCTATGATTAAGTTGTGTTCTGTGCAAAATTCTAACAGGCGTCTTCCTCTTTCATTTCTTAGCCCCAATCCATATTCACCTACTATGTTTCCTTCTCTCCCTTTTCCTACTACCGAATCCCAGTCACCCATGACTATTAAATTTTTGTCTCCCTTCACTACCTGAATAATTTCTTTTATTTCATCATACATTTCTTCAATTTCTTCATCATCTGCAGAGCTAGTTGGCATATAAACTTGTACTACTGTAGTAGACATGGGCTTTGTGTCTATCTTGGCCACAATAAGGCGTTCACTATGCTGTATGCAGTAGTTTATCCGCACTCCTATTTTTTTATTCATTATTAAACCTACTCCTGCATTACCCCTATTTGATTTTGTATTTATAACCCTGTATTTGCCTGACCAAAAGTCTTGTTCCTCCTGCCACCGAAATTCACTAATTCCCACTATACCTAACTTTAACCTATCCATTTCCCTTTTTAAATTTTCTAACCTACCTGCCTAACAAATTAAAATTTCTTTTAGTTTGGTTCAAACCGAACGTTGTATGCAGGTACCTATTAAAATCAGCCCCAATATTAAAACAGATGTGTGTGTAAACAGTGAGTAGGTAATGTCTACAAAGTAATACTAATAATGAATGAAAATACCAAAATTTTATCATCAACAAATATTTTCTTATGAATGTCCTTTCTTCATTCATTTGTTCTTATTCAAATATTTAATAAGTTTCTGGACTAATTTGCAAAAGATAAATAATACTGCTGTTAACCAAACACTAAATAGTCATGACAAATGGAAGATTGTTAATATTTCTCTAGAAGATAATCTTGGGTGGTGACCAAGCTGCTTTGGCTGAAATAAAACTCCGTGAAATGTGCGACATCAATTTAGATCAATCACACTCTTTGTCAGTTTTACACTAATAATAATAATAATAATAATAATAATAATAATAAAGAATAGGCCTCCGGTATGTTCTGCCAGTCATAAAAGGCGACGAAAAGAACAAACCACTAATAGGGCTAACCCCCCCCTTTTAGTGTGATTAGTTGGTTCAGGACAGAACTAAAGAAGCCTCGGACAAGCGCCGTCATGGTCGGGGACGATGCTTGAACCCTATGCCCGCCCACAATGGTAACGACACTGCTAGCCAACTGGAAAATTATTTAAATCCAAATAGAGGTGTTTTGCAGGATATGCTTCCTGCAACCACCCCAGAAGGAAAACAAAGACAGAGGATGAGATGGTCAGATGAAGTTAATCGACACCCCATGTTCTGTTATTACCAAGCAACAAACCTAGGAACCAACACAACTGGATACAGATCACAAGTATACACAACATTTATTACCAGATACCCAGAATTAAAATTTTTAACAGAACAACGACTAGCTGATCAGATCCGTGTAATAATCAAAAATAACAGGATACCCCAGTCAGAATTAGAAAACATCAAACAACAAGTACAACAAATACTGGAACAAAATAATGTGCAATCAGAAGAAGAAGAAAATACAGTAATGGACCCAAAGATCCCAGGGCAAACAAACAAAGAACAACACGCATCAATTAAACAGTCAGAGGAAAACGAAATCTTAAGACAGCCACCAGAACAAGCAGAAATAGAACATGAAGTGACACACATGTTAGATATAGAAGAAACATTTCAGCTGACATATATAGAATACAAAGACACAAATACAAACATTAGACCATTCTTGCATAGACCGCCAAATAACCCACAAGTCGAAACAACAATAAAAACTATCAACACAATCATACACAACAAAATAAATGAAAACACAACTATGGAAGAGTTACAACTACTGGTTTATATAGGAGCACTCACTACACTAAATATACACACTAGGCAGAGATCAGAACCAACCAACACACAGAAGAAACCCACAAAACCAGCATGGCAACACAGGCTACAGATCAGAATAGAAAGACTGAGAAAAGACATCGGACAGCTAACACAATTTATAAGAAATGAAGTGTCAGAAAAAAAAACAAAAAAGGTTAGGTAAAATCTCTCAGCAAGAAGCGATAGATCAATTAGACGAAAAGAAGCAGAAATTACAAGCATTGGTCAAACGACTTAGAAGATACAAAAAAAGTGAAAATAGAAGGAAACAAAACCAAACATTCAACACAAACCAAAAGAAATTTTACCAGACAATAGATAACACACACATTAAAATAGACAATCCACCAAACATAACAGACATGGAACACTTCTGGAGCAACATATGGTCAAACCCGATACAACATAACATGCAAGCACGGTGGATACAAGCAGAAACAGATACGTACAGGGTGATACCACAAATGCCTGAAGTGATAATTTTGCAACATGAAGTCACCCAAGCAATTAATTCTACTCACAACTGGAAAGCCCCTGGAAAAGATAAAATAGCAAATTTCTGGCTAAACACATTCACATCTAACTACATTATTTAACAGTTACATTGCAGACCCATACACATTCCCTGATACACTTACACATGGAATAACTTATCTGAAACCTAAAGATCAAGCAGACACAGCAAACCCAGCTAAATATCGCCCCATAACATGCCTACCAACAATATACAAAATATTAACTTCAGTCATTACACAGAAATTAATGACACATACAACACAGAACAAAATTATAAATGAAGAACAAAAAGGCTGTTGCAAAGGAGCACAAGGATGTAAAGAGCAACTGATAATAGATGCAGAGGTGACATATCAAGCTAAAACTAAACAAAGGTCGCTACACCACGCATACATTGATTACCAAAAAGCTTTTGATAGTGTACCCCACTCATGGTTACTACAAATATTGGAAATATACAAAGTAGATCCTAAATTGATACAGTTCCTAAACATAGTAATGAAAAATTGGAAAACCACACTTAATATCCAAACAAATTCAAATAATACACTCCTGGAAATTGAAATAAGAACACCGTGAATTCATTGTCCCAGGAAGGGGAAACTTTATTGACACATTCCTGGGGTCAGATACATCACATGATCACACTGACAGAACCACAGGCATATAGGCACAGGCAACAGAGCATGCACAATGTCGGCACTAGTACAGTGTATATCCACCTTTCGCAGCAATGCAGGCTGCTATTCTCCCATGGAGACGATCGTAGAGATGCTGGATGTAGTCCTGTGGAACGGCTTGCCATGCCATTTCCACCTGGCGCCTCAGTTGGACCAGCGTTCGTGCTGGACGTGTAGACCGCGTGAGACGACGCTTCATCCAGTCCCAAACATGCTCAATGGGGGACAGATCCGGAGATCTTGCTGGCCAGGGTAGTTGACTTACACCTTCTAGAGCACGTTGTGTGGCACGGGATACATGCGGACGTGCATTGTCCTGTTGGAACAGCAAGTTCCCTTGCCGGTCTAGGAATGGTAGAACGATGGGTTCGATGACGGTTTGGATGTACCGTGCACTATTCAGTGTCCCCTCGACGATCACCAGTGGTGTACGGCCAGTGTAGGAGATCGCTCCCCACACCATGATGCCGGGTGTTGGCCCTGTGTGCCTCGGTCGTATGCAGTCCTGATTGTGGCGCTCACCTGCACGGCGCCAAACACGCATACGACCATCATTGGCACCAAGGCAGAAGCGACTCTCATCGCTGAAGACGACACGTCTCCATTCGTCCCTCCATTCACGCCTGTCGCGACACCACTGGAGGCGGGCTGCACGATGTTGGGGCGTGAGCGGAAGACGGCCTAACGGTGTGCGGGACCGTAGCCCAGCTTCATGGAGACGGTTGCGAATGGTCCTCGCCGATACCCCAGGAGCAACAGTGTCCCTAATTTGCTGGGAAGTGGCGGTGCGGTCCCCTACGGCACTGCGTAGGATCCTACGGTCTTGGCGTGCATCCGTGCGTCGCTGCGGTCCGGTCCCAGGTCGACGGGCACGTGCACCTTCCGCCGACCACTGGCGACAACATCGATGTACTGTGGAGACCTCACGCCCCACGTGTTGAGCAATTCGGCGGTACGTCCACCCGGCCTCCCGCATGCCCACTATACGCCCTCGCTCAGAGTCCGTCAACTGCACATACGGTTCACGTCCACGCTGTCGCGGCATGCTACCAGTGTTAAAGACTGCGATGGAGCTCCGTATGCCACGGCAAACTGGCTGACACTGACGGCGGCGGTGCACAAATGCTGCGCAACTAGCGCCATTCGACGGCCAACACCGCGGTTCCTGGTGTGTCCGCTGTGCCGTGCGTGTGATCATTGCTTGTACAGCCCTCTCGCAGTGTCCGGAGCAAGTATGGTGGGTCTGACACACCGGTGTCAATGTGTTCTTTTTTCCATTTCCAGGAGTGTATCACATCACAGCCAATACAGATTAAGCGTGGAATATACCAAAGAGACTCATTAAGTCCTTTCTGGTTCTGCCTTGCTCTGAACCCACTATCCAACATGCTAAATAATACAAATTATGGATACAATATTACTGGAACATACCCACAAAAAATCACACATTTGCTATACATGGATGATCTAAAACTACGGGCAGCAGCAAATCAACAACTCAACCAATTACTAAAGATAACAGAAGTATTCAGCAATGATATAAATATGGCTTTTGGAACGGACAAATGTAAGAAAAATAGCATAGTCAAGGGAAAACACACTAAACAGGAAGATTACATATTGGATAACCACAACGACTGCATAGAAGCGATGGAAAAAACAGATGCCTATAAATATCTAGGATACAGACAAAAAATAGGAATAGATAATACAAATATTAAAGAAGAACTAAAAGAAAAATATAGACAAAGACTAACAAACATACTGAAAACAGAATTGACAGCAAGAAAGAAGACAAAAGCTATAAATACTTATGCTATACCAATATTGACCTACTCATTTGGAGTAGTGAAGTGGAGTAACACAGACCTAGAAGTACTCAATACACTTACACGATCACAATGCCACAAATATAGAATACATCACATACATTCAGCAACTGAAAGATTCACATTAACCAGAAAGGAAGGATGAAGGGGATTTATCGACATAAAAAACCTACATTATGGACAGGTAGACAATTTAAGAAAATTATTTCCAGAACCAGCAGAAACTAGCAAAATACACAAAGCAATCACTCATATAAATACATCGGCTACACCATTGCGATTTCATAACCAGTTCTACAACCCTTTAGTTCACATAACACCAACAGATATGAAGAAAGTAAATTGGAAAAAGAAAACACTACATGGCAAGCACCCGTATCATCTAACACAGCCACACATCGATCAAGACGCAACCAACACATAGCTAAGAAAAGGCAATATATACAGTGAGATGGAAGGATTCATGATTGCAATACAGGATCAAACAATAAACACCAGAAATTACAGCAAGCATATTATTAAAGATCCCAATACCACAACAGATGAATGCAGACTTTGCAAAAAACAAATAGAAACAGTAGAGCACATCACAAGCAGATGTACGTTACTAGCAAATACAGAATACCCCAGAAGACTTGACAATGTAGCAAAAATAATACATCAACAGCTTGCCTTACAACATAAACTTATAAAACAACATGTTCCCACATACAAGTATGCACCACAAAATGTACTGGAGAACAATGAATACAAATTATACTGGAACAGAACCATTATAACAGATAAAACAACACCACATAACAAACCTGACATCATACTCACCAATAAAAAGAAGAAATTAACACAACTAATTGATATATCCATACCCAATACAACAAATATACAAAAGAAAACAGGAGAAAAAATTGAAAAATACATCCAACTGGCTGAGGAAGTCAAGGACATGTGGCATCAGGATAAAGTTGACATTATACCAATTATACTATCAACTACAGGAGTCATACCACACAATATCCACCAGTACATCAATGCAATACAGCTACATCCAAACTTATATATGCAACTACAGAAATCTGTAATTATTGATACATGTTCAATTACCCGAAAGTTCCTAAATACAGTGTAACATATACCGTACAGTTAAAAGGAAGTCACGCTTGATGAAGGTCCGCGTCACTTTCCATTTTTAACCAGACCTAAGGTCTGAGAAAAATAGAAATAATAATAGAAATTATTGTAACAGATTTTCATATTGTTTGTAAACTCTGTGCTTCACATGTGATTATATTTTGAAAAGCAGTGTGGATTATACCCTCACTTTGCAACTACATTCCGGAGTTAATATTTGTGAAAGTTTCAAGACAACAATACCTGAATATGGAATATGCTGTCATATTAATGAGAGATAACAATATTTTGAAAAGGATAGTTGCTACTCAGCTTATAGTCGAGATGCTGAGTCACAGATAGACACAACAGAAAGACTGTCAGAAAGTGAACTTTCGGCCAACAAGGCCTATGTCGGAAATAAACAAAACACACACACACGCACGCACACACACACACACACACACATACACACGCACACACACACACGCACACACACACACACACACACACACACACATATGCATGCAACTCACCCATGCGTGACCAGTTTCTGGTCTCTGGCTGTTGAGGCCCAACTATGATAGCAACACATGATGGGAGAGGCAAGGCAACCGGGTGGTGGCGGTAAGGAGAAGGCTAGGGTGAGGAGGGGGGGGGGGGGGGATAGTAGGGTAGGGGTGGTGGACAGTAAAGTGCCGTTTGTGGGGACATACAGGGCTGAGGTGGAGAGGGTAGTACAGCCAGGTGCAGTTGGGATGTACTTACTCTCTCCTTTACCACTACCTCTCCCTCCCCCCCCCCCCTCCATGTAGCCTCCCGACTGCACATAGCTGCCCTACTCTCTCTCCTTCTCATCCCTGTACACACCCACAAGTGGCACTTTACTGTACCCCACTCCTACCCTGCTATTCCTCCCTCTCCGTGCCCCAGCCTCCTCTTTACCTCCACCATCCAATTGCATTTCTGATCAGGTGCTGCTCCTGACAGTCTCAGCAGCCAGACACTGTGGTAATGTGTGTGTGTGTGTGTGTGTGTGTGTGTGTTTTTCCAATGAAAGCCTTGTTGACCAAAAGCTCACTTTCTCATAGTCTGTTTGTTGTGCTTATCTGCAATTCAGCATCTCTGCTGTATGTTGAGTAGCAACTAACCTTTTTGCATAATATTATTACATTCAGACCAGATTTTCCATTGTTTAATGTAAAAGATAACTTGTTCAAATAAAGTATAGCAGAAATGAGGATGCTGTATATCAAATACAACCAACACCATCTGAAGATCTGAGAAAATGTCAGATTGCTTCATACAGTATCACTAAAATTGTTTGTTTCTGGTTGCAGGCATCAAATCTTTTTTTTTTTTTTTTTTTTTTTTTTTTTTTTTTTTTTTTTTTTTTTTTCCAGTTTCTAATTAAAGATGTAATGAGTTGGATCTTTTTGTCACTCTTTCCTAGTCAGTCGTAATGAAAAACAAAACCTTTTTGAAACACTGACTTATGTGTACAGAAGTGAGATTTGCTACATGTTTCCACCCATTAGTGATTGCCACCCCTTGTGTATGGAGAACAAATGAAGAACTTAGACAATTCACAGTACATCTCAAATGTCACAAAAACACAGTGTTCAAGCAGTGCTAAAATTCTATACTTTGTAACACACGTGCATAGAGAAATCAATTTGTAAACTGCCAGAACTACCAAGGATTTGCTGCTTGAACAAACTCTCCAGTATGGTAATAAGGGAATGCTTCACACATTTGAGAGCCCAGCGCGTTTCATTCAGCATCCTTCTCATTTGTTTTACACATTTTATGCAGTAGACACCATTTCTCTAAGTTCTTTTACTGATCCTGTATACCATGGAGGTTCCCTTTCATCACAAACTGTTCAACTATGTGCATGTGTGTGTATTGTTTTGTCAAGTAATTTTCAAAACTTGAACCACAGTAAATTTTCCAAGTGCCTCCTGGGGGGGCTATGTCACTACTGCTTCATTATCTAGTTTACTGAGCACAGTACTATTTACTGAACACATATATCTTTCTGCATGTTTTAGTTGCCCTATATACTTTATTAACCATTGTTGCTACAACTACCTTATACACGTTGATATTATTTATTAAGGAGGTCAGATCTATTTGTTGCTATTGGATCTGATCTACATTTCTCTGCAAAACTAAAGTACAAGATAGGTAATGTAACATGACATATTAACAACTCAGTGGAGATGGATGAAAGTGTGGGAGCATGTTACCAGAGGTCTCCCCCAGTCACGCACATGTAGCTGGATGTCACATGGTGTGAGGTCAGCATGACTGTAGTGCCAAATGGGACTGGCACCACAAAACAAGACAGTTGAAAGAAATGAAATAGATAGCATCTGTCAATCAGCGAGCAGCTATGGTGGAGTGTGCTGGTGTTCTGCATTATAACGTGGCCCAGAGACAGCATTTGAATGACTTCACATGGATAATAATCATTTGGAAACTGGAAGGAGGATGAAGTATGATGACTGTAGCTTAGGAATTTGGTATTGCTCTTTGCTCTGTTTCACATGCATGGGGAGCATTCCAAACCACAGGCCATGCTGCTTGAATGAGAGCAGGTGGTCGACTGTAGTCAGCTACAGCAGCAGATGACCACTGTACTGTACAACTGACAAGAAGGGACCCATGTCAAATAGCAAATGCAGTTGCAACCACTTTTAACAGAACTGCAACAGACACAGTCTCTCACTCCACAGTGGCACGTCAACTGCATGGAGGTTGTCTGTTTGCCCATTGATCAGTATGTTGTGTTCCATTGACACCCAGATATCGACTAAAAATTTTGCAATGGTGTCAAGAACATAGAACCAATGTGGTTTCGGATTGTGCAATCTTCTCTTATAAGAGCAGATTCAGTCTGAGTCTTGATTCTGGACATGACCTCATATGGTGAGAGGTGGGAACACATAATACACTCAGAAACATCGTTGAAAATGATGGTTTTGTTGGTCCAGGAGTTATGATGTGGAGAGCATTTTGTTGCATTGGCATACTGACTTCCAAATCTTTGAACACAGTACCCTCACCAGTCAACATTATTGTGTCACTGTACTTGTTCCCCATGTGCATCTTTCCACTGTTGCATTTGGTCCTGGTTTTATTTTTATGGATGACAATGCATGACCACATTGTACAGTGCAGGAAGAGGCTGTCTTGGAATGAGAGGATATTTGGCTAATGGACTGGCCTGTCCATTCTCCTGACTTAAATCCCATTGAGCACGTGTGGGATGCGTGTTGGTGTTGGGGAGTCATATTGTAGCATGTCCACATGCCCCCAATATTATCCAGCAGCTGTCAACAGCCCTGATGGAAGAATGGAACCCCCTAGCACAAGAACTTCTTACCAACCTTGTGGCTATCATGGGAGCACATTGCAGAGCATACTTTGCTGTCCTTCATGATCATACACCCTATTAAGAACAGTGTCCACCTTTTTGTTATGTCCAGAGGCCTATCATAACTCATGACGATTTCAGTGTAATTGTTTCCTTTGAATAAAAGTGTCATTTCTGTTTATCTCATTGTGTTTCTTTCAGTTACCTTCTCTACATTCTGTAGCAGCACTTTCTGTTCAGTCCAAATCTCATCAAGCTACTTGACAGTGACACAACATGTGAAGGTTGCTTTTGTCCTTGAGAAGTTTTGCACACCTGTGTATTACCATCATAAATGGACCTTACAACAGTCTGCTCCAAGTAGTTTTCAGAGAAGGTATTTAGAATTACTTTTTCGAATGTCTTGTCATGTCCTCCATTTACAAAATTGTAATCATCCCAATCAATTGGTTGAGGATTAAGGTCTCTTCCAGTGATGATCATATAATTGAGGAACATATGTTTTAGTCAGATAAGGTTTTTTCTATTGTTATTGGTTACAACTAGGTGTGGTTCTGGGGACTGATTGAAGGATCCGATTATAAGTTTATGCCCATGCTTTAGACTGTGTCTTGTCCAAACAATATAGCATGCAGTTTCAATTTGTATCTTAGAGAATTTGAATTCTTTTCTACTATGTCAAATGTGCCACCTCAGTTTCTCAAATCTTATCCTTTCGATATGGATTTAGTTTTATCCCAAAAATCTCACTGCTATCAATTCTGGGTTTAACCCAGCTTTATGTAGCTAGTGTTATGTGAGCTCCACTGCTGTTAAGGGTTGCTGCAAACTTTGCGACTTTGTTGTGAATGCATTCACAGTTGATCACAAGAATTGTAACAGTCTCATGCTAGTTTTATGGAGGTCATTTCTTTTCTTTTATGCTAATACTTTGAGATTTCTTCTACAACCTTCATTATTTGAAATGGATAAAGAATCACCTGGTTTAAAATAGCTTTGTGTATGCTCAAAACACAGTCAGTCACCTTTGATGTGTTGTGTACCCCTGAGCTATTTAGGTGGCCCCTATAATTCCCAACAGTACAGAGGAAATTTAGGAAGTTGCAGCCTAGCATGTCTGAGAACCTCAGAAGCTCCTTGTTCAAATATTCTTCTGTATTTGTATTGTACTGTATTGTATGTAACTGGGGACCTAGAAAAGATGGAGAGGCTCTGTCCCCGCCGTAGCCCGCAGTGGTACACAACATGCTGCAGCATTCCACTGACTCCACCATTGCTCACATCGAACTCAGGGCTATTTTGTGGTTCGTCCGCCAATGGACCCCCGGGAATGTCTCACACCAGACGAGTGTAACCCCAATGTTTGCATGGTAGAGTAATGATGGTGTATGTGTACATGGAGAAAGTGTTTGCACAGCAATTGCCAATGTAGTGCAACTGAGGCGGAATAAGAGGAACCAGCCCGCATTCACCGAGGCAGATTGAAAATCACATTAAAAACCATCCACAGACTGGCCAGCACACCGGACCTCGGCACTAATCCGCCAGACAGATTTGTACCGGGGACTGGCACCTTCCCACCCAGAAAGCAGTGTGTTAGATCGCATGGCTAACTGGATGGGCTAATATTCTTCTGTACTCAGAACCTGTTGATGTGATATGTTCTGGGGAAAATTCTGCAGATTGTGAGGTTTGTTGATATTCTATCGTGAAAACTCATCTTCTCAAACCTTTCTGCCGTTGCTGGAATGATCCAAGGATACCTCAAAGACCAGTTGAATGGTATCGTGTTGTTTCAGTGTGCACCGCAAAATGTAGCTGGCTGCACCATGTTTCCTCAGTGGCAAGCAGAATAGCTTCCTCAACACACTGAATGAGGCTCCCAGGAATGTATGCTGAGTGTATGAGATGTTACTTGTTTTGCTGCCATTTCTCTGTGGGGTAGTATTATTTGGCATAATACTAAACTGTAATGAGGCTCACATCTGTTCCATAGAAAACAGATTTAGAAATAAGTTATCAATCACAATATCCTTTTACTCTTATTAGAAATGTTACTGTTGGGAACAAACAAAAGTCGAGCATCAGTAGCTCTAAGTGCAGTAGTTCTCATCTGCAGTGACATCATCACATTGGTAATCTACAATAGTTAGTTTCAACCCATCACAATGCTGACATCTTTTGGCAGTGTATTTCTTAATGCTTCATCACTGTTGTAGTATTTTTGGAAATAAAAAGCACTATTACTTAAAATTATACAAATTCATCTGTCATCTATATGTTCTTTTCAGTGGAAAATATCTGTCCATCTTCAGTGGCTGCCTACTTTGATGACAAGGGATATAATGTACACCAGTGTCATCCACATTTTTCAAAACGAATTAGCTACAATGTTCCTGTACCTCCTGTGACAGCAAGAAAAGAAGAAGAATCGTCAGAGTATTGTGATGTACTTGAATGGCTTGGAGCCTTTTCAGTTGGAGTAGATCTGTAAGATTTCATTTTACATATTTTTTTTATTCTCCATTCACTTCTCAGCCCTGCAGTACATTGCGCCTTCAAAAGTTTTAATACATAGTTGCTACAGTTCATAACTTTACATTATTAGTTATATGTTACCAGTATGAATGGGACTTCAGTTAATAAACTGCTGTAACGTAACTTTATTTAGAAAATGAATTAGTTACGTACACATGGATGTATTTTCTAAAATAGCTCACAGAGATGCAACAAATAGTAAATGTAACACATTCATTTTGTTCATGATCACTGTGATACAACATTTTATTTATTTATTCACTTATTTATTTGTTTAGTCATTCCAGAGATATTTCAGCTATACACATAAACAACAGATGAACAAATTAAACTGTTACTCTAGATTATTCATTACCTGCAAGCAGTGTATCATGTGGCTAGAGCATTCTAAGTATCCACTCGATCATTGTCAAAAAATAATATGTAAATAGTCACAGCTGATCCATAAACTGAGTTTCACAACACTAACATCGAGGTTCCTGTCACAAGAACCATGTCGCATCATTTCTCTACAACATCTGAATCCAGGTTTTAGGTTTCCTATAGGCCAATTGTTTGGAGTCTAGACTGTTTTCATAATTGGATACCATGAGCAATTATGATAATCTGTAAAATAACAGTAATCAGTTGCATACAGTATTTACGTGTCTTAGCCAGAGTAATTGGAAATACTTAAAAGTTTTCATTAGTACATTGGAAAACATTATTTTGATAACTTTGTGATGACAAATGCAGTTTAAGTGCTATATTGTGAGAGTGTGTACACTAGGAGCATTAGCCAAAATGGTGGAAAAGAAATGACATATATAGGAGTACAACAACTGAACAGAGCATAATGAGAGTGAGAATTAGGAAAGGAAGTGGAATGGATACAGAAAAAGATGAAATATGTGACTGAAGGAGACAAAAAGGCAGCACAAGAATAAATGTGAAGGAGAGGATAAAATGTTGTTATTGTTTCAGAAATGCCCTGAAGAATGTATGAAACTGGAGGGATGCAAGTACTGTATAGAAATGCAAAATATTTGAAAATTCAAGAATAATGACAACTAGTTAACAAAATCAAAGTTGAAAAGATAAACATTAAAAAGAAAAGGAAGGAGACATATTGTTTAAAGATTTAACACACAATATATTTTGTGACTTACTTTCTTCATAATTATTTTTACATCTGTTTTTTGCAAGTCATTGAACAGGGAATGGTAGGGGGAGGGGGTATATGGTGTACCCTCCTGCTATTCCTGCTCTGTTAATGCCAGAATTTCTCTAGTTCTGTGCCTTGGTCATTACACAAAAAATGCTTTGGAAGGAGCAAAATGTTTCTGGTCCAACAGTGGTACAAGAACTCTCACAAATTTGAGAGTGAAGTTTTATGTGATTAATAACAACTTTCTTGTGGCATATCCTATAGAAAGTTGGCGAAAATTTCTGTGACATTCTCATGCCGACTGACGAAACCTATGACAAAGCAGACTGCTCCTTGAATCTCCTCTATCTCCATCCTATCTGGTAACGTGCTTGAGGATTGGGAACATTACTCAATGACTAATCAAATGGGGTTTTCCAATTAATATCCTTCATGGATGAATTAGACATCCTAAGGATTCCTGTGATAAATTTGGTCTGTTATCTCCCTACCCACAGCTAGGTTTATGTTTTAACTCCTTAGATTGCTCCAGACAAACTCTCCTATAAACTTGCCAGTTGTCACTGATTCCAGTGAGTGATAGTTAATCATGCAGTGTAATTATATTAAATCTTTTTATTTATGTATGTTGCTTCATATTACAGTTATTTTGTGTTGTGTTCACCAAAAGTAGGTGCACATCATAAAGGTTGCAGGAAGTGATCCTCCTGTTACTGATATCCATGCCTAAGTGGAAGTGGCCTGCTTGCTTGCTAGCTACTTATTCTTCACAAAGCAATATCTGTAAAGTAGAATCACTAGGTCACATGGGAAACAATAACAATAATTTGCTAAAATAATGTACATCAAAATATACTCTGTTTGGCTTCTATTGAAGGCATGGCACAGATATAAACTTCTGTGCCTAAGCTAATGTAATGCAGTAGATAATTACTAACTAATCTAACTGAAGTTCATTATGGAAAGAGTTTAAGTCCAGTCTCTCAATAAGTAAACACTTTGACAATCACTTTGAATAATGTTTGACACTCAGCATAGAATGTTTAGTGACTAGAACTGGTTTGTACTGTGTGTTACTTTTAGGCAACTGTAGAACTAAAGAACTGTTGAATCTGGGTGAAAACTGCAGGCCCCCCTGTGTGTCCAGGGCTTATAATAGGCCCGAGTTACTCCTGCCTGCTGTAAGAGGTGACTAAATGGAGTCTCGCATGTTTCGGCCTTTATTTGATGGTCCCCTGTAGGTTTTGTCCTCAATTTTTCAAAATTGTCGTGAAGAGCGAGCCAGCTGGAGAAGGGCGTCTTTCATGGTGCATAGTGTCCATCATGCACTGAGACCCTTTGTCAATGTGGATCTGCACTTCCGCTCATTCTCCATCTGTTGGTCGAAGTCACCCTCCTGGGAGTGTTTTCCTCCATCCTCTGTGCAGCATTGCTTTTTGCACTGTCAACGATAATGGACTTCTTAGCTCATTTGCACCTGATATCCAGCACGGTAGCCAGTCCGTTGTAGTGGGGCCGCCATATATCATGTTGGTTGTAGCCCCCTGACCACACAGGGATTGCTCTGCTGATGCCTTCTCCATTAACTCCCCACATATGCCAAGAAGTAGATCCCCATCACCCTGGGGCATCAGGACTCCTGGCAATGGCCATCCTGCCAGATGACCTTTTCTGCAGCTGGGTGGCTCCCATGGGGAGGGCATTTTACATATTTTTTTTATTCTCCATTCACTTCTCAGCCCTGCAGTACATTGCGCCTTCAAAAGTTTTAATACATAGTTGCTACAGTTCATAACTTTACATTATTAGTTATATGTTACCAGTATGAATGGGACTTCAGTTAATAAACTGCTGTAACGTAACTTTATTTAGAAAATGAATTAGTTACGTACACATGGATGTATTTTCTAAAATAGCTCACAGAGATGCAACAAATAGTAAATGTAACACATTCATTTTGTTCATGATCACTGTGATACAACATTTTATTTATTTATTCACTTATTTATTTGTTTAGTCATTCCAGAGATATTTCAGCTATACACATAAACAACAGATGAACAAATTAAACTGTTACTCTAGATTATTCATTACCTGCAAGCAGTGTATCATGTGGCTAGAGCATTCTAAGTATCCACTCGATCATTGTCAAAAAATAATATGTAAATAGTCACAGCTGATCCATAAACTGAGTTTCACAACACTAACATCGAGGTTCCTGTCACAAGAACCATGTCGCATCATTTCTCTACAACATCTGAATCCAGGTTTTAGGTTTCCTATAGGCCAATTGTTTGGAGTCTAGACTGTTTTCATAATTGGATACCATGAGCAATTATGATAATCTGTAAAATAACAGTAATCAGTTGCATACAGTATTTACGTGTCTTAGCCAGAGTAATTGGAAATACTTAAAAGTTTTCATTAGTACATTGGAAAACATTATTTTGATAACTTTGTGATGACAAATGCAGTTTAAGTGCTATATTGTGAGAGTGTGTACACTAGGAGCATTAGCCAAAATGGTGGAAAAGAAATGACATATATAGGAGTACAACAACTGAACAGAGCATAATGAGAGTGAGAATTAGGAAAGGAAGTGGAATGGATACAGAAAAAGATGAAATATGTGACTGAAGGAGACAAAAAGGCAGCACAAGAATAAATGTGAAGGAGAGGATAAAATGTTGTTATTGTTTCAGAAATGCCCTGAAGAATGTATGAAACTGGAGGGATGCAAGTACTGTATAGAAATGCAAAATATTTGAAAATTCAAGAATAATGACAACTAGTTAACAAAATCAAAGTTGAAAAGATAAACATTAAAAAGAAAAGGAAGGAGACATATTGTTTAAAGATTTAACACACAATATATTTTGTGACTTACTTTCTTCATAATTATTTTTACATCTGTTTTTTGCAAGTCATTGAACAGGGAATGGTAGGGGGAGGGGGTATATGGTGTACCCTCCTGCTATTCCTGCTCTGTTAATGCCAGAATTTCTCTAGTTCTGTGCCTTGGTCATTACACAAAAAATGCTTTGGAAGGAGCAAAATGTTTCTGGTCCAACAGTGGTACAAGAACTCTCACAAATTTGAGAGTGAAGTTTTATGTGATTAATAACAACTTTCTTGTGGCATATCCTATAGAAAGTTGGCGAAAATTTCTGTGACATTCTCATGCCGACTGACGAAACCTATGACAAAGCAGACTGCTCCTTGAATCTCCTCTATCTCCATCCTATCTGGTAACGTGCTTGAGGATTGGGAACATTACTCAATGACTAATCAAATGGGGTTTTCCAATTAATATCCTTCATGGATGAATTAGACATCCTAAGGATTCCTGTGATAAATTTGGTCTGTTATCTCCCTACCCACAGCTAGGTTTATGTTTTAACTCCTTAGATTGCTCCAGACAAACTCTCCTATAAACTTGCCAGTTGTCACTGATTCCAGTGAGTGACAGTTAATCATGCAGTGTAATTATATTAAATCTTTTTATTTATGTATGTTGCTTCATATTACAGTTATTTTGTGTTGTGTTCACCAAAAGTAGGTGCACATCATAAAGGTTGCAGGAAGTGATCCTCCTGTTACTGATATCCATGCCTAAGTGGAAGTGGCCTGCTTGCTTGCTAGCTACTTATTCTTCACAAAGCAATATCTGTAAAGTAGAATCACTAGGTCACATGGGAAACAATAACAATAATTTGCTAAAATAATGTACATCAAAATATACTCTGTTTGGCTTCTATTGAAGGCATGGCACAGATATAAACTTCTGTGCCTAAGCTAATGTAATGCAGTAGATAATTACTAACTAATCTAACTGAAGTTCATTATGGAAAGAGTTTAAGTCCAGTCTCTCAATAAGTAAACACTTTGACAATCACTTTGAATAATGTTTGACACTCAGCATAGAATGTTTAGTGACTAGAACTGGTTTGTACTGTGTGTTACTTTTAGGCAACTGTAGAACTAAAGAACTGTTGAATCTGGGTGAAAACTGCAGGCCCCCCTGTGTGTCCAGGGCTTATAATAGGCCCGAGTTACTCCTGCCTGCTGTAAGAGGTGACTAAATGGAGTCTCGCATGTTTCGGCCTTTATTTGATGGTCCCCTGTAGGTTTTGTCCTCAATTTTTCAAAATTGTCGTGAAGAGCGAGCCAGCTGGAGAAGGGCGTCTTTCATGGTGCATAGTGTCCATCATGCACTGAGACCCTTTGTCAATGTGGATCTGCACTTCCGCTCATTCTCCATCTGTTGGTCGAAGTCACCCTCCTGGGAGTGTTTTCCTCCATCCTCTGTGCAGCATTGCTTTTTGCACTGTCAACGATAATGGACTTCTTAGCTCATTTGCACCTGATATCCAGCACGGTAGCCAGTCCGTTGTAGTGGGGCCGCCATATATCATGTTGGTTGTAGCCCCCTGACCACACAGGGATTGCTCTGCTGATGCCTTCTCCATTAACTCCCCACATATGCCAAGAAGTAGATCCCCATCACCCTGGGGCATCAGGACTCCTGGCAATGGCCATCCTGCCAGATGACCTTTTCTGCAGCTGGGTGGCTCCCATGGGGAGGGCCCCTGTTCAGAATGGGTGGCATCAGGGCTGATGAAATGCCATGAAGCGTAGTATGTCACCTCTTGCTGGTGGTCAAACATTAGCAGTCTCTTAGAGGTCAAGGTCTAACTTCAATGCTAAGATATTCGATCCCTAAATCATTCCCCCCTGGCCACACCACTGGAGGAGCACCAGGCTAAGCTTATTCACCCCAGTACCTCGTATGTATGAGAGTTGATGGGGAGTCTTTCTTGTCAATGAAACCTCAGTTTTTTTGTGGAGAATTTAGAGGACAGTGGCTGATGGTCATGTAGGCTTTGCATATGTTCATGGAGGACATATTGAACAGCACTCCTTGCCATATGGCTGCAGTATTTTCACTGCAGACCTTGCAGCCATATCTCATGCTCTTGAGCACATCCGCTCATGCTCTGGTGAGTCATTTCTTTTGTGTACGGCTCCTTGAGCAGCCTACAAGCTGTTGACCAGTGCTACCCTCACCTAACTTTGGTTGCAGCCATTCGGAAGTCCATCTGTGCTCTGGAATGATCCTGCTGTTCAGTGGTGTTTGTGTGGAGCCCGGGACACGTCAGAATCCCAGGCAACGAACTTGCCAACAGGCTGGCCAAACAGGCTATGCGGAAACCACATCTGGAGATGGGCATCGCCGAAACTGACCTGTGTTCTGTGTTATGCTGCAGGATTTTTTGGCTTTGGGAGACAGAATGGCATAACAGTATGCACAACAAACTGTGTGTCATTAAGGAAACTATGAATATGTGGAAGCCTTCTTTGTGGTCCTCTCGCAGGGAATCAGTTGTCCTCTACAGGCTCCACATTGGCCGTACTTGGCTAATGCATGGCTACCTCCTCCATCGCGAGGACCTACCTCAGTGTTGCTGTGGCTCACAAATGACAGTCGTCCATGTCTTGCTGGACTGCCCACTTTTAGCCACTCTGTGGCAAACTTTTAACTTTTGCAGCACCCTACCTTCAGTATTGGGCGGCAATGCCTCAACAGCAGCTTTTAATTTTACACTTTATTCGTGAGGGTGGGTTTTATCATTTGATCTAAGTTTTAGTGCAAGTCCTTTGAGCCTCTGTGTCCTCCACTGTAGTGCTTTTAGGGTGTAGGTTTTTATGTGTTACAGAGTGGCTAGCTTCTCCTTTTGATTCTCATGGTTAGCCAGCCATGGTAATCTGCTCTCTTCTTTTGATCTCTTTTACATGTTTCTTGTTTCTCTGTGGTTTTCTTGTCCTCCATTTTAGTGTTTGCTGTCAATCCGTCGTTCTTGTGGTTTTCTCCTTTCTTCCAGCTGTGTTTTGTATGTCCCGATTATTTTACTCCCACCCTTGCGGAATTATTTAAATCAGATCGAGGACCGATGACCTAGCAGTTTGGTCCCTCCCCTCATCTTTTAAACCAACCAACCAAAACTGCAGGAACTGGGCAATTACTGAGTAATAACTGGCCAAGTGTCACCTTGCGGTTACATAATTATGCACTCAGTGTGTGAATGTCATTCTGTGATCTATTTCATGGATGCATTAAGTAGTTCCAGGTTTCTGCACTTTCATTGGTGGCAGATGTTACTATTGTCACATGAATGGCCTATTTGAATAGCGTGTTCAGAAGCACAAAATAGTTGCTGATATTTGAGGTGCCACGCTGTTACTGCCTCATGTGAGGTGCCCTCTGAAGATAACTCTGTGTACTGCATCTGGCAGAGATACAGCACCCCTCCCTTGGGAGGCATAGGGACTGATGAAGTTGGCTTCATTAGCTTCTTTATTTCCGTGCTTCCCTATGTGTGATTATGTCGTGGGCAGTACACTCGTTACTGCCCCTGGCATTCACTCGTGGCACCATGGAAAACCATGTACAGAATCACCATGTGGGGGCGGTCATTCGAGGGTTGACCAGTCCATGTCGATTGGTTCATCTGTGGGGTGAGGTGTGACATAACAATCCATCTGGTCATCACTGGTCGACTGCAGCTGGTTCCCATTGCTAGAGATGAGGTTGAGGGTGGTTGCAGGCTGCACCAGTAGGACCCGCTGCATTAACATTTCCTGAATCTGAAAAACAGAACAGCCTAGGAGTTCTGCATAGGTGTGCATCAATGCATTGCAGCTGCATCCAATTGCTATGGCATATTGTGACACTATGAGAAGTTTCTATTTTATACATGACACAGCTGAGCTGCTGTCTAATTTTGCCTGGTACCCACAGTTCATGTTCAGATTTATGTGCATACCAGATCTTTCATTTTTTTTAAAGTTTTTACTCGACTTTTGCTGAGACTGGGTCTAAACATGCACAAAACACTGTAAAATTGATATTAAAGTACAATGCAGTCTCACATGTAGTCTTTCAGCTGGATATTTTGCATCTTATGGAGTGGCTCTCTACTGAGAAAGAAATATAATAAAGCATTGTCCATATGTACTGCTGAGTGGGCTTTGTTATATGTGACTTGAGCATCTGCACAAATCTTTCTGCAAGTCCATTGGCTTCTGGATGAAATGGTGCAGTTTTAAAGTGTGAAATATCATTTCTTTAACAAAAATTTGAACTCTTCAGAAGAAAAATTGAATGTTGTTGTTGACAATGATAGCTTTCACCAGTCCTTCAGTGCAGAAGATCCTTGACAAAGGCTTAATTGTTTTTATAGATATGATTGATGACATTCGAATCACAGAAGGAAATTTTGAAAATGCATTAATAATGATGAGCCAGTAGCATCATACAAATGGTCCAGCAAAGTCGGCAAGTAAATGTGATGAGGCTTCTGATGTCTGTGGCCATGGAAATTACTGTTGAGAAGAAGCTGTCTGGTAATTTTGACATAAGTGGTATTTAACTAGCATCACTTCAATGTCTTTATCTGTATTTTTCCTGTAGCACTCATCTCTGGCAGTGCATTTGGTAAATACTATACCTCAGTGCCTTTGATGTATCAGTTGCTGTACTTTGGATTTAAGCACTTCCAACATAACCACTTGTATCTTTCCTGATTTGGAATGTAGCAGAATGATGTCTTTATAAATTGTAAGAGCATGTCACATATCCTAGAATGATTTAATTTCAGGATGAGTAATCAGCTTTTTGTTTAAAGGCTACTCTGAATGTACTGTTCAACCTTAGATAAAACTTAATCATTTGGTACAACTGTGGCAATTAAATTTGAATTCAAAGCATAATTTTCCACAATATCTTGACTGGGTATATCTAATGAGAAATGTTCGTCTGCTGAAAAATCAAAATTTTTATCCTACAGTGGAAAGTTAAAGATGGAATAATAACAATATTATGAAAAGACTAGACTGTTACTCACCATAGGGAGGAGACACCATGGTGCAGACAGGCAGAATAAAAAGACTATCATATAAGTTTTCAGCCAAAAGTCCTTCTTTTGTCATAGGAAGCCCACACATGTTCACACAAACACAATTCCCACACATCACCAATGTGTCTGTGTCACCAGACTGACAAGTGGAAACCTGCCCTATGTAATTTTTTTTTTAATACAGGATAAATGCACAGAAATAAACACTGTGTCAAAATTTTGGCTGCTAAGACACAGCAAGTGTTTTTTAAAAGAAGTTAGAAATTGCCAAATTCTAAGCTCTCTGGGTGACTGGAGAAATGTGCATCCCTACTATAGCCTTTGCAGACAGCACACACACAATGCAGCAGTTGCAGAGCCTTGGTCAATGGACTTCAATAAACAGATAACACAGCATGTTGTGATCATAATTTGTAAAATGAATTTCAATTTCCGTTGATAGTTTTTCTGACACAGTTGTTTGCAGTTACTGTTTGCTCAAATTTTCCGTTCCTTTAACATCCATAATAATTAGCAGTTGCTGTTGCAATATCACTAAGTGTTAATGATGGAGATAGAACTGAATAAATGTTCTTCATGTTTCCTTTGTATGTACTTGCCAATAGTGCTGTCTTTATGTATGTCCCAGAGTTTCTCAGTAATGTGAAATCCAACTAATGTTTTCAATCTTGCAAAGATGAACTATGAAGAACCTGGTATACAGTTGAACTAACCTACTTCTCCTGATAATGTACATATGTGATATTTATTAGTTAATTTATTGCACATTCATTCAGATGATGTTGTGGTTTCGTCAGAAATTGTGGAAACATCAGAAGAAACAGGAAATAACTCTGATGATTCCGTGAATTGTGGTTTGAACAATGAATGTTGTGCTATGTCCAGAACAAAAACAGAGCACCTTCCTAGCTCAAGTCAAACATGTGCAGTTCTATCTTTCAGTGACAAAGAAGAGGCTGTAAATTTTTTGGTGAAATGAAGGAGGGAGAAAATGCTTAAACGTGAGCAGTGTGCAAAACTGGTTTTGTTTCATAAAATCTAAACATGAATTGTATAAATTGAAGAATGATTCACATAAGGTATGAAATATGCACCAAAATGAAACTCATAAAAATGTGAAAGAAGAACTTTTGGAAAGCTTTAGAACTGTTTGTGAGAGTCAATGCTTCATTGTTGTTGATATTATGGGCTTCAGTCCAAAGACTGGTTTGATGCAGCTCTCCATGCTACTCTATCTTTTGCAAACATTATCCTCTCCAAATGAATAATGCAACTTACTCCCTCCTGAATGTGCTTTCTATGCTCATCCATTGGTCTCCCTCTACGATTTAAACCATCCCCACCCCCCACTCTCCACAGGCACTAAATTGTTGATCCCTTGATGTCTCAGAATGTATCGTATCAACTGATTCCTTCTTCTAGTCTGGCTGTGCCACAGATTTCTTCCCAATTCTATTCATGATCTACCCATCTAATCTTCAGCATTTTTCTGTAGCGCCACATTTCAAATCGTGTATTCTCTTCTTGTCTTAACTGTTTGTTTTCCATGTCTCACTTCCATACATGGTTACACTCCATCAAATACTTTCAGAAAAGACTTCCTCAGGCTTAAATCTATATTCTATGTTAACAAATTTCTCTTCAGAAATGCTTTTCTTGTCATACAAGTATACATTTTATATCCTCTATACCTTGGCCATCATCTGTTATTTTGCTGCCCAAATAGCAAAACTCATGTAATGCTTTGTCTCATTTCCTAATCCAATTCCCTCCACCTGATTTAATGTGACTACATTCCACTATCTGTGTTTTACTTTTGTTGATGTTAATCTTATATCCTCTCTTCAAGACACTGTCCATTCTGTTCAGCTGCTCTCCCAAGTACTTTGCTGTCTCTCACAGAATTACATTGTCTTTGGCAATTCTCAGAGTTTTTATTTCTTCTCCTTGGACTTTAATTCCAACTCCAAAATTTTTTTTTGGGTTCCTTTAGTTCTTGCTCAATGTACAAATTGAATAACATCAGGATTATGCTGCAACTCTATATCACTCCCTTCTCAACCACTACTTTCCTTTCATGCTCCTAGACTCTTATAATTACCAACTGGTTTCTGTACAAGTTGTAAATAGCCTTTTGCTACCTGTGTTTTACTTCTGCTCCCTTCAGAATTTCAAAGAGAGTATTCTTGTCACTATTCTCAAAAGCTTTCTGTAAGCCCACAAATGCTACAAATTTAGGTTTGCCTTTTCTTAACCTATTGTCTAGGATAAATTGTAGGGTCAGTATTGCCTCACTTGTTTCCTACATTTCCCCAGAATCCAAATTGACCTGCCCCAAGTTCAGCTTCATCTTCTGTAAAGAATTCGTGTTACTACTTTGCAGCCATGACTTGTTAAACTGATAGCTTGGTAATACTCACTCCTGTCAGCACCTGCTTTCTTTGGAACTGGAATTATTATATGCTTCTTGAAATCTGAGGGTATTTCATCTGTCTCATACATCTTACACACCAGATGGAAGAGTTTCGTCATGACTGGCTCTCCCAAGGCTATCAATAGTTCTGATGGTATATCATCTATCCCTGGGGCCTTGTTTCAACTTAGATCTTTCAGAACTTCATCAAACTTTCTTTTCACAGTATTGTATCTTACCTCTCATCATCATCTACGTCCTCTTCCATTTCTATAATATGGCCATCAAGTACGTCTCCCTTGTATAGACGCTCTGTCCACCCCTTCCTCCTTTCAGCTTTCTCTTATTTGTTTAGGACTGGTTTTCCATCTGAGCTCCTGATATTTGTACAGCTGCTTCTCTTTTCTCTCCAAAGGCCTCTTTAATTTTCCTGTAAGTATAATCTATCTCTCCCCGAGTATAAGTGCTTCTAAATCCTTACATTTGTGCTACAGCCACCCTTCTTAGCCATTTTTCACTTTCTGTCAGCCCATTTTTTAGACATTTGTATTCCCTTTTACCTGCTTCATTTACTGCATTTTTTGTTTTCTTCTTTCATCAATTAAATTTAAATCTCCTGTATTATCCAAGAATTTCTACTAGGCCTTGTCCTCTTACCCGTCTGATCCTCAACTGCCTTCACTATTTCAGCTCTTCAAACTATCCATTTGTCTTCTATTGCATTTGTTTTCCCTGTTATTGTCAATCATTGCCTAATGCTCCCTCTAAAACTCTCAACAACCTCTCTTTCTTTCAACTTATCCATATGCCATTTCCTTAACTTCCTATCTTTTAGCAGTTTCTTCAGTTTTAATCTACAGTTCATAACCAATAAATTGTGATTAGGGTCCACATCTACCATTGTGGTTGTTGACATTGTTGAACTCCCTGCCCCTCCAAAGAGCAAGTCTTGTCCATTGTCCAGTGATGCCACTACCACTTCCACAGTTGTGGCTCTGAAACCACCTTAGACAAAAAAATTGAAATCAAAGTTGAAGGTGAAGAAGAGTGCACTGACAGAGGTGGAAAGTACACAGTCAGATGATGACGACATCATCCTCTCTCACGTCTCTCTTGAAATCTTCTTCAGAGGCAATAGACCTTGGTGTCAGACTGTGACAGTCATCTTGCCCCAAGACTGAGCTTCAACCATTGAGGTCCCACTCGCTGGCAGAAAGTCAGGTTGAAAGTGCCACTCCTGTGACAGATAGCTCCCATCCTATAGTGGAACATTAATGGGTTCATGACACATATGGAGGAAGTGAAACTCCTTGCACAGGGATGCTTCCTGTGCTTGTTTTTGCAGGATACACCTTGTAAAGTATCTGATACTCCTGTACTGTGGGGCTATATTCTCTATCGCAAGAATGACCTGACTGTGGAAAGAGCCAAGGGAGAGGCCACTCTGCTTGTCAATAACGTTCACCATTCCTCTGCTTTCTCCCTGTCTACTGACCTTTGAAATTCATGTGTGTTGGAGGAGAGTCTATTGCAAGAAGCAGTCTACTGCAAGATGTCTTGTGAGGCTCAACCTCTACTTGGCCTCAGGGTTGGGTTTTGGAGCACCTCGTGACATTTCATGAAATGTGCATCCTTAGCACATGTATCCCCACCCATTTCTGTGCTGCTACTAGGTCATTCTCAGGCACCAACCTCTCTTTGTGCTCTCCAGCCCTCATTGATTCTCATTTGGTGGGTAGTCATTGACAATCTTAACTCCAGTAATCACTTCCTATGCTGCATTCACCTACTAGTTGGAGCATTACCTGAAGAGAGGTCACCAAAATAGATGGTCGACAGGACTAACTGGACGTTGTTCAGCCATCTGGTTGTGTTTGAACATTGCAAACGTGTCCAGAAATGGGTGGACCATATTACATGCCACTGACTTATCCATCCTCACGTTATCTTAGGAGGCAACCTGTACCTTGGTGGACTGGTGATTGCCATTCAGCAATCTGGGTCAGATGTGCGGCTCTTCAACAGTTTAAGTGCCACCTATCAGCATTTCAGGTCACAAGAACCAAGGCTCAGCATGTAATCAAAGAGAGCAAGAAAATGTCATGACAAGCATTCCTGGACTCCATCAACTGTTCCCCTTGATTTACAAAAGTTTGGGAAACCATCAGGAGGATTTCTGGTAAACACAGTCATTCACCAATAGCAGCAGTGCAAAACGAGTGTCCCAAGACAACTCCTGGAGATACTGCTCAGATGCTGGCATATAATTTTGCAAAAACTACTGCCATTGCCAGCAAGGATCTGATGTTTTGCCACTACCGTGTGACTGTAGGGAGGGGCACAATGGCCCTCAGACCCAACAATTCTGAGCCTTACAACTGCCCTTTTTTCAAGTGGGAGCTGAAATTGGCGCTGTCTGAAGATCATGATACTGCATCTGGTCATGACCAAACCCAATACTGCATGCTTCGACATTTGCCAGCAGTGTCAAAGGGAATGGCAGTGTCAAAGGGAATGGCAGACAGGTCAATTCCCCAACTCATGGAGATAGGCAGTTTTGATACCTTTCCTCAAACTAGGAAAGGACCGCACATGTCCCTGTAGTTACCGGAGTAGTATTGTAACAAGTTATGTTGGAAAGACCCTGGAACGAATGGTTAACCATCGTCTGGTCTGGTTGTTAGAGACCAGGCAACTTCTTAGCCACTCTCAGTGTGGATTCGGGAGATTTCGATCCACTGTTGACAACATGACCATGCCAGAGGCGGCTATTAAGCAGGCTCTCCTATGTAAAGCCGGCCGTTGTGGCCGAGCGGTTCTAGGCTCTTCAGTCCGGAACCGCACTGCTTTTATGGTCGCAGGTTCGAGTCCTGCGTCGGATATGGATGTGTGTGATGTCCTTAGGTTAGTTAGGTTTAAGTCGTTCTAAGTCTATGGGACTGATGACCTCAGATGTTAAGTCCCATAGTGCTTAGAGCCGTTCGAACCATTTTCTCCTATGTAAACATCACTGTACTGGCATATTCTTTGATATCAGTAAAACATACGATACTACTTGGAGGCACTTTATTTTCATGCAGTTGCATCAATGGGACTTTCGTTGCCACCTCCTCATCTTTATATACTCTCTCCTGTGTAAGCAGTTTGTTAGGTCCAGAGTTTGTGACACGCTGTAAAATAAATTTGGGTGTCCCTCAGGGAAGCGTTTTAAAAGTTTTCCCACTTTACCAGAGCCATAGACAGTAGCACGTCTGCTGTAAGGATTCCCATATAAAGCTCCTTATTTGTGGACAATTTTGCTGGTTTCTGTTTCTCCTCCAGTGTTGCAGCAGTGAGTCATCAGCTACAACTTATATTGCAGAGGTTAGGCGAATGAGTGGCAAAGACAGGTTTTCAGAATAATTCTGTTGTTTCTCAAATGTGGTGGAAGTTTGTAGAGACTGAAACTGTATGCTGAAGATGAGGTCAGGGCCGACCATGTGTGACATCAGAAACAGAAAACCATTATTTGGCTGTAAATGCACAATGGTACTGCCTTAACACTGCATGGCAACTGGCATCTGGCCTCACAGCCACCACTGGGTGTGTTGTTTAAAGGCAAACAGCATACAGAAGGCTTTGGCAGAGTGGCATTTATTGTCAGAAATCTGCTGTTATGTGTAGCTCTGAAGCTTCTTCACAGAAGGAAACATCTAGAGTGCAGTCATCACCATGCCACCTGGATGTTTGAACAGTGGCCCAATGTTCTTCTCACAGGCGAGTCCCAGTTTGGTCTGGAAAGCGATTCTCGGCATATTCGCATCTGGAGGGAATGTAGAACATGATTTTGGGACCCAAACATTGTGAAAAAAGGCCGATATTGATGAGGATTCTTAACAGTGTGAGTAAGGATTATGTTGACCACTCAAACACCTCTTCATAAAATTGTACAGGTGGATCAACTAGGTTTAATTGTTGTCAGGTGTCATGACGAGATCTTGGGAAATCATGTGCAGTTGTTGTGAGGTAGTGTGGGCCCAGGCTTTGTACCGATGGGCGATAATGGTCGAATTCATAGGGCATGGGTGGTTGATGTTTTCTTAAAAGTGGAAAATATTGCACACATGACGTGGCCTACTCACTCTCCCAATTTGAATTCCATAAAGCACATCTGGGATGCCCTAGGAAGGTGGGTCGTATCATGTCAGCATTCATCAAATACTCCCCAACACTTGGTGTTATTGCCTCAACAAGAGATTCACAGCATGTCCTATTGTTGTCAGGCCTATATTGCTGCCAAAGGTGGACACACCCCATACTGAGCACATTAACCAGTTGTCAGAAAGTGTGTGCAAATCTATTAATTTGGAAAAAATAAAGAGCATTTTTGTCTAGCTTTATGCATGTTCCAGTTGTTTACATTCTGTATTATGTACATTGTTTCTACTTTGCTGTCATCTCTTTATACTGTTTCGAGGGAAAATAAGCACAACTTTGCAAAATTTCCATTTGTTGCTTTAAGTTTGGACACCACTGTACTTGCACATGTGCGTGCGCGCACACACACACACACTCACTCTCTCTCTCTCTCTCTCTCTCTCTCTCTCTCTCTCTCTCTCTCTCTGTCTCTTCATGTATATCTTGGCTACAATAATGCACTCACTATGCTGTTCATAGTAGCTTACTCAGATTTCTATTTCCTTACATATTATTAAGCCTATTCCTGCAATACCCCCATGTGATTTTGTATTTATAATGCTGTATTCACCAGATCAGGAGTCCTCTTCCTCCTGCCACCAAACTTCAGAAATTCCCACTATACCCTAACTTAAAACTATCCGTTTGCCTTTTTAAATTTTCTATCCTACCTGCCCAATTAAGAGTTCTAGCATTCCATGCTCCAACCTGTAGAATGCTAGTTTTGTTTCTCCTGATGATGAATTCCTCCTGAGTAGCCCCACCCAGATATCCGAATTGGGGACTGTTTTGCCTCCAGAATATTTTACCCAAGAGGATTTGTCATTTTACCACACAGTAGACATGCATGCCCTTGGGAAAAATTATTGGTGTAGTTTCCCCATGCTTTCAGTTATTTACAGTACCAGGACAGCAAGGCCATTTTGGCTGATGTTACCCAGTCAATCATCCAGACTGTTTCCCCTGCAACTACTGGAAAGGCTGCTGCCCCTCTTCAGGAACCACACATTTGTCTAGCCTCTCACCAGAACCCCTCTCTTGTGGTTGCAACTATGGTATGGCTATCTTTATCACTGAAACAGGCAAGCCTCCTCACCAACAGTACGGTCCATGGTTCATGGACTGGGGGGAAGGGCAGGGGGGGGGGGGGGGGGTAGAGATCTACGAGACTGGATTGCAAGTGAGATGAACATTAAGGACTTCCATGCTTCCTTGACCTGGTTAAACAGATTCAGGAAAACTCCATAGAAATTTGCAGCTCACATAAGATGAAGCTTTTTTTGTACCCTAAAATCCTGTGTAAAGAGCCAGTTGGTCAGGTTTCGTGCAAGAAATGGGTGTAAACCACACTTTACCATTTCAAGCAAAAAGAGACTGATTTGCTTCGCAGTCAATGAATGCTGTTAGACATTTGTATACAATAATACCATTGATAAGTATCAGTGGATTACTGTGTCCACATCTTTAGATCTACACTAAAGCACCAAGGAAACTGGCATGGGCATGCATATTCAGATACAGAGATATGTAAGCAGGCAAAAAACAGCAGTGCTGTGTTTGGCAACATCTATATACAACAACAAGTGTGTGGCACAGTTGTTAGAGCGGTTACTGCTGCTACAATGGCAGGTTATCAAGATTTAAGTGAATTTGAATATGGTATTATAGTCAGCACATGAGCGATGGGACTCAGCATCTCCAAGGCAGCGATGAAGTGGGGATTTTCCTTTATGACCATTGCACGAGTGTACTGTGAATATCAGGAATCCAGTAAAAACATCAAATCTCCAACATCGCTGCGGCCAGAAAAAGATTGTGCAAGAATATGTCCAATGATGACTGAAGAGAATCATTCAATGTGACAGAAGTTCAGCCTTTCCACAAGTTGCTACAGATTGTAATGCTGGACCATCAATAAGTGTCAGCATGGGAACCATTCAACAGAACATCGTTGATATGGGCTTTTGGTGCTAAAGGCCCACTCGTGTACCCTTGATGACCTGGGTCCGTCAACACCAACATTGGACTGTTGATGAATGGAAACATATTGCCTGGTTAGACAAGTCTCATTTCAAATTATATCGAGCAGATGAACGTGTACGGGTATGAGACAACATCATGAATCCCTGGACCCTGCATGTCGACAGGGGACTGTTCAAGCAGGTGGAGGCTCTGTAATGTTGTGGGTTGTGTGCATTTGGAGTGATATGGGACACCAGATACATCTAGATATGACTCTGACAGGTGACACGTATATAAGCATCCTGCCTGATCACCTGCATCCATTCATCTCCATTGTGCATTCTGACAGACTTAGGTAATTCCAGCAGGACAGTGCGACACCCCACATATCCAGAATTGCTACAGAGTGGCTCCAGGAGCACTCTTCTGAGTTAAAATAATTCCGCTTGCTACCAAACTCCCCAGACATGAACATTATTGAACGTATGTGGGATGCCTTGCAACGTGCTGTTCAGAAGAGATCTCCACCCCCTCATACTCTTATGGATTTATGGACAGCCCTGCAGGATTCATGGTGTCAATTCCCTCCAGCACTACTTCAGACATTAGTCGAATCCAAGCCACATCATGTTGCGGCCCTTCTGCATACTCGTGGAGGCCCACACGATATTAGGCATGGGTACAAGTTTCTTTGGCTCTTTGATGTATCTTCAGGAACCTCAAGGCAAATTAGACCAAAAATATAAAAAGCAACTGTTTAGTTGAAAAAATCTTCTTATCAATGTAGCAAAATCTGGAAAAATGGGAGGGAGTAAGTTTCGTTATTACATCAGAAATGTCGTCTTAACAGTTTCAAAAAATAATTCAGTGCATTTGTTGGTCTCTTGGCCTGGACGTAACACCTCTTTCTTTATGAGGATGATGAAAAGACTTAGTGTAACTCGGATTCCACCCAAAACTAATAGTGCGATTCAGCCTCTCGCTAAAGAATAGTGTAAAACATTTTTCATAAAATTCTCAGATAGTATAATGCCTGATACTTCTTTGCCATTTCAGGTTTATCAATGGAATGGTATTGTTAATCTTCAGACATTTGTCCATTGTCAGTTTGCATCACTACATTTTTATGAATTTGATCCATTGTGTCTGGTACATAGCACAATTGAGGAAAAATGGCCATGACCATTTCTTCCTCCATACCATTATTTTCTAAATAAAACTAGTGATTAATGTGAAGTGCCTGAATCCAATAATTTTTCTTTTACCACATTTGCCTGATATAAAGGAAATGGTTGTTTTTGGCATCAAATAGACACTTCATATTTTTGTGATGACTAAAGGGAATAAACAAGGGTCTGTTTCATTATTATTACAATATATATTTTAAAAAAGCTTTTTATAATATGCATTACAGGTATTGTTATAAAATATTTCATGTCAACAAATTAGAGTACCGATTGGTGGAAGACATCTCTAATGTAATGTCATGCACTTCCTTGATTTTCTCTTCTCTACTAGTCACTCATGTAACTATTACATCTGCAACAGCTTAGCTGTCAATGTGAACTGCAAGTTGTTCAAAACGTTAATGATTTTAGGTATTTTTGGCGTGGTAAATACTTAAAATTTGCATGCATACACAGTAGACTTCGCACTATGTGGGCTATATTCTCCTGTCGCAGCTGCATCTGCTTATTTGCCAATGTTGCACTCTAGGCAGGAAGGACTGTACAAACCACTGTTAGGAATGTCTCTTCATGCAGCAAACATTTAAAAGAATACTTGCAGTGCACCTTAACAGCTAAAATTTTAACTCTGCAATTTTGTGTGTGTGTGTGTGTGTGTGTGTGTGTGTGTGTGTGTGTGTGTGTGTGTTTGAAAAATTTCAGGGTAGGTTTCAACATGTCAGATTGGATCATTCCCTTGTCACCTTGTCAGTCATAACTGTGCCTGGTGGTAGCAGCAGCTGGTGGTAGGGGTAATGAGGAGACATGGGGCAGGGAGAGGGTGATAGCAGGACAGGTCAGGGGATGGTGTAATGCTTGTTGTAGGAGTGTGCCGGGACATGGTGGGGACAATACAGAGCGCCTAGGTGCTGTTGGGAGGCTTTGGTGGGGGGAGGGGGGGGGGGGGGGGGCAGGTGGGTTATGGGAACGTAGGATGATTTCCCATCCTGCACAAGTCAGAAACTCTGGTGTTGGTTGATGGTATCCAAATGGTGCAGGCTGTGAAGCACCCACTGGAGTTAAATGTGTTATGTTGGGCAGAATGCTCATCAACTGGGTGGTCCAGCTGTCTGTTGGCCACAGTCTGTTGGTGGTCATTTGTGCAGACAGACAGCTTGTTGGTTGACATGCCCATATAGAAAGCAGCACAGCGATTGTAGGTTAGTTTGTAGATCACATGGCTACTTTCACAGGTAGCCCTGCCTGTGATGGGATAGGAGAAGGTTGTGACTGGGCTCCGGTAGGTGGCGGTAGAAGGATATTTGGGACAGGTCTTGCATCTGTGAGCCAAGAAGCAAGAGATTTGGGGCAGTGGTAGAGTAGGGATGAACAAGGATATTGCATAGGTTTGGTGGTTGATGGAAGATCACTGTGGGAGGAGCAGGAAGGATAGTAGGTACGATCTTTCTGATTTCAGGGCACAATGAGAGGTAATAAAAACCCTGGTGAAAAATGTGATCAGTTGCTTCATTCCTGGGTGGTACTGAGTCACAAGGGGGGGCAGTACTTTGGCTTGTTGGTGGATATGTGGGAGGTGGTAGGTGACTGGTGAGACAACGCATGGGAGATCTGTTTCTGGATAAGTTTGGGAGAGTAATTTCAGTCTGTGAAGGCCTCTGTGAGACACTTGGTATATTTGGAGAGGGACTGCTTGTCACTGCGGATGTGAAAACCACAGGTGCCTTGGCTGTATGGAAAGGGACATCTTGGTATGAAATGGTTGCCAGCTGTCAAAGTGGAGGTATTGTTGCTGGTTGGTAGGTTAGATATGGATGGAGATACTGATGTAGCCATACTTGAAGTGGCGTTCAGTAAAAATGAAGGTGACTTTTTGAGTTGAGGAGGATCAAGTGAAGTGAAAGGGAAAGAAAGTGTTGAGATACTGGAGGAACACATCAATTAACCTGAACCATGTGAGACATTTGGGGGACTGGGTGGTTAGGAAGGATACCTATAGGTGACCCTAGAATAGGCTGGCATAAGATGGTACTGTGTGTGTGCCCATTGCCGTACCATGGGTTTATTTGTATGAGATGCCCTCAAAGGAGAAGTAATTTGAGCAGGCCGCCATGTGGTAAAGGAACAGATACTATGGAGAGTCAATCGATGAAATGGTTGGTGTCTTATATAGGAGAGTAGGGTGCGATAAGTAAACTGAAGGTGTTGATCCACAGGAGCAGAGATTCTTTCAGTGGTGGTACAGTAATCAGCCTTGATGGGGCATCCTGGATGGTTGGATTTTTGGACTTCAGAAAGCATGTAGGAGGTAGGAGTGCAGTGAGACTAGTGTTGAAGTAAGGAGAGGAGATAGATTCAGGGAACAGGTTGAGGAGGGATTGAAGATCCTGTTCGATTTCTGGAATAGGGTCACTGTGGCTGAGTTTTCAGGTGGATGAAACTGACAGCTGGCAGAATCCATCCATCAGGTAATCACTGTGGTTCAAATCTTCAGTTGTGGACCCTATGTCGAGAGGTAGGATTATAAGATCAGTATTAGTTTTTAGGGGGTGGATTATGGTTCTTCCTGTCAATGTAAGGTTGGTGTGCTTGGTGAGGGATTTGGGGAATGATGGTGAGGCAAGGTCTGAGGTTAAGAAATTCTGGAATTTTAGCAACAGGTGATTAGGGGACAGTGCAAGTGGATCATGATTTGATGCAAACCCTGCATTGGTGACCGCATTGCAGAAATCAACAGGATCTCCAGTCCGTCTTCAAATCCTTAGACTCAACCAAGAACCTGCCCCTCAAGTGTCATTCTCTCCTGACACCTGCCACTCCCCGCACTCCTGCCTTTCGTGTGCTTCCTGCAGCCCAAAAGGCCAACCGCCCAGGATGCCACATTTTGGTCAGTTACTGTGCCTCCACTGAGAAATTTCTGCTCTCATGGACTAACATTTTCACCCTGTTGTTCACTACCTACCTCCCTACATAAAACACAACAACCATTTCTTCCACTGACTCCCCACAGTTCCTGTTCCTTCACCACACGGCACCCTACTCATCACTTAACGCCAACTCCCTCTACCCTATGCCTAATAGCCATGCCCTGGTCACTTTTGAACACCTAGATGTAAGACCAGTCCCAAACATCCTCTCATCACTACCTACCCCAGACCAGTCAGAGGCATCTCGTATCCATCAAATATAGGGCTACTTGTGAAACCAATCATGTGATGTACAAGCTAATCTTGAAACAATGTGCTCTACTTTCTATGTGGAATGACAACTAACAAGCTGCCTGTCTACATGATTGGCCACCAACAAACTGTGGCCAAGACATGGCTGGACCATGCAGTTGCTGAACAAGCTGCCTAGCATAATGCACTTCACTTCAATGGGTGCTTCACAGCCTGCGCCATCTAGTTCCTACTAACCTTTTTCTGAATTGTGCAGCTGGGAACTTTTCCTGCAATACATCCTATGTTTCCAAAAAACCCCTGGCCCCAACTTTCATTAGTCCCTGTCCTCCACTTACCAATCCGCTTCCCAGCTCCCACTCCAGCACTACATAGCCTTCTACTCTACCAATTCACCCACTAGTCCTTTTCCCCTTTGAACTTTTCTGCCTTTCTACTCCCTTCTCCCCCTTCCCTTCCCCAAGTCCTCCAACCTTCCAGCTGCACTTATCAGCCTTACCCTATTCCCACCATGTCCCTGCATCCTCTCACAAGCAGTGTAACACCTTCCTGCCACCCCAACCTGCTATCCACCAATCTCTGCACTCCATGTCTCCTCCTCATCTCTACTGGACTGCTGCTCCCATCAGGCACAGTTATGACACAGTCTGGCATCAGTGGTCAGAGATGTGTGTGTGTGTTAATATGTCATGTGTTTTGTATGTCAAAAGAAGGCCATTTGACCAAAAGCTTAAATGTATAGCAGTCTTTTCATTGTGCCTATTTGCAACTCAACATCTCCTCTATATGATCCTTTTCCTAATATTGTTAAAATTTTTATCCTACTATATTGGCAGTCGTGAAAGTAAATCTGCATTCACATTTTGTGCTGTGGACCTTAAAATGATTTTATATTCATAATTGGACAAAAGTAGTGTGCAATGCTGCAATCATTGAGCTGTTTTTGAAGGAACAGTATTATTTGGTCCAAAGAGAGCTGCTGAATTCTTGTGGACTGTGATGGAAATGAACTTACAGCCATAGATATAGTCATGAAATTTTTAACAGTGAAAGTAGTCACAAGTGCTTCTTACTCAGTCTGACTGTAGTCCCTCTGGGCAACTATCAGTGTCTCTGACATGAATGCTATTGACTGTGCAGAACATATTGCTGATGTGCAAAATGGCACCATTTCTGTATTCCATAGAGACTGAACAGAGTATATGTAACCATGAATCTTTGTATGTTGTCATCAAAAGATATTTGTAAAATAGACCTCCTTGAAATTAAGTTTTGTAGAGTATACACCGCTTGCTAAGGCAGACATCAGTTGATCTGGTTTTGCATTTGGGTAAGAATCAGTGATATGTTGCACATTTTGCTTTGAAGTTACCACAGATCCGTAATGTGCCATTTGATTTCTGTACAACACTACTGATGTTGTTCACTGACTACTGGTCATATACTCAATAATACCATACTGCTCAAGGGAGTCAAGGTCCTGCTTAACTTTATCCTTTAATACAAACTGCTTCAATAAATTTTCACACAGCCGTTGTCTTCATTGCGGTGTGTGCCTTCTAATCATTAATGCTACTTGTTGCTTTGGAAAAATATGTATATATTATCGTACTTTTGCAATGGGTTTTGAACCATTTTTTGCAATGGGTTTTGCAACAGTTCGTCAGGATGTCAGTATGAATCTGATTCACTCGTTCATGAATGGTGAAGCTAGGGATATTGAAGAGATTAAATCCCAGCAAATTTGTTGCCTTCTGAGAATCAACAACTATGAATCTGGCATATTTTGTGAATTGCTTGTATGCAACACCCTTAAAAATGTGGGCTTTGACTGGTATCTGTTGGTTGGTATAGCTAAATAACTTACTTTGAAATTCATTTAATTTCTACAATCATAATTTCTTGTATGCCTGAAGACTAATTACATCAATTGATGACCCTGTGTCAGTTTGAAATTTTAATGGCAATTTGTTCACTCTGAGAGTGATAGATAAAGCCTCATTATTCACAGAAAAGATCACATTCACTTTATGTTTTGATTGTAAAAGTTTATTGATTTGTTCATGTTCATTTTGAACATCACTTGAATTTTTATTCTGAATCACTTTTGAAATGCCTAAATGACTTATTTTGTTTCCTGTTTTGCTAAGTGTTACACAGCTCTATTCTATGTCCTCACCTGTGACAACAATTGCAATGCATGTTTTGATACCACACCATGCACAAGATTTTAATTTAGTATTAGAGAACTGTTTATGGGATGTAGATTCCATCATGGTCTTTGCATGCTCTGTAAGGTTGTGGTGTGACTGCACTGATCATGTGGCCACACCAGCTGCCTCTGCAGTGTAAACAGGAATCTGCCTATGAACTGGAGTGTTTCAGCTGATAGTCACATCTGCTCATGTGCCCAAACTAATGGCAGACAGCCTTGCAAAGAAATTTACTGTCTGCTGACTGCATGATCAACATGTCTTGTATGAGAGAATATGCATATGACTTTTTACAGTCGCCATTTGTGCACTGAAATTTTCACTCTCTAGTTAAGCTCTGTAACTGTGGTACCCACTTTTTATAACTTTGATTCAGCTTCTTAAAACATAAAAAAAATTATGCCTAAATTATTAATGGAAAATCTCATATAAAGATGTGAAACAAATACTAACAAAGAGATAGAGGGGCTGGCCAGTACTTACCTCAGCTCAGTACAGCTGATAGATACACAAAAAAATTAAATTTTCAATTTTAAATTTTCGGTTCTGTTTTTTGTGTATCTATCGGCTGTACTGAGCTGAGGTAAGTACTGGCCAGCCCCTCTATCTCTTTGTTAGTATTTGTTTCACATCTTAAAAAATTATGCCTGGCAGCTGAAACATGTTACTTAAGCCTCATAATGTGACTTTAATTTACATTAAATTTCTCTATTGGCCAGAGTCAGTGGATTAATTTCTGACATACTTTTTTCACCAACTGAAAGATGTCAGCAACAGCATTAGCAGTAAGGAAAGATTTGTGCTCAGTGTCAGCTGATACATGATATGTGGTAAAATTTTGTTCACTCTGGAGATATAATTTGGCCAAACTACAAGATTTCAGTTGAACACTGGAAATGATGGTAGCCTTATCGTAAGGGGTTCTCGGCCATTTCACCTGTCAGCTAATTGGGATGGCCACACCAAAAGTAACTCTTACATATTTGAGAGTTGCTGGAGAAACAGCAGCATTGACTGGGAAAGATCTGTTTGGGCCATGTGTGAAAAATATAATGCAGAACATTATACAATACTCACTTAAATCTTCTGTAAGAGAAATTGGGATTAGTGCTCCACTCACTGATCAGAAACCAATGGAAATGCCATGCTCTAAATTTGAATACCCTCTCCCAGCATTTGTTTGCCAGGTACGTTCTACTAAAAGAAATTCTTTATTAAGCATTAATGATTTGCAGTCTTCCAACATGGAAAGTTTGTAACCTTTCTTTTCCACACCTTTATTTTAAAATTTCACTCTGATCACTGATGCTTTGCTACCACTATCTCAGAGGACTTTGGTTTCTTCTCTGCCTACTTTAATCTGAACTTTTGGGTGGTAACTCTTTTGCTCTGGTATTTCAGGCCCACATGTAGAAACTTGTTCATTTTCTCTGTGTTCCCATTTCTTAACCCTTCTCCTTCTTTCCATGGATTTCACACTGCCTCCAGAGACCCCCTCAGTTAGTGCCCATTTTAGGTGGCAACTTTCCTATTCTGCCTTGATGGCAACTTTCCTATTCTACACTGAAGCGCCAAAGAAACTGGTACAGGCATGCGTATTCAAATACAGAGATATGTAAACAGGCAGAATTCGGCACTGTGATCGGCAACGCCTATATAAGTCAAGAAGTGTCTGGTGCAGTTGTTAGATTGTTTATTGCTACCACAATGGCAGGTTATCGATATTTAAGTGAGACTGAAAGTGGTTGTATAGTCAGTGCATGAGTGATGGGACACAGCATCTCTGGGGCATCAATGAAGTGGGGATTTTCCTGGATGGCCATTGCATGAGTGTACTGTGAATATCAGGAATGCAGTAAAACATCAAATCTCCAACACTGCTGCAGTCAGAAAAAGATGTTGCAAGAACGGAACCAATGACAACTGAAGAGAATCGTTCAACATGACAGGTGTTCAACCCTTCTGCAAACAGTTGATGATTTCAATGCTGGGCCATCAACAAGTGTCAGCATGTGAACCAGTCAATGAAACATTATCAATATTGGCTTTCGGAGTCAAAGGCCTACTAGTGTACCCTTCATGGCTGCATGACACAAAGCTTTACGCCTCGCCTGGGCCCTTCAACACTGACATTGGACTGTTGATGACTGGAAACATGTTGCTTAGTCAGACGAGTCTCATTTCAAATTGCATCGAGCGGGTGGACGTGTACAGGTATGGAGACAAACAACCTCATGAATCCATGGACTCTGCATGTCAGCATGGGACTGTTCAAGTTGGTGGAGGCTTTGTAATGGTGTAGGGCATTTGCAGTTGGAATGATGTGGGTCCCTAATATGTCTAGATACGAGTCTGACAAGCGATATGTACGTAAACATCCTGTGTGATCACCTACATTCATTCATGTCCATTGTGCATTCCAACGGACTATGGCAATTCCAGCAGGACAATGCGACAACCCACATATCCAGAATTGCTACAGAGTGGCTCCAGGTGCACTCTTCTGAGTTTAAACACTTCCACTGGCCGCCAAACTCCCCAGACATGAATATTATTGAGCATATGTGGGAAGCATTGCAACGTTTTTTTCACTGACAACTCCTACAAAGTGTCTTTATTTTCAAGTAAAAACAAACTTTCTTCCACTGAGCCGACTTGAACTATCAGTGCCAATTCCTGGGTCTTGATTGGTAACTTGTCCACAGTATTTCAAACCAGACCTTTTCCCTCCCGTGGTTGATTCATAGAGGGGATTCTTTCTACTAACTAGATGATAAACCAGTTGGGAGCAGTCACTTTCACACATTTGTATACTTTACCTGCAGAGTTATTATTTATGTGGTGACTTAACTGCTCTTTGAATTTGTCTTCAAATTTAGAGTAGTGTAGTAGATGGCCTTCGAAGTGTAGTCTAGTTTATCCTCTGATGTGAAGTTAATTACAGTGGAATTTATTATTTCTCTATCTTGCATCCACGTACAGTATCTTGATTTGCTGCAGAAGTTCAGTTGGTTGCAGTTTCCCATTTTCTCACCCTCTTTATTTTTCTTTTCTCCAGCTCACTCACCTCTTTTGTTTGACTTCTCCACCTCTCACTTCTGTTTGACCTTTAAATGTAATGAAGATGTGCTGAAAAGTAATGCCTCTGAATTAAATAAAACAAATTGTATTTACATATTTGCAGCTCCCTACTGCTATAGGACACTGAATTGTAGTGTGTAATGTGGCAGCGAGTAAACTCACATAGTGTTTTTAGAGATATCAGCTTTTCAGTTCTACAGATTTTTCGTACATTCTGGTATCATGACAAGTATACTACCATTATAATGAGTACTACAATGATTATTTCCTATCACCACAGTCTACCGTAGCCAAATACCTGTAGGCAAAAAGAGAGAATTAAGATTATAAGACAGGTTACATGATCCACTCTTAAGGGTTTCATTACATGAAAATTGTTTTCTCTCTTTCAGAGTTTCACAACTAACTCTCCTTCCTGTAGTTGTGAGATTGTTAAGTAGACTTTGACCTTCATTAAATTCCATTTACAGCCAATGCTGTAAACCAGATTATTTTCTGTCGTGAGTGGACCAGGATACTGTCATTTTCATTTCATTAATACAACTGGTTCTTGTTGTATCACCACCTGCCCCAATCCTATATTCTGCCACAGAGGAACTTACTGTCTCCCTCACTTCTTCTCCTACATCACATTCGGCAGATCCCCCTCAGGAAGCAGTGTCCTTAGGGATTTGCAACAAGTCAAGATACCTGCGAACAAAGTAAATCATTTGTTAGAAAGTACATTAATAATTAACTTCTGTTAAGCTACTATAAAGTATTTATGTTTAGTCAAACTAAATTTTACGTATACAAATTAACTGGAAAGCTGCTGCTTTGAAGGGGAAGGGGGAAGGATGGAACTAATATTGAAAATTGCCAGTTATCATTTTGCAGTGGAATTTGCTGTCACTTATCAGTTTATGTAAGTCACCATAGAACTTATCTACTATTTCATCAGCACCATAGAATTTTTGTACATAAATTTGAATGATTTTCATGTATTACCTTTTGTTAATTTCAAAAACAAGTCTTGCTATTCTGTCTAAGATTACTTCAGTATCTGTAACATTTCTTGTTTGCAATAAAGCTTACACCTGAATTTGCCTTCTCTTCTGTTACTCTGGAGTAAAATACTTGAGTTGATTGTAACACAACTAACTTATGTATAGATCCTAGAGTTTGCCAATTTAGTCTTCCTAAATAAAAATGTAGCAGAAGCAGTTGGGTTTCTAAAGTCTATGTTATTTTCTGTTTAGCCATACTTTATGCAGTGAGATTCAGACAAAAGAATATTTGGCCATATCCATATCCATCCATAGTCTGAAATAGTTCTGAACATTGGCAGAACTATGCTCACAGCAGTTTTAGTCCAGGCCTGAGTGGTTCTCAGTATCCAAGCCTCAGATCAAGATAACTAGTTTGTTTACTGGTCATATGAAAGCAAGGATCTCATGTCAGTTTGTCATTTAGTGGGCGGTGAGTCTTCGTGTGACCCATAGTAAATTTAATCAGGAGAGTAGCAGACTTTTAGTCACCACTCATTCTGCAGTATGGGTTGGCGAGAAGCCCATTTATATTTTTCCCCATAAGATAATACATCAAGATTCTTACTGTATGGGTACTAACAGCTGCACAGTTTGAATATCTGGTTTGGTTCTCTTCATCATCAATATGCTGTAATAAGGACTATTCTCATCAGTTCTTAGCAGAGTCAGCTTTTGCAAAGTTTTCAAGCTGCATTTCCAGTATGCCTAAATTGTAGGTTTACAGTCATGGGGTCTTACCAGTTTTGAGTTATGGCAGTGATATATGAAATTATAACTTGACACACATTCAAAAGTTTAAGCCTTATCTGAAAAAGGAGAGTTGTGAGACCTGAGCTCCTCTTGGCTTATTGAATGTTCAGTTAGCTTATGAGAATATAGCTGAGTAACATTGTGTTATTTTCAAGGGCACAAATGCAATGAGAGATCGCTGAGCATGGCAATTTAAGCCCTCAGTGGGCAGGGCTGCATTGGTGCTTAAACCAAACTGCACTGTATTTGGAAAGACAACATACACAGTAAACAGCTTACACCGCACACAACCAACAATGCTCTATACAATGATTCTCCATGGTGCTATGGTCTGATTTATGTATATTCATACATAAAGGGGCTGTGATTGACAGCTCCCTTACATTATCCATGACCTTCTTTCACAGACAATACAAGTGCACTAATCTTGAAAGGTGGTTGAAAAACACACTTCATACAGGGTTTCCTTAGAAAATGACCAATCCTGTTGGAAAGACTGCCTTCATAGGGGAAAAAACTGTGGACTTAAGAGGTTAACTAAAATATTTGAACTGCTTTGCCAGCTCACAACAAACTGTCACATTTATACCTAACCTAGACCTCAGACTACACTACAGTTCAGTATGTCACCACATCTAAGACTTCATGTTCACATTCATCGTCTGTGCCATCTCATAACCAGACTGTCATCTTCTGACCTAATCTAGAGATTGGGCTATACTACAGATCATTCCTGCATTCCAAAAACTAATACATATGCAAAATAAATATTTTCAGTGTTCTGTTTTCTTTCTGTTTGCACATGTATGACATTATAAACATAATTGTTATCATGGTGGGGCGAAACAGATGTTTGGTATCAGTAGGTTCAATTGACTCTACTTAAGTACTATGTCATGGTCCTCATCAGTACCTGATTCTCAGTTGGTCAATAGCACAGTGCATGTCTGATCTGGCTCTCATTGTACTATTCATGCTAAAAGATAATCATGTCTGATCTGTGTCTCATGTACCCATTTTGGAAAAAAACGACCTCACAATAGTATGTACAGTGAGAGACAGACATGACACATTGTGTTGTTGACCAACTGTGAAACAGGTGACTGGTAATACTGAGGCAGTGTCTAAGTCTCAGCTTTTCTATCCTTTCACAGACATTATTTCCAGTAGGATGGGTTGTATTCTGAAGAAAAATGATATGAAGTGTGTTTTGTAATATCTCTCTAAGATTATGGCCTTACAGAGTCTGTAAAAGCATTTGTGATGGGTGTCTTGGAGTTTTGGCATGTCACACATTTCAGACCATTAAGATATAGAGAACAAACATGACACACTTTTAACAGAGGGATCAATCTTGATTCCAGAGCATTGCCTTGGTGGTGGTCATACTATGGCATATAAGAAGCCAGAGATTCAAGCATACACTTCCAGTTACTGGGTAGCTTTGTTAAATAAGCTATTGATATTAAACTAGTTAGTGACCTCATAAATAGAGACAAGGGCATATTTCTCTCTCTCTCTCTCTCTCTCTCTCTCTCTCTCTCTCTCTCTCTCTCTCTCTACAGGCTGTTCACCTGTTGGAATACTCTATAATAGTAGGCAGCTGTACTCTTATAAGTTATTTGAACCATAAAGAGGTGCATGTTGGGAATTACGAGGAAGATTGGTGCATTTATACCCTGAAAATTACGGGGTATACTAGCAATTGTCTAGGACATCACTCAGCTTCATTCTTATAAGTTATTTGAACTATGGAGAGATGCGTGTTGGGACTTACTAGGGAGACAAGAAATCAAATTAAATTATAAGACAAAATTATGACAATAATGTGAATTTGGGTAAGACATGGGGCCAGACAAATGGATGCTCAATGGATAAAGGGAATACTTGGATTACACCAAGAGATAAAAAAACACCAAGAATACAAGCTAATGAAAGATGTGTAGACATTACAAAATATGCAGGACCAATATGGTGTACAGAGCAGAAGACCCAAATGGGTAGAGAAGGCAGGAGGTGGCCTTTATTCAACAGTATGTGACAAATGGCTGATGATGAGTCTCTACAAAGAATCCTTTATAAAAACTAAACTAAGTGGCAGTTAGTCTTTTTTGTGTTGTTGTTGACAGAGCTGGATGGAATGAAATGTGTCTGTAACTAGAGATGACTTTCTTAACTGCATTTTTATACATGGGTGCTATTATAATATATTAAATACTTCCAGCAAATATCCCTTGACTCTTTGGTTGATTAAACAGATAGTTTAAGGGTGTTGTTGTCAAATCAACATAATATAAGAAGTCAATTCCAGTACCTGAAACTAATCTTTATTTGCTTGTATTTATGTTTTCTGCACACCAGACTTGCCTGTTTTGGCTTACAGTGTCATTTTCAAGTGCACCTTTGGGTGTTGTGAATAGTGAATCTTGTTATCATCTTACTTATGATCAATAACGTCATTTTTGTGAATGACATTTTTACCTACTTATAGGTGGAGTTCATGATCAAATGGCATCCAGGGGTCAGCTGTGCAGTGTGTGGTATGAAATAATGTTATTTTACTCGTTTTTCAGTGTGACATTTTTTGTTGTAACTGTTTGATGGCTATGTGACAGCTGGGACCCTTAGAAGCTGTACATTTACAGATTTTTTCTTCTTTGGGACTCAGGGATGGTGTGTTTGTTGCATAGATATTATCTGGTTAAAATTTTTTGTACATGTGTTATCTGCTATTTCATATGCTCATCCTTTCTTGTTATCAAAAATTTCAATAAAATTTTCTAAGTAGGGCTTGTGTTTCATTTCAGTTTGTTCATTGATTAAGTTGTCTGGGAAATTTATTGCATAGGTGTATATTTCTAATTCTTCCAAAATATTTGTAGTATGTTGTTTAGATATTTCATTTAAAATATGTTTTCTGTTTTGTGGCTTTCATTTTTAAGATGTATGTAGAAAGCTGATTGATTGATTGCTTTCATGTGCTATCATATGTTCTTTGAATCTAATGTTGATGTTTCTTCCCATTTCACTGAAAATGAAAATGAAAACAACAAAGCAGACCACACTGAAAACACTGTACAGTTTTTACACAGAACACCTAAGGGATGTACTATATTTTGTAAGAATTACAGATATACACAGATATGAAAAATCTCTCTAACAACTTACTCAATGAGCAAACTGGCCTGAAACAAAAGCCTTACTTAGAAACTTTCATTCAAATTTTTGACCATTACAAAGGATGAACATATGAAATCACAGGTAACATATATACAAAAAAATTTACCCAAATAACATCTATGCAACAGACACAGCACCCCTGATTCCCAAAGAAGAAAAATCAATAAACATAAAACCTCTAAAGATACCAACAGTTGACCAACAGCTGACACAAAACATGTTGTATTAAAAATCTACATGGGTATCATTTCATAACAGACAGCTCACAATTGGCCCTTGGATGCCATTAGATTGTGAACTCCACTTGTACATAAGTAAAAATGTTATCGATCATCAGTAAGACATAAATAATACTCATTGTTCACAGCACTCACAGGTGCACTTGAAAATGGAATTGTAAGGCAAAAAAGCCAAGCCTGTTGTGCAGTAATCCCTAAATATAAGAAAATAAAAATTATGTTGCAGCTGCTGGAATTCACTTCTTATAAAATTTTATATTTTCACTTAGTTCATGCTGCAGGCCCTACTAGGAAAAACAAAATAATAGTAAAACAATAATAATAGAAAATATTGATCAATATAAGATTTTAATACTCTATCAGTAACATTGTGGCCATGGCGGTCTAGTGGGTAAAGCATTAGACTCCGGCACTGGAAGTCCCTGGTTCAGTCGCAGAATGGAGCAAGAAATTTTCCTCATTCCAATGACTCCAGGATGGTCCCAGGTCCACTAAGGCCGGTATTAAATATGTACTGGGGATCCTTCCCAGTGAAAATGGTGGCCGCTGTGATGGGCCCCATCACACTACCCATCTAGTGTCATGACAAAAGAAACGCTGCATTTTACCTGCAGTTAGGCCAGTAGGAAGGTCATGGGCTTGCATCATAGTCATTACTTTACCTTTTTATTAGTAACACTATCATAGTTGGAAGAATTATGATTTATTAAGTACATACTGATATCTTTAAGCTTCTTAGGAGATGTATTTTTGAAACTAATTTCTATTTGGGAACTAAACAGCATCTGCTGTAATAAATGCATCAACATTTGGCAAGTACTCAGCTGCCACTGCAAGGTAGTATTCATAGAAACAAATGGCCAGAGATACCAGTGTGTCATGATTTCTATCGCGGATGTAATTTAATCCACAAATGAATCAGTCGTTGAGGAAAGGTCATGAATCAACCTTTTTTACAAAACTTAGCTAAATATTGGAACTGGGTGATGAAGGGTAGCAAGATTAGTACATACAAGGAGGTCTGTAGCCAAATATCAAATGGCATCAGTATCAGACTTTGAAATCGTCACACCATGTAGAAAGGTCATGAGTCATTGACTCATGCCCTTTTTGCAGTGACTATATGGAAGGGCATTTAATTGAGCGCAGAAGACATTGGTGGCCTGTTGTTGCTTTCACGTGTAAATGTTCTTGTTACGTTTGACAACCTGTAACACTCTAGTTGGTCTAGAAGGTCTAAAAAATTTTGCAATAAAGTTATTAAAGTTTCTGAACACTTTGAAAAGAAAAATAACGATTGTGGACTGAAATTGGACTACCGTACATACAAAATTTGCAGTTATCAAGTGTTTCTGTTTGTGGTGGCCTTTATGTGGAAAAGCTACGGGACAATGTTTTTAATACACAAAATTTGAAAAGCACTCACACTATTTTGAGTACCATGAGGACAAAGCCAGGAAAGTGGAAATGAAATTTGCACATTTCTATATCAATATATCCAGAAACATATCCCAAAAAATGTGAATGAACTAACCTGTTCTCCAACAGGTGTGCTGTTTAGAATAAGAATAACACAATGATTCACTTTTGTTTAACACTTGTATCAACTGGGAGATTTGAGAAGGTGAAACAGTACTTCCCTATACACAGATGTAGTTTTCTCCCAAATGGTAGAGATAGGATACAAAAAAGCAGGTGAGCCATCATGCCGGGACCTATTATATACTTGAAGAATATGCCATAATGATAAAAAAAAGGCTTCAAGTAGATTCTCAAGGGAAAATGTTGACAATGTTGTTATATTAGTATTTAAAAACTGGTAGCCTGTCTATTTTAAAAAGTCTTGCCTTTCTGAATCGGGCATGGAAAAATTTCCTTAGGAACATAAGATTTCTTTTTCCTCATCTACATTAATGAGTTTTGAGTATGATATACATTTTCCTGGGTAAGTAAAAGTAGAGCAGTTCGTTGATGGTGCTGTCAGAGAGATATTTCAACTCCTTTACTGTTTCGCTAAGGACCCCGTACTTCTTAGTGAGTTAGGGTATACTGAATAATGGATATAGTGAAAGTGAAGAGAGATATTCCACCTGAGTATATGAAATCTTTTGACCAATTGGAAGAATGGTCAATAGCAGGGGAACAAACAATAATGATGATGATTATTATGATCAAGAATATTGTTTTAATATGTTTTTATTCACCATTGTTACAAGAAGTACAGCTACAGCTCAGAATGTGACAAAAATACTAGCACCCTCATTTGAGCTTTCAGTACAGCATATGCACTGATTCTGTAATTCAAATCCACCTGTTTTTCCAAGTGTAGCTTTCATTTATTGTAATGAACAGTTGTTCATCACAAAAAGATCATCAGTTAGCAATTTTTAAATTTACCTTTTTGCTAAACTGTAAATTACAAAACAAAAATACACTGTGCTTTGCAGTCCTTGAAGACTCAATACTCAAGACTCAATAACTATTTACATTACAGTAACAATAAATATAATCAAGGTTTATGCTGTAGGAAGTTTTAGCCTTCTGCCGTAAAATTTTCCTTTTTTGACTCATGACCATGACAAATTCAAATAGTGGAGCTCTTTATGTACACCCCATAATGTGATCCTTTCCAAGCAATATTATAGCAAAGTGTGCACTATCCTACTGATGTTTCATGGAAATGACTGTAATTTTTTCTGAATTTGATGAAAAAGTATAGTGTAAAAATTGCTCCCTGTCACTTTTTATGGATATTTGTTGAACTGATGTTTTTCATTAAATACTTCCATACATTAACTCCTACTAAAATTTTTGTTATTCGTTATTGAAAATATCTGCATTTTTCCATGAAAGTGGAATTAGTTCATCACGAATTGCTGAAGGAGAGCTGTGTGCAAAAGAACTGAGTGTGTGATTTTGCAGCTATGTTATAAGTTCAATACCGTAAACAGTAAGCTAGTGCAGTCTTATGATGAAATAAACTGACTAATATGTTATAGATTGAAAGAAAGCATTGGATGCTCATAATTTTCAATTTCACTTCAGTCTTTCATAGATTTGGCAGGCTTAACTGCAAACCAATGTATTATGCAGCCATAACATTACTGCTGCAAATTGGAGTCAATAATTGTGCTAACTCGTTGTATGCAAGTGGCAAAGGAGCTTGAAAGTTTCAAGTTTTCCAGTATTATGTAGTGACAGTGGGAATCACTGCATCAATAAAAACTACCATCATCACTCTTGACGTGAGTTGCAGTCTTACATGAAGACAGTACTGCATTGTGCGTAAGGCTGATACACATTCTTAACAAATCTATGACAATTCGAACATTTGACCTTTCTGACATTAAAATTTCATTAAGTATTTGGTTAAATAAAGTTGTTCGGTGAAATTAATAGTGATAGGATTTCCAAACATAAGTTTTGTAAATTAGTTTACAAATAGGAATTATTCATTGATAATAGTATTTTTAAATAATGGTTGCATCCTTGGATCTTTCAAGTAATGAAATTAATTTATTTAAAAAAATAATGTTGAAATAATACATAAGGCAGAATTGTTTCAATTAAACAATTTGGTTTTGAGGATATTTTACAAGTGATAATGTTTCCTTTGCAGAAATGGAATTTACTTTAGAACAACTACATCAGCTCAAAATATATACTCATCAGATAAATTATTTAGATAAATCAGATAGATTATTTAAAGTGACACAGAATTAGTAAATGGAGATATATTCCACTATGTACTTCACCCAATAGAGCCTTCTAGATTTTTACTGTTTTTGTGTATGTATTTCTCACTTTTGACAAATATATTTTTTAATTATCCAAAGTGCAAAAGCACTAAAATTGAAATACAAGAACTACGGATTTGTAAACAGCAGCAATAATTTAGACTGTAGTGATGTTTGGCAAGAGACAGAGGGTGTTTGGTCCTTAGACACTCAGAACGGTGATTAGCTGCAGAGCAGTACCTGGCGAAGCAAACTACTGTTACAGCAGATGTGACAGCTTGCTGGCATGAAAGTAATCTCTTCTGGCCCAGCAGCTTACTATCCTTCGTCACTTGCTATCTCATGCCAATGTTTCTCACCTTCGTGCCTACTACATCAGATGTTCTCAGTAATCTTTATTTGTTTTGCTTTTATTTTTATTCTATTAAATGTCTGTGTCTGATACACATTAATCATGGAACATGTCATTGTATAACATACTAGGACTTACCACACTGATGAACTATGAGACCATTCCACACATTCCATATTTTTTCTCTCTCCTTTTTACTTTTGTATGTAAAAAGCAAATAAATTTTTAATGTGAATAAATTCTAGTGATTCATAAGCATTGTTTATTTCTTGGCATGATGTAATTTCTGTTATCACTGTAACAGTTACGGGTATGAGGTTTGTAAGTAATTGTGGGGCATCTGTAATAGAATTTTTTCACAAACATTTTTAAATACTATAATAAATTCTTATTTGGTAAAATTGTGTACAAAATCTCTCAAAATTAAATTTTTTATCATCTGAATTCCATTGTCTCATTGGCTAACTTTTATCATTGTGAGAATACTTGTTAAGTACTGTATTTGTTCTGACCTGATAATAGACAAATAAAGGGAGAAGGCCCTCTTTTACCAAATACCACCCTGGTTTTCTTTTAGAGGGACTCTGTTCTAATTATTGCTTTGACAAAATTTCTTCCATTTGAATAAATTTATTACACTTTAATATTTAACTCTTGTTTTACTATGTATGTTTAAACAAGAAACCAGATATATGTATTTAACTATTGTTTCCTTATAAATAGGAATTTGGAGCCAAGAGAGGATTTTTTGTCAACCTACAGTGTTCCCGATGGCTGTAAACTAATTGGCCAAGTTGCTTATGTGAGCTGGCAAGGATTCTTCACTAAAAAGCCCATTCTAAAGCTTCTACGAATTTTACGGTATGTTGTTAGCTTATTGTCTTTAGTTTAATGTTTTAATGTTATGAACAGATTGATGACATCATCATGGGTAGCCCCTTGTCACCCATGCTGATCAACTTGCTTATGGAAGATTTTGAAGAGAAGTAGTACACAGTATGCAGTCTCATTTGCACATAAAATTTGTTGATGATTAGTTTTTGATGGCAGTCATCCATTATCAGGTTTCATAACAGAGATTCTACAAAGACTTGAGGAGAAGGTGCTTGACTCTGCTGTTTTAAATCTAATATTTTCTTTAGGTATATGGATGATACTTTTGTAGTATGACCTCAAGGCAGAGACCAACTATATCAATTTTTTGATCATCTTAGTTCCATACATGAGACCATTCAATTTAACATGAAGATAAGAAAGGACAGATGCCTCACTTTTTTGGATGTGTTGGCTCACAGCAAAACTGGTGGCTTTGTGGATGTGCTGTTTAGTGCAAGTCATCATCTTTCACAGGTGGATGGTGTAATGAGTCCCAAATGTTTGAGGAACTCACACATTTGTAGAGAGTGTCTGAAGATAAAGGCTACTGACCTCATAAAAGTCATAATGCTTTGCAATACAAACTGAAGCCAGTCATCGCAGTTCAAGATGCTGACAAGGAAAGATTTCATTTTGTGGCCTTCCTAGCATACATTACGAGTCTTCAATAATAGTCTCCATTGTGAGAAAATATTGTGAACTTGATCATTCACCCACCACTTAAGATGGCCATTCTGCTTGGTTTTCTGAAAACATGACCCTGACTCTTCATATGGCAGATATGTATAAGACCAATTTGAGTATGGACATACATAAGACAATCAAACAATGAAAAATCCAGGATGGAATGTAACAATGTTATGAGAAGGAAAGTTGCTACTCACCATATAGCAGAGTTGCTGACAAGGGAACCTCCCCATCGCACCCCCCTCAGATTTAGTTATAAGTTGGCACAGTGGATAGGCCTTGAAAAACTAAACACGGATCAATCGAGAAAACAGGAAGAAGTTGTGTGGAACTATGAAAAAAATAAGCAAAATATACTATCTGAGTATCCCATGCGAAGGATATACAACATCAAGGATAACGTGAGCTCAGGAGCGCCGTGGTCCCGTGGCTAGCGTGAGCACCTGCGGAACAAGAGGTCCCTGGTTCAATTCTAACCTCGAGTGAAATGTTTAATTTTTTGTTTTCAGACAATTATCAAAGTTCAGGCACTCGCACATAATTATCTTCGCTCTCCAAAATTCCAGGACATGTTCACATTTGCATGGAGATATGCAAGATTTGACGGTCTACACACGAAAAAACTTGAAAACGTTAAAAACATATGTTTTGACAGAGCACAGGGAAAACTGTGCGACTGTGAAACTGTTGCATTCATTTGTTGCAGTTTATGTGACAAACTCTTATGTTTTCATCACTTTTTGGGGGGTGATTATCACATCGACAAGAAAACCTAAATCGGGCAAGGTAGAAGAATCTTTTTACCCATTCGCCAAGTGTACAAGTTAGGTGGGTCGACAACATATTCCTGTCATGTGAAGCACATTCCGTCACCAGTGTCGTATAGAATATATCAGACATGTTTTCCTGTGGAGGAATCGGTTGGCTATGACCTTGCGATCAAATGTTTTCGGTTCCCATTGGAGAGGCATGTCCTTTCGTCTACTAATCGCACGGTTTTGTGGTGCGGTCGCAAAACACAGACACTAAACTTATTACAGTGAACAGAGACGTCAATGAACGAACGGACAGAGCATAACTTTGCGAAAATAAAGAAATCAAAATTTTCACGTGAGGGAAGACTTGAACCAAGGACCTCTTGTTTCACAGGTGCTCACACTAACCACAGGACCACGGCGCTCCTGAGCTGAGGTTATCCTCCTTATGCTACACATGGAATACTCAGTTTGTATATGTTGCTTTTTTTTTCATAGTTCCACACAACTTCTTCCTGTTTTCTAGATTGATCTGTGTTCAGTTTTTCAAGGCTTATCCACTGTGCCAACTTATAACTAAATCTGAGAGGGGTGCGATGGGGAGGTTCCCTTGTGAGTAGCAGATAGGCACAATAAAAAGATTTTCACACGTAAAGGTTTTGGCCAATGGCCTTTGTTAACAATAGATGCACAGGCGTGCACATGCGCGCGCGCACACACACACACACACACACACACACACACACACACACACAAACGCAACTCACACACACGACTGCAGTCTTAGGCAACTGAAACCACACTGTGGCTGTTGCATTTTCAAAGGCATACATTTTGATATGTTTAGAAAAAATATCATATAGTGCTACTACATATCTTACTCCTCCTTTACTTCACAGATATGGACCAGCTATGTTGAGGGATACTATATCTAGAGGGTTTTTGGTGAGTATTGGGTGTAGCTCAGTATATTTTGACACAATGGACTGTTTTGATTTTTGACATATTGCACATTTTCTTAATACCTGTAGGACTCACCTTCTCAAATTTGGAAAATAACAAAGTGTTGCAATTTTTTCAGTACATTTGCCTACTCCATAATATCTCCATACTTCATGTTTGTGTCTTTTAAATTCATCGACATAATCTTCAGGAATACACACACACACACACACACACACACACACACACACACACACACACACCATTGATGAGATTTTTCATGTTTCCTATGAAACAAAATGTCCTTGTACTCCTGATACCATTTACTTACATTTCCACCTTCATCCTGCTTAAGGTTTTGCATGACTTTCCTCCATCTGCAATCTTGCTGTTGTATATCTTTCATTTGCTTACAAAACTTATGGTAATCAGACTGTTGTGTTGTACCTTGCATTAATAATGTTCTGAGTTCTATATCTTGCTCTGTTAATTCACCAAATTCCTCTAAACCTTATGGTAACCTGGACAAGGCATCTGCAATAACATTCTGACTTCCTTTAATATAAATGATCTTGAAATTGAATTCTTGTAAATATAGACACCACCTAGCTTATCTACGGTGCAATAGGTTACATATTAAAAGTAATGACAGTGACTGATGGTCACACTAAACTTTAGTGTTCATGCTCCACAAAAAATATTCAAACTTTTTAAATGGCCATGTTACAGCTAAACTTCCACTTCTGACACAGAGTAAGATCTTTCTGCTTCTGATAATGTGTGACTAGCAGAACTGATGACCTTGGGTACTTCTTTACCTTCTTCTTCTTCTTCTTCTTCTTCTTCTTCTTCTCATGTCTGGAACAAGCATGCCCCCAGCCCCTCAGGTGAGGCATCTGAGCATAAACAAAAATCCTCAGACTTATCAGGGTGGCTAAGAATGTTTGCATTGACTAATACATGCTTAATGTTATTAAAGTCCTCTTGACACTTATAATCCCACAACCAAAACCTATTTTTCAAAAAAGTTGAGCAATGTATCACTGTTCATCAGTTGCTGTGGTACAAATTTATGAATGAAGGATGTTACTGCTAAAAAAGCCGTTCTTTATTCCTTGGAGCTGGACAATTGTGTAAGGCATCACGTTTTTTCAGATCAAGTAATATACGATGTTCTGACACAATATGTTGTAAAAAATGACATGCTCCCTACCAAAACTAGGTGTTTTTTTTCTGTTACTCCGTAATCTGCAATGGTATTACCCTTATCTAATGTACTTGCTTCAGTTTGACTAATTATATCACTCAGAGTTTCATTGATCCTCTCTCTCTCCTTCTTAGTACATGCTGAGAGTCAACTTCTAATGTATCTACTCTTAAAGTAAGTTCTTCTCCAGCTAGAGGTACTCCTTCAGAGTCTTTAGTTTGTTAAGAACAGTGGTTACCTTTTTTACTGTCAAACACAACTGGCTTTGTGAGGCTTCAATGTTTGTGATTTTCTTTATCTGTTGCTCTACTAGATAATGAGGGCCATTAAAAGATTCTACCTTCTGTCTTAACTCTGTAATATTACCTTTAAATTCAGAAAGTACTTCATGCTTTACTTGTTTTTTCATATCATTCAATTTTTTGTCAATTTCAGTGTGAAAATTTTTCTCTAAGTCATCGAACTCCTGTGAGACCGTGTCTTACAAATCTTCAAATACTTGTTTTTGTTCTTGTTTCTTTGTATTTAGATCTTGTGTAACAGTGTTTTGTTGCTGTTTTACCATGTTCATATCTTGTTTCGTATCACTGAAATTTGTATTGATACTATCTAATTTTGTGTTTATGTTAGATAATAACGGCCATAGCAGTGCATTAGTTGTACTACGGTGGTTGCCGTCAGCTGTACTTCTGAAGTTAATTTTTGTGTTGTGACCAAGTATGTTCATAACGTGTTGTCAAATTTCATATTGGAATCTCTCTCCAATGTTTCATTCATGAGTGGTATGTCGCTCTGGGAGATGTGTGACATTGTCTCATCAGTTGTAAATATTGTGTCATTAAGGTTATTCTGCTGTGGTGCAACACTATCATTTGTCACACCTGTGACACTCATCTCTGATCTACTTCAACCTTCTGCAGTAGGCATACGTGGTGCCTGAACTTCAAATGTTCGATCACGCAATTCTATGCTATCCTAGCTGATGGCGTTTTCACAGTCTCTATCAACAATGGGCATCTATTTTTCGGCCATGTTGTATGAATATGAAAAAAATAAAAATTTCACAAAAATGTTAAAATTTCATATGCTAATTATTACAGTTGATAATTGTAATTTACGTGATGTCAAAGCCTGTTTTACATCTATTACGATGTGGAAACTATTGTATTGCAATTCTTTAAGTTTTAATGACAATATGTATCACATTGCAAATTGCCTGTAAATTTTTCACAATAAAATTCGAGGAAGGGAATAATGAGCAGAAGATTTCTACCTACATCAAAAGAGGCGCTACCAAGTGCAACCATTCAAGCAACTTCTGTAGCCATCCTAGCTTTGCTGCACCGAACAAAACAACTTATTGTGGAAAATTTTACGTACCCTGCATCCAATTCTTATTACTTTCCAAAAATTTTCCTTAATTTTTACCTTTTTGCTTTACTCACTCCCCGTCATGATTCATGCAAACAGAAAATACAGACAATTACCTTTTATAATTCGTAACAAGACCATCCTACCCCCATGAACCATGGACCTTGCCGTTGGTGGGGAGGCTTGAGTGCCTCAGCGATACAGATGGCCGTACCGTAGGTGCAACAACAACGGAGGATATCTGTTGAGAGGCCAGACAAACGTATGGTTCCTGAAGAGGGGCAGCAGCCTTTTCAGTAGTTGCAGGCGCAACAGTCTGGGTAATTGACTGATCTGGCCTTGCAACACTAACCAAAACGGCCTTGCTGTGCTGGTACTGCGAACGGCTGAAATCAAGGGGAAACTACAGCCGTAATTTTTCTCGAGGGCATGCAGCTCTACTGTATGGTTAAATGATGATGGCGTCCTCTTGGGTAAAGTATTCCGGAGGTAAAATAGTCCCCTATTCGGATCTCCGGACGGGGACTACTCAATAGGACGTCGTTATCAGGAGAAAGAAAACTGGTGTTCTACGGATTGGAGTGTGGACTGTCAGATCCCTTAATCGGGCAGGTAGGTTAGAAAATTTAAAAAGGGAAATGGATAGGCTGAAGTTAGATATAGTGGGAATTAGTGAAGATCGGTGGTAGGAGGAACAAGACTTTTGGTCAGGTGAATACTGGGTTATAAATACAAAATCAAGTAGGGGTAATGCAGGAGTAGGTTTAATAATGAATAAAAAATAGGAGTGCGGGTAAGCTACTACCAACAGCATAGTGAATGTATTATTGTGGCCAAGATAGACACGAAGCCCATGCCTACTACAGTAGTACAAGTTTATATGCCAACTAGCTCTGCAGATGATGAAGAAATTGATGAAATATATGATGAGATAAAAGAAATTATTCAGGTAGTGAAGGGAGACGAAAATTTAATAGTCATGGGTGACTGGAATTCGAGAGTAGGAAAAGGGAGAGAAGGAAATGTAGTGGGTGAATATGGATTGGGGGAAGAAATGAAAGAGGAAGCCGTCTGGTAGAATTTTGCACAGAGCATAACTTAATCATAGCTAACACTTGGTTCAAGAATCATAAAAGAAGGTTGTACACACGGAAGAATCCTGGAGATACTACAAGGTATCAGATAGATTATATAATGGTAAGACAGATTTAGGAACCAGGTTTTAAATTGTAGGACATTTCCAGGGCCAGATGTGGACTCTGACCACAATCTATTGGTTATGAACTGCAGATTAAAACTGAAGAACTGCAAAAAGGTGGGAATTTAAGGAGATGGGACCTGGATAAACTGACTAAACCAGAGGTTGTACAGAGTTTCAGGAAGAGCATAAGGGAACAATTGACAGAAATGGGGGAAAGAAATACTGTAGAAGAAGAATGGGTTGCTCTGAGGGATGAAGTAGTGAAGGCAGCAGAGGATCAAGTAGGTAAAAAGACGAGGGCTACTAGAAATCCTTGGGTAACAGAAGAAATATTGGATTTAATTGATGAAAGGAGAAAATATAAAAATGCAGTAAATGAAGCAGGCAAAAAGGAATACAAACGTTTCAAAAATGAGATCGACAGGAAGTGCAAAATGGCTAAGCAGGGATGGCTAGAGGACAAATGTAAGGATGTAGAGGCTTGTCTCACTAGGGGTAAGATAGATACTGCCTACAGGAAAATTAAAGAGACCTTTGGAGAGAAGAGAACCACTTGTATGAATATCAAGAGCTCAGATGGAAACCCAGTTCTAAGCAAAGAAGGGAAAGCAGAAAGATGGAAGGAGTATATAGAGGGTCTATAAAAGGGTGATGTACTTGAGGAAAATATTATGGAAGTGGAATAGGATGTAGATGAAGATGAAATGAGAGATACGATACTGCGTGAAGAGTTTGACAGAGCACTGAGAGACCTGAGTCGAAACAAGGCCCTGGCAGTAGACAACATTCCATTAGAACTACTGACGGCCTTGGGAGAGCCAGTCCTGACAAAACTCTACCATCTGGTGAGCAAGATGTATGAGACAGGCGAGCTACCCTCAGACTTAAAGAACAATATAATAATTCCAATCCCAAAGAAAGCAGGTGTTGACAGATGTGAAAATTACTAAACTATCAGTTTCATAAGTCACAGCTTCAAAATACTAACATGAATTCTTTACAGACGAATGGAAAAACTGGTAGAAGCCGACCTCGGCAAAGATCATTTTGGATTCCGCAGAAATGTTGGAACACGTGAGGCAATACTGACCCTACGACTTATCTTAGAAACTTAGAGAAAGCTTTTGACAATGTTGACTGGAATACTCTCTTTCAAATTCTGAAGGTGGCAGGGGTCAAATACAGGGAGCGAAAAGCTATTTACAATTTGTACAGAAACCAGATGGCAGTTATAAGAGTCGAGGGGCATGAAAGGGAAGCAGCGGTTGGGAAGGGAGTGAGACAGGGTTGTAGCCTCTCCCCAATATTATTCAATCTGTATATTGAGCAAGCAGTAAAGGAAACAAAAGAAAAATTTGGAGTAGGCATTAAAGTCCATGGAGAAGAAATAAAAACGTTGAGGTTCGCCGATGACATTGTAATTCTGTCAGAGACAGCAAAGGACTCGGAAGAGCTGTTGAACGGAATGGATAGTGTCTTGAAAGAAGGATATAAGATGAACATCAACAAAAGCAAAACGAGTATAATGGAATGTAGTCAAATTAAATCGGGTGATGCTGAGGGAATTAGATTAGGAAATGAGACACTTAAAGTAGTAAAGGAGTTTTGCTATTTGGGGAGCAAAATAACTGATGATGGTTAAAGTAGAGAGGATATAAAATGTAGACTGGCAATGGTAAGGAAAGCATTTCTGAAGAAGAGAAATTTGTTAAATCGGGTATAGATTTAAGTGTGAGGAAGTCGTTTCTGGAAGTATTCGTATGGAGTGTAGCCATGTATGGAAGTGAAACATGGGCGATAAATAGTATGGACAAGAAGAGAATAGAAGCTTTCGAAATGTGGTGCTACAGAAGAATGCTGAAAATTAGATGGGTAGATCACATAACTAATGAGAAGGTATTGAATAGAACTGGGGAGAAGAGGAGTTTGTGGCACAACTTGACAAGAAGAAGGGACCGGTTGGTAGGACATGTTCTGAGGCATTAAGGGATCACAAATTTAGCATTGGAGGGCAGCATGGAGGGTAAAAATCGCAGACGGAGACCAAGAGATGAATACACTAAGCAGATTCAGAAGGATGTAGGCTGCAGTACGTACTGGGAGATGAAGAAGCTTGCACAGGATAGAGTAGCATGGAGAGCTGCATCAAACCAGTCTCAGGACTGAAGACAACAACAACAACAAGGCAATAGAAATTTCTTATTATAACAGTAGGTAACAAACCCTACTCACAACTGGTGCCCTGAAGTCCAGGCACACAGGTCGACAGTTGTGTTGTAAATAAAATATAATATACATGTATGTATGAGAAACATTTTAAAAGGCAATTTTTAGGCTATCAGACTTCTTCTCTTACATTTCAATTGCAGATGGAGACAGCGGACTCCAAGTACACCAGTGCATGTCATCATTAAGAAAATCCTCCTCACTTGGTTTCACTTTGCTGGAATAAAAAATACTTAATACTGGTATCAATTTTTTCCTTATTTTGAAATGTGTTTGATACAAAACACTTGTAGCCTGTCATCCTCCAAAACGGCACTTCCTATCAGAGCTTCTACGTACAAGAGAGTTTGAATAACAAAATCATGTACAAAAAAATGAATGATGGTTTTCTCATTTGTATGTGCCTTACCACGCATTCATAATTGATGTCTTTACCAATGCTTATGGTTGATCGGCGTTTCATTTTTTGTTATTAATAAATTTTAACTTTACTATATCCTTGGGGGAGGGGGGGGGGGGTCTTTCATCATGTGTGTAGTGTCCTGCAGTTGGCAGGAAAGAACTTACAGTCAATTTGAACACACTTTATTACAATTAAAGAAAAAAACACCTTCTTGGCATACACTAAGTTTTAAATGCAGAACAAACAAGAAAAACCACAACTCTGTGGTAGCAATACAGATAAGGAAACAAGACAATGGAAGAAACTACTGACCAAAACTACTCTACAAAATACAACATGCTACTGCAAGACTAAGGCAAGTGAATAAAAAGCTAGGGCCAGTGTAAGTACTGGCCAGAGCTGTTCCTAGCGGTTGGTAAACACTGCCAGTCTGACGGTCTAGGCTTACTTAAAAAGCCAGGTCGATGGAGTGCTACAGCAGTCATATGAGTTCTGTTTGGTGGAACACTGTCACTTGTTGTCTGGCTAAATAGTTCTGTGTTTATTTGAAAAGACTGTTACTCTTTCTGTCTGCTGGCGATGTATCTCTCCACTCTGCTAAAAGGGGGTTAGCAACCCATCTTGCTTGTTGGTTCTGCAGACTCTCTAACAATAAGGGGCCACTACGACATTTCTCCACCTGGGGGGTGGGGAGGGGGTGGAGTGGGGGGGGGGGGAGGGTGGGGGGAGTGGGGGGGAGGAATACACAGCACCACAAATGTCCATAGGAGTAAGGGCATCTTGGTCAATGTCCAAGGGAGTGGGAGGTGGTGACGCAGCAGGGGCAGCTGGCAGCGGAGAATGCAGCTGAGGCAGAGGCGAAAGCAAAGGTTCTGCCACAGGGTGGTCAGCAGCTCCCCCAGGGCATCGTGGTCCACCAAACAGGGGTAGATCTGGTTGAGGTGCCAGCGGGCTGCAGACATGTCGGCCCACCGGAGAGACGCCATCGCCCAGCTGCAGAGCCTGGTGATGACGCCAGGCACCCAGCATGCCCATGGATGAGAGACGGTCCACGCCAAGACCTCCTGCTCGGTGTGAAAGGAATGTGTCAGCATGTGGGCAGGAGGGTGAGAAGCCTCTGGAACTAAGAAAGATAAGGGGGAGTGGAATGGTCGACAGTGAAGTATCTCCACTGAAGTTTTACTGGCATGGGGGCGGCGCAGCATGTAGCCAAGAAAAAAAACACAGCCTCCTCCAGCGGGTGATGGCTCAGCAGCTTATCAAGCTGGGTCCTGAATGTCCCCGCAAAACATTCCTCCCGGCTGTTTGATGCAGGTTGAAATCGGATGGTATGGACAAGGGAAATTCCATTGGCAGTACAGAATTGCTTAAACTCGGTTGAAGTAAACTGTGGACCATTATCCATAACAGTTGTTTTGGGGAGTCCCTTGACAGCAAAGAGGCGCCAGAGAATTTTGATAGTATCAGCAGAAGTGGTGTGCATCATGCGGGAGACATAAGGGTATCCCGACCCGGAGTTGAACAGTATGAGCTACTGGGAACCATGAAACAGCCCTGCGAAATCCAAATGGAGATGTTCCCATGGAGCAGTAACATCTGGCCATGAAAAACACTGGCGCGAGGGTGCTGCCTGATACGTTTGGCACGTGCTGTAGGCTGACATGAGGGATGCTATGTCTTTATCCATACCACACCAATAAAGGTGTCGGTAGGCCAGCTGTTTGGTGAGAACAACGCCGAATGACCAGTACTGAGAACGTGACGGCACAACACATGTGATATGACCACCCGGGGAATGTCAGAATCACTGTGCAAAACGGTATAACTCCGCTGCAGAAAAAGAGACTGTGCCAATGATCCCAAAAGTGCTGGACCTCTGCATTGCAGATGCTGTGATGGCTGGTCAGCCAACCCGCTGTGATTTGGTGGTGGAGAATTTGCAGTGTGAGAGTTTGCAGTGTCTGATACTGAGCAGTGGCCTGCCGGACTGCGTTGACATCCAACAGAAGGGCGTCCAGAGCTGTATCCATGTCCAGGTTCACGTGGAAACACACCAAGGGGGAAGCGTCAAACTCACAGTCCACCCCGGCAGGCAGCCAGGACAGAAAATCGGCATTTGCATGCTGTTCAGAAGTTCGGTAGACAATATCCAAGTCGAACATCACCAGGAAGAGCGCCCAATGCTGGAGGCAACACACCATCAGGGTGAGCACTGCAGCACCTGGGTGAAACAAAAAAAGCAAAGATTTGTGATTGGCAGCGTGAAATGACCATACACAAAATCATAGAACTTCATCAAGACAAAAAACCACCACCAAAGCTTCCTTTTCAATTTGACTATATTTACTTTGAGCGTCGGTCAATTTTTTGGATGCAAAAACCACTACCCTCTCAACACCGTCAACCACTTGTGAGAGGGCCACACCCAGGCCATAGTCCAAGGCATCGGCAACAATGATGAGGGGCAGGGAAGGATCGTAAGTAGCCAGACAAGGAGGGCAGGAGAGAGCTGACTTGAGACATGTGAAAACCAGCTCACATGCCATGTCCCAAACCCGACACACACTCTTGCACAATAACCCAGTCAGGGGCACTAGAATCTCAGCAGCATGGGGTATAAAATGCCAATAATAGTTGATTTGACTGAGGACAGACTGCAGTTGCTTCATGTTGGTGGGAGGAAGCAGGTTTTGAATCACTTCGACATACTCGTAAGAGGCATGTAGGCCGCAGGCATCAATCGTTAACTCGAGATAGCTGACCTCTTGCTCCAAAAAGTCACACATTTCTTTCTGGCAATGCAGATTAGCCTTGGAAAAAAACAGAAACAGCTGGTCCAGCTTGTCCGTAAGGTCCACCGCTGATGAGCCACCGACGATGACATCATCCAGATAATTGGCCACCCCAGGCACCTGGCTTGTGAGCTGTTCCAAATAACATTGGAAAATTACAGGGTGCTGCCAGTGCCAAACAGGAGGCAGTTCTACCGAAAAAGGCCACACGGGGTACTGATGACTGGGATCTGCTGCAATTCCTCGTCCAAAGGCAGCTGCAAATAAGCATTGCGCAAATCAATTTTGGCAAAAACAGTCGAGCTCGTGAGACGTGTGAGTATGTCATCCACCGATGGGACCGTGACCTTAAAATTGCCACAGATGCATAAAGCACCATTCGGCTTTTTGACTATCACAATAGGCATCACCCAGTGACTGCTCAATGGGGAAAAGGATGCCTTCATCCTGTAAGTGGCAAGGTTCCACCTGGAGCCTGTCTTGGAGAGCAAAGGGGACCAGGTTGGCCTTAAAAAAACGAGGAACAGCAGAGGGAAGAAGCTGAACATGCACGATGAAACCCTTCACCCCTGGTGTGGAGGATGGGAACAATGTGTCATATTTTCTGAGCAACGGGGTGATGTGGGTATCTGATGAGGGAATTGACACCGCTTGTAATGTGTACTGCAATGGTAAATCCAGACGACCAAAAATTTCCACACCCAGAAGGTTAGTAGCTCCAGAGTATCTGGCCACCAAAAACTGAGCGGTGAAGGAATGACCATTGTAAGAGATTTGTGTGGATGGATGTAGAGTATTACTGAAACTTTGCAAGAAGCGAGTGTATGGGGATAAAGCTGGCAAGCCCAAACGTGGGTATATGGCACCATCCACAATAGAGACAGATGATGCAGTGTCAATTTGGAAGACCACTGGAAATGCGCAACCTCCAAGGTAATGAGAAAATGGGCACCTGATTGGGGAATGATTGAGAATACTTGGCCGTCAATAGAGTGCGAGGCTTCCAGGTCCTGAGGTGGTGATTTGTGACGAGCCTGTGCATCCCCAGGAAGCATGGCATCAACGTGATGTTTTTGTGAAGCCTGACACACCACGGCGATGTGGCCCACTCGACTGCGAGCCATACATCTTGCTCGCTGGTGGGGGCACTCCGACCATTACTGAGTGCGGAAACAGTCCAGACAGGATGGAAGCCGAGTGAAAGACTTCCTGTCATGGAGTGGGCCAATGGATAGATGAGGCTCAGACTCGGTGCTAGACAACTGGCAAGCTGCGAAAACAGCTTGATCAAGATGCGGTGGTTGTAGCCAGTGAGACTGTTCAAACGCATGAATGATCGGCAGACAGGTGTCGAGGGACATGGGTCCTGTAACTTCAAAATATCAGACTGAAGACCCTCGTCTGGTGTGTGAAACATCACCATATCACGAATCAACGAAGAGGCATAAGGCTGCAGGTGATGTTGGTACACCGGAATTTACAATCGCGGGATTGGCTCTGGAGCGTTGTAATCCATTCCCGATAAGTCTGGCCTGAAGACTTTCGACAAGAAAAGAAAGTCTGACAGGTGGGGGTGACATGTATTTGTGCGTCAAAGCACTCAAAAAGACAGCCCTTAATGTGAATAAATGAGAGATCTCGAGGGGCTGCTCAGGGTTCAATTGTTGAATTAAACGATATACCTGTGGACCGACTGCTGCTTGAAGAAAAAAAAAAAAAAAGCCTGACTTCAAGTTTCATCATGGATCCCACATGCCAAGAAACATCGTTGGAGCCATGTGCAACATGTTCAATACCTGCAATGGAATCAACCCTATGGGCTGGTGCTTGCAACGCTGGCGAGTGAGAGTGAATTTCTGAACGTGTGACTGTTGCCTGAATCTGTTGTAAAGTTTCCACCTAGGACTGAAGAAGCTCCTCAGAGGAGGCCATTCCACTGGAAAATGAAAATCCCATCCTCGTCACCAGTAACTGTAGTATGCTGCAGTCGGCAGAAAAGAACAAACATTCAATTTAAACTCACTTTATTACAATTAAAGAGGAAAAAAAAACCATGTTCTTGGCATAAATTAAGTTAAAAAAAAAAAAATCTGTGCCAGCAAAAGAGGTAAGGAAACAAGACAGTGGAAGAAAATACTGACCAAAACTACTCTACAAAATACAATGTGCTACTACAAGACTAAGGCAAGTGAGTACAAGGCTAGGGCCGGCATAAGTACTGACGGTAGCTGTTCCTAGCAGTTGGTAAACACTGCCAGTCTGACGGACTAGGCGTGCTTATAAAGCCAGGTCGGCAGAGTGCTACAGTGGTCATATGAGTTCTGATTGGTGGAACACTGTCACATGTTGTCTGGCGAAGTAGTTCCGTGTTTATTTGGAAGTCTGTTACTGTTTCTGTCCGCTGGTGATGTTTCTCTCCACGCTTCCGAAAGGGGGGTTAGCAACCCATCTTGCATGTCGGTTCTGCGGGCCCTCTAACAACAATGTATCTACACACTTAGTTGTTGTTGTTGTTGTTGTTGTGGTCTTCAGTCCGCAGACTGGTTTCATGTAATTCTCCACACTAGTTTATTCTGAAGAATACTCTTCATCTCTGCATAATGACTGCAGCCTGTTTACTGTATTCAAGTTGTGGTCTCCCTCCACAGATTTTACCCCTTATGCTTTCTTCCATTACCAAATTAATGCTTCCTTGAGTTCTCAGGATGTGTGTTATCAAGTAATCACTTCTTTTAGTCAGGTTGTGGTCCAGTACAGCCCGGCCGTGGTGGGCGAGCGGTTCCAGGTGCTTCATTCTGGAACCGCGCGACTGTTATGGTCACAGTTTCAAATCCTGCCTTGAGCATGGATGTGTGTGATGTCCTTAGGTTAGTTAGGTTTAAGTAGTTCTAAGTTCTAGGGAACTGATGACCTCCTCAGATGTTAAGTCCCATAGTACTCAGAGCCATTTGAACCATTTTTGGTCCAGTACTCCTTTTTCCCCAGTTCAGTTCAGTACCTCGTCATTAGTTATTCAATATTCTTTAGTAGCACCACCTTTCAAAAGCTTGTATTCCCTTTCTGTCTAAACTGTTTATCGTCCACATTTTAGTTCTGTACAGGGTTACACCATCACATGAATACCTTCAAGAAAGATTTCCAACACTCAGATTTATAGTTGGTTTAACAGTTATCTCTTTTTCAGTATTGTTTTTCTTGCTATTGGCAGTCTGCATTTTATGTCCTCTCTATTCCAGCCATCATTAGTTATTTTTCTGCTCAAATAGCAAAACTTTTAGTGCCTCATTTCATATTCTAATTCCCTCAACATTGCCTGCTTTAAATTGTTTATATCCCATCACCCTTGTTATAATTTTGTTGATATTCATCTTATAACATCTTTTCATGACACTATTCATTTCATCTCTTGCAAGTCAGTTGTCATCTCTGAGAGAATTATGTCATTGGCGAACAGTGTTTATGTTTCATCGCCATGAAGTTTAATTCCCTTTCCAATGTTTCTTCAGTTTTTCCCTACATTTTGCTCAGTGGACAGGCTGTATAACTCCTTTCTCATCTACTTCTTCCATTTTGTGCCCCTTGACTCCTATAACTGCAATCTGACATCTGTAAAAGATAACTTTTCAATCTCTGTATGTCCCTGTTATCTTCAGAATGTCAAAGTCAGCTTTGTCAAAAGCTTTCTCTAAATCTATAAATGCTGTAAATGTAGGTTTGCCTTTCTTCAGTCTACCTTCTAAGATAAGTTGTAGGATCAGTATGGCCTTGGAGTTCCTAGATGTTTCTGGAACCCAAACTGATCTTCTCCAGGGTCATCATCGACTAGTTTTTCCCTTCTTCTGTAAATAATGCATATCAGTAATATGCAAAGCATGACTTATTACACTGATGGTTAGATTACATTCACAAATGTCAGCATCTGCTTGCTTTGGAGTGGGAATTATTACATTCATCATGAAGTCTACTTCATATATCTTGCATACAAGGTGGAATAGTTTTCATCATGATTGGAGCCCCCAAGGTTCTCAGTAACTCATACAGAATTTTGTCTACTCCAGGGGATTTGCTTTGACTAAACCTTTTAGAGCTCTGTCAAGTTCTTTTTGAAGTATCATACCTCCCATCTCATTTCATGTACTTCCTCTTCTCTTTCTGTAATACTGCCTTCAAGTCTTTTTCCATTCTATAAATCCTCTATGCAGTCTTTACTCCTTTCAGTCTTCCCTTCTTTGCCTAATACTAGTCTACCATCTGAACTCCTAATATTTATACAGTTGCTTCTTACTTCACAAAATGTCCCTTTTATTTTCCTGTATGTTACGTCTATCTTTATTTCATATCTTTGTAATGCACTATTTTTGTAATTGTTTTGCTGTTGTCAGCATCACCAATATCATAATTTTTTATTGTTGTAACAGGAAGTATACAGAAGAAAGAAGAAATCTCTGTTGGACAAGTATGAATGTTCAAGGCTTCCTTGACAGTCCTGTTACATGGGGCCTCAAAGAACAAGGATTTTTCACAAGTGGAGACAATCATTACACCTTGTTCCTGAAAGATGGTGCAGCATTTCTTGCATGTCAAGTAAATGGTGCACAAAAGAAATACAGGAAATAAAATTTATACTTAAAAATAGTTCATAAACAATATCTTTTATTTACACAATGTGTACAACTAGGTTTTAATTTTTATCTGTTCCAGAGACAAACTGCATTGCACAGATATTCTATCTCTTTTCAAATATTACCTCATTGTGCCATCAAATTTATATTGTTATTGCTCCTTTCTCCTCAAGTTCTATTAACTTGTGATGTGTAATGAAGATGTTTTTAATCTGCTTGCTATTGTGAATCACACAGTACAACAATCAAAGTTTCTTATACAGTTTTTGTAAGATTTTGACAAGGAATTTAAAACATTAATTCAAGTAATTTACTGCTTTTATTTCTTATTTGTGTCCATTCAGTGATAACATGCACACAAAAATATAAAACAATTGCAAAAATGTGTTTTATTTTAGACAAAAAAGTTTTTAAATTTCTTGAAATGTGTAGCATTTGCAACCCTTTTTGTGAGTAACTTCTTTAATATTATTGTTAACACACAGAAAAAGGCTCATTCCAAAATTAAGTAATATAGGAACAATTTGTGAGTAACTTCTTTAATATTATTGTTAACACACAGAAAAAATCTCATTCCAAAATTAAGTAATATAGGAACAAAGAGTACTTGTCATCGTAATGTGCAAAGAGTCACATACATGTTGTCCTCTGTTTTGAATAGAAGAAAGATGTCATTTTCAAAACTCACTTAATGACACACAAAACTGAAAAACTCCACACTGTCAAGATGAACATCCCCTTCACACTGAGCTACTGCTGGCAGAACAATCTTTCCAGTAGTGGCCTTCACATGACGTCACTCGGTGGTGCATTTGACTGGCCAAGCCTCGGATTGCCACCTATGAAAGGTCAGCACATGATGTCGGCAGAGCAATAGTAGTAATGGTACCAACAAAGCTATTCACAGTAGCATCAAAAGCTGATCACAGCAACAGCGGCAACTGTTCTCAACGGCAGTGTACCGAGCCACACTGTGTGAAGGCTTGGGCACTGCAGAGAAACACTTCTCAGTGGCGTCACATGAAGGTGCCCAAACTCTTTGGATATGCTCCTGAATTGTAGGCCAGCTGTCTAACAATAGTAGCAATGACAACAATGGGGACAAAGCAGATAGTGCCTTAAGGAAAACACAAAGCACGCACTGGTGTGATAGATTGGGAAACCTTGCTAATATTTGGCACCCACAATTCAAACAAGAGGGGGAGCACAAGCCACTGGTACAGGTAGCACATTCTCTTGGACGCACAAAGTAAGGTGGCTTGGGGAATACTGAATTAAATGACTGAATCCACTGACCCAGACTCTAAATTTGTGTGCTTAACTTTGGTTCAGCTTACAAAAATTACTGTTTGATTTTAATTTAGTTTCAACTCTTGGGGGTAGGAGGGGTGGATGGAGGCAATCAACCCCTCCCCTCCCTTCTCTCCCTATAATCTGCCCATGGTACTATTTAAATACTGAATTCAAGGTTACTGTTACTCATTAATGTGACAAACAGATCTGGACCGTGCTTGATTTGTATCACTCTGTTTGAAGTTCTTACCATATTAAGCTATTTCAAAGAATCCTGGAAGAATTCTAACTTTAAGGATATTGCCTTTGTCAATACTGAAAAACTGCATAGCTTGGTACATGTAGAGCAATAAATTGGGGCAATAACAAAAAGAAAACATCACATTTGTCATTCTTTATAGTGTCTAAAGACCGTGAAAGATGTGTAACATCACATTATTCATATGTTTAGTTATGATTTTCCTGTAACACAAACACATGTAGCAAATATTAAAATTTAGTTTTAGGAATAAGAATTGATGAGTAAATAGTGGAGGATAATATCTACAGAATAATTTGTGGTTGTGTGCAGTACCCTTCAAGCCAAATCAGTTTATGAATGAAGAAAACAGGAGACTGTATGGAATGCAGTACTTAAATAATTTAACATCCTATTCTGATGTGGGATGAGTGGGGCCACTATGGTGTAGAGATAGTGGAGTAGCAAGTTGTGGAAGCAATGGTGCCAACCAGGGGTGACTAGAAAACTTCGCCACAAGACAAACAACTTTTATTTATCTTGGATTACAGTGCTGGACTGCTGCAGCACCCCTGGCTTCACCCTCTGCAGGTGTGTGACCCACCAGTGATACCAATGACATCGGAAGGCTGTGGCAATGGGATGGCCATTTGAAGTCTGCATTCTGCTTTGCTAACATTGTTTACCTTCCTGAGCAGCATGTGTCTGAGCTAGCACAATGTAACGCTGAGTAAGCAGTGCCAGCAACATGTACATTCGCGGAATTTCCTTAGGTGGTCACGGCTGCTGGGTTAGAAGCTCACCCTGGTGCAGAGGGATGGTGGAAGTACCCACCCTGGCTGCGAACTGCTGCCCTCTGTGGCAGAAGTTTGGTGTTGCTGTGGATCCTGGGGGATGGCTCCCCTTTGTGTCACCTAAGTCCACTGGATGGGCTTAGAATTGTGAACTGGTCTGGTGGAGCAGGCTGCCCAGACCAGCATCGGTTGCTGGGTGGCCCATAGCTTGTTGCAGACTAATTTGCACCCTATGTTGTGGAGGGTTCTGCCAGACTGCACAAACTGTGCTAGTAACAGAAGTTTTTATAGTGACAGGTAGCTCTCTTGCTGTGTCATTACACTGCTACCAGGCATGTACAGATCAACACCTCTTTGACCCTATGGTGTGGAAATATACTGCAGGCCAGCCCTTTGTTGCATGGCCTTTCTGTGATGTCACCACAATTGCACCGGTTAACCTGGCTGCCATGGAGTGTAAAAACAGGCTCACTTGTGGAATTACATGTTAGCATCTTTGTGCTTGGCCATTTGCCTCACAAGGGGCTACAATTGAGCTGCTTTAATTCAGTAATGCCCAAAATTTAGCGATGGCATTACATACCTCCCCTCTTTGGGAAGACATGGACCATATGTCTAAACTCGTGACCAGGCTGTAACAGAAGACTGCACCAAAACGTTATGACATAGATTATTTTACAGTTTTTCCTCTTACATCAAGCAACAAAACTCCAAAAGTAAGGCACATTCTCCCTGCAAATCCTAGCCTGCTGGCTCATTGGTACTTCTGATACTACCTAAAACCTCCACTCTCACTTGCACTATCTCTTAACCATCAATGTCACCAAAACAGTAAATAACTATTTACATGAATACATCCTTGTTACACCATCATGGCATCTCATAAGGCAACCACAGTGCTCATTTCAACACTACTCTAAATTTCTTGTTCTTCAAATCACAACTCATTACATCCTACAATATAATTCACATATTACTGCATCTAGCTTTTGCATTTGTTGTACCTTCTCATATATGAACAGTTAACCAGTCCATTAGTATCTGATGTACTGGAGGATTGCATTGGCCAGTGACACTCTGTCTAAGGTTGATGAAGGCTGTGCAAAGCAGAATCAACACTAACATGCTGCTTGTGATGCCAAGGCCTTGATCATGTGTTGCTCCTCCTGATCTTGCTGAACATGTGAAAGCATTTGCTCTACTAAAGTATGCTCCACTAGTGTGTGCATTAGGTGGTTCAAGGACATGATTCATGTAGGACCCAGCATTTTATTCAGGTAGGTCAGATTTTTCACTTGAAGGATCACTAGTGGCTTCTCTGGCCAGTACAATTATGGCTGCATAATATTCAATTTTGTTTCCCCTGTAACAGAAGCTGCCAGATGAAGAGTCTGCCATGTTACATCACAGTCCATTACATTAATAATTATTCCACTGTCGAGCAAATCCAAATGTTCAGCTCTCACAAGCTTACAAAGCTTACCTCGCTCATAGCAGTTTTCTCCTGCAACTTCAATGTTGTTTACAGAAAACATCCATTGCAAATGCACTCGCTGAAAATAGGGTCGTGGCTCCATTATTCACATGGGAAGTCCTAATCCCCTGCTTTACCTAAGTACAACTGTATTTCGCATTGGCCAGTACCTACATGTACCACCTGGGTCGGACAGGTAGGACCCCTCTCCTTCTGACAATGTTAAAATTTGGTTAATGACATCACAATGTGACCACCACCATCTTCTGCAATCAGTAGTATCTCCAGCATTTTTACTTGGATAAATTTCCTTGAAGTTCCCCACTTAGTGATTAAGCCTGCATGGTGTCATATTTGAATCTGGCTTGCCCATAGCTAATCAGAAACCGTACCAGTATACAGGTTCTTGCTAAATCGTTTCTGATCTGATGCAGTGCTAAATTTGACTTACCTGGTTCAAGTACAAATTCTAATTACATCTGCAATTCTTTATACACTTTCTGTAGGCCTACCAAGAGCTAATCTGGCATTACCAGACCTGGGCTCCACAGCCCATGTGCTGCATTTAAGACTGGTTCCTGCAAATCCATTACTACTGTCCAAGCATCCCGCAAGCTATCAGCTAAGGACTGCAACAGTCACGCTACTGTCACTCTCCAGTTCAAGGTATCCACCCAAGCCTGTATAACTTCCAGGTCCTGATTCAGACTATTTGTCTTTTCCAGGTGCATTATGTCCATTGCCTTCACAGTATCAACGTATTGTTCAGTACCTCTTGCTACAAACTGGTTAACTGTGTAGTGTGCCATTTTTTGATGGCATTATTCCTCCCTGCTACATCTCTCACTCTGCCTATCATGTCATTTAGTTCCAGGATGTCCCTGACATACTCAGTCCTGAAAATTGTTTTTAATAACCTACCCCCCTGCATCCAACCAACCCTGCTTACACCACCGTACTGTGCATGGAACTAATTTCACTGTCTGGTGCATTTTTGTCCTTGCAGTTGCTCATGTAATTGATGTGATTTATTGTACTCGCTCCGAACTTGTTTGTTCCTTGATCAGTGATCATAGTTTCTGGCACTCCAAATTTGAGTACCTAGCTGTTGGCCAATGCGAGTGCTACCGTTGCTGCCTGCTGGTTAGGGATTGCAGTCATTTACACATACCTATAAAAATGATGAATCATGGTTGACACAAACTGATTTCCAGCTGTAGTCTTGTTGAATGGCCCATGGATGTCCAACCCAGTCATCGTAAAAGTCTCTGTTGGTTCTGGTACCTCTGCAAAGGTTTTAGCTTAGGGCTTGTACCTGCCCACTGCACACATTGCAAACAACCCCTTACATACCGATTCACTAGTAGCACTTTACTACAGGCCTATTCGTTGCTCTACAACTGCCACGTCCCCACAACACATGGTCATGCACTTCTTTTGGCACTACTATGCACTACCCGTGGTCCCAAACTCACTGTCTTACACAATAACCCATTCTATAATGCAAAAGGTGGATGCAACTTGTACTGATTACATTCCAAATCTGCCTATTGTGCTGCTTGCCATTGCACAAGGTGGTGACCCAGTGTCTGTATCACAGCTACTTTCCAGCTTTAACTATCTGTGTCTGTGTGTCTCTTACCAGGCTTGTGTAAAACTTCATACTCAAATTCATTTAACATCAGTGCCCACCTAGCCAGCCTACTGGAAGGGTCCTTAAGCTCCAAAGACTCTTTAAGGGCTGCACGGTCCCTGACTACTTTAAATGTCTTCCCATATAAATAACACCTGAAATACATGGTTCCATATATCGCATTAAGCATGTCATGGAGTAATTTTCTCTGGTTCGTTCAACTGCCTTGAGACATATGTCACTGTTTGCTCCTCCCCATCTATCACTTGACTGAGAACACACCCTACTGCCTGATTGGAAGCATCAGTTGACAAGATACTCTCTTTCCCTTAGTCCAGAAAAATTATTGCTGGACTTGATGTCAACACTCTCTTTAACTCTTCAAATGCGTGTTGGCATTCCTTTGTCCATTCAAACTTTAGCCCTTTCTTTAACACTCACATAAGTGGTCTTGCTATATGTGCAAACCCTTCTACAAATTTTTCTGTAATAATTAATAACTCACTAAACCCAAGAAAGATTGTAACTCCTTGGTATTACTAGTAACTGGAAATTCCTGTACTGTGTATGTCAGCCTGAGATCCATCTTAACCTCTTGACTGTTCTAAATATAATATATAACTGCTTCTAATGACATTTTTGTATGTTTAATGTTCAATTAACTACTTGCAATCTTCTAAAAACCTTTCACAAAAGTTGTGTATACTCTGCCATATCCTTCACAAAAATGATTACATCATCTTGGTACACCATGCACTGGCGAGTTTACAACTCCCTCAGCAGTCCATAAAACAAATGCTAAAACATTGCTGGAGTATTTTTCAACCCAAATAGCATTCCGTGATACTGAAAATGGCCCCAGGGGCCAAGAACACAGTTTTTGTATGATCCTCAAAGTGTATCTTTATCTTATAATGGTACCTACTCCTCAGGTCTAAGATACAGAATTACTTGCACTGCCCCAAACTGTCAATAGTTTCAGTAATGTTTCGCATCAGATGTGCTTTCACTATGGTCTTACTGTTAAGACGTCTATAGTCACAGCAGAATCTATATATTTTGGTCCCATGGTGACTTTTTCAGTACAACTGTGATGTCTGCTTTCCTCTTATTACCCCATCCTAGCCATTGCTCAATGAATCCCTCTAATACTGGTTGCATACAGTGTCGGCTTTAGTGAAATCTATGATACACCAGTGACTCAGTTACTCTGACTGAGTCTGTATCCACTTCCGAATAAGCTACCAACATTCCTGTGCTGAGCTGTATTACATCGATGCCAAAATTATCTAAATTCACAGGCACTATCTCCCTGTCCAGTTCCTCCTGTATGCATACTAAGCTTCTCCTTACAAAGCATCACGATGAGTCTAATACATCATTTTCTGCTGATTGTTCTACCAAGCACAATGGATTAACAGGCCATTGTGTTCCCACATTCACCCAGACCAACTTCCCAATACTTTGTGGCACAATCACATATGAATTAATCCTTAGTGCTGTTGACTGCAGTTTAACTGGTTCACCCCTTACTATTGGTGCACCTAGCTTTCATACTTCACTGATGACCATCCCCCATAGCTGGAATGTTGTTCCCCTTAGTTAAACTATTTGTCACTTAAAGTCAATTTTGGCAGAAAGCCCAATCCTAAGATCATGCAGTAACCATCACTTACTTGATGCATTATTTCTGCACACTATCTAAAATGCTGCATTCCCACCAGAAAATCTGTCATTGCTGTACCCAAAGACTCCACATCACTATCTCCAATCTCCACATAAATTATGTACTGCCGAGGGATTAATCACTTCTGAACCAAGAATTCTATACTTGCTATAGTCTGTCTGTAAACTGAAGAGCGAGCAGCGCTTTTGGTGGGGGAAGTGGCCTTTCCCGGAAGAACGCTGCCACCGGACTACAGGGGCACCCAAAATCTGTTGCCCGTTACCTTTGTAGCGGTGTAGATCGGCGTGCAGTGATATACGTCGTTTCTGTTCGTGGGATTTTAGTTGCCAGTGTGAGTTAACTTTGTATACTTACTGATATACTTCGATATCCAGAAGTGATGGATAATCGTCCAGTATTGTAAGAAAATGTGCAAAATATGAAGAAAAGGAGGTATTTGCGGAGTAACGAGCGTTCGATCGTCTCTAATGTTAGTACAGCGTATGTTAAAGAGGCGACACAAAAAGAACTGTTGGCTGATATTACTACTCCCAACCAAATGGCTGCAATTTAGGCAAACGTCAGCCTCGCCCAATAGGAAGCATAAAGAAGAAACGCGGAAATAAGCCGCATGGTTTACTGGAGTCGCCACGAAGGAAATTAATAATTTCGTGAGGAAACCCATCGTTATAGACAGTTTCAAAATCACGTAAAACCTTTGATGCTGATGGAACACCAAATCTCTGTCTCGGTCACTATTCATCCGATTCTATGACATATTGCTTAAAACATGTGCGCAATAGCTATTGTAAACACTGCTGAAATTTCCTTCAAAACACATACCCCGATTCTGGACTTCCAAGCAGACAGCTTGACATACGAGGTGCGCTTACATATTAACTTTTATTTTTTGGTAAGAACTTTATTTGTTAGTCTACAGCAATGTTATACTCTTCAAAATATTCCCCATTACATACTACACACTTATGCCAGTTCTTTTTCCAATTCCCGAAACACTTTAGGAACTGCTTCTTCGGGATAGTTTATAGGTCTTCTAACTGCACACTTTTAATCTCATCCATACTTGTAAAACTGCTGCCCTTTAAGACCCACTTTAAAATGTTTATACCACTTGTATGCCCTTGGCTTACTCATAACAAGTTCACCAAAAGCAATATTCAACATTTCCAAAAATTTCATACATTTTATTCCATTCTTACAACAAAATTTGATACAGATTCTCTATTCTATTTTTATACAAAACAAATAATCGTTGATGCTACCAAAACACATGTAATCTTTTTGACAACTGACAACAGAGTAAATAGCCAATATGCATAACATTGTACACATACTTTAGAGACATGTTCACGAAGACAGTGACAAAAAAGTAGTGCAAATCGGACTAACACACAAAATTATAAATTTCTGCTTACTTTTTAAACACACTTCATGTTGCAAGAATTGTTAAATTTCAATACAGTCCCTCAAAGAAAACTTCTACTTTTCAGTAGAAACACAAAGTAAGAACAAGCCTTAAATTCTACAGATTGATTGAATTATGTGCGGTTCGTTTCACGAATAGCAGTAGAGGAACATATACCATATTCACATGAACAGGCATTCGGTTCTATGTTTGTGGTAGAATCCTGACTTCCGTTCTTATGTTAATATTATTTGCTCTATTGTTGTATTTCGAAAGACGCTATCGTCTTTTGTATTCCTTATGGTCTTAATGCATTTGTCTAAAAGAACGCAGCCGAGACGTATCTGTGTACGACGTCACCACAGATTTAAATCGCGCGCCGCGGCAGGGCCGGTACTACGTTGTGAAACAGCCTGTAGAAGCGCCTTGTGACGTAGCTGGGTTGGCAGAGTGGGGACTCGCTCGCTCGCTCTTCAGTTTGCCGACAGACTATACTGACACCTGTGCACCTGTGTCCAATAAGAACTTGTGCTTTCCACCCTTCACTTTCCCTCTACACTATAATCCAAGTCTGCATCCATTTTCGTTGCATCAAAATTTATTGGTAACTCTGTGTGGCAGCCTTGGGGTTCCCTTTTGCATTTAATGCCTGCTTCTAAGAGTTCTGTTTTCCCTTACCATTCCTACAATCACATTGGTGATGTCCAACTGCACAAAATCTACTATACCAAGGTTGGGGATATTGCCTCTGCACATGTCCTATCCTGTCGCATCTATAACACCTCACATAAGTGGAAAATATGCCTCTCTTATGCCGTATTCCTGTTATTGGATCAGTTCCTTCAAACACCATGGGACTAATCCTTCATGGTATCTGTTCTCATCGTTATAGACATATCAGGTGGCAAGCTCCTCAAAAATGTGTCCAGTGCTTTCTGTTCCACTCCAAGGTGTATGACTCTATTTGCATCACTTTCCCCTAATTCATATGTCTGCACATTCACGTTCTGTATTCTGTCCACAAAATTCTCTGTCGACTCACCTTGCTTCTTTGACATTCTATCCAACTGCTCGTAGAAAAAAAAAAATCCATGCACTATTTTGCTTCTTGTACCTTTGTAGCAGACCTCTGTTCAGTTCATCATATGTTTGTGCACCTCTTAGTCCCTGTGTACATCTGACATACATCTTTGCTTCCCTACTAACCAGAATGTTCTCACCTGTATTAACTGATCCTGTGACCACCCCCAGTATTAGCTTCTAACTGCAGGAGAAGGGTGTAATGAAACTGGCTGTGGGGATCTACTAACGGATTAGGATTCTCAGCTAAATCATCACTGATCTTGCCTCTGTGCAATATTAACCACATGCTCAAAGCAACTGCAGTTAATACAGTTACTAGTACTGACCCCGTATAAGATGCAGAATGCTCTCACAAATTAAATCTCGCAGGTCATACATAATGCTCCTCCACATTAACAGAGAAACATGAAAGATCAGCCAGTTCCCCTGGCTGTTCAAATGTACCCTCAAATCCCTATACACAACTTGCCTAAACTTCATGATTTCTGCACATAAAACTGGTAAAAAACAACCAATAGTCTGCTCACTCACCCCTCTGTGTTGAGTGATTGTGAAGCTGTGTTGCATGGAGATCAACTGCTGGCACCAGTTGCCAGATGAGGCCCACGAGTATTTCTGACACCACTCTACAATGACACAGGGTGAGTGGGGCCACATTGGTGTCCCGGTCATGGAGTGGCAGGTTGCAGAAGTGGTACAGATGGTGAAGTGGGAGTGACATGGTATAGTTATTTTTTTTCTTACAATTTGTATAAATAATGGTAAGCTTTGAAGATATGTGGGGAGGGCAGCAGACTGAACAGCTGCTATTGTAACGTTCACCTATAACACTACCAATTCTCATTCATGTCTTATAAATGTCCACGGAAGTTATCGTTTTACCTCATTTCGTATTAATAGCAGCAGCTCCAGAATCTTCTGCAGCCTACCTCTTACTACATAAATAAATTTTTTCTGACCGTGTCACATCAATAAGGCATTGTCTTTGTGACATAAAATCATTGTAGTAGGAATCATAATGGACGTTTCACCTCGTACTAAATAAAACCCCACTCTAGACACGTAATAAACACTGTGTTGATTACTTTTTGATACAAGTTCACACTATTTTCTTTGCACAAAAGATGAAGCATCTCCATAAAACATCCTACCATGGAGGCATCTGAAATAAGAGAAGTGATAATAAAAGAAAACTGTTAATAAATAAAGGTGAAAAAAATTGAAATTACTGAGATAACATTGATTTTATGCCACATGTTATGTAATCTTGTTAGGTTTATTTTCGTATAAATCATGAGAAAGTGATAGACAATTAAAAAAAAAAAAAAAAAAACGCACACACACACAGTCTTTTGGGTACCCCAGTTCAGGTACACTACGACTGTCCCCTACCATATACTGGCATTGTCCAGACTTTACTGGATGGCAGTATACAACAGTGGTGCACCTTTTGGGATGTTTAGGGTTTCTTTATTCAGAGCAGACATTACATTACAATTTATTTTTATTTATTTATGTTTTTGTTGTACTCCTACACGTCAGCTTTTTCTCCCTCTCAGTCTTTCTTTCTTTCTTTCTCTTTTTTTCTTTTTTCTCCTTATGTAATATTCATTTCACAAAATTATTTTATACAATAATATTATTTACATTTTCCCCTTCTCTATGCCCTCCTTACTTCAGTCTATATTTTCTTACATATTGTCCCTAAAGTGGGTATATTGATTATTTAAGTTCTGTCTCCACTCGACATTGTTAGCATGAGATAACACATCGCACAGTATTTGAGCCAGTCAGTCTGTCCGTGTAGCATTGTGACCTCATGTGCCTCTGATTTCTGCTGGAGCTACAATGTAGGAGCCCTACAAGTTCCCATATACTTGTTCATAGACTATGACGAATCCTACATCACTGCAGAGTCCGAAGCAGCCACTTTGTACAATCGACACCACAACGAGTGTCTGTCAAGGACCAGGTAATTTTGTTACCTTCATTTTTTCATCACTTCCCTCCTGTAGCCATGTACTGTGCTGCTGCACCACTATAAAAGATTTATCCTTGCTGCAGGCACATGCTGTACTCATGGTACGAGGGGCGTTTGAAAAGTCCATGCAAAAATAAAAACTACTTACGTGTTTGAGGTAAACCTTTCTTATTTTTCAACATAGTCTCCTTTTAGATGTATACACTTCATCCAGCACTGTTCTCATTTGTTGATCCCTTCCGAATAATAGGAATTGTCAAAGTCTGCAAAATAGCTATTAGTTGCTGCAATCACCTCCTCGTTTGAATAAAATCTTTGTCCTGCCAGCCATTTCTTCAAATTGAGGATCAAATAGTAGTCCAAGGGAGCCAAGCCTGGAGAATAGGGTGGATGTGAAACTAGTTGGAATCCTATTTCCATTAATTTTGCGACCACAACTGCTGAGGTATGTGCTGGTGCATTGTCGTGATAGAAAAAGGACTTTTTTGCGGTCCAATCGCCGGCGTTTTTCTTGCAACTCGGTTTTCAAACGGTCCAATAATGATGAATAATATGCACCTGTAATAGTTTTACCCTTTTCCAGATAGTCGATGAGGATCATCCCTTGCGAATCCCAAAAGACAGTCGCCATAACCTTTCCAGCCGAAGGAATGGTCTTCGCCTTTTTTGGTGCAGATTCAATCATTGTTTAGACTGTTGTTTGGTCTCAGGAGTATAGTAATGTATCCATGTTTCATCCACAGTAATGAAACGATGCTTAAAGTCTTGTAGATTCTTCCTGAACAGCTGCAAACCATCCTTGCAACACTCCACATGATTCCATTTTTGGTAAAGCGTGAGCAATCGTGGAACCCATCATGCGGATAGCTTTCTCATGCCCAAATGTTTATGGAAAATATTATGTACCCTTTCATTCGAGATGCCCACAGCACTAGCAATCCCACACACCTTAACTCTTCTGTCATCCATCACCATATCATGGATTTTATCAATGATTTTTGGAGTTGTAACCTCCACAGGGCGTCCAGAATGTTCGGCATCACTTGTGCCCGTATGGCCACTCCGAAAATTTTGAAACCACTTATAAACTGTTCTAATTGAAGGTGCAGAGTCACCATAATGTTTATCAAGCTTCTCTTTAGTCTCCTGAGGCAATTTGCCTTTCATAAAGTAATGTTTAATTACCACATGAAATTATTTTTCACCCACTTTTTGACAATCACTGAACTTCCTTGATTCACTTGAATGCCAAACACAAAGAAATAGACCAATATGGGTGAAACTTAGTGTGTGTTCTTTCCAAAGATGCTACTAACTAAACATGACCTCAATACATGCAAGTGGTGCCATCTCTCGGACTTTGCATGGACTTTTCAAATGCCCCTCGTAGAGAACCGCCCTTATCGCTTTTTGCACTTAAGACGGTTCAGGTATGTCTTGCATCACTATTGTCTAATTATCTTTACATAATATACATAAAATATTACATAGAATTACAGGATTATATACAAGAATCATAGGTTTTGTTTTTATATTAGAAGTTAACTTTATTTTTCCAATATTCTTGAGCTGACACATGAAAGCTTTTTTCCAATTCTGAAATAGAGAAAAATTAGCCTTATTTTCATTCATTTACACATCCTCCCTTAATTACGGGGGTGAGAAAAAGGAAATTGAAATATTCTACCATCTTTGCATCTTCCAAAATAGATAGAACACATCTCCACTTAGCAACATCTCTAACAACTCTACAGGAAAGAAATCTACTATCTACAGTGAACTGTGGCATTTGAATGAAGGAAAGATGTGGGATTTATGCCCAAACTTGATCTGAAATTCATCTTTTCATAATCAAGCAAACATTTCGTTTTATCCGATGTATTCATGTAGGCTTGTCGTGCTATCCACATGTATTTGTGTTAACTATTAGACAATTATTCTTTAAATGTACATAGTCTCTCAGCTTAAACGTTCTGTTGTGTATGTTTTTACTCGTACCTTTGTACAGGAGGCTGCTCCATCTCCATTTGCACCTTGTGTTCCTCATGTTATTGTATTTGCTGGAGTTAGTTTCTTAATTCTTGTACTTACCGCATACTTCAGTAATTATTTTCAGGTATCATACTGACGTGAAGTTCTGATTCTGTTATTTACAATTATTAATATCGCTTTGAGTAACCATTGTAGGTACCCAGAGATCCATATTCCAGGAGTAGGCATTTTCACTTGTACAACTAGCCATTTAAAATGCTATTTGATACTCACACCATGTGTCATGTGTGCCTCATAGTAAATTAGCTTTTAACTCATTCATTATGGTGTTAGATCTTTTCTTTACCTGATAAATTCATTTAGATACTTTAATTTCCAAAAAACTCACCCATTCCACATACATGTCAGTGCCTATACATTCATACACACATTTGCAATATTGTGGGACTTATCTTCAAAGGTACCTACCACCCTAATATTCCTCTATTTAGTCAGGTCATGGCTTTGCATCATTCTGTAGAAAATATTCTTATCACTAATTAAACTACGAAGTACATAACCGCCGATGGGTTAGCTCACATCATGTTCATCCTTTAATCACTTATTCATACTGGCTCAGTACATGGGAGTATTCTCCTTTTTATGTACTTTCACACCTGCAGAGTTAAATTTTTAAGATATTCGTACCTTCTACACCTTTTGTTAGAGAGCACACGTTTTGTTTCTAATATGAGCACAAATATTGTTATTCTAGTTCTCCTCGACTTACCTGCCACTTGTTCTATTTATGCCTGCTGATTATGTAAATGACTTTGTGTGCAACATTTTGTCATCTAATGTGTAGCATAAATAAGCTAGTAGTTATTCTTGTCATATATCCGATTTTCAGTTATTTTCCATATAGTTTATAGTTTTGGTAAAATACTGTAGTTAGCTTATATGATAAAGAACTCCAACTTTAACTCACAAACATATTGTAAATACTAGTGTAATTCATAGTTAGGTTTAGTATTTGTTGAATGTAGTTCCTTTTCATTCTCCTGCAGATGTTCTTTCGTTCATTTATTCTTTCGTGTAGTAGTGTTTATTTTACTTTAGCTTTATACTTTTGTCAGTTCCATATTTCTTGTCAATACTCCTTCTAAATTATCTTAATCCTATTATATAAATATTTACATGTTATTTTATTAATTTCATTTCTGTGCTGATGTCAGTAAAATTGCTTATTTTATAGCATTTTGGTATGCACACGATATTAAATCACCAATGTGGTTTGTTAATTAAACCATATTGTTTTGTGCAAGCATTAAGTTTTACAACATGCGTCATAGTTTTTGCAGTGCCCGCGGGTCTCTTACTACTATTTCTATATGTCAGAACTTCTCCCCACCATGGCAGTCACATGCTGTAGACCAGAATGTGTCTGTCGCTTGTCAACTCTGTTGTTGTTCCATACTACTCAACTTCAAATAGCTTGATAGTTGCTGTTTATTTAATGACCACTTATTCATTATGTTGTTAAACATCCTTTAAAAATAACCTTACTTCATATTAGCTGGCACTTACCTAAGTCTTACCACACTGATCTTATTGTCCTGATAAAGTGTTTAATACATGATATCCATAAAATTTATTTACAGTGTCTCCTCATATATATGGTGTACGATTCGTCTGCTGTTCAACTGATATATGTTTTTCTGTCTCCTCCATCTACTTAATTTGTGTGTACTGATTATATTAGTTTTCTGCTAATGAACAAACTCCTTCAGGTCTTTATGTGGGTACAATATCTTTTCCTTCCCACTATTTGGATAAGCTAGTCAGTAACATCCTGGATGTGGAACATTGAGTACTGTGAATGCTCCATCATATAATAGTTGCCACTTGTGATTGAGTTTCTTGTATTTTGTTGGTTTTGGATGGGAGAGCAGCAACATCTCCTGTTAGTTATACATCCTGACTTCTTATCATATGATTGGTTTCTACCTTTTTCCTTTTCCTGTAAGGTTACTAGAGCTTGTCTTACCTTCTGCAAGTCCTGATCCTCTTCTTGCAGCTGTCCATTTTTGCATAGTACGATCGATAGGTTCCATCATGCATGATTAAGACTTTAATGTATGAGGTCTGTTCAGTAAATTCCAAAAAATCATTCAGACCATGTGGTAGTCTCAATAGCACATTGGCTATTATGTTTTCTTCACCCTACACTATTTAAAAATTAAATTCTTGGAAATATAGGCGCCACAGAGCCTTCCTTCTGTGTAGTAGTTTGCAGGTTAGGAGAAATGAGAGGGCCAGATGGTCAAAGCAAAGCTTCATCTGCATGCCCCATAAATAATATTCAAATTTCCGAAATGTCCGCACAACAGAGTGTTTTAGAGTTTGGTTACAGATTACGCCCTCTTGCACTCTGTAGGAGTTCTCACGAAACTAATAATGCTTGGTATTTGTTTACCATTTAGCTCTCTAATCTGGAAAAGATACACCCCCCAGCCTTGTGATGATTCATCTGTACGTAGACAAAATTCCTGACTCATGTCAGGATGGTTTAAAATATCAGCATTGGCAAGTGCATCCTTTATGTTTTCAAAATCATTTTAGCATTCACTTGTCCATAACAGACTATTGTTTTCCCATAGTAAGTTCAACAGTGCGTCACTATTTAACAGTCGGTTTGGCAAGAATTATTGAAAAAAAGGGGGCCAGGCCTCAATACTGCTTGAGCTTGTGGGGCACAAGCTCTGAGTATTTCTGACCCCAAGAATATCACTGCAAGAACAGTATCTCTGGACCTTGTGCAGTGTGTTCTGAGATGCCAAGTTTTAAGTTGTATCCATCCTTATAATGTATATAAGTAAATATTGTGTATGTGAATCAGTAACTTTGACAGTCATTACACATGAACACCATGTTCGTTACCCAAAACCTACATTGGTGACACCGAGCTTTTTGCTGCACATTTTTGTGTGACACGATGCTCCACCTCCACCTGGCATGAGAATCCAGCACCTTGCCTACACACACACACACACACACACACACACACACACACACACACACACACCCACGGTCAACCAGCTACAGTCAATGATAGTAAGTGTTGATAGTGTTTATGTAATGGCTTTTCATACTAAAAGACGGAAATTGCAATACTTCTGTTTTTAATACCCACACAACAATGCAACCATTATCACATCAGCACACACATAAGGACTACAATATTGAACTTCCATCAACCACAGTGCCTTTAACGAAGACTGAAAACAGTGCTATGAGTGCTTATGTGGACACTAACCTCATCAGACTAACGACAAGTCGACGACGATTGGCGGTAACTAACAATGGCACTACCCTGCCACCCCCACCATTCTCGAGTGATATACATTCAGCTAGTAATAATGCTACTCACAAGTATCCGTATCAACCGAGTAACTCTACCATTCTTGAGATGTCAGGCACTGACAGGCTAATTATGGATACCAACCACAGTGATGTAACAAACGCCGAACAATCAGTGACAACAAACAAACATGCAGGTCAGTGTATTTGGTGATCTCAGGGATATATAATGCCAGTTAACAGTGATTTTGAACAGAATGGCATATTTCCGCAAACCGCTTTTGCTCTCACACCTCATGCAGGTGACATCACAATAGTCGCGCCACGTACCACAGTACACCTTGGATGTGATGTCATGGCCCCGCTGGCCACACTACACACCACACCACAGCTTGCACTGGGATTTGCTGTTGCCCACTGCACAACACGACCATTTTACCATGACCACACATCAACAGCTACCAGGCTGCCACAACACACGCATCAACAGCAGCACGACCGCAAGATGGATATCAGAATTACAATCTGTCTGCTACGCAACCCACACTGACAATGAAGGGCGTCAATTTTGAGCTAGACATCACTGACATGCCTACAGTCAACCCTGCACCATGTGGGCTGACAATCTACCAAGAATTTATCCAGCCGACAAGGATTAAATGACACACCGCTGAGCCTATGAGCACACTGCAAGGACCTCCAACGCCGCAATGGTCTCCGACCAACCATGACTTCACCCCACCTACCCCACTTCATGACACTGTTATCATGGACTTACATGCTACACCACCCATGCCACGTGTTTCCGTTACACCAACGACACAACAGCAACCATGGATGCCGCGACGCAACTAATGGAACAGTGTGCACGGGGGACACATGGACAATCATCAGCACAAAACAGTGATTTCCAACAGAACTATATTTCTCCCCAGTCTGCCGATGCCTCTATATGTCACACGGGTGACAGCACAGAGATGTCAGTCGTGCCGCGACACTCACCACTCCACGGGTGTTACGTCACCACCCGGCCGGCTGCACTGCACTCTGGGCCACAGCTCCAACCAGAATATCACACCACACCACACCATGCCGACAGGTACAACTAACAGTGGCCATACCTCATCAGTCCACCACAGTCAGTACGAGCAACGCCAGGCAACTACTGCACAGCGATAACCAACTGGGACCAACACAAAACGACAACTACAGGAACCACACACCATCTATCAAACTCCACCTGCCGCCCATTCACACAGACTCACCAGCAGTGTGGTTTATGCGAATGTATGATGAGGACAGCAGGGATTGAGAATGACCAGAGCAAGCTGTTAATACTTCTCAACCATCTCGGTGAACAAGCGGAACTCATCAGCGATTTACTTTTAAATACTCCAACTGCAGTAAAGTCACTAATATTGCAACAATTATTGTGCATGCTGGAGCAACACCTGTACATTGCCATAAATGGGAAGATGCTGGGCGACAACACACAATCAGCATTGTGGCACAAACTGTGCCTGAAAATTGATAACAACGTACTACCAGACCAGGCCCTGTGGTCATTATGGTTACTCAAGCTCCCAGAGCAAATACAGGCAGCACATTCGGACACACCATTGAAAATGTGCCTACAACTGGCCAATAGAATGCTGATGCTCACATGCCACCAGACACTGATCAGTGCCAGGACATATATCTAATATCACCATGCCAGTGAAGGATATGGTGCACAACAGACAAGGATGGCAGCAGCAGCAGACACAGTGTAAAACACTGCGTGCAGACCCTGGACAACTTCCTCCACCCCCTGCAACTGGAACCCAGCCACCTTGCAGGCCATGACCTCTGCAGCACCGCAACAATCATGGTGCACAGACCCAGCTCCTGCCACAACACAGCCCAGCCAAAACAAAATGACAATCAGCTACTTTTGGTTTCATGCGCAATTCGGCGCTGATGCATGCCGCTGCTGACAGCCGTGTGGCTACCCATACTACACCAGTGGACTGGCTTAGGTGCACAGCCTGCCTCCCTACAACAAGTCCCCTTTCTACTGGAGATACCAAAGTACATAACGTGCCACACACATGGGCAGACAGCGTGTGGCTGTTTGTTTATGACCACCAGCTACACCAATACCTGCTGGTTGATGCAGGAACAGACATCAGCACACTAGCCCCACATCTCACCACAGAGATTACAAGCCCTCAACCATACAACTTCGAGCAGCAAATGATTCAATATTACCAGTAATGGGGACAACCTCTGCAACGCTCTGGCTATACAACCACAGACTTTCTTTGTGGCTGAAATGGTGGAACCAGTGCTTGTTCATTTGCCTTCAGAGGTAAATAGCAGTAATTGTTGCTGCCTAAGTAATCCTTCATCTGCAAGTAATGTTGACAAACACACCGCACTGTCAGTGACAGGTGTGTTTGTGTTCACTTGTGGCATAGCACATGGAAACTGCACTTGCTCAACAGTTACAGCTGCTGGCAAGTGTTGCATTCTGTGACCTTTGCTATTTTCCTTCAACAGACTAGCCCCGTATTGTGGGTAACCAGTGAAAGTATCTAACGTATCTAAAAGCATGGGTTTGTTTTCTGTGAAATGTTGTTTTGGAATATCAGTAGTTTTATCAATACTGCCTCATAACCTTTCCTCTGCTTCCTTTAAACTCGAATCTATTTTAGCTACAAGTTGACTTTCTTTCTCTTTTAGAGCTTCTTCTACAGTATCTACATAAATTTTGCAATCTGACACTACGTTTTCAGCAAAAGTACTGCCCTTATCCAGCATCCCAGCTTCAGCTTTTTCAGTTATTTCCTTTACATCTGCATGTATCTTATTTCTCTGTTTTTTTAGCAAATTTTGACTCTAAACTTAACTGGTCCACTCTTAGACTTAACTTTTGTACTTCTGTAGATCAGTTTTTAAACATGTCTTGCAGCTCACTGACTGTGTTCATCATATTTTTTACCAACGCGTCCCACTTGGGATTGCATCTCCTGATTTAAGGAATATGCTTCACTAAGATTTTGTAACTCACCTGCAAGTTGTTCCTGTTTATAGTCTACAGATGATACGCTTTCCGCTTACTTATTTATATTGTGGGATATGTTGGTAATTATTTCTTGTTTCAGTTGTTTACCTAGCCCTGTCAATTTCCCAGATAGTTCGTCAGATCTACATCTAAATATACACTCCGCTAGCCACCAAGCGGTGTGTGGCGGAGGGCACAATTCGTGCCAAAGTCATATTCCACCCCCCCCCCCCCCCCGCCCCCTGTTCCACTCGCAGATCGTGCGAGGGAAAAATGACTGTCTGAATGCCTCAGTACGAGCTCTTATTTCCCTTACCTTTGAATGGTGATCATTGCACGATTTGAAAGTTGGTGGTAATAATATATGCTCTACATCCTCAGTGAAAATCGGATTTCGAAATTTAGTGAGCAGCCCCTTCTGTTTAGCGCGCTGTCTATCTGCAAGAGTGTCCCACTTCAAACTTTCTATGAGATTTTGTAATGCTCTCACGATGGCTAAATGTACCAGTGACGAATCTTGTTGCTCTTCTTTGGATCTTCTCAATCTCTTGAATCAGACCCAACTGGTAAGGGTCCCACACAGACGAACAATACTCCAAGACTGGACGAACTAACATGTTCTAAGCTATTTCCTTTGTTGGAGGACTGCATCGCTTCAGGATTCTACCAATAAACCGCAATATAGAGTTTGCCTTACCCGTTACTTGTGTAATCTGATCATTCCATTTTAGATCATTTCGAATAGTCACACCCAGATACTTGACGGATGTTACCGCTTCCAAAGACTGAGCATTTACTTTGTACTCATACATTAATGGGGAGTTTTGCCTTGTTATACGCAGTAGGTTACACTTACTAATTTTGAGAGATAACTGCCAGTCATTACACCACACATTTATTTTCTGCAAATCCTCATTGATTGTTCACAACTTTCATGTGATACTACTTTCCCGTAGACTACAGCATCATCGGCAAACAGTGTAAGGTCACTGTCAATACCATCAACCAGATCTTTTATGTAAATCGTAAAAAGCAGAGGACCTATTATGCTGCTCTGGGGCACACCTGAAGTTACGCTTGTTTCTGTTGAAGTTAAGGATGACATACTGCTTCCTGTCTGTTAGAAAACTTTCTATCCAACCGCATATGTCATCAGATAGACCATAAGTGCACACTTTTTGTAGCAAGCAACAGTGCAGAACTGAGTCAAACGCCTTTCGAAAGTCAAGAAATACGGCATCAACCTGGGAGCCGGTATCTAGAGCCTGTTGTATATCATGCACAAAGAGGGCCAGCTGTGTCTCGCATGACCGCTGTTTCCTAAAACCATGCTGGTTTCTGCAGATGAGCTTCTCAGAGTCTAGAAAGGTCATTATGTCTGAACAAAAAATATGTTCCACGATTCTACAACAAATCGATGTCAGTGAAATTGGCCAGTAATTATGTGCATCTGATTTTCTACCCTTTTTATAGATTTCTATGACCTGGGCCTTCTTCCTGTCCCGTGGAACTTTCCGCTGTTCCAATGATCTCTGATAGATGATGGATAAGAATGGTGTTATATTTGTAGCATAGTCAACATAAAATCTTACGGGGATACCATCTGGGCCAGATGCCTTCCTGAGGTCTAAGGATCTTAATTGTTTTACAATCCCGGATACACTAAACAGTATGTCAGCCATCCTTTCGTTTGTTCGATAATTGAAAGGGGGAATGGTGCTGCAGTCCTCTACCATAAACGAGTTTTTGAAAGCTAGGTTTAGAATTTTGGCCTTCTGTTTTTCATCATCAGTTACATTACCCGTGCTGTCAGCAAGAGAAGGTATTGAATTATTTGTAGCATTCATAGATTTTATGTATGACCAAAATTTTTCGGGGTTATTTTTAGAACCTGCAGATAAAATATTGCTTTCAAATTCGTTAAAAGAATCTCTCATTGTCCTTCTGACAGCTGCTTTCATTTTGCATAATTTCTGTTTGTCAGCGGGGCAGTGACTACGTTTAAAATGACTGTGCAAAATTCTCTGCTTTCTCAGCAACTTCCTAATATGTAGATTAAAGTCTCCACCTATAACTAATGGATAATTTGGATATTTACTTCCTATTACTCAATACTTTCCCTGAAATGTTCTGCAACGTTTGTCACGGATGCTGGTGGTCTATAAAAACATCCTAATACAATGGTCAGTCCTTGTCTGATTGACAGCTTTATCCAGACTATTTCACAGTCTGACCCAGTATCAATCTCAACTGCGTTTAAACAGCATTTAACTTCAATGAACACACCAGCTCCAATAGCATCAGTCTTATCCTTCCTAAACATTGTCCAATCCAAGATCAAAATTTCACTGCTTTTTATGTGTGGTTTGAACTAGCTTTCGGTACCTAATACAGTATTGGCATTGCTACTGTTTATTTTGGAGATTAACTCAGGGATCTTCCTACCGACACTTCCACAATTTACTAACATGAGATTAAGCATATTTAAATCCTGCGGAATGACCTGTTTAGGCGAACTAACAATTTTTACAGTTGGCACACCCACATCAGTGTCATGAACTGGTAATTTTTCAGGCCAGTGGTTTGTTGCCCATGGGGAGGAAGCTAATCTAAACTACCCCCAAGTGCACGCCACAAGTACTGTGCTACCCATGTAGCTGTTTCCTGTGTGTAGTGCACCCCTAATCTATCGAGGGACATCCTACAACCATTTTCGTCACAGGGTCAACATAGCCCCTGTTTTAGATTCTTCACTCTACTCCAAACCAGAGGACCCTGGTCCACCCTGGGTATGATGCTGCAGATCATCAGCTTGGCTTCCACTCCTTGAGAGATGGAGGCCGCCTTCACCAATTTAACCAGCAGTCAAAAGGACCCAAGGATTTCCTCAGAACCCCGACGACAGGCATCGTTGGTACCAACATGCACAACAATCTGCAGCTGGCTGGACCTCGCACACTCGATAGCTGCCGGAAGAGCCTCTTCCACATCCTGGACAAGGCCTCCCTGACAAGCACACCAAGTGAACATTGGACTTCTTCCCCGCCCTAGCCGCTATGTTCCTGAGGGGCTCCATAACCCGCCTAACATATATAGTTTTGCTGACCCCACTGAACTGCTGACTTATACTATTCTTGAAATTGTTAATTGCCTCATTTTTCTGTGTGAAATGTTGTCCTATATTTTCCTGATGTTTTGTGAACTGCTATGTCGTACCGTTAAGTTTTTGTGTTACACTTTCCTGAAATTTCTGTTGTTTTGTAAACTGTTGGGTTATGCTTTCCTGAAATCCCTGCTTTGTAAACTGTTGTATTATTTGTTGCACGAGTTGCATCAAATTGTGTGTCTCACTAGTATTTATGTCGTTTTTGTGAACTCTTTCCTGTTATTTGCTGTCGCGGCCTTCAGTTTCATTATTTGAAAATAATTTTCCCAGTGAGAACTGAGAAACTGTCTCATTGAGCATCAAAAAAGTGACGTCATGATTAGTTGTGTTACCAGTGTCATTATTAATTGATAGTCAGACACTAACCTCATTGTTTAGGTTGCCATTGGCCAGTTCACGAGTTGGCGCATTACCTTCAACTGTTTCCAAGCTCGGATTTCCAACATCTTGGCATACTGCATTTTTTAATGAATGTTCAAAAATGTCCTGTGACTCCATTGTAAATAGTTTTTAACAGAAATAAGGACAAATTTTTTTCAAATATGAAATTGTTGTGACAGTGCCATGACATTTAACAGTGCCGCCACGACAGTACGCGCAAATGGCGATAGAGGCGCTCCGCAACTCGGCTGAGCGCGGGAGCGCCACCTATCTACGAACGGCGCTGGCCGCATGTCACCGCACGGCACTGCAGTCGAATGAGAGATACTGAGTTGTTGTCATGTAACCAGCTATTGTTTCTAAGTGAGTGTGTTTGAATATCCACGCAATTATTGGTGATTAAAGGTTATAACACTTTTTGGCGACGAGGATAGGATATTTTCACTGCGTTGTGGATTTGTGTGTTCGTGACGGGGCAGACATGGAACAGCTTATGCAAGCACTCATTGAACAACAAACACAGCTGACGGCTGCTATTCAGGCGTTGTCGATGTCGCTTACTCATCGTCTGTCTTCCTCTTCTCCGCCTCCATTCCCTCCTTACGACGAGGCCGCTGAAGACTGGGAGGATTATGAGAAGCGTTTGCGGCAACACTTCTTGGCTTTCGTGTTGTCGACGCTCCTATGTGTAAGTCGTTATTTCTGTCTTGGATTTCCCCACGGATCTATCAGCTGCTATCTCAGTTAGCCCCTCTGCGGGAACCTGCCTCCCTGTCCTTCCAAGGAATGTGTGACTTATTGTCTAACTATTACCGCAAAACACCCACGTCGTTGCCGCCCGCATGGCGTTCTACCGGTGTCGTAAACAGCCCCATCAATCTTACTGGGCTTGGACGGCGGAACTACACGGTCTGAGTAGGAAATGTCAGTTTGTCACGGACACTCATCATGAGTCTTATGCTGATTCAATGGTTAGGGATGCTATTCTACGGCTTGCTCCTGATAAAGAAGTTCGGCAACGTGCCCTACAGCTGCCAAACCCGTCGTTGTTGGAAGTTCTAAGCATCGCTCAATCCTTTGAAGTGTCTCACGCTGCTGGCGCACAAATAGAGGCGTGGTGTGATGTAGGCGCTGTACGGTCAACTTTCGACACGGACATTTTGCCTGTTTCACAGGAGAACGAAGATCTGGCGGCGGTTCACTTGCGTAAACAACGTCGTGTTGGGCTGCAACGCTCACAGCAAAAACAGCAACCACAGAAGCAGGTTCGTTTCCCACTTCCTTCTTGTCCACGTTGTTTCGTACAGCATGACAGGACCGTGTGTCCAAAACATTGGGCCACGTGTAATTCATGTAAGAAAAAAGGCCACATTGCTTCTGTGTGTCAGTCCCCTAAAGTTCCTGTCGACGAGGACGAGGCATCGGACATGGATGTTAACTGTGTGCTTTCTCAAACAAATAGGTTGTTTGTTACTGTTCGTGTTCTGGATAAAGACATTCGCATGCAAGTGGACACTGGCTCTGCAGTAACTCTCATTAATTCTCGCACGTATTTGGAGTTGGGCTCCCCTCCCTTGTCTCCAGTTACGTGAAATCTGAGAACTTATAATAAACAGAAAATTCCTATCATTGGCCAGTTTGATACTTCCACTGCCTACTAGTCTGTTGTTAGGCCCCTCACGTTTTATGTGGTGGATCATGTGGGCACTGAAAACCTGTTCGGTTATGGTGCTTTCCAGTTGTTCGGGTTCTCCATTGATGATGATGTGCACCTCATATCTGAGGATATTCCGTATCAACAGCTGGATGGATTGTGTTCTGAATTTTCGTCCGTGTTCTCTGCTGGTCTGGGTTGTGCCAAGGATTTTGAAGCCCACATTACTCTTAAACCTACAGCTCGCCCTAAGTTTTTCCGGGCACGCCCTACTCTGGTGGCATTGCGCGCACCTGTCAAGGCTGAGATAGACAGGTTAACAGCTTCAGGGATTCTCCTTCCTGTTACCTCCAGCGAATGGGCATCGCCAGTCATGGTGGTTTCTAAACCAAATGGGAGTCTGCGATTGTGTGGTGATTTTAAAGCCACCGTCAACGCTCAGAGCCTCATTGACACTTATCCTCTTCCCCGTCCTGAGGAGTTATTTACCAAGCTTGCTGGGGGCCAGTTCTTTTCCAAACTTAACTTATCGGACGCGTACCATCAGTTGCCGTTGGATGCTTCTTCCAAGGAATTTCTCGTCATCAACAGCCCTTGTGGGTTGCATCAGTACCAGCGGTTACCATTTGGTGTTGCTAGTGCGCCGGCCATTTTTCAGCAGTTTTTGGAACAGCTCACGGCTTCCGTTCCTGGCTGCATAAACTATCTGGATGACATTGTTGTCACGGGGGCCTCCACTGAGGAGCACCTTCGCAATTTGCATTCACTGTTTCGGGTTTTGCATTCGGCTGGGTTGAAGTGCAATCTGGACAAGTCACAGTTCTTCCAACCCTCCATTGTGTATCTTGGTTTCCACTTGTCCCGTGAGGGTATACGTCCTCTACATCAGCACGTTGCGGCCATTAACGCTCTACCCCGGCCGTCTATGGTCAAAGAACTTCAGGCGTTTCTAGGCAAGATTGCTTCTTATCACAAATTCATTCCATCCGCGGCGGCGGTAGCTCATCCTCTGCATCAGCTGTTACGCAAAAACGTCCCTTTCTATTGGTCCGACGAGTGTGAGCAGGCTTTTGTCTGCCTGAAGGCTCATTTGCAGTCGGTGCCTTGTCTTGCCACATTCCATCCGGGTCAGCACGTGGTTCTGGCGACTGATGCGTCACAGTATGGCCTAGGAGCTGTTCTCACCCATCGGTATGAGGATGGGTCAGAACGACCCATCGCCTATCCTTCCAAGACCCTCAACGATGCGCAGCGGCGTTGCTCTCAAATTGAAAAGGAGGCACTCGCTATCATTTATGCTCTAAAAAAGTTCAGCGTTTTTTTTGTATGGTTCTAAGTTTCACCTCATCACCGACCACAAGCCGCTGGTCTCTCTGTTCAGCCCATCGGCATCGCTTCCGGATAAGGCAGCTCACCACCTGCAATGTTGGGCCTTATACTTGTCTCATTTTCACTAAGAGATTCACTATCGCCCCACGGCCCAGCACGCCAACGCTGACGCATTGTCGCGATTGCCGATGGGCCCCGACCCTGTTTTCGATCGTGATGAACTACTCTGTTTCCACATTGATGAGGAAGAATGTCGTGCGGTTGAGGGTTTTCCACTTACAGGTTTGCAGGTCGCGTCGGCTACTGCGCGGGACCCGGTCCTGCGTCCAGTCATCGGTTTTGTTCAACGGGGTTGGCCGGACAGGACCAAGGGCCGGGCATTGGATCCCCTTTGCAACTACCATGCCTTGCGCCTTCATCTGTCTGTTCGTGATGGTGTTGTTCTTCTGGCCACAGATGGCGCATCTTCACGGGTCGTGGTGCCAGCCTCTCTTCGCAAAGATGTTCTCAAACTGTTGCATGAAGGCCATTGGGGGATTTCTCGGACTGGACTAAGTCCCTGGCCTGCAGGCATGTTTATTGGCCCGGTATTGATTCGGACATTGCCCACATCGTACAATGCCCTCTCCATGGCCTGATCCGGCGCAGCCATGGGAACGGGTGCACGCTGACTTTGCCGGCCCCTTCCTCGGTACTTATTGGCTACTGTTGATTGACGCCTTCTCGATGTTTCCGTTTGTTGTTCGATGTCCGTCGCCCACCACTGCGGCGACGACGCTGGCTTTGTCCAAAATCTTTGCGCTAGAAGGTCTTCCATCCACGATCATCACGGACAATGGCCCTCAGTTCTCTTCGCAGGCCTTCCGTGATTTTTGTACTGGACAAGGGATTCATCATGTTACAGCACCGCCCTTCCATCCACAATCGAATGGGGAGGTTGAGCGCCTTGTCCGCACTTTCAAAAGCCAGATGAAAAAATTCCTTAGTGATTTTTCCACAGATGACACTCTGCTGCATTTCTGAGTTCTTATCACTTCACGCCTCTGGGTGATCGCAGCCCTGCTGAAATCTTGCATGGCCGCCAACCGCGCACTCTACTGCACCTGCTTCACCCTGTCAGGCATTGTGCTGTGTCCCCTAGTGCGGGAAAATACTCGGTGTGTGCCAACATGTGGGCACGAGGGTATGGATCTCGCCCTAAATGGATTCCAGGGGTGGTCAAGGCTCTTCGCGGCCACCGGCTTTGTGAAATACGTACGGACGACGGCATGGTTGTTCGCCATTACGACCAGATGTGCCCACAAGTGGTGGCCACGCCAGTGCCACCGCCCCTTCCTTCGCCTCCACCAGCCCGAGAAGCCAGTCCTGTCGCTGCTGCTGATCTACCGTACGTGTTGATGCAGCCGACGTCGCTACCGCTTCCTAGTATGCTGGAACTGGCCCCAGTCGCGCCGCCGCCTTCTCCAGGACCCGTCTCGCTGGAGCACACCCCCAGGTCCACGACACCTATGGATGCTGCTCCGGAGTTTTCACCCATCATCTCGTCCAGGAGGCACGTTCCACACACAAGCTTCCGTCCTGGACATTTTCGACCGTACTCTCATGTCTCTCCGCGGGATCTTCTCGGGGCCTTACAAGAGGCCATGGATGTCTCCGCACTGTTCATGTCTCCAAGGCAGTGAGTGTTTTTTTTTTTCAAGGGGGGAAAAGTGTTGTGACAGTGCCACGACATTTAACAGTGCCACCACGACAGTACGCGCAAACGGCGATAGAGGCGCTCCGCAACTCGGCTGTGCGTGGGAGCGCCACTTAGCTACCAACGGCGCCAGTCGCATGTCACAGCATGCCAGTCGAATGAGAGATACTGAGTTGTTATCATGTAACCAGCTATTGTTTCTAAGTAAGTGTGTTTGAATATCCACGCAATTATTGGTGATTAAAGGTTATAACAGAAATCATGTCTGTATCAGTACTTTTCAATTACAGTTGGTTTACCTGCATATGCCCTAATGAACCTGATTATTATCTGACACTTCTTGTAGACTCTGAATGACTTATTTTGCACTTCAGTGATGACTTTGTACAAATTTTTGTCTTTTCGGTAGAAATATACTTTCCATAAAGTACATTAATTGGAAGGAAAAGAGATTATCTACTGCCAGAGAGATTGCGCCAAGTGTGGCCATATAAGCATACAGCATAGCAGCTTTCTACCATTACCGCTGAAATCAAAATTCCTGGCTCATCTTGTTTGTAGGCAAAATTTAATTTTAATGTGCTCCTTCAATGATTTTATCATCCCCAATCTCATGGACATGTAACAAATACAATGAAAGTTTCATTAGTTCCTTCTAACAGTGATGTGAATCATTTATCTCAAAAACTTTTATCTCTGCAATTGGAAAGGTCTGTTCATATTTCACTCTGGGCAGTCCTTGAAATGGTCGCCATTGAATAGGGATGTGGAAATGGATTAATAATTGCCTGATTAATTGGAAAAATTGATTGGAAAGAATAGTTGAAAAAAATTTTGAAGGTAATTTATGAATCGGTGCACAATCTTGGGTGAACTTTAACTGATAACACTATTGACAGACTTTTAATATCATTACATTCAAGGTTAATAAACATAATCTGCATTATGTACTGCTGTTCCAGTAGTGTGCAGTACCAAATAATCACCACAACCATTGAAACTGATCTTCGCATTAATTCCTTTCTGTTTAGTCTTGAGTGCGACAATGTCAATACAGGAACACACTTCCAGATATGGCATGAATTATTTTGGTGTGCACTGACTCTCTTGATGCAGGATCTCTGCAGTGAGTGAAATGATGAACAGATAGGATTTGAACATATAATTGTGCGAATAAATTTCCTTTTCTCATAACTTTTTATACTACTTTTAATGAACAGTTAAAATACACATTTTTAACAACACTTGTGCGATGGATCCAAGCATATGTCCATATGCTACCACTTCCCCCCCCCCCCCCAAAAAAAGGGTGAAGACATATAAATTAATAAACTGAAGAGTGTATTTCTTACTTTGTTTCATACAGATATTTAATGATGTATCAAAACATTATCCTAGCCACAAAACAACTCATTAATCTACTTTTTAGTGGCATCTTTGGTTTATAACTCATTTGATATACATATAGTTTATATCTAAGAAAAGAAAAGAAAGCAAAATAATATTATTCAGTACAATAGCAGGATACAGCACACCTCTCCTTCATGCAAAGAGGATGCCCAGGCATACATACTAGTCATTCTGCCTTACCATTTGAATGAGGGTGGAATGGTGGAGACATAGCATGATGAATGCCTTGACGGGAAACAACTGAAAGGTGTGAGAAAGAAACTGGGACCCATTATTGGAAACTAAGGTACAAGGCAACACATCAATAGAAAAAAATCCTCGAAAGCATATGAATTGTGACCTGATGGACGTCGATGTACATTGTAGAATGTAAGGAAACTGGGAAAATGCATCTACAATCAAGAACCAATAGGAATTCAAGAAGAGATCTGCAAAGTCTACATGAATGCATTCCCATGGCTGGCATGGAGAGGGCCAGGTGGACAGAGATGCCCTGGGAGAAGCCTGTTGTCAGACACGCTGCTCACAAGCTGAGACAAAATGGACAATTTCGTCATCAATCTCAGTCAAAAAACAAGTCACCTGGCAAACAGCTTAGTGCATGAAACTCCCTAATGGTCCTGGAAGAGAAGGTATAGAACTTCGAGCCATAATGTGGTGGGAATGACTATTCTAGGAGAGTGGTCTTCCATGGACAACAGCAAAACACCATCACAAACAGAGAGGTGAGGCCCCAAGGAAAAATAGTTGTGCAGGGGTCCAAGCCCAACACGGCCATTTATCTGACCGGCCTGTTGAATACACCACACCACATGGTAGAAAACCAGATTATCAGCAACACCAACTGCTATGCATGAGCTTGTGATTGGGAAACTGTCAACTACAGACTGCATTTCAGTATCAAGATGGAGGCAAGGCAATTCTTCACAATCAGGATCAGGACCCACAAGGAGGCAGGACAAGGTGTCTGCATTGGCTTGCTTAGAAATAGTTGGAAATGGATTTCATTATTGTAGCAAGACAAGAACAGTGCCCAGCATTGTGCTGCCTCATCAGGCAAGAAAGTATGAGGTTTAAACAAGGACACAAAGAGTTTATGGTCAGTAACAAGGTGAATCTTGGAGAAAAAAAAAAAATTCTAGAGAGCACACACTATGTTAAGAGCCTCTTTTTCCACCTGAGAGTAACACTGCTGCTCCAGAGAGATTTAGATGTGAAAGCAACACATTGTTCAGAGCTGTCAACATATCAGTGCACTAGGACTTTGCTGAGGCTGTACTGTGATGCATCAGTTGCCAAAACTATGTGCTGGTCTGGAGAGAACGTAGCTAAACAAGGGGCCGAGAGTAGTTTGGATTTCGACATTTAAAAAGTGCGTTCACAGTTCAAGCTCAAAAAAAAGAGACATTCTTGCATAACAAGGCAGGCAACATGTGGAACAATGTGGCTGTCCCCAGCAGGAATTTATGGTGGTAGGATATCTTCCCTAGAAAGGCCTGAAGCTCCTTCTTGGATGAAGGGTGAAGCATAGACATAACAGTGGAGATGTGGTCTGGCAGAGGGCGAACACCATCCCACGAGACCTCATACCCCAAATAAGCACTAGAAGGTTAAAAAACCTGAGATTTCATAAGGGTACACTGTGAGCCTGTGGACTGCAAGACAGAAAACAAAGTGTGCAAATTTTTCAAGTGATCAGCCGTGGAGGAGCCCGTGACAAAAGTATCATCCATATAAATAATGCAACCTGTGACAAGTATAGTCAACTGCTCTAAAAATTGTTGGAAAATAACAGGGGCACTAGCCACACCAAAAGGAAGGCACAAATATTGACAGAGACAAAAAGGGGTATTCAAAACCAGACCCCACCAAGACTCTTCATCCACAGGAACCTGTAGATGTGTTTCAGACAAATCAGTTTTAGAAAAGTACTGCCCACCCAATATATTTGTCAACAGTTCCTCCTAGTGTGGGAGCGGATATGTATCCACAATCCACGGTGCGTTGACAGTAGTACTGAAGTCACCACAGAGGGAAAGCTACCCCAATGACTTTTACTCTACAACAAATGGAGATGACCATTTACTAGCCATAATGAGTTGCACCACCCTTACTGATTGAAGTCTGTCCAATTCTGCTTTCAGTTGATCTTTCAGGGTGACAGGAACAGCATGTGCATGACAAAAACAAGGCCAATCTGAGATTTCAAAGAAATATAAGCAGAAAAATTCTTAGCACACCTTATACCTTCCAAAAACTCCTTATACATTGTTTCCAATTGAGAAAATGATACCTGATTGGACACAAGGTGAACTGCATTGGTGATAGAAAATCCAAATGCCTGCAAAGTGTCCACCCCCTAACAAGTTCTCAACATCAGCATCAGCAATGACCAAACATTTAATGGAACAAACCACTGACTTGTAAGAGGCAGATGCCGTAAATTGTCCAAACAGTGCAATATTCTGTTTGTTGTTAACTGGCCAGCTTCCATGTGACTTGTGTCAATGGTGGCATGCCCAAACTCACACAGGTTCAAGGGTTCAATAACAACACTGCAACACCTGTGTTGACCAGTAGTCAGAGCACTTTGCGAAAAACACTTAACTCAATAAACAACTTGGGAAAAGTCACAAGCATTGGAGTCACACAGTTTATGCCCATGTTCCTATCCTGAGCAAACTTCAGCGAATGACACATGGAGGCGATGTGGCTTTTCTTCTGGCAAGCATTACAAGTAGCCTAGCACTTAGGGCATGCCACACATTCATGCTGGACAAAACAGAAAGGACAAGATGGAAACAGAGAATGCTGATGCTGGCACTATGGTGGTTGCGGCTGCTTGGTCTGCTTGGCATTGGACCCAGATGCTTAGCACCACCTCTGCCACTTCCTTGTGCAAGCTATTTGTCATCCTAGTGGGAACATCTTGTGATGTCATTGTCACATTTTTTTTCTTGAAATCTTATGGGACTTAACTGCTAAAGTCATCAGTCCCTAAGCTTACACACTACTTAACCTAAATTATCCTAAGGACAAACACACACATCCATGCCCGAGGGAGGACTCTAACCTCCATTGCCACATTGCCCATGCTTGAGTTTTGTCTCATGCTGTCCCAGAAACTTCAAAAGATTGTGCTATTTGCAATTATCTAAACAAATAATTGCATCATGCACCACAGAGTCTGCATAAGAATCATTATGGACATCAGTAACAAACTGAAACATTGGCTAAGGCCGCTAAGTTTGGTTGCCCAGGCCCTATACGAATGGTTTGGTTTCTTGCAGAATCAGTAGATTTAAACTTGCGTTGCTATGATGTGTTCATTTGCAATGGCAGTTAGGCAATAACTGCACATATCATCAAAAGAAAGAGCTGCTGGTTCTTGTAAGAGGGCAAGCTGACATAATAATTGATACACCTTAGAAGGAATCCACAAGAGGAATAAAGCTTTGCACGAATTTGAGTCTGTCACACCAAAAGCCAAAAAATGCTTTTTGAGTCTTTTTTTGTAAGCGCCCCAATCTTCTGCTGAATCATCATATGGAGAACAAATGGGTGGACAGACTGGTGGAACAGTACCATATCTGGTAATGGAAGCTGACAATGTGGTCACTGCCGAAATAAGCTGTTCAGTCAGGGCCAGTAGCATAGCATCCATAAAGATGAAACTGCACTTAAAGAGTGGACATGTGGAAACCATTACAAACTCATCGCCTATCACGTAGTAACCAAGTAATACAGAAAATCCATCCAAGTAACACAAACATGGCTTCATTCATAAACCTCTGAGCAGTAATGGAAATGAGCCTCTAGTGACTCACAAAAGTGTCATGCAGAAGGTGCCACATAAGTGATACACAAAACTGATGTGAGCAATACAAACTGAAAGAATATAGTGAGTGTGAGCCAGCATTGTTCCATGCAGGCATGAGTTGCCAGTAGATAGCGTGGCAGAAAGAGTGCCATGAGCACGCTTCCTACAGTTGGCCTCTAGCGGCCAGCCCATGCTCATACAGTTGGCAGTTAATTTATCACTATTAAAATTCTCTGTCACTGCACAAGTTTTGAAAGCTTTGTGAAGTGTAAGATATACAAAAGAAAAACTTTTTACTTGTCTTCGTTTTTTCTTATTCTTAGCTCCATGTTTTGCATCTAGGGGTACCTTCTTGTGGCTGAAATTTTGATTCAACATTGTGGGTTCCTGATGACTAAATAACTGATGAAGATTTGCCTGTATTATTCTTGAATTTTGTTCTTTGTCACATTTTTCAATATCACACGGCCTTTAAGTTTCCACTTCTATCACTCCAAAAATTACAATATGAGTGAAACAATCAAAAACACATCTGCTTCCATCAGAGGCATGCCCACTACTCCTTACATTCTGTGGTACTCATAACATTCCAAAGAGTTTACAAAGCAAAAGCGTTTACAAACATTCTTGACAAAAGAAGAATCTTCACTAAAATACATCATTATTTTGTAAATGAGCCCAGAAATAAATTTAATAATTTGTGTCAGAATGTGCAGTTAATAATATGAATTATAAGGATGCCAGATATTTCATAATTTCAAATATTTCTAAAAGAAGAGTAATTTTAACTATACGAGGGGGGACCCAAAAGTAACCAGAATCCTAATGCTGCACATTGTGTAATTGTAATAGCAGGTTGTGCCGCCAGAGGGTTGTAGTAGGAGTTCTGCTGAGTCATTCTGCCATGCAGCATCACCCAACAGTGAGAAGTGTGGTTTCTTTGGCAGTTCTTTGAGTGTGCGTACAGTGCAGATGTGACACGAGGAAATGGCTAGTTCTTACGAACAACATGCGGCAGTGAAGTTTTGTTTCTTGCTCGGCAAGAACGCAGCAGAAACTGTTGTGATGATTCAGACAGCCTACAAAGACCATGCTCTTAGTAAAATGCAAGTGTACAAATGGTTTTCTCGGTTTAAAAAGGGAGAAATGGTGGTTGAAGATCAGCCCCGTTCCGGTCGACCTTCAACCTCTCGAAGCGAAGACAACATCGACTAAATCCACTATCTCATCAGTGAAGATCGACGCAGGACAATCGACCAACTTGAGAACTTGTCCGGGTTGTCCTGGAGCTCAATTCAGCCCATCTTGACCATCGATTTGGAGATGCAAAGAGTGGCAGCAAAATTCATGTCGAAGCTTCTTACCGGAGATCAAAGGGATCGTCGCATTCAAGCCTGTCTCGAAATGAAGGACGCGATCCACATTTTTTCAACAAAATCATTACAGGTGATGAGTCATCGTGCTATGGGTACTATCCAGAAAGTAAACAACAGTCATCACAATGGAAGTCACCTGGCTCACCAAAAAAAGCTTGACAAGTGAAATCGAATGTGAAAACGATGATCTGTTTTTTTGACATCAAAGGGATTGTACACTCTGAAATTGTCCCTGAAAACCAGACAGTAAACCAACAATTCTATTTGGAAGTTATGAAACGGCTTCACAGAAGTTTGTTATGAAAACATCCAGCTTTGTGGGATTTTGGCATGTGGTTCCTGCATCTGGACAACGCTTCCACGCACACGGCTCTCAGCGTTCACCTGTTTTTGGCCTCAACGAAGATGACTAGCTTGACCCATGCACCCTATTCACCGGATTCAGCACCCTTGGACTTCTTCCTATTCCCGAGGATGAAACGAGACGTGAGAGGGAAGTGTTTTGCGGATGTGGAAGACAAAATGCAAAGTCATGAAAGTGCTAGCAGGTATCAAAGAGGACGAATTTAAAAGGTGTTTCAAACACTGGAATGAACATTTGGACAAGTGTATTAATGCTAATGAAGAGTACTTTGAAGGAGATTAAGGTTGTTTTTAAAAACAATAAAGTATATGCTTTCTAGAAAGAAATTCCAGTTATTTTTGCCCCCCCCCCCCCCTGCTCGTACATACAGAGGGTAACAAATTAATTTCTTTTTATACATTTTAGTCTGAAATATAATACGTTGTAAACAAAATCAAATGAAATTCTTTTAGATAAACAACCAAGATAATGTTCACATACAGAAGAACATGCAGAAGAATTGATAGTATAAATGGTATCGCTTATTTCTATATATAAAAAAAGAAGGAAGAAGAAGAAAGGTAATGTTAGAGGTGGGCACCCCATTACAATATCCCCCTCACAAAATTTATAAGGGTAATGTTTACAGTATTTTGTTACAAGCTACAAGGTTTGCCAAATGGTGTACATAATGGCACCCAGGATAGCAGATAGACGTATAAAAGTATCTGATACATAACATATTACAGAAAACTTAAGAAAAATACTTGCTATACAAGTCATAATCTATACATATATCGGGATATGGTATTCAGCTTTTCAAATCTGTGGAACATACTGTCACAAGACAAATAATACAAGGTCAAAACTACAACATTACACCACTAAACTATAGAAATAAGTATAGAGACAATGTAAATTACTAGAATTACAAATTGTTAGTTAACATCCATACAATAAAATCTTCAAAAGAGAAAAGAAAAGTTTCAGAATATAGTGTATGACGAGTGAGCCGACAAAAACTCACAACAACAGGTACAGACTAGATGAATATACTCCACCATGAGTAGGCATATAGTGCAAAATCAATCAGCCACTTAAACCAGAGTATTCAATGATATGTTGACTCATGAAAAAACAAAATAATGGAAAAATATTAGGGCTTAAGTTTAAAATGTGGGGATTGACCCATGAATCCAAACCACACCGGGTACAAACCAGCAAAAAATGTTTTGACGCAACATAATGAATGAAATACATACTCAAATCAATAGATTTAATCATATGCAAAGAGTGATTGTGAGAAGTATTCGGCCACAATCAATGGTTGTACGCTCTCCTTGAGTACATACACACAGTCACGATGACCAGGGGTACCCAAAACAGGGATAAGCATGAATCTGTCCACAACTCAAGTTTCATTCATATACAATATTGCAATACTCAGGATAAATTCAGGTAAACACAGTCATAAATAGCTTTGAATGATGACACAATCCGGTAACTTGAGGACCAAAATCAGTATATGAAAGCAGATGTAAATACATCTTGTTATATTGCTTATACTAGTAGATGTCTTCCACACTATTTGCTAATAGTTCATACAAACTAACCTATCTACTCAAAGACCTAGAAGATTGCTTCACAATTGATAAAAAAAATTAGGGACTAGTGCAGCAGGGGATACAACCCGTCGGCTTTGGACAATGACGTCACAAGTCGCCAATCAAGAAGCGATTCTTCTTACAAGGGAACCTCCCCATCGCACCCCCCTCAGATTTAGTTGTAAGTTGGCACAGTGGATAGGCCTTGAAAAACTGAACACAGATCAATAGAGAAAACAGGAAGAAGTTGTGTAGAACTGTGAAAAAATAAGCAAAATATACAGACTGAGTAGTTCAAGGGAAGATAAGCAATAATAAGGACAGTAGGAATACAGGAGCGCTGTGGTCTCGTGGTAACGTTAGCGGCTGCGGAACAAAAGGTCCTAGGTTCAAATCTTCCATCAAGTGTAAATTTTAATTTTTTATTTTCAGTTTATGTGACAAACTCTTATGTTTTCATCACTTTTTTGGGAGTGATTATCACATCCACAAGAAAATCTAAATCGGGCAAGGTAGAAGAATCTTTTTACCCATTCGCCAAGTGTACAAGTTAGGTGGGTCGACAACATATTCCTGTCATGTGACGCACATGCCGTCACCAGTGTCGTATAGAATATATCAGATGTGTTTTCCTGTGGAGGAATCGGTTGACCTATGACCTTACGATCAAATGTTTTCTGTTCCCATTGGAGAGGCACGTCCTTTCGTCCACTAATCGCACGGTTTTGCAGTGCAGTCGCAAAACACAGACACTAAACTTATTACAGTGAACAGAGGTGTCAATGAACGAACGGACAGATAATAACTATGCATAAATAAAGAAAGTAAAATTTTCAGTCGAGGGAAGACTTGAACCAAGGATCTTTCGTTCAGCAGCTGCTCACGCTACCACGGCGCTTCCAAGCACACTTCGTCCATGATGTTGCTTATGTGGCCCATGGACTACTCAGTTTGTATATTTTGCTTATTTTTTCACAGTTCCACACAACTTCTTCCTGTTTTCTCAATTGATCTGTGTTCAGTTTATCAAGGCCTATCCACTGTGCCAACTTATAACTAAATCTGAGGGGGGTGCGATGGGGAGGTTCCCTTGTTAGTGTTGTAGCTCCCTTCAGTAGCTGATAAGTGTTTTTTGGCTTTTTAAAAAAAAATCTCACGAGATAGAATAAACAGATCCACTTTATTAAGCAATCAGTAAAAAAACGAAACTGAAACATAACAGCAAAAGCGAAAATGGTAAAATGCTCTCTGGCGACTTGTGACGTCATTGTCCAAAGCCGACGGGTTGTATCCCCTGCTACACTAGACCCAAAAATTACATACTGATCTAAAGTTACATAATGATTGGAAAATCAATTCACCTACTTGAAAAAACATGCATTTGTGCTCAATAACACTGTCTTTAGCAGTCTTGGCTAACAATTCACAGGTATCAATCACAACAAAGATCCAGTCGACAGATACTAGAGTACATTACCCAGCATCCATGATCTCTTGCAAGTTGACTGGTCCAGCACTGACATACAGTAGTGTGGGGAGTGGACCTGCCAACATCTTTCAGTTTCCTCCCTAGATTTCTCATCACACGCTCCAACTTCCTGTCTAGCAATTGCATCAAATCCTGAAATATTGTTTTGTGTACTAACTATGCCATTCAATACCTCCTTCACATCACATGAGATATGTTCTCCTTAGTAACTTTTCAAAGTCAGTTATATGGAATTTATGTCAGTTGAGATTAAAAGGTGTTCACATATGAAATATTAATAAACAGAGCTAAATGCAATGAAAATAATGGACTAATAATGTAATACACACATTCATGTTCATAGGTCTTGTCCGCTGTACTAAATGTTAAAAGTACTTGATGTTTTACATACTTGCTTTGCTTACCAGTAGCTCCTCTTGTCCTTACACCTGCTATGGGCATTTCCACAAAATTCTTACTATACTGGATCTCATGTATAAATTGTTCAGATACATCACAAATTTGGCTGCCTGTGTCAATCAGACAGTTCCCTTCCCACTGATCAAACTTAATCTTAATGTAAAGACATCCAAAATCTGAGTCATCATCTCTGTTATTAGACACTTCATGTAAGAGATCACTTTCAATTTCATCAAATGCTACATCTACACTCTTTTTGCAGGGTTTTACCAACTTAACTGGTATCATAGCGTCACTTAAGTTACACGTGTAGTCAGATAAATATTGAACACACTGAATGGATTCCATAGCACAACTAACATCACTTATTACAGATGGAACACAAAATATATTATTGTCAAAATTACATTTCCTGCTTAGATCTTCTTTCACTTCATTCCACCAATTTGGATACAAATTTTGACTAACCACAGCTAACTTGCTCCAGAATGCACATTTATCTATGTTATCATCAATTTGGTCCCAAATAAATTTCAAAAAGGTTTCATCTTTATTCCCTAGGCTTACATATAACTCATCTTTACTGTTTGGATCATTACTCTGCATGACATTAATGAGAAACTGTTTTTACTAGACTGTCACTTACATCATCACATACATCACTTACCTCACCTGTATTCACAAATAACTCTGGAACTTCATTATTCTTAAACTCCACGAATACCTGATACTCATCATCATCATCATCATCATCATCATCATCATCATCATCATCATCATCATCATCATCATATTCTTATAAAATTACTTCAACAGCAACATCATTAATAACACAAGTCCACATTACCATCAAAGAAATATACTTCACCTGCATTCATCTGCAAGAAGCTACCAGTCTCAGTCTTACCAACCTTAGTCATTTCACAGCTCTCATTCACATCTACATCAAAAATACCACCCAATTCAGATCCAATACAGTTATCACCTGTTTTACAAATATCAGTAACACTGTTTTCTGACCAAGAAAAGAAATCATTAGTATATACTACATCAAAATTCTCATTACTCTCACATTCTAGTTTGTGATTCATATCTACATCACTATTATTAAACACAGTATTCCAAAACTTTTGATCAAAACTTAAGTGAGAAATCTGATGTTCCTTCTGCTAACAGATACTTGTGTCACATTATTAATATTGTTATCATTGTCTAAATGCAAGTGTAAACTGTGGATCCTGCACGTGTCGTATTTCCTCACCCCAGAACTGTGGATCTTCATTGAGATGGAGCGCTGTTTCCCAAATGGCCACCTCTATGATTTTTTCTTCCATTAAATTGCCCCTGATTATCCCCATTATTCCTATTCTGCTGATGTTCAAAGTTTCTGTATCTGTTACCATTTTGACCTTGATAGAAGTTACCATTATCTCTGTTTCTGCAATTATTACTATTGTAATCTCTATCATTTTGATTATTATGGTACATACTTCTTTCTACTGCCCTATCCAACCTGTCAACATACCGTGAAAATTGTTCATGGCAATTGTCACATCCATGTACTAAATCCGACTGCAATCCCTCTGGTAATCTCCTTTTTTAGTGCATCAGTCAATGTCATTCTATCAAATGGTTTGTCAAGGTTTGTTAATTTCTTTAGTTGATTCTTATAGAACTCTTTCAGGGTATCATCCGTATTCCTATAATTACGACCATTCAGATATTCACTTTTAATAGTACCTTGTTCAGCTTCTGACCAAAATTTATTTAAAATCCTTTTTTCGAAACTCTGGTATGTTTCCCACTGTCTTAAATTTAGATTTACCCAAGACAGAGCTTCACATCCAAGACATCTTTTAACATAACAATAACACCCAAACCCGACCCAAAACTATTTCTACAGCAGTGTAAAAAATCCGCTGGATGTAAATTGTCTGAGGGAAAACTTTTTATTGGAATGTTGGACCATGCAGTACCATTGTTTTAATAAAGATTTTTGTGAATACAGTTTTGCTGAACTACTGAAATTTTCTGATCTAGAACACTTACGATAGTTTGCATACTGTTTTCAACGTTTAAATTTTTTTGATGTAAACTGCTAAAGTTCCGTTTCATTTTTTCTGCTACGGCTATTTGTTCAACTCTGACATCATCAACTTTCTTCATTAGTTGTGCCAGTAGTGCAACTAACTCATTTTACAAAACAATAAATTTACTTTCTAAGACATCAACATTTTCATTCACACTTTTTAATCCTCACTTTTTAATTAGCTCCGAAACCTGATTACTAAGTTGGTCTATTTGGTATCGTACCCTGTCCATTTTGCTATTGTTTTCAGTTTCTATTTCCAATAACGGATCATTGACTTCACTAAATTTTCTGTTGCTATCTGTCTTCATTTCCTCTAATTTTCCTAAAACCAACTACAAAATATCAATTTTCACTGTTTCTTTTCTGACTACACTTTCACTAGGTTCAAATATGTCTTGACTGAGTGCAACAGCTTTCACTTCATCACTACTGCCCTCAACTCTATTCATTTTCCTAGCAATCTCACGAATCCACTAAGAAAAATTAATTTCACAAATGGTTTGTACTTATCTTTTCTGATGTCCTTCATCGTAGTCCTCTTTCAATTTATCTAGTCCGTCATTGTTGATATTGTCTTGTCACTGTTGATTTGACTTTGTTGGGCAGCTCTCAGGTCTTCTTTCAGTGAGTGATTGTGATTTTATTTATATATAAACTGTAAATATAGAAATAATTGTCCTTTCTTCTTCTGCAACAGACAAAACTTCATTGTCAATCAACAGATCTCGGCTGATGCCAACACTTGTAATCTTACCCTCCCACACATCACTATTAAAATTCTCTATCTCTGCACAAGTTATGAGAGCTATATGAGGTGTAAGATATACAAAAGAAAAACTTTATATTCATCTTCATTTTCTCTTGTTGTTGGCTCCAGTTATTGCATCTCGAGGTATGGTTGAAATTTTGATTTAACATTGTGGGTTGCTAATGACTAAATAACTGATGAAGATTTGCCCGTATTATTCTTGAATTTTATTCTTTGTCACATTTTTCAGTATCACACCAGCATTACAATTTCCACTTCTATCACATCACAAATTACATTATTAGTGACACAATCAAAAACATGTCTGATTCCATCAGAGGCATGCCCACTACTCCTTACATTCTACGGACAGGCGTCTAAAGCTAGCGAAATGAGGGATGCTCAACTACCGGACCTACCGATAGATGGCTCTAGCGCGTGCTGGCCAAAGTTCATATCATTGAGTGTCCGCCATATCTGAATTTGGCGAAAAACGAACTGTCAAAACACTGATGAAAATGTTTTTCGTTCTGCGCCCTGATAAGTCTTTTATATTGGATGTTCTAGATGTCTACACATCAACATAATGAAGTGTTTCTAATCTAGTGAGAAAAAACAGTGACAGTTCTGCTATGAAATTCCTAAATTCGAGTGTGTTTTGGAAGTTTGACAAACTGACCTATAAATTGTTTACTATTAATTTTATGAGTGCTTTACTTATTTGCCCATTTTAAAATACTATTTAAGATTCAATGGAGCTCAACAAATTACCTTGGTTGCCAAAGCTTGTAACTACAGGTATAATTCGGAAAATCAAGTGTGGAAAACAGTGAAGACGTGTCTTGAAAAAAAGTTGACATCGTTTGCTTAGGGGTATCTTTACTGACAACAGAAATTACAACTGAACTATTAAAGTATTACTTAGTTATAAACGGAAAAACTTATTTTTCTTTATCTGAAGTGATGCATTACCGATCTGCATATATGCTGACACACTAATTGCAACATTCACTTACGAATTTGGCTCTCTCTTTGATCAGAAATTGAAATTCCATAATTTTATTAACGCCTGTACATAACACAGTGTATTTTAACTGAGTGATAAGGTAGAAGCACCAGTTTTTGACAGTGCTTCAGTCTTCGATACGAGACAAGAAATACATTTAAATGAGACAAACACAAAGGCCAACGTTAAGGCTCCTCTTAAATGCATAACTCGTATCATTTCGAAGTGAAGTGTAGTAATAATATTATATTGGACTGATCCATGATGATGTAGGAAGTGAAGGAACTCGTTGAAAATAACATCAATCACAGCTGTTAATTTTAAGGTTAAGGTTGTGGTGTCTTAAAACTGTAATTTTCCAGTCTGACACCCAAATAATGGCTGGTATCATGGTTTTATTTTAAAATTGAATTCAAAACATGTCAGTGAGCAAAATTAATTAGACTATGAATTACAACCATGGAATTTTATTTCTGTGAATCTTGGTTCCAGTCTTTGACATGGTGTCAATCACTGGAATGACTGGTTGTCATGATATGGCCCAAGCAAAAAACAAACCTGAAAGCAAAAGCTGTAGAAGCTGGCCAGACAGGCACCCCAATGGCTGCTACAATCTGTGTTAGACAAGGGTGACATTATATTGCAAATTTAGTGTAAAAAGTTCCATATTGTCTGAATTTGTCCTATACTGACAGGACATTCTAGTCCAGTCGATTTTCTTATCTGCAAAAGTACACTAGACAATACCAGTGGTACAAAGGTAGTGCCAAATTACAAACTATCCAGTAACAACAGAAGTATTGCTGGACAATGTACAGTAAATGACATGTAATAACCTGAGACATTCAGAATTGGTTTGAAGAAATAGAACAGCATTTGGAAAGAGAGTAACATTTTGAAAATAACAAATGACACAAGTAGAGTTTTCAGTTCTTATGAAAGCTCGCTTACTTTTTCTTTTTTTTCTTCTTCCTCTCTCTTCTCCATTCTCAAGGGAAAAATGTGATAAAATAAAAGTGCAAGAAAGTTGTGTACAATGTTGGAAATGATGAAAAAGAAAATCTCACTATGCTTTTAACAGCATATGCTGCTGTAAAGCTTGCTCCTCCTAAGAACATGATTTTCTCTCTCTCTCTCTCTCTCTCTCTCTCTCTCTCTCTCTCTCTCTCTCTCTCTCTCTCTCCCCCCCCCCCCCCCCCCCTCTCCCTCTCTCCTTCTCCCTCTCTCCTCCATGTGAAGAGTATTCCTGTAATTATAGCTAATAGCATACCAAGAACATGAGGGTGTCACAGTGGAGATTTGTTTTCTGATACAGACGTCTGATACAACTATTCCACAGCAAAACTTACTTTCAACAGGTGTGATAGCAGTGCATTCCCATAGGATAACAGAATATTATGTCCTCCAGGAATCACATTGGGTACACCACTTACAGCATAAACTGTACAGCAACTACAATGTTTTGTGAGCAAGTAATACCAGTCAGTATCTTTAATTTTAACACAAGTCTTGACTCCCTTAATTACCTGCTTATACATGTGCTTGTACTACAGGTTATTGGTAAAGCAAATACTTATTGAATAGGTCTTCACACTTTTAATACTTAGCAGAAATTCTGAAAAAAGTAAATTCTTTTATTACTGTATCACCTCTATGGTGAATTAAGAAGTACTGACTGGTTTCGTTGAACATTTAATAGAAGCCTTTATTTTACCTGCTATTGATAAAGAGCCATTCCAAGTTCGGTACATTACAATCTCTCTTATTTTTCATGAGGTTTGTTATTCTGTACACTAATATTTCTTCTTCTAAATGGTAAATATTGCATTCAGACATTGTCGGTATTAAATGTAATTCATGAAATAAATTATATTTAAACCAGAAAATTAAAGGTTCCACATAACACATGAAAAGTACCTTGTTACACACATGTATGTACAGATTCCAAAATGTCTGTGAATTTGAGTTACAAACTTTTTTAAATAGAAATATGAAGATCACAATACTTTGGGTCTGCAATAAGTCAAACGTAAAATACTTTAGTTTCCTATGGGAAACTTTGTTCTTTACGTGACTCGTGCAACTGCTTTCACTCTTAATGGAAAACTAAATGGTTTATGTTAAAGTTAACTTGCAAAAAGTGTAACCATTGTTACATAATTTCTGTGAAGTAAGATTCCTTAATGTTAATTCCTTCCTTTGTCATTGTAACTTGATAATTTCAGTTCCATATGGGACATATGACCTAAAAAAAAATGAAATGCTTTTATTACTATGACCAAACAAAATCTTTTTAACATGTAGTACACAGTTCAAATCAGCAAAAAGTGTAACTGTATAATTAAGGTAAATGTTGATGAAAATTAGGCATGTAACATGAATACTGAAATTTCCTAATCCGCAACTTGTGGTCGTGTGGTAGCGTTCTCGCTTCCCGCGCCCAGGTTCGGTTCCCGGTGGGGTCAGGGATTTTCTCTGCCTCTTGACTGGGTGTTGTGTGATGTCCTTAGGTTAGTTAGGTTTAACTAGTTCTAAGTTCTAGGGGACTAATGACCATAGATGTTAAGTCCCATAGTGCACAGAGCCATTTGAACCATTTTTTGAAATTTCCTAGATTTCCAAGTGTAGCTGTAATCACTGTATTCAGTACTTTGTAGTGCTAGAAAGATAATTCTATATGATTATTTGCATTCTCTTCCCCTCCCCCCTCCCTCAACACAGGAAAATATAATAGAAAGACCTCCTAGCAAAATAAAGACAAAATTAAGAAAATTAGGTTTTGCCTGAATCAGGCCCCCTTATTCTAGAATGGTTCTAAAGTAATAAGAATGCTTATGATCAATTGGAACATTGTGTTCATTCTAAGAAGTATTAAAACAAGAATTAAGAGAGTAACAACTTTATTGCTCTTATGTTGCAGAGTATCCACAAACATTACTGTTTGAAACATAGGGCCACTGCATACTCCATTAGATCACACCCATTCTGTGATAAACTGCTTTCTTAAAGTGAAAAATTCAAGTTAACATAGTTATTGAGGGAAATATTTTCTGATACTGAAAGCTATCTGTCAAATAAGTCTCAGAACTTTTTTTTCATTAATTTCACACAAATCACCTGTTTTTAATGCAAGTGCATATTTTGTAACACCTAACATCTTAAAATAAGCTTATATAATAAATAATTATAATTTTGTTACAATATATACAGGATGTAAAGAGTTAATTTCACTTCAATGTGATTCATTGTTTGAAGTTCATCATTATACAACAACAAATCTATGGACAAAATAGTTTTAAAAAATCTGTCAAAATGTCACACCCATCTGCATGAAATGTCCCAATACATAATCTTTTCCAATTTGAGCACTATACATGATTAAACAATATGAGTTTATTTAACTTCTGCCTTATACGTAATTTGTTGTTTAAAATTTTCTCAGCGGGCTTTTTTTCCATATGTTTACAAGCATGTGCAGGAGTACAGGGATGCAATCTTACAAACAAGTTGAGTCTGATGTAAATCCTCAATCCCAATTTCATAATGGTAATCATGACCAAGAGCAGGAGCAGGAAATGGGTAATCTACGAATTTAATTTTAACACAATGCAAAATCTTGGCCTGTATATATTTCTGTCGCATATCCCCAGCAATCACAAACATCTGAAACAGTTTCTGAGTATTCTACATCTGAAACAGTTTCTGAGTATTCTACAACAGAGTACACGCAGTCACTTGTTTTAAATAGTTTTCCCCAGTTAACAAAATTTACAAATGCATTTTTATTGGCCATATTGGGAAAAGCATAGAGATAAATACATTCTAATGCAGATTTAACATTTCTTGCATGGAGCAGCAATGGAACACCAATGATTTTTAAGCTTTTGATATAATTGTCAGTGTCTGAAAATACCAAGCCAATAAGATTTGTTGTCAAGTCTCAGGGGGCTCTTATACCCTTTACCTAATGGATTTCTAGAGTTCAGTATACCAAAAATCCTATCAATATAATACAAAAATTCTACTGTTGCTTCACTTCCTTTAAAATTTGGATCACAAACCCTCCTCAAAAACTCTATACTATCTGCCACACTTGAACTCAAAGTCTGTGCAGCTAATGAAACATTCATTTTTCTATTTACACTACTTATATGTTGTCCTGATAGTTTGTTGGCAAATGTCATACCTTCTTCTTGTTGTTGTACCTTGTTCAATTGCTCAATGAAATGCCATCTAATAATGCCAGTTGGAGACTCAATAGCAGATACTTCTGCTAGAGCATTTCTGGCAAACTTAATCATATGGCACATGTCCAAGAAACACTAAACATTGTATTTTTCCACAGGATGAGGAAAGTAGCTTTTAAAATCACCCTTGTAAAAATTTGAAGTACAGCCAAGTGAAAGTGAAGTGCTTATATTTACCTTACAGCCATCACATGTAACACACCAAACCATAATGCCAGAACTATGCAGCCTCTCTAAAGCAGATTTTATCAGTATGGCCTGATTATTTGCCTGTACACCGTTGATAAAGAAATATGCAATCGGGCATTTAAATTTGCCTTTAATAGAGACAAGCATGAAAACCAGAGCCTCAGATGGCTCTATTACTTCTTTTACTGAGGCACTTCCCCACCAAAGTCTAAAAAACCTGTGTACTGCTTAGTTCCTTGGTCCCAAACTACTTGCTTCCTAATTGCCACACTGTCTACAATTAGACATGAATCGCTGAAATGGTCCCTTACATTGTACTTGAAAACATCTTTTAAGAAGCGAGGTTCACAGTCTACACTTGCCACCCATTTTGAAATCAATGGGGCAGAGGCATTAATTTTTTCAGGTATTCATATGCTGCTGGTGAATAAAAGTACACAGTCATCGCAAACATTTTCACATTTGTTGTGTATCTATTACCCTTTGATGAGAGAGAGTTGTTCACTAAATTGCACACTAATTCCACTTGCGTTCCTTTCTGATGATTGAGGAAGTTATGTAACTTCTCAGGAAGATGCCCCTTCTCCTTCAATGAACTTATGATGTCATCCACGGAAACCACTTTCTTCTTCGAATTTTTTCACGGACACACTTCAGTTTACGTTTTAATTCGTGCACAATGTCTGAGAAAAAAAAATGCAAGTTTCGGTCGCCTTGTCTTCCATTTATACTTTCGACTGTATACCACAATCAATTACCGAAGAACCAACTGCACTCTAAATAAGGAAATAATTTCGTTATATACGATTGAAATAACTCAAGGTTTGATGAAAAAATATTATAAGAAAACGTTGGGGGTGTGAAAACATCCTTATACTAACGTTTTCGACACAATTCGCAGCTTCTGCATTGGATAAGTGGGACATGCTTTCCACGGAAGAATTCTCATTGACAACATTCTCCACGCAATCAGTAGCTTCTGCAATGGGCAAATCGAGCACGGATTCCATGACAGAACGCAAAAAACAAAAATATGGACCTGTATTACAACATTGCTTAGACCTATGTAGCGTACGAAATAAATTCACAAAAGTAAAAAGCGCACACACAGCAAGGAAAGTAATTAGCTACCTCAAATGTAGAATCATCGTTGTCACTCAAAATCCGAACAACATGTCGTCGTGGCTGTTTATTTGGTGCATCAAATGTGTCGGAAACTGATGGCACTGCTTCGGGTTTGAAACGTTTCTTCCACGTTCCAGGGCTCACTACGTAATCATCTTGTCGGAAACGGTTTCCGCAAAGAAAACTGCAAGACGTAGGATTAAAATCTTTCTGCTTCACGGAAGTAATCCACGTCTTTAGTAGCTCTGGGTGCTTTAGAGGAAACCTGTTCAAAAACATCGAATTAGCAAACGCACTAAGTCTGTATTTTTATCGTATTGTATCGGTAGTCGTATTACCTGTGAAATGGTAAGCCACTCTCCTTACTCCATCGCTTCGTACAATTGAAAGCGGAACAAGAAATCACCATTTCGATAATCCGTAATTCCTTATACACCGTACAGACCGAGAGAAACTTCTTGCCAAATTCGAATATGACGGGCAATACAGATGACAGTAATCAGCCGGTAGAGCCATCTATCGGTAGGTCCGGTAGTTGAGCATCCCTCATTTCGCTAGCTTTAGACGCCTGTATTCTACGGTACTCACAATATTCCAAAGAGATTACAAAGAAAAAGGGTTTACAAACATTCTTGACAAAAGTGTTAAAAGAAAAGAAAAAATTCCTTGACGTCTATATTTATGTGCTGCTCCATGACTCTGCTGTCAATATCTATATTCTTGGCTTATGTGTAACTTCTGTGTATTTTCTTACAGTAAAATGTGTTTTTTTTTTTTCGTATCCAGGGTGTAATTACAAAGCTAATAAAATGTTTTCTTGCCTTTAAATAATATTTTTCATCAGGTTATGGGCCCAGTACACGTGTAAAGGCAAACAACACAGTTTAATTAAAACAATATTTGAAATGACAGCTAGCGGCGATTATAAGGTCAGCATTGATAAGCTTGAAGGACCTGACGACTGGGCCAAATGGAAATGGCATATTTCTATGGTGCTACGTTCATATGGACTAGAAGGTATTATTAACGGTACGTGTGAACGTGTAGAGTTGCCGCAAGATGCGACAATTGCACAAAAAGAAGCGTATGTGGAATGGCACAAGGACTACGCAAAGGCAGCAAGTCTTATAGCAAGTGCACTAAGTAAACCTGTTGCAGAACTCGTCTTAACGTGCAAGAATGCCAAAGAAATCTGGGACAAATTACGCGCCCGATTTGAACGTAGCAGTACTCAGCGTTTGAATATGTTGATTGAAACATTTTTCCGTGTTAAACGTGATGAATCGGAAGATATTAGTGCACATGTGGCCAAACAGCAAAAGTTATTTGTGGACCTGAACGATGAACTATCAAAACATGAAGAAAATACGCTATCTGAAAGAATCTTAAATGGTTGAATTTTGTCTACACTGGGAAAAGACTACGACAATTTTAAGGATCTCTGGGATACGATACCGACAGAAAAGTAAAGCTTGAATTTATTGATTGAAAAACTCTGTACTATTGAACTGCGTGAACAAGACGTTAATGGAAGTGCAGCTTTTGTCGTTTCTAAAACAAGAAAACGGCAAACAAGTAATCAGCAAGTAAAGATGACGAAGTCACAATTAAAACAGAAGTTTCCGTCTAATAAATGCAAACAATTAGGTCACTGGGCAGCAGAGTGTCCACAGAACACTCGTGACAGCAATAAAAGAAAAGAGAAGAAGCGACAGTGAACACGCTGCATTTACTTCATACGCTATGGGTGTGTGTACCAGTAATCACAGTGACCCAAATAAATGGTATTGCGACAGTGGCGCTACAAATCATATCACTCCCAACAGTCAGTATTTTGTTTCGTATAGTGAATTTGATGTTCCTCAAGTAATTTCACTGGGAAAACAAGATGTGAAAATGTGTGCGTACGGTCAAGGAACAGTTTACATCCAAATCCGACGAAACAATAAATGGTACAATGCTTTTTTTTTTTTTTTTTTTTTCTTTATTGTTATTTTCAAACCCGTACAAACAGGCAGGCTGTCAGCAGCATGGTACGCCGCTCTTCAGCCGTAGAGGAGATAAAGATAGAACAGAAAGAATACACAAATGGGACATAACGGTGGGTAATAAAACAGTAGACACATAAAGACAAACACGGAGCCGTTCACACTTGACGAAAATTCACTACAAACTGTTGTCACGACGCACTAACACTGAAGATGGCGATGGCACAGGTGAACGATGGAGGATGACGGGAACACTGAACACGAAACACGACGGCACTCACGAGACACTGATGGCGACGATCTCCGGCGCGCGAATGTCCACTCAGCGTGTACGAGTCCGGGGACCTGCCAAGAGAGGAGGTGGAGGAGGAGGAAGGGGAAATGGGAGAGGGGAGAGCAGAGATGCCATGGGCAAAGGAGAGAGGGGGAGGGAGGTAGGGGGAGTGAAGCCCGGAGGAGAGGGTAGGAGGGAGGGGGGAAAGGAAAGAGAAGGGAAGGGAAAAGGGGGGGAGGGAGGGTGCCTGAAGGAAAGGACACAGGAGGGGGGGGAGGATCAAAGTTGATAGGAGGGGTAGATGCAGGGGAGGAGGACATCATCAGGGAGGGGGAGCTGGCGGAAACCACCTTGGGAGAGGGTAAGGAGGGTGGAGAGATGGAGACCAGGTGGGACGTGGGAGTACAGGCGCGGCAGCGGGCGGGGGTGGGAGAGGATCGGGGAGACGAGCGGGTGAGGAGGATCGAGTTTACGGGAGGTGTATAGGATTCGTATCCTTTCGAGGAAGAGGAGGAGGTGGGGGAAGGGGATAAGGTCATACAGGATCCGCGTGGGGGAAGGGAGACGGATGCGATAGGCAAGGCGGAGAGCATGGCGTTCAAGGATTTGGAGGGATTTATAAAAGGAAGGGGGGGCGGAGATCCAGGCGGGATGGGCGTAACAGAGGATAGGGCGGATGAGGGACTTATAGGTGTGGAGGATGGTGGAGGGGTCCAGACCCCACGTTCGGCCGGAAAGGAGCTTGAGGAGACGGAGTCGGGAACGTGCCTTGACTTGGATTGTCTGGAGATGGGGAGTCCAGGAGAGGCGACGGTCGAGGGTGACGCCAAGGTACTTAAGGGTGGGGGTGAGAGCGATGGGACGGCCATAAACGGTGAGATAGAAATCAAGGAGGCGGAAGGAGGGAGTGGTTTTGCCTACAATGATCGCCTGGGTTTTGGAAGGATTGACCTTGAGCAACCACTGGTTGCACCAAGCGGTGAACCGGTCAAGATGGGATTGGAGAAGGTGTTGGGAGCGTCGCAGGGTGGGGGCAAGGGCGAGGAAGGCGGTGTCATCGGCAAACTGGAGAAGGTGGATGGGGGGTGACGGCGGCGGCATGTCCGCCGTGTGGTACAATGCTAGAATGGACAATGTTTTATACGTCCCTGATGCAAGGGAGTGTCTCCCGACAGTACGCACTTGGCTGTTTTGACGTTTGGCTGCCGGAAGTCACGTGACTGTCCCTTCAGTAAACACTTTGCTGCGAGGACGGTTTTCATGCAGTGCAGTTGCATCAGTATGGAGATCACTGAGTTGCACACGTGAATACTGAAGGAATTAGTTAAGCACGAACTAATTTCCATCTTATGATTTAGTCCTTCATGTTCAATAAACAGAATAGTGTAAAATTTCCGCAGTAGGCCCATACTGAAATTTACGTAATTGATATATGTGCGTACAGATTCGCCGAAATATTCTGCCGATTAGTGTCAGGTTTTTTTCCCTTTTTTCTGTGGATCTTAGTTGTTATAACGAAATGTGCGTAAAATATGGAAAATAAATGTGGTTAAAAGGTTAACACAAGGCTATACTGCTCATAAGTCTGCTACCTCGGTTTATTTCGCATTCACATGTAGGGGGACCATCCGGGGAATATGAAGTATTTTTAATATTTTGGACGACGAAAAGCGGCTTTTAAGTAGCCATAGTATAGTTCCACCCCTGTTGAAAACCCGCATAAGGAATGCTGTATGGTGAAAAAAGATCATGGCTAGACCTGAACAGAGTCATAATTTGTACAACTCTAGAAAACGTCTTTAGCTTCCAGAAAGAAAAAAAAAAAGAGCTGAAAATCTTGAAAGTGTTTACCCTGAGCTTAGATATAATGTAATGGATAATGCTACATGGCCCAAAAATATTGTGATGTATCGTTTTTTTATTCCATAGTGTCGCCAATATTCCTGTGAAGTAATCTTTTCTGTGACAAACAGAAAGAAGAATTAAGTGTAAATGGGTCACATAGTGCTCAGAAAGTTACTCCCATAATGCCTGTATCTTAGAACTAAACTTAATGTGTTATCACTTTTTATAGAAGTGAAGCCAATTTTACTGTGTGTGTAAACATTGGTTATCAGCACAAGAAGCAGGGTAGTATAACTGAATTGAATGCCTAAATTCAATAAGTGCATGGTGCAGAACACCTGCTTCCTTCGGTGATGTATCTAAATATACCAACAGAAAATCTAGTGTTAAAGAAATTGATTTAAAAAGCTACTGTGTGGACCTAGATTTTGAGTTGGCTGCTTCAGACTTATTAAATCTTATTATAATAATTGCTGTCTAGTATACCATTCTCCAGATGGCAACTTTGAAAATTTTCTCATCTAAATAGAATCTTGGCTGTGCTATTTTATGCACTTGAAATCAGAAATTGCACTGGGTGTTCATTTCAATGTACGCTTTTGCAAGGAGAGTTCTAAGGAGGAAAATTTATGAATCTATTAACAATTTATGGACTATTTGTAGCATGTCATTTACCAACCAGAGGTGATGCCTGCCTTGACACTGTTATCCCAAATCTAAATACATGGGACTATGAGATGACTTTAGTTGACCCAATGACGTCTGCCAACAGAGCACTAGTCATGGGACTTTATACAAAGAGAACTAATAATCAACCAGCTGTTTCCTAGCATTCTAATTATGTATTCACAAAAAGGATCATTAACAAGGAAACATTAAACTCTTTTCAAACGGCGCTAACTGCAGTAGACTCACGGGTGGGATTACAAGAAATGGCTGTAATTAATGCATTTAAAGAGTTATTTCAGACCATCAAAACTAAATTTGATTATAGCTATCCACAGAAGACCAAAAAATGTCGCAACACAGGCAAACTCTGTGTGTGATAAAGTATTTTGTCATAACAGACATGACATTTAAGCACTTTTGAGAATTTCAGCCAGTTTTCTTTTACATAGAAACTAAGACTTGCTGTAGCGTGACACTAAATCCTTGATTTTTGTGCTCAAACACAGTAGTAAAATCATGACAAATTCCATTACTTTCTTTGTTGTCTTTTGTTAACTCAAATCCTTTACCAAACACTGATACAGACCAATTATAATGTTTCATTGTGCAATTCAGTTTTATTTACACAATTAGATATCACTGAATTATAGAATACAGTTTGAATGAGCCAAGATGGTGGGACAGCATTATTTTAGTATACCATGATTAACAAAACTCAAAAAATGCACAAGTAAATTTAAATTTTTATTCACCTTCAACTACATGGAATCTCTCTCTCTCTCTCTCTCTCTCTCTCTCTCTCTCTCTCTCTCTCTCTCACACACACACACACACACACACACACACACACACACACACACACACACACACACAAAAATTGACATAATGTACAAGACCACCTTTATGTGCATTAACAATATTAGGAAAAGGATAGTTTGCTATTCACTGTAAAGGTGACATGTTGAGTTGCAAATAGGCACAATGTAAAGACTGTTACACATTTAGCTTTTGGCCGAAGACTTCTTCAGAAAAGAAAACACAAAAAGATTTACACACGCAAGCACACTCCCTGCACACATCTCCACTATCTGCAGTGGGAGATATTGGTCATGTGTACTTGCTAGTGTTAATCTGTGTTTTGTTTTCTGGAGAAGGCTTTGGCCAAAAACTAAATGTGTAACATTCTTTACATTGTGCCTGTCCGCAACTCAACATGTCACCTTTACAGTGAGTGGCAAACTATTTTTTTCCTAATATTGTTGATATTCCAACTTGGAGTTTACTTTTTTTAACGCTTAATCACCCCTCACAAAATCCTTCTCTGCTTTGTGGAAAAAAATCTAGCCTGAGATTCAACCTTGGCATTCACATTTACTGTGTTTTCTTCTGAGAAAGAAAAATCTTTATTAAGATTACTAATGATCTTCTTCAGATCCTTCAATACTTTGGCCTTAGTCTCCTGTCCACACTGTGTTCCTTTGCTGAGTGCAACAATAGTTTCACAGTGAGACATCACATCCTGTTCAAATGTGTCAGCAGATTTTTCTGAATTGCCAGAAAGCAATGCTGACACATATTCATTGTCTGCACTAGAGGGCAAGGAACACTGTTCACTCTCCTGGACAGCATCAGACAATGATTTGGCACATGCGTGTATATGCTTACATATGTTAAAATTTAAAATGTTGTCTAAACAGCTGCATTTATACGAATGTACACATATGTTGCAGGTGTTACACTTAAGTGAACATTTTCTTTCGCATATCAGTTCTGAATTTTTTACAACAACATACACTTCACAACCAGTGGAAGAAAGCACTTCCCACAACCCTTCATCCCTGCATAAAATCATCCCATTTGTTATAGCTGAGCTATCGTTGTGGCTTGCTTTCACTCTTGACGGCCTAGAGCACTGTTTACGTTTTGAGAGCTTCACTAAGCCCTCATATACTTTGTCTCTCACTACACACAACAAAGCATTTAATGACTTATCCAGCCATCTGCACTTTTTCCCTTCTAGATAACTGTATTTAATAACTTTATGTAGGGACTCCAAGTAATTGTTTGTATTAATGCCCAATCGGTGCCTAAAACAATACGCCCACTTTTCCACTCGCTGGCAGTACATCTTAAGAAAGTACCTGCCAAATTCTGCAGTATCCGGATCATTCAATAAGTCTTCCACCACTTTCTCCAGACTACAACTAAAAACATCTATATCCAGTTCAGTCTGAAGTCGCTTTAGTGAACTAAACACTGCTGATTTTTTCTCACTACCCCCAGAAATTCTCCTTAAATTCTGAGACCAGTTCCGTTGTATATGCCAAGAACACAGCAACTGGTTTGGCACAGGTCCCATTACTGCTGACCATGCATTATAAAATGCTGGTGCATCGTCAGACATAAACACATTGGTCTTTACAGTGCCCACCCTTTCTCTCACACATTTGAAATAAAAAGACAGTAAGCACATGTCTCCCCTATTCGAAAAACAAAATACAACTGGCATTGCAGCACCATATCTATCAACAACGACAATAGTAAAAAGTTGAAAATCGTATGCAGTCATGCCATGAGTGCCATCCACACATATTTTATCTTCTCCATACTTTAGAAGTTGTTCGGCCTGAAAGTTTGTCATTATAATAAGAATGAAGTCTTCATCTTGAAAATTAGAATCCACTTGTTTTTGCTGCTTGAAATACAGTACTGGGTTGTCACTTTGTCCCTTCATTTCTTCAACCCACAATTTCACACTCACTGCATCATTTTCATGCTTCTTCGTTGCATAACCAATATCAAAATCCCTTTTTATATTATGCAAATCTTTTTTCTCAAGGAGATGGATTCTCTCCACACTTGCAGCGATTGGTGCCATTCGGACATCTTGTAAAACTCGTCCAACAGGAACACCCTGTGACAGCCGTCCTGAAAAAAAAAAAAAGGAAATAAAAGAAGCACATTGATAGACCCTACTTCTGATCACACAAATAAATTTGATAATTTCATGTTTCATGTACATAAGTGTAACATAATCCATTTTACCTGCCAACTCTGCCCTCTCGTTCCCATGCAGAAATGTTCTTCCAACATCTTGGGTGTGTCCCATATGTTTTGGAAAAAATTTTAAGCAGCATTTGTCCTCTGTTATTGTCACTTGCATATTGGATGGACAAGTAATGCCTATTTTATTCGTGCCCATACTTTTGACACACCTGGCACCTGTTCCTTTAGAATTGAAATTGAAAGAGCGATGGCAGTGGTAATATCGAACACGTTTTTCTAGTCGCTCCTGCTCCGAACAATTCATTACATAACGAACATGGTTTACTTTTTCGTAAGAAATTTTCCACTCTTCAAAGTCTGAAAAAAATGTTAAGGCAGTATTTTTAAGTCATGTACCTGGGATCAACAAAATTTACTAAAACGTGACTAACACAATAAATATAAAAAACAAACCTGCAAGACAACCAAATTCTATCTCCTGGCACTCAAAACTAACGTCATGGTTCTCTTGAATATGTGTTCTCAGTGTGTCATAGGTGAGAAACGTGAGAGAGCACTGTGGGCAAATAATGTGGCATTTCCGACTGTTTTCCTCCGACTTCATGCTATGCACAGTTATTTGATGACGTTTTAATGAACTGCATCTCATAAATGCAATTCCGCACTGGGGACACAATTCACTGCCTTTTCCTTTTTTAGACACATGGATATCAAGTTCATGAACTTTCCTCATATGGGCGTAGAGGTTCTTTCGCATTTTAAACTCTGAACTGCATTCCTCACACTTATAGAGCGTTTCTTGGGAATCACTCATGTTTGCTAAAACAAACTAAACAATAACAAGAAACAATAACAAAACGGAACAGCAGCAACGAAATAACAAGAAGCAGCAACAAACAACGAAAGCAGTTAAATGGAGCACAAGGCAAACATCAACATGAATGGCGTCTTCGAACAGGATGCCTCGTCACGTGAAACCAACTTCCGGTCAGTAAACGTCAAAACAGCCACGTGCGTACTGTCGGGAGACACTCCCCCTGATGCAAGTGCTAATCTGTTCTCTGTGAGAGCCATTGCCTGCAGAGGCTACAGTACTAATTTTAGTTATAACAATGTCTCTGTTCGAAAACAAGTCAGTGGCAATATTGTTATGACAGGTTATGTGAAAAATGGACTTTATGTGTTGAACATGCGTGTTGTTAGAAATGCAAAAATGAATCGTATGAGCTTGATGACTTCATCCGAAACATTGCAAGTGTACCATGAAAGGTTTGGTCATCAGAATAAACAACATGTGAAGAATATTTTAAAAGGAATGAACATTAATGTGGAAGATGCCAGGAGTGAATTTTGTGACGGCTGTGCGGTTGGAAAGATGCATAGGCTGCCATTCAAAACACGAATAATACGCGCTACCAGTACTGGTGAATTAATCCACGTGAATGTAAATGGACCAATGAGCACGAAATCTTTTGGAGGCAAGCATTATTATGTATGTTTCAAAGACGATTTTAGTAAATTTCGTCGAATTTTCTTTTTAAGACACAAAAGTGAAATGTGTACTGTGCTTAAGCAGTTTTTAAATGAAGCACGAACTAATGGACATGTTGTCAAACAATTTAGATGTGATGGTGGCAAAGAATTTAACAATAAGAATGTCAGTGAACTGCTTGCAGACAGGGGAATAGAGCTACTGATTCCTCCTCCTTACACTCCTGAACAAAATGGTGTGGCTGAACGGGAAAATAGGACCATTGTTGAAGCTGCCCAGTCAATGCTAAATCCGAGTAAATTACCTAAAGGGTTGTGGGCAGAGGCATGTAACACAGCAGTCTACCTAATAAATCGTACTGGAAAATCTTCAGTTGAAAATAATACCCCTTATGAACTATGGTTTAATCGAACAGTAGGACGACTTGATCATCTCAGAATTTTTAGTACAGGCTGCTATGTTCATATTAACAAACAATTCCGTTCCAAGTTTGATGATAAGGCAGTTTTTGGACGACTTGTTGGATATGTTAATGACAAAGATGGGTTCAGAGTTTGGATTCCATCTAAAAGAAAAGTGGTGTTGAGTCACGGTGTAAAATTTAAGCCAGAAATTGTTTGTGATTTACATAGTGATCATGTTGAATTTGAAGTCCCTCGGGAAGAATTTAATGATCCGAATTCATCTAAAGATGACCAATGTAAATCTCCTAAGCTGTACACTTCTGGAGGAAGCCAAACTCAAGAAAAAATTGGCACTCTCGATTCTAGAGAAAGTCAAGAGTCGAGTGAATCTGAAGAAAATAAAGAATTAACAGAATTTCTAAAAGCAGAAGCTGCTGAATCTTCTAATGAAGAGAAACAGAAGAATAAAAGACGATGAAGAAAACCAACCTGGATGGAAAGTGGTGAATTTTGTATGGCAACAAAAGTTGATGCACTTGGATACAAAGATCCAAACTGTTTTTCAGAAATATTGCAGTGAAACGAAAAGGAAGAATGGATGCAAGCTATTAGTGTAAAACTTCAATCACTTAAGGAAAACAATACCTGGGTGCTGGTTGACCGTCCGAAGAATGCCAAAGTATTGCAAAACCGCTGGGTTCTACGGCAAAAGGTCGCAGTCAATGGAGGTACTCGCTTTAAAGCCAGATTGGTTGCAAAAGGCTGTATTCAGAAAGCAGGAATTGATTATGACGACGCCTTTAGCCCTGTGGCACGTTATGACACCATACGAACTCTGTTGGCTGTAGCTGCTTGTAATGGTCGCCTAGTCGTTGATATGGCTAATTGCTGTAATCGCACTATTTCACTCCCGTTTACGGAGCTTGTTAGCGCTTGATGTTTGGTTGGCGCCATTAAAATGCGTTGTAGTAATCGCTGCTGCTTGCTGGATCGCTGCTGTGTCTCGATGCTGATGCTGGCTCTAAATCTGGTTGTCTAGGGTTAAAAACATGAGGTCTCGTGTTTTTTATGTGCTTTTGACAAACACACTCTACCAAAGTGACATTCCGACTGCCTCCCGACCATTCTTGCTGCTTGTATTTATAACATTGTCAAAGAACTACTAAAAAGAGATATAGTTTACAAGTCACATGTACATCTGTTATCATAATTTGTGCAGAAAAGTTATTAATTTGCATCGAGTGACATAATTTAACATGATATTAAAATGACAGACAGATTTGTAGACTTGACAGAATAATTCTTTGTTACAAAAAGGCCGTTTTTTAGAAGTTTGTCAATAGACTTCTCTAATTTGCATAAATAAGTAATTAACATGAATTATTAAGAATTACATTGGTTTTCGTCTAAAATAGGATTGATTACGTGAATACTGAGTGAAAACGCTCCTAGTGAACGAATAGGTTTCACTGGGTGATTTTTATTTAAGGAGATCCAAAATACCTAAGTTGGCTACTATTTTTCGTACTTCATATTAATTATTTAAGATAAACTTAGTGTTTTTACATGATGACATTTGCTGTATCAGTGATCAAGTGATATTAACTTTTGTGTGGGTCAGTTATTCACTATAATTTAATGGGTTGACTGTTTATGGAGACATGTTGTGCAACCATTGTTAACATACACAATAACTCTTCTATAATCTTAAATACTCGTTAAACTGGTTGAATTTGGAGGGTATCACATACTTCATTAAAGTAAAGCCTTTAATATGTTCCGTTACATGCTTCAAAGAAAATGCTGCTAGAACAATTCGATGTAAAGACAGCTTTTTTGAATGGAATACTTGAAGATGAAGTATATATGGAACAACCAGAAGGTTTCGAAGATGGTACAGGCCGAGTATGTTTCTTAAAAAAAGGTCTTTATGGGTTGAAGCAAGCGCCACGTTGCTGGAACAAACGTTTTGTTGAGTTCATGAAGAAAGCTGGTTTTTCAAACAGTGATGCAGACCCATGCCTATTTTATCGTAGACAAAATGGAAATAGCCTTTATGTGGCAATCTACGTTGATGATGGCCTGATTGTCAGCAGTAACAAGAAAGAAATTGCTGTTTTTATGGATGTTTTACAACATGAATTCGAAATAACAACTGGCAGTCTTGACAATTTTCTTGGCATAAAAATAAAGCAATATGAAGATGGAGCAATAATGATAAGTCAAGAGAAATACACAGAAGAAATTCTGCAAAGATTTCGAATGGCAGAATGCAATACAATCTCAATTCCTATTGGACGTGAGGACAATAATCAAAACGAAGAAGTTTCGTCATCTGTACCCTACCGTGAAGCAATTGGTTGTCTCATGTACCTTTCAACAGTAACTCGTCCAGACATCACTTTTGCAGTCAATAAAGCTGCTCGAGCTATGGAGAAACCAACCACTGATGACTGGAATAGAGTAAAGCACATTTTCCGGTATTTGAAAGGGACCTTAAATTTTGGAATTGTATATAATAAAAAAGAAGAGTTAAAGATTTACGCTGATGCAGATTTCGCAGGTGATAACCGGACAAGGCGCTCAACAACTGAAATTCTTGCAAAGTACTCAGGTGGTGGAGTGTCATGGACAAGTCAGTTGCAGGAAGTAGTGGCCACATCCACAACCGAGGCGGAAATAATTGCAGCTAGTGAAGGAGCAAAAGAGTTAGTTTGGTTATGTCGTCTGCTATCAGAATTAGTGGTAATATCGGGGCAGCCTCCAGTTCTTTACATTGACAATGCTAGTGCATTGAAGTTGGCAAAAAATCCAGAATATCATCGACGTTCTAAAGATATAGAGGTCCGACATTTCTATGTTCGCGAAAGATATCTGAACGGTGAGATTTTCTTGGAACACATTGATGGACACAATCAGTTGGCAGATATTTTGACGAAACCTCTTGAACGAGTTCGATTTAATTTTCTATGTTTAGAAATTGGCATGCAAGAGACAAAGCAATAATTTCATGATTTTTTCTTTTGGAGGAAGTGTTAAAAGAAAAGAAAAAATTCCTTGACGTCTATATTTATGTGCTGCTCCATGACTCTGCTGTCAATATCTATATTCTTGGCTTATGTGTAACTTCTGTGTATTTTCTTACAGTAAAATGTGTTTTTTTTCGTATCCAGGGTGTAATTACAAAGCTAATAAAATGTTTTCTTGCCTTTAAATAATATTTTTCATCAAAAAGAAGAATCTTCACTAAAATATATCAATATTTTGTAAATGAGTCCAGAAATAAATTTTATATTTTGTGTCAGAATGTGCAGATAATAAAATGAATTTTAAATATGTGAGCTATTTCATAATTTCAAAAATTTCTGAAAGAAGAGTAATTTTAACCATACACACAGAGTGTAACAAATTAATTTCTTTTTATACATTTGAGTCTGAAATATAATACATCATATACAAAATCAAATTAAATCCTTTTAGTTAAACAACTGAGAAAACGATCACCTATACAAGAATTGATAGTATAAATGGTATGAGGTTATTTTTATATAAAAAAAAGGGTAATATTAGAGGAGGGTGTCACATTAGACACACTCAGTGCACTCACACTCACACTCTTCATGCACTAGCAGCTGGATACAGCATAAGCAAATAAGACTCTCACTTGTACTGGGTAATCGATAACACTCACCAACAAAAGCAGGCAAATTCCCACAGTGGCTCTGGAATACTGCAACATAATAAGTTTTGGAAGTAAATAAATTTATTCAGCACAGAACTGTTCAATTTACAGCTTTCATGTTGTCTAAAACCTGTGCCAATAAAAATCCACCTACTTTTTTGTGATTGGTCAAAGTTAACTAGCTTAATGGTGAACGCTTTACAATGTGCATATTTTACTAGCATTTCAAATGAAATATTCCACACTGAAGTGCCAGAGAAAATGGTATTCAAATACAGATATATGTAAACATGCAGAATACGGCACTGTGGTGAGCAATGCCTATATAAGACAACAAGTGTCTGGTGCAGTTTATAGATCAGTTACTGCTGCTGCATTGACTGGTTATCAAGATTTAAGTGAGTTTGAGCATAGTGTTATAGTCAGCGCATGAGCGATGGAATGCAGCATCTCCGAGGTAGCGATGAAGTGGGGATTTTCCCATACAACCATTTCACAAGTGTACCATGAATATCATGAAAACGGTAAAACCTCAAATCTCTGATATTGTTGTAACTGGAAAAATATTGTGCAAGAATAGGACCAATAACAACTGAAGAGAATCATTAAACGTGAGGGACATGCAACCCTTTGACAAATAGCTGGAGATTTCAATGCTGGGCCATCAACAAGTATGAGCATGTGAGGCATTCTACAAAACATCGTCGATATGGGCTTTTGCAGCTGAAGGCCCACTTGCATACCCTTGATGACTGCACAACACAGAGCTTTATGACTCGTCTGGGCCCATCAACACTGACACTGGACTGTTGCTGACTGGAAACATGTTTCTGGTTGGACAAGTCTCATTTCAAATTGTATTGAGCAAGTGGATGTGTATAGGTACGGAGCCAACATCGTGAATCTATGTACCCTGCATATCAGCAGGGGACTGTTCAAGATGTTGGAGGCTCTGTAATGGTGTGGGCATGTGCAGTTGGAGTGATATGGGACCCCTCATAAATCTAGATATGACTCTGACAGGTGGCACATTTGTAAGCATCCTGGCTGATCATCTGCATCCATTCATGTCTATTGTGCATTCTGATGGACCTGGGCAATTCCAACAGGACAATGCATCACCCCACATGTTCAGAATTGCTACAGTGTGGCTCCAGGAACACTCTTCTGAGTTTAAACACTTCCGCTGGCCTCCTATCTCCCCAGACATGAACATTATTGAGCATATCTGGGATGCCTTGCAACATGCTTTTCAGAAGAGATCTCCACCCACTCCTACTCTTACAGATTTATGGAGAGCCGTGCAAGAATCATGTTGTCAGTTCCATCTGGCACTACTTCAGACATCAGTCTAGTCCATGCTGAGTTGTATTGCGGCACTTCTGCATGCTCGTGGGGCCCTATCCTATTTTAGGCAGGTGTACTAGTTTCTTTGGGTCTTCAGTGTATAATCCACTGCAAAATATCTGCAAGTATACAAAAAAAAGAGAAACTCTCACAAATGCAGCCAATATCAATTTATATATAATAAGGCAAAATAAACAGAAAAAAGTATATTTCTTGTTACTGCAGGAAGTCAAGAACATGTAATGCATGCAAGTCATAAAAGAATTTAGTGGAGACAGATACTATTTGCATTAATATTTTACCATGAAAGCATCACAAAAAAAAGTACAAGAAATACATTTTATTATATACATCTGAAAGAGTGACTCATATACTACTTTTCCACATAGTCACCTACACTTATCATAGCGGTGGACAAGCTTTGAAAGACATTCATCTTAAAATTCTGCTGCCTGAGACTTCAGCCAGTGAGTAACGCTGTAGTGATTTGAGAATTTCTGTGTAAATTCTAGAACCACTCAGCCTTCTACCGTCTCGAACACACAATATTCTAGATACGAGTGTGGGATGGTAAAATCCTACCTACTGCATGTCACATGTTTGTGCATGCAGGTTTAAAGTCAGTCGCAAGAGGAAAGTAGACACAGTGGTTGAACGGTACCGACAAATACTTGTCGAACAATCCATAGATGTTTTAGAGGAAGAACTATGGAGTTTTTATGCAGCTCTGTGCCTATTGTGTCATTGATTATTGTTATGTGTAAGAAGCACAGTTAAAAAAGTAATCTTGTGACCTCTTAATCCAGCCTTGTTAGAGGCAAGACCTTTTTTATGGTTCGTGTGAAGTAGAGTCATGGTTACTAAGCCAACTCTTTTATAAATGTAATTAAATTTTTTTCTGATGTTGGATGGAGTGAGTGACTTATGGGAAGTCGTATATGTATGTGGAAAGTGAGAATTTTATTCTGTATGGAGTGCAAATATACCATTGGTTGATGAAAAGTAAAGCTCGCGTACCTACTTATTTCACAAGTAGAGAAAGAGGCTTAAATATTCCCGTACCTAGCATAATTCTATGGAGAAGAAGTCAAGAGAGTTTTCCAGCAGTCAGCTAGCCAGCAAAGAAGATCAGCTGTGAATCTCAAGTAAGTCACCTCATATAAAAGAAGTGGAAAGTTTGTGCGTCTACTTCTCACTTTAAGTAGCTGTCAAAAACATTAGAACATCCACCTGGAGTTCCGCATCATCGTCAAAGTGTTGCATTGGAAGCCAGTTCTTCATCTTGGTAAGCAAGCGGAAGTCGCTTGGTGCAAGATCGGGGTTGTAGGGCGGATGAGGGAAAAATTCCCATTTGAATGAATTAAGGAGTTCTTTAATGCGGTTTTCTGTGTGAGGTCACAAAATTTGTGGTAGCCTAGCTTTTCAGCGACAATTTCAAACAACAAAGTCCAACTTGTGGAAAAGAAAGCAAAAGCTTCGTCATTGTGAAGCAACAGTTTTCACGAATCGTTTCATCAAATTTGGCGACAAGATCGTCAGTCACAATGCTCAGGGGTCCACTCTTCTCTTCATCATGAACATTGGTTCAGCCATTTTTAAACTGAATGCATGTTTTCCAGACAGAGTATTTACTCATTCCGTTGTTTCTGTACACTATGCACAGTTCACAATAAATTTATATGGGTTTTAGGTTTTTTGCCAACAAAAACTGTATCACAGACTGCACCTCACAACTGGCGAGATTTTCGATTGCAGTGCACATTTCAAATTTGAATATCAAAAAAACCAGATGGGCAGAGATGTTCCTGCTGTCACAGATGGATGCCAATTGAGCTGCCGAACACACACATACCAAAATACATGCGACCGGTGCTTGCCTAGCGGCGTCAGACGGAAACGTTCCCTACTTTCTGAATATACCTCATATTTAAATGATTTTGTAACAAAGTTACATGAAGTGGACAAAAACAATAAGAACTATGCATTTGAAATCAGCAGAACATAGTTGGTTTTGCTTTGTTCCAAATGAAAAAAAAGAGATAATCATGAGAGGAGAACTCCCTAAAATTTATAATGTTTGGTGAAACAAACATAAATTTGAGGAATGGTGAATTGTTATCCCTTTCTGGGAGCCCACAATCACATTCCAGTAATGTGATCTTTCTTAAATAATGTTTTCCTTATGTATGTGATCATTAAACTGTACGTGTATAAGGGACTGGCAACACCACAGCACAAAATTTAAAATTCTACTACACTGCAGAGCCTGAAGTGAAGAATCTGGTGTGTCGGACTTTTTCCTCATGGAGAGGAATGTGGTCAATGAGGTACAACAATGTGTTTGTTACAAGCGGAACTTGGGAGCTACCATATTGTATGGAGTTAAACTTGATATTTAGCATGTGTTTTTTTTTATTTTATTTTTTATTATTCTTGTAGAGAATATGGTATGAATATTAACTGTACCGAAGCCTCAGCAAATTGAGAATCTCTTGAAAACGCATCATTTTAGTAAGATTTGTAATAGTAAAATCACAGGAAACTACATACCAGTAGTTAAAGGCTTCCCATATTTGATGCCTTTATTTTTATGACTTGTGTGCTATGAAAGTATACCATTTCAGCACTACTGCACAATGATGACATATCAGCAGTGCTTCATTTTGGTAATATCATAGATAAATATCAAATAACAACATTTGTAGTTAATGCCTTTATGAAGTATGTGCCATATACGGAGCTCTGGCATCCTCATCAAAGCCATAGTGTAGCTGATAGCATTTTCAGCTGTAAGGGTAGCAGTTAGCTGTAAAGAGAAAGGTTTGCATCCACCTTGGTCCAAATTTTTTTCACCTTTTGGTTTCTAAAAGATTCTTTCCCTTTCTTATTAATTTAATACAGGTATTATCTGCAATAGTCAATGTATTTGCTAGGCAATGCAACATCAAGAATATGGATGTTATTCATCCTTAAATGGATTCTGGACATTATTTTTTTAACTATATTCAATTTAAAACCAAAAATGGGAAGAAGATTCAACTGAGTTAATAGATAACTTCTGTTAGTGTCTATCTCAGATCATTGTACATGTAATGGATATTATTATTATTATTATTATTATTATTTTGTCTCGTTCTTTTCTTTTTATATGTATATTTATATGGATACAAACAAAACAAGTAGAGATACGCTCTTGAATTGATTAATTTCAGTATCTTCACCTGTTTGTCTCTATAAGTGGTAGTGGGAGGACATATGATGAGTTCTGCCATTTTAATATTGTTCAAAAATGTGTATTCTAACCATACATTAAAGAAGCATTATAAAAGTTATTATGGAGACACAGTTTATATATGGCTATTTATATAAATAACAACATCTGCTTATCATTTTGCCCATGCCATGAATCCTGCATCGAGGGGATTGAAGCAGAGAAGAGGAATTTGCGTGAGAACAGGAGGGGCGATCCAGTAACAGCATTGACATAACCAGCTCTATGCACAATGACAATAATGAGAAGTGCGTAAATTTAAATGAAGAATGTTAATTTTAAATGTATTGAATGTTGAAGGTCAGTTGATATTAGCGCCAGTTAAAGTTCACTCATGATATTTGTACCTTCCAATTTCCTACAATTATTTTTTACAATTTTTTAAAATTATTCAAGCAGCTATTATTAATCAGTTTCCATTATATTTTATGCCCGTCCCCCTATTCTGCCACTATGGCGCCAATTAGAGTATGAACAGACCTTTCAACTGTTAAGATAAAAAAACTTCAAGATTTATGATCCATTTTATTGTTACAAGAAACTAATGACACTTTTGTTGCATTTGTTACATGCCCATGAGATTGGGGCCAATAGAGATATGAAGGAGCAAATTAAAATTAAATTCTGCCTACAAACAAGACACGCCAAGAATGCTGATTTCAGTGGTAAAGGTACGAATCTGCTTCACTGTGTGAATATATGGTGTGAAATTCTTATTAAAATTCTTATAATTTCGTAGGATGTACTCATCCAACTGCTTTTTTATCTGGCACAAGCACTGTGTTCCTTCATGTCCACTGTAACTTGGTTTTTACACCAAGAATGACAAATACTAACATTATGTTTCAGAACCTTTATTCTATATCATGTCATAATTATTATGTTACATTGACAAAACCCAAAAATAATGACATGCTTACAACACTGACATACATCTTACTTAAGCAATTACATGCTTCTTGCACAAAATCTCATAAGACACTGACATAAAATGCTAACATGGCTGCCCCTTTATATATAATTCTGAACAATCCTCAGTATTGTTATAAAGGGTTTTTTTAAAATAAAATTACAATTAAATCTGTTGCCTCAAAATTAATGACATATTCCAACAGTTGCACTGGCTCTTATAGAGCAAATACATTTATGGTTTTTCAAGCATTTAACATTTTAGGGGTGTGCAAATACTCAAAATATGAAATATTAACAATACTTTTACTATTTTTATAAAATGCAAAAGATACATGGTTTATAAAATGTTCCTACCAATTACAGGACCTATACACTTCAATACAATTGTAATTTAGTAACCAGTTTCATTGCAATAATTCTGCAAGCGCAGATCCACCTTTCATTTACGTGAGAGATTCCTGTTTATTTCAAATTGGATCGAAAAATGTGTGTTTTAAGTGGGTTTAAATGGACAGTTATGTCTCAACAACCGCCAAAAGGATTTATGCAACTGAAAATTGAACAAAACCATTTCTGACACATCTATGTAACAGTACTCATTTTACAATCAATTGGATGGATTAGTAATTAACATATGATATGAGATCAGATTTCTGCTTAATCTCCAAAATTAAGTGTGCACATACATCACAATGAATTTTAAATTATGTTTTCAGTTAAATATGTAAGATTATCATGAATTATTTTGTATCAGTTTCAACTGGATCAGACAAAATATTGATTAATAGCACAAAGAAAGAACAAATTAATTTGCAGGATTGTCTGTAGCTTGTATTTCTGCATGAATATGAGGTAAATCTATTTCAATCAGAAAAATTATCTAATGGAAGTTAGCTGAATTGGTTTTGTTTCTGAATAATTATGTCAGTCATTAGAGCCCCTAGATTCTCCTGAGTGCAATGGAGACACTGGTGTATATAACTCTATCTCAATGCTGTCGATGCATTGCGGAACAAGTGTTAGTATTGGATACTACAATACTCAAAATCCATATTAGATTGTACTTGGCAACCTCCTACTGTAGGCAGGTGCACAAAGTTCTTCTTAGTAATGCACAGCATTAGACCATAATATACCAATATGTTTAGTCTCCTCCATGTGTAATGAGGAGCACAGAACTGAAGCTCAATGTGGTTCTCTGCTTGTCGGAAGTTCTTCGTTGCAAAACCTGGAATGAGGTTCATATTCCACTCTTTATGACCATCACATTTGGTGTAATTGATTGTTTTGAACTGAATTGTTCAATTCAGCAAAATTCCACCTGATCATATTTAAACATTTCCTGTCTTAAATCTTATTTTGCAATTTTAACTTGTTCTTTGATAACATTTCACTAAAAATATATTCTTATTAACTACATGAAGCAAAATTGTTGTAACTTTGGATTTCAAATTATATAACTAGTACAAAATTCTCAAGTGCTGTTGCACTTGCCTCTGTACTTTGCACTAATATTCACATATATTACTGAATAAACACACTTCCACACATTGCCATCTGGGGCTGACTAAAAGACAATCCTCCACAGAGTCCACTTGGACTACATGTACAAATATTGATTGAGTCATGGTACACAGACTGTTTCAAGATTTTTTTTGTTTTTGTTCATCAAATACATGATTATAATACAGTACTACACTTTATGATACAAGAAATTTCCTGAAATTTTGTTCTTCAACAGTTAACATTATTTACCCAATATGCACAGAATGAAATGTCTGACCAATGCCCAATTACTTTATATTTCATTTGTCAAGACACTTTCAACACTTCTTTTCTACCATTATAATTATTCAAACATTAATTAATGGATTACTTAAGTAACATTAACACAACACAATTGTTGCTTTCTCCTTCACAGTGAGTGCTAACACACAATAAACTAAAACATAAGTGAGTAATACATCATGACAGAAAATGTTTATACATCACTATGTGTTCACCACTTTGGGTTACAACAAAATGAAACACAAGTGAGAAATATAGGATAACATTTTACACAGCAGTTCACAAAACATCAGGAAATTAGAGGACAACAGTTTACACAGCAAAATCAGGCATTTAATGGTTTCAAGAATAGTATTTGTCAACATTTCAGTGAGGTGACCAAAACTATAGGCATTTAACTACCTGACAAACTATCTGGGAAGTTGGCAGAGCTCAGTAAACAACTAAAACAGGAAATAATTACCAACATATCCTGCAATATAAATAAATTAACGCAAAAGGTAACATCTGTAGACTATAAACAGAAACAGCTTGCAGGTGAGTTAGAAAATCTTACTGAAAGATATTCTCAGAAGACAAAATCCCAAGTGGATGCGTCAGTAAAAAAGGTGTCAGTGAGTTGCATGGCATAAGCAAAAACCTACCTACAGAAATACAAACGTTGAATCAAAGATCAGACCAGTTAAGTTTGGAGTCAGAATTTGTCAAAAAAAAAGAAGAAGAAGAAGAGAGAGAGAGAGAGAGATAAGTTATGTGCAGATGTAAAGGAAATAACTGAGAAAGCTGAAGCTGGGATGCTGGATAAGGGCAGCACCCTTGCTGAAAAGGTAGTGTCTGATTGCAAAATTTATGTAGAAGAAACTCTAAAAGAGAAAGAAAGTCAACTCCTAGCTAAAGTAGACTCAGGTTTAAAGGAATCAGAGGAAAGGTTACAATCCAGTGTTGCTAAAACTACTGACATTCCAAAACAACATATGACAGAAAACAAACCCAAGCATTTGTAGAAGTTAGATACCTTCACTAGTTACCCACAATATGGGGCTAGTCCATCAAAGAAAAATAGTGAAGGTTGCAGATTGCAACAACGCTTGCCAGGAGTTTCACCGTCGAGCTAGTGCAGTTGCCATGCGCTACGCCACAAGCAAACACAAACACAACTTTCACTGACAGTGTGGCATGTTTATCAGCGTTACTTGAAGATGAGGGATTACTTAGGCATCGATAATTTCCAATATTTACCTCTGAAGGGAAAAGAACACACCCTATGATCTTTGTCAGAGCATTTTGAAATGTGTTACCTCATAACTGGACCAAAGGCCAGAAAATTAGATTTGTTGTTGGATACACACAGGGTGACATTCCATTATTGGCTACAGATATGGCACAATGTTGCCACTACTATGAACAATTTAAGAGAGCCTTTCTGGATAAATATTGATCTGAAGCCATACAAGAGAGGTTCAGACATGAAGTATTCAGCCCAGCTCCATTCAATAGAAAATATGGAAGCTTAAGGGGCTATTTTGAAAAATATTTTAATAAAACCAGATATTGGATGAACCTGGTACCTCAAGTAGACGTGCTGAAAATTTTAAAGAGCCATCTTCCTGGCCATATTAGAGAATAAAAGTTTTCACAACTGCAATGGAGAAAGCCATACATTCAATGGTGGATGTAAAAGAAATGGGCAAAAATTTAGCAAAAAAAAAAAAAAAAAACTACAATGGGTGAGCAGCGTATAGCCAGCCTGTACTATATCTACAGACACAAGCCACTGGCAATAATCAGCTGATTGCTTGACAAGCGCAAAACAATACCAGACAACCGAATAACCCACAGACAGTGGAATTGGCCAGCAAAGTAACGCACATATGCCGAATAACGTGCAAAGGCAAAGAGACTTTCAGTCAAGAGCCTCTCAGGACACTAATTGGCATAATCAAACACCAACAGTCCACAGAGTGGAAGTTACACTTAGCTCAGAGACCAATACCACTGCGATACCGGAAATCTTGAACCTGTCATGGTAGGGCCCCATTCTGTGACCTTGGAGGGGAGTAGGGACATGGTCTTGATCGAAACTTGCTTTATCAAATATGATCATGCCAGTGATATGAAAGACGACCTGTATCGAGGTAATAAGGGTACACAGAAAAATTTGACAGAGGGCAAGGTACAAGCTACTACAGTGTGTACAAAAGTCTGGGAACACTTTCAATTATTTATTGCACAAGAACTAGACATTGTACAGCTGGCATAGATATTGCATTTTGAAGAGAAACTCTGAAAGTTTTTTTACAAAAATTCAATATGCGAAGCATGAGTGACCCAGCAGATGCCAATACGGTTATCGAATTCTTGCCATACCCAACCCAGCATGGCATCATCGACTGTGACAGTCACTTACCGGATTCTCTCCTGGAGCTCTGCTACATCACGTGGAAGAGGCAGTACATACACCAGATCTTTAATGTGTCCCCACAGAAAAAAGTTACATGGAGTGAGATCTGGTGATCGGGGAGGCCATTTCATGAAACAGCTGTCCCCTTCTGTAGCTTGGCCGATCCATCAATGTGGCAGCTCCGTGTTCAGGTACCCAGGAACTTCACGATGAAAATGGGGTGGGGCTCCATTCTTCTGAAAGATGAACAGAGAGTCCGATTGCATTTGAGGCATCAACCACTGCTGCAATGTCCAAGTAGGAATATTCAGTGACAGTGCTCTTGGCAAAAAAGAATGGCCCATACAGGTTTTGATGTGACAAGGCACAAAAAACATTTACCTTTGGGGAACCATGCTCAAATTCAATGTATTTGTGTGGATGCTTTGTACTCCAGATTCGACAATTATGCCTGTTCACTTTCTCATTTGTGTGAAAAGTGGCTTCATCAGTAAAAATTAAGTGATCAACAATGCAATCCCCATCCACATTCAGTTGTTGCAACTGCAAACAAAAACTCAAAACGCTTGTCTTTGTAGTCATCATTGAGCTCCAATTTGAATGGTCTTATAGATAGCTTCTATCACAGGACTTTCCACACTGTCATTGGAGTCATTTCGAGTTCACAGGATGCACAACGCACCAATTTCTTTGGACTCCTTATGAATGTCTCTCGTACGTGCTCCACATTCTCTTCACTCACACTGGAACATCCACTTCTCTTTGCTGGGCACAAGCATCCCATCATAATAAATTTGTTGTGCCAGTGGTAAATGGCCTTCTATGTTGGTGGCTTCTTACCATACTTGGTTCTAAAGATCCATTGAGTAGCTCTAGCACACTTGTTTTTGTTGAACTCCAACACACAGCTCACTCCGCACCTAAACTCACTATGTTTGCGACTAGTGGTGACTAGCAGCAAATTACCAAACTATGCTGTGGCAGTATACACAAAAAAAACTTTCAGGGTTTCTCTTCAAAATGACATATGTATGACATCTGTACAATGTTTCATTCTTGTGCAATAAGTAATTGAAAGTGTTCCCAGACTTTATGTACACCCTGTATTAAAGCAAAAATATTTGACCTTGATGTACCCATTGTGCTTGACACAGGTGCTACAACTAATTTTATGTCACAGGGATTCTTTCAAGAACTGAAGAAACATTGGTGTATACCCACACCACCACTGCAAAATTTCAAGGTACAAACTGTGATTGGTCAGAAATCGAAAGCAGTCAAGATACAAGCCTTAATTCCCATACAATTAGGACAGCTTTCTGTACAATGCCATTTTTTGGTAGTAGAGAATTTAATAGTTGATTGTTTAAATGGTATGGATACATTTAGGACATACCAAGTACAAATTGATATAGGAAAAGGCCAATGTCCTTTCACTGTAAATAACCAATTATTTGTAATTGACCAGTGCAGCCTATAGTGACAATCGACACACTGAAGAATGGAAAAATGAGCTTAAGACCAAAAAGATCTTCAAGAATGAACCAGGATTTTTTCTACCCAGAACAGGAAAAGTTGCAGTATAGAACTTTCAACAAATGTGCAGACAACCAACTTCTCTACAACCAGTTTGATAAAACAAACTGTAAGTGTAACTAAATCTAGACTCCCATCAAATTCTTTTCAAGTTATGAATCTAAATATTCAGTCTCTAAGAAATAAATACCTTGAACTAGAAGTTGCTTTAGATGAGTTTAACATTGAGTGCTTGTGTCTTTCGGAGCATTGGTGTAGGGAATATGAATTAAACAACATCATTATACACCCTTTTAGACTAGCTAGCTCTTACTGTATGGAAAATGCCAGAAGTGGTGGTGTCTGTATTTATACAAAACCAAGGACAAAATTCAAACGAGATGTGATATTGAAAATTTAAGTGTAGAAAAGCATTTTGAAGCAGCTGCTATTGAGTTGTATGGTAAGCAAAGGAAAATGATAGTAATGATTGTGTACAGGTCACCATGTGGAGAAATAGATAAATTTTTTTCAAAACTAGAAATTATGTTAAACATTGGGTACAATGACAAAGTTACAGTGCTTCTTTGTGGGGGTTTTAACATAAATCTTATGTACAATAATATGGTTAAAGATAAATTTCTGAATATTTTACACACATCACAGACCCTTATAGATAATATATTCTCAAACATAGATTCCAATGAAGTGGAGATCTGACCTTGGTTTATCTGATCACAATGCTCTTGTGCTTACTGTTCCCCCAATGCCTGTGAATAAAACATCTTGCCACATTTGTTGTTGTTGTTGTTGTGGTCTTCAGTCCTGAGACTGGTTTGATGCAGCTCTCCATGCTACTCTATCCTGTGCAAGCTTCTTCATCTCCCAGTACCTACTGCAACCTACATCCTTCTGAATCTGCTTAGTGTATTCATCTCTTGGTCTCCCTCTACGATTTTTACCCTCCACGCTGCCCTCCAATGCTAAATTTGTAATCCCTTGATGCCACAAAACATGTCCTACCAACCGATCCCTTCTTCTAGTCAAGTTGTGCCACAAACTTCTCTTCTCCCCAATCCTATTCAATACCTCCTCATTAGTTATGTGACCTACCCACCTTATCTTCAGCATTCTTCTGTAGCACCACATTTCGAAAGCTTCTATTCTCTTCTTGTCCATACTAGTTATCGTCCATGTTTCACTTCCATACATGGCTACACTCCATACAAATACTTTCAGAAACGACTTCCTGACACTTAAATCTATACTCGATGTTAACAAATTCCTCTTCTTCAGAAACGATTTCCTTGCCATTGCCAGTCTACATTTTATATCCTCTCTACTTCGACCATCATCAGTTATTTTACTCCCTAAATAGCAAAACTCCTTTACTACTTTAAGTGTCTCATTTCCTAATCTAATTCCCTCAGCATCACCCGATTTAATTTGACTACATTCCATTATCCTCGTTTTGCTTTTGTTGATGTTCATCTTATATCCTCCTTTCAAGACACTGTCCATTCCGTTCAACTGCTCTTCCAAGTCCTTTGCTGTCTCTGACAGAATTACAATGTCATCGGCGAACCTCAAAGTTTTTACTTCTTCTCCATGAATTTTAATACCTACTCCGAATTTTTCTTTTGTTTCCTTTACTGCTTGCTCAAAATACAGATTGAATAACATCGGGGAGAGGCTACAACCCTGTCTCACTCCTTTCCCAACCACTGCTTCCCTTTCATGCCCCTCGACTCTTATAACTGCCATCTGGTTTCTGTACAAATTGTAAATAGCCTTTTGCTCCCTGTATTTTACCCCTGCCACCTTTAGAATGTGAAAGAGAGTATTCCAGTCAACATTGTCAAAAGCTTTCTCTAAGTCTACAAATTCTAGAAACGTAGGTTTGCCTTTTCTTAATCTTTCTTCTAAGATAAGTTGTAAGGTTAGTATTGCCTCACGTGTTCCAACATTTCTACGGAATCCAAACTGATCTTCCCCAAGGTCCGCTTCTACCAGTTTTTCCATTCGTCTGTAAAGAATTCGCATTAGTATTTTGCAGCTGTGACTTATTAAACTGATAGTTCGGTAATTTTCACATCTGTCAACACCTGCTTTCTTTGGGATTGGAATTATTATATTCTTCTTGAAGTCTGAGGGTATTTCGCCTGTCTCATACATCTTGCTCACCAGATGGTAGAGTTTTGTCAGGACTGGCTCTCCCAAGGCCGTCAGTAGTTCTAATGGAATGTTGTCTACTCCCGGGGCCTTGTTTCGACTCAGGTCTTTCAGCGCTCTGTCAAACTCTTCACGTAGTATCGTATCTCCCATTTCATCTTCATCTACATCCTCTTCCATTTCCATAATATTGTCCTCAAGTACATCACCCTTGTATAAACCCTCTATATACTCCTTCCACCTTTCTGCCTTCCCTTCTTTGCTTAGAACTGGGTTGCCACCTGAGCTCTTGATATTCATACAAATGGTTCTCTTCTCTCCAAAGGTCTCTTTAATTTTCCTGTAGGCAGTATCTATCTTACCCCTAGTGAGACAAGCCTCTACATCCTTACATTTGTCCTCTAGCCATCCCTGCTTAGCCATTTTGCACTTCCTGTCGATCTCATTTTTGAGATGTTTGTATTCCTTTTTGCCTGCTTCATTTACTGCATTTTTATATTTTCTCCTTTCATCAATTAAATTCAATATTTCTTCTGTTACCCAAGGATTTCTACTAGCCCTCGTCTTTTTACCTACTTGATCGTCTGCTGCTTTCACTTCTTCATCCCTCAGAGCTACCCATTCTTCTTCTACTGTATTTCTTTCCCCCATTCCTGTCAATTGTTCCCTTATGCTCTCCCTGAAACTCTCTACAACCACTCGTTCTTTCAGTTTATCCAGGTCCCATCTCCTTAAATTCCCACCTTTTTGCAGTTTCTTCAGTTTCAATCTGCAGTTCATAACCAAGAGATTGTGGTCAGAATCCATATCTGCCCCTGGAAATGTCTTACAATTTAAAACCTGGTTCCTAAATCTCTGTCTTACCATTATATAATCTATCTGATACCTTTTAGTATCTCCAAGATTCTTCCAGGTATACAACCTTCTTTTATGATTCTTGAACCAAGTGTTAGCTATGATTAAGTTATGCACTGTGCAAAATTCTACCAGGCGGCTTCCTCTTTCATTTCTTCCCCCCAATCCATATTCACCTACTATGTTTCCTTCTCTCCCTTTTCTTACTGACGAATTCCAGTCACCCATGACTATTAAATTTTTGTCTCCCTTCACTACCTGAATAATTTCTTTTATCTCGTCATACGTTTCATCAATTTCTTCATCATCTGCAGAGCTAGTTGGCATATAAACTTGTACTACTGTAGTAGGCATGGGCTTTGTGTCTATCTTGGCCACAATAATGCGTTCACTATGCTGTTTGTAGTAGCTTACCCGCACTCCTATTTTTTTATTCATTATTAAACCTATTCCTGCATTACCTCTATTTGATTTTGTATTTATAACCCTGTAATCACCTGACGAAAAGTCTTGTTCCTCCTTCCACCGAACTTCACTAATTCCTTCTATATCTAACTTTAACCTATCCATTTCCCTTATTAAATTTTCTAACCTACCTGCCCGATTAAGGGATCTGACATTCCACGCTCTGATCCGTAGAATGCCAGTTTTCTTTCTCCTGATAACGACGTCCTCTTGAGTAGTCCCCGCCCGGAGATCCGAATGGGGGACTATTTTACCTCTGGAATATTTTACCCAAGAGGACGCCATCATCATTTAATCATACAGTAAAGCTGCATGTCCTCGGGAAAAATTACGGCTGTAGTTTCCCCTTGCTTTCAGCCGTTCGCAGTACCAGCACAGCAAGGCCGTTTTAGTTAATGTTACAAGGCCAGATCAGTCAATCATCCAGACTGTTGCCCCTGCAACTACTGAAAAGGCTGCTGCCCCTCTTCAGGAACTACATGTTTGTCTGGCCTCTCAACAGATACCCCTCCGTTGTGGTTGCACCTACGGTACGGCCATCTGTATCGCTGAGGCATGCAAGCTTCCCCACCAAAGGCAAGGTCCATGGTTCATGGGGGGTTGCCACATTTATAAAACAATTTTTTCTAAAGAAAACTGCACACATTTTGTTAACTGTCTAACCAATGAAAGCTGTACAGGTGTGAGATCAGAATCAAGTGCAAATAATGCATATAATACCTTTTCTTCTATATTCATGTCACATTGTGAAATGTGTGTCCCTAAGAAGTTAGTGAGATCCAAGTCTTCAGAACAAAAAGCACACAAACCTCGGATAGCTACAGGCATTAGGACTTCCAGTGCAACCATGAAAAGACTGAACCAAGAAAATAAAACTTGCCCAGATCTACAGTTTGTAGAATATGTAAAAACATACAGAAAAATATACCGAAAGGCAAAGTTGCTATATAATGACAATTTAATCAGTAACTCAGACAACAAACCACAAACTATATGGGACACTGAGGGAATGAAACTACTACCTTGGGAGAAGAGGAAGAAATAGTACTCAAAAGTGGCGAAAATTGCAATATAGAAAAGAAGGAAATGGCAAACTATATTAATAACTATTTTTTAAATGTACCACATACATTAAACTTAAACTTCACAAAACAAAAAATAATGCATGCATCAAGGGTTGCCTGCAGCATGAATATTCCTTCAACAAATGAACAGGAAGTAAGTAGAGTGATTAGAAGCTTAAAACCTTAAATGGCAGCAGGTTTTGATGAAGTACCAGTTTCAGTCTTAATAAGGACTGTAATGCAGCTTGCAAAACCTTTAGCACATATTGCAAATTTATCCTTTAGTGAAGGTGTGTTTCCTCAATGACTGAAGATCTCAAAAGTGGGGCAACTATTTAAAAATGGAGACAAACATAAAATAGAAAACTACCGTCCCATATCACTTCTTCCTACATCCTCCAAAATATTAGAGTAACTGATGAAATTGAGAGTCACTTGTTACCTATACAATAATAAACTTTGGAATAGTAATCAACATGGTTTTCGTGCAAAACGAAGAACAGAAACTGCAGTCATAGACAACACCCAAGAAATAATTAAAAATTTGGAGAAATACAAAAGTGTAGTAGGAATCAGTTTAGATCTATTGAAAGCTTTCGATACGGTCTGCCATGAAATCCTCCTTGATAAGCTGGAAGCAGTAGGCATTAGAGGAAGAGTTAAAATGTGGTTTGAGTCATATCTCAAAAACAGATCTCAGATTGTAGAGCTCACCACTGTAAATTCAAATCAAAAAATAAGGTTAGTTTCAGAAGCAAAAGAAGTTCCTTTAGGAGTACCCCAGGGCAGCATCTTAGGGCCACTACTCTTTCTCAAATATGTCAATGATTTACAGTTACAATATGATACAGCCAAAATTGTAGTATATGCAGATTACACAAGTCTGACAGTGAGTGACTTTAAAAACTCATTACAGTCAACTACTGACAAAATCCTAAAAAAGTATTGAGACTTGGTTCAGTGCAAATAAACTTACACTCAATGCAAAGAAAATAAATTACATACAGTTTGGTAAAATTATTCGGGATGAAGATGTGGCGCCGATGAGATCGACACCAGTATCGATCTTAGTATCATCTTTGGACTAAGCAAAACATTATCTTTGTTTAGGTCCGCCATCCAGCTCTGTGTAATCCTTTCTTGTGTGAAGATGTGAATAAATGACTCCTGATTATAAGGTGTTGTTTGGTGTATCTCACCTGAGCATCCACCTCACTGGTGACCCCGAGTTGCAACATCTTCCATTTTCGCCGTTTTACTGTGTCCGCAGCCACTGCGTCAGTTATTTTCACATGTATTACATCAACAAAACATTCGAACAATGGCTTCAGCCCAACACCTAACGCCGGATTTTGTGATCGACATGCATCGTGTTACGGGCGATGTACAGCTGCCAGGACTGCAACATGATGCCTCTCACTCATCAATTACGCAACAATAAGTGAGGTTAGGAGTGTGCATGACTCCGGCTATTGGACGCCTTTGTTCCCACCACATGTGCCCTCCCTCATCGACAGTGCAGCTACCTCTTATGGATCTCCATGCAGTGCGGGATCAATGCCGATTTCTGCAAATGCTTCGTTGGATAACCTACCACTGCCAGGGCAACAGTTTGCCACGCCGCAATCCGTGCAGCACCATGCGGATACCTGCCACGTGGCCGGCACTGCTTTGTTCACAGGCCCACCTCCTCAGCATCCGACCACACCCGCACCTGCCTCAGTTCAGCATCAGCACATGCCTTCCTGCTTCAATACTTCGGCCTGACCTACATCTCCATCCTACTGCTACACCTCAGTGTTTTGTGCCACGATATTCACCTTATCTGCACACCATTTTGAGTGAAGTGACTATGAACAGTGAACATTCACACATTCCACCCGACATTTGACATCATTTCCCTCACTGTGCTTGGACAGCCCACAGCTCCGCAGCCTCTTTGCAACACAGGTGGCTCCAACGCTGATCGCACATCGAGTTTTCCATGGACAGGCACGCGTTTTCAAACTTTGAACTTTTTCTCACCTGTCGCCCCTGCGCAGGCTCCAGTCAACTTACGCAACCGCAATTGACACATTATGCTGTCTCACCCGCGTCGGTCTTCCGCGTTGCAACGGATCATGCTCAACCACAACGTTTCATCTTCACGCTGCCACCCGACCAGTCGTCGTCGCCACATACCCTGGAGACACACTCTCCTGGAATACTACAGAAACAACAGCTCGTTTCAAGCAGTGCCCCAACGAATTAAACTCAACCTGTTCTTATGAACATTCTACAATGCTTACCGACGCTGCCGCCATTCAATCCCAACAGGGCAACAACCTGGTTCAAAATTGCGGACGAAGTGTTCAACCATTTCAAACTCGATGAATCAACCAGATTTCTGTGCCTTATCACCCACCTGCATGACCAGGAGGACTTGATTGCCGACCTGGTCAATGCCCCGGACTCTGCTAACTGGTACACTCTAGCCAAAAAGTCAATTCTACGTCGGCTTGCATGCTCAACTGAGACAGCAATACGGCAAGTGCTCCACGTCGAGCAACTAGCCAATGACAAACCTTCACAACTCTGGAGGTGGCTACGGGCCCTGGTCAGTGATGATCTACTCTCTGACACAGTTTCCTTGCCATCTGGTCAGATAAACTACCTCCTCACATCCGCTTTGCTCTGGCTCAGAGGTCTCCTGAACCTGTCGAGCAACGAATGACAATTGCTGACAAACTACATGATGCTTCACTGCTCTATTTCGCCAGCCACTGCCTACCTGGGAAGTCTCAGGTTCAGGCTCCTCCTCCCATGGCTGGACGCGGCCCGGGCTGCACTGTACCGACCATTTCGCTCGCTCCGGGACACAGTAAACAAGCAACTGGGACGTCACCAGCTGTGCCCTCAGTCACGCCCCCTCCTGCAACCGAACCAGCTGCGGCCAGCGTACCTCAACCACTGCCTCTGGCAACGAACTTTCCGCAGGAAATGCAACCACACTACCCATACTGTTAGTTCCACACACGGTTTGATGAGGCAGCACGGAACTGCAGACCACCCTGCTGCTTCCCAAACACCAATCACAGGTAGGTCCTGGTGCTGCCTCCTGCGCACAACATGACAGGCACCTCCCACTGCTCCATTCTGTCCAGGAACAATCAGATAATTACAGATGACTTTATATTAAAGACATTTCGTCGGGACACTTTTTCCTAATAGACACATGCGCCGATGTTTCGCTGCTGCCTACATCCTTAGTGTCGTCGAACATCCACCCTCATCATACGTCACTGCAAGGTGTGAATTCTACTAAACTACAATGCTCGGGTTCAACTTCCCACGTGGTCTCACTCTCCACAAACTGCAAACTCGAGTTGACTTTTTTAGTGTGAAATATTGAGGAACCTATACTAGGCATCGACTTATTGCAACACCACAAACTTTCACTGGACCTAGTGCGAAACAACGTGTTTCATCACCCGTCCAAAACTCACTTCCCCTGTGCTCCATCGAGCAAACCCCCCTGCCCACCCTCTCCCGTGACACGTCAGTCCAGGCTCATCTAATCATCCGTACATGCTCGGCTCTGTTGACGACATTACAAGAAACAATGCATAAGTGTCTTGTCGAGCTTGTAAATGTTGCTTGCCTATGCAAGGAAAACTTCGGGCTCTCCCTCCGGCTCCATGAAACTCGGCTCCACCTATCCGACGCAGCAAAGGAATTACAGACACTGCAGTAAGGACAAAGCAAGGTCAGTAAGTGTGCCGAATCTGCTTGTAGTCCCAGCAATCGAGCCTCCGTGTGCTTGCCTCCTGGTACCCCTCGCAACTGTGCTATCAAGTCTACCTTAAAGTGTACTGACAGTTCTACTGGACCACCCCCCCCCCCCCAACACGGCAGCATTTGACCACTCGGCCGAACATGAGTGCGCATGCGCAACAAACGTCACGTGTTCCCAAACTGACAGCTTCTACCCCTCCCCTCGTGTGCAGCACCTCAAACTATGCAACTTCGGCTCCTGTGCGCCGCCATGTGACCACCACTGACAACACAAACAGTGCACTCGCGCCTAGCGCTTCGCCCGAGACCGTGCTGTCACAGGTCGCGCCCTCAGACAATGGACTCACTAACCCCTCATGAGCTCTACCGAGCTCACCCGACCACGGTGCCACTGCTTCGGGCCGGCGGCCGTCTTGTCACGTTGACTCCTGGGATACTTCACAACCTCGGCTCCCGTCGGATCTGCCGAGTGGCTCCAAACACCACAACCTCGCCTCGACTGCTCTGCCCACCGCACATTGTAAACAAACCGCCTCTCGTGCCGCCAGCAACATTTCTGTCGTCACCAACAGCACGGTTCACAAGCTTCGCCTCATGCCAGGCACCCGATCTCCAGTAAACCACGTTGACATTATCCCGAGCACCTCTCTGACCTTAAAAAGCAGATTTCTGAACTTCTAAGCTCCAGCGTCATCAAACCCTCTGCCAGCAGCTGGTCTATGTCCATTCATATGACACCCAAGAGAGACGGGTCCTGGCGCATGTGCAGAGACTACAGTCGACTACACACACAAACAATCATGGACACTTACCCCATACCCAACATTGCCGACTTTACCAGTTCCCTCACAGGTGCGACCACGTTCTCTGTCATTGATTGCAAACGAGCCTACCACCAGATCCCCATGGCTCCTGAAGACATAGAGAAGACAGCAACCACCACCCCAATTGGGTTATTTCAATTTCGATTCATGCCCTTCGGTCTGAAAAACGCAACCCAGACCTGGCAATGCTTCATCAACAAAGTACTATTCAAACTAAAATTCTGCTTTGCATATCTTGATGACATTCTTGTGTTCAGCTCCTCTGTCGAGGACAACATTCAACATGTGCAAACTGTTTTGGACACTCTCGTGGCAGTAGGCATTGAGACCATTCATGACAAATTGCAGCTCCATCAACCCGCTGTCACTTTTCTTGGTTTTCGGGTCTCTGCCTAAGGCATTTCACCGCTCCCTGACAACGTACAAACAATACTAAACCTAGCCAGACCTTCGTCATTCAAAGAACTCTGGCACTTTCTGGGGACGGTTAATAATTATCGCCATCTTCTACCTCGGGCTGTGGAGATTCAGGCTCCACTGACTTGGCAGGCACCAAGGCTTCTGGATCTTGGCCCGTTCCATGGACCCCTGCTATGACTGACTCTTTCACTGCCCTCAAAAATCTTCTTGCCGAGGCCTGCACCATCGCACATCCTCATCCCAATACACAGCTTTTCATCACCACAGACGTGAGCAATACTGCCATCGGCGCTGTCCTTAGCCAGACAATTGACAGCCAAACTTTGCCTCTGCAGTTCTTCTCGTGCAAGCTCACCAATACACAATGGAAATATTCCACGTTCAACAGGGAGTTGCTCGTGGTCTATGAAGCGATCAAGCATTTTAAGACCGACGTTGAGGAACGCCCTTTCTATGTTTTAATAGACCACAAACCCTTGGCTGCGGCCATTTCAAACCCGCCAGCTGACCTGCCTCCTCTCTGTTTCAGATACATGGACTTCACATCTCAGTTCACCACCGATGTAAGACATAAAGGGTGCCAACAATATAGTTGCTGATTTCCTTTCAGGAGTCGACGCCATTCATTCGCTGTTAGACCTCTCTGAACTGCCTAGCCTCCAACCAGCTGATGAGGACACACAAAGCCTGATTTCAGACTCTACCTCTTCACTACACTTCGTCCGCACCACCTTCCCTGGCATTTCTGGTGAGATCTGGTGCGACGACAGTATGGGCACGTTATGCCCCCTCATCCCAACCATGCTCCGTCAAGCTGTCTTCAATGCCCTGCATAATTTAGCCCACCCCGGTGTTCGTGTGTCCGCCCACCTCATAGCAAAGCGCTTTGTGTGGAGAAATGTCAACAGGGACTGTGAACAATGGGCGCGCTCCTGCACCGCGTGCCAATGCTGCAAAGTACACAAGCACACTTCACCCCCCCACCTCCCCCTCGGCGCCTTTTCAATCCCTCCTGGGCGTTTCCAGCATATTCATATTGACATTGTCAGCCCTCTCTCCCCCTCTAACGTCTTTCGTTACGTTCTCTCGTCTATTGACCGAACAACTCGCTGGGTCGAGGCTGTCCCCCTCCCCAATATCACGGCAGAAACTGTTGCTCGAGCATTCATCGAGTCATGGGTATCACGTTTCAGATGTCCAGCTATCATCATGACTGACCAGGGAAAATTATTTGAGTCAGTCCTGTTCAACGAGATTTGTAACATTTGCGTCATCCAACGCATCCATACCACAGCATATCACCCGCAAAGTAATGGTCTAGTTGAGCACTGGCACCACACTTTCAAGGCGGCTCTTCGATGCCACGACTCTTTGGACGGAGGCCCTCTCCCTTGTGCTACTCAGCATTCATGTGATATATAAGGAAGACCTCAAAAAGCACAATAGCTGAGTTCGTATATTGCCAGAACATTGTTCTCCCTGGTGAACTTGTGAGCCCTTCCGCTTCTCTCCATCAGTCTGACTTACCTTCCTTCGTGGTCTGCATCAGATGCCACTTCATCAACCTCCACATCCCTCCAACCGCCAGCCATTCCCACCCTAAGGTTCACATCCCAAAATCTCTGAACAATTGCGAGTACATCATGCTCCAAGATGACACTGTCTGTGCTCTCCTCCATCCCCCATATACTGGCCCGTACCGATTTCTCTGGTGCTCAGCCAACACCTATGACATCCAGATAAAAGATGCAACTGTTACAGTCTCTTTCAACAGACTTAAGCCTGCTCATATTGAGCTCGCTTCTGCCCCCATTCAGGCCACGACCATACCACTCACTGTCGTTGCTCACAACGCTCCGACCACTCCCTCCACGTTGGACTTACTCACTCAGTCGAGTGGCTTCCAGCTCCAATCATCGAGCTCTTCTCCGATCTTGCCCTCTACTCAAGTCTCACACACTCCATCGAGTGATCACATGCTCCCCACGTTGAGCTTCCCTACGATCACGCCCTCGCCGCCGGTCCCCTCTCCAGTCCCTTCGACCTCTCCCCCGTCGCCTGCCTCGCCCCCCCATCTTGAATGTGTCCCCGCTTGAGGTGTTTGTGCCTGTCCCCAATCCACGACATCTCTATAATACTATGTGATGACACACTGTTCATCGTGTGTTTCCCTTCATCCAGTGCTCATGACACAACCTCTGCCAATCCCTGCCACCTGGTGAAATGCGTTCCCCTCTCACCCGACGTCAACCTGGACATGCTTCGTGTGTTTGCCATGTCCACCGGAGACATCATCATCATCACTCCGTTCGTCCCACATACCGCCGGCCTATCAGTTGCCGCTCGACCAGCATGCCCAGTATGACACCCGGTGTGCTTCAATGACTTTCAGGTTCGGTGGCCAGACTTCCCTTCATCCTTCATGACATCTACCCATACAGCTCACCGACGACGCTGTCGAGCTGACCACCGATGCCTTAGTCAAGCCCCCCCCCCCCCCACACCCAGCCTCTCAGAAGTACTCCGCACTGCAGGGGGGGGGGGGGAACTATGTAGCGCTGATGAAATCGACACCAGTATCGATCTTAGTATCATCTTTGGACTAAGCAAAACATTATCTTTGTGTAGTTCCACCATCCACCATCCAGTTCTGTGTAATCCTTTCTTGTGTGAATATGTGAACAAATGAACTCCTGATTATAAGGTGTTGTTTGGTGTATCTCACCCGAGCATCCACCTCAAAGACATTAATCTAGAACTGGATGACAGACTAATAAAGAGAGTGCACTTTGCAAAAGTGTTACGAATGCATATAGATGACGCTATGAATTGGAAACACCATGTAAAATTTCTTACACACAGACTGAACTCAGCCTGCTTTGCACTGGGAGTTATTGCAAATATTTGCACTCTAGAAGGCATCAGAATGGCATACTTTGGATACTCAAAATCTAATTTGAAAGACATTTTTATTTTACAAAAATGGGCTGTTCGAATAATTACCCACAATCCAACACAAGACACTGCAGACCTCTTTTAAAAAAGTTAGGAATACTTACTCTGCCATCTGTCTATATACTTAAATGTGTACTCCTAACCAAAGCTAATCTAAGCAATCTCCACACAAATGCAGACTGTCACAACTATAACACAAGGAACAAGAATGATCTCCACATAGAACAAGTAAGAAGAACATGAACTCAGAAGCATGTAAGCCACATGGACATTAAGCTCTATAATGCACTGCCTCAGTACATTAAAGATTTAAAGGACAATGCAACTTTTAAATTGGAACTTAGAAAATTTTTAATTGATAAATGTTGCTATTCAATAAATGAATATCTTGAAGACCAAGAAAATGACTTTACAATGACTTTACTAACTAACCTCCAGAATTTTCTATCTTTGTTTGTTTCAGATTTTATTATACTTTATCATCTATAGTACTAGTTATATATTGTTACTGAGAAACAAATTACTATAAACCATTTATGTGAAAAGAAACTGTAAGTTTGCTGTCATTTATTATAGACAATTTCATTTTGTACATTCTATATTTTAATTTCTGTGTATGACAAATACAATTGTAGACAATTTCATTTTGTATATTCTATATTGTTAATTTCTATGTATGACAAGTTTAATATCATTTGTACGATGACACGGATGCTAAATAAATAAATAAAATAAAATAAATCAGGGGAAGTACTAATAGATGTAAAACTGAAGTTACTCATGACTTTAAAGTTTAGTTGGTAAAGCTCGTAGTTATGTTTGACAACACCTACAATAACAAACAGTCGGCAGCAGAATAAGTAAATGGCAACACAATAAGCACAAAGGTAAGTGAATCAAAGTATTTGGCTCAAGAACAGCAAGCAGAACTTTGGGAACTGATACTGGCTTACATACATGCATTTGAAACAAGACCAGAAATTATAAAGGATTTCGTGTACAAAATGGAAGTGTATCTTCACGAAGCTTTTTGTTCTACCTCATACCCTATACCATGGACAAGAGGAAAGCAGTAAGAAAAGAGATTAACAGGATGCTTGAATGGGGCACAATACAACCATCAGTTTCCACTTATTGTTGTCCTATTTTGGCTGTGAGTAAGCCAGATGGCAAGGTGTGCTAGGTCCTTGATGCACCTAACATTAATAAGATTATTGTACCAGTCCGAACACATCCAGACAATTTAGAGGAACAGCTTATGAAATTCCATAATGCTAAATTTCTTACTATAATCAACCTCCAGTCTTCATACTGACAAATAAAACTACATGAACAAAGTCAGAAATATACCGCCTTCATATGTGGGGGCAGGAGCTTCGAATATCAAGTATTACCATTTGGATTGAATTTAAGTGCAGGTGTATTTATCTCTGCACTTGACAGAGTGCTAGTGCTCAAACTTTTGAGTAAGGTAACAATATAGGTGGATGACCTTTTAATTGCTACACCCACTTGGATAGAACATTTAAGATTAATTGAACAAGTATTTAACTGTTTTTCTGAATATGGAGTAACAGCAAATCTTAAGAAATCTAATTTTGGACAAGAAAAGGTAAAAGTTTTAGGGCACATAATGTCTTTGGAAGGCACACTGCCAGATCCTAAAAAAACTTGATGCCATTAGGAACTGCCCTGTTCCTCAAAACAAGAGACAGTTAAAGGCATACTTAGGCCTAGTTTCATTTTTCAGGAAATTCATCACTAACCAACTTACGAACAGTGATGCTTTACTCAATTTTCTCTAGAAAACTGACCTCAGTTGTGGAACAAGCAATGTCAAACCAATTTCAAGAACATCAAGCAAGCCTTATTAAATGCAAATATTTTATCTCAACCAGACATGAAGAAAGATTTTTGTTTATGCACCGACACGTCTTCTCACTGTTTGGTTGAATGCCTTTTTCATATGGTAGAAGAAGAGGGAAATCTCATCCCTAAGGTAATTAGCTTCACTGGCCACACCTTATCCATAGCTGAACATTCATATTCTGTCACAGAGTTGGAGGGTTTGGCTGTAATTTGATCCTTTAAAGTGTTTGAATATTTCCTTTGTGGTAAACACACAACAGTATACTGTGGCCATCAGTCCCTATCATTTTTGTTAACTTGTAAATTGCTGCACCGACGGATAGTCAGTGGTGTATGTATGTTCAAGAATTCAATTTTGAAGTAGTATACATAAAAGGAAATCAAAATATAATAGCTGATGCTCTTTCATGACTACCACAAGGCTTAGAGGAATCCAACAATCTTTTAGAGAAGGAAGGTGAAATAAGAGCTATGTTGATGGAAGACAAAACACTCCGACCATACTATGTCCACATGTGTAAACAAATGGAGCAATTACAGCAGGAAGAGACCCACTGGAATAAGGTAAGAGTGAAACTTATGTAAAATGGTGATGAAAAGTTAAAAAGGCTTTTCACTATTCACAAAGGTGCTCTGTTCAATAGGAATCATCCCAAACAAGAACAATGGCATGTGTGTTTGCCAGAGAAATAAGTGGATGATTTTATCTTGTACACACACAATACTTGGGGCCATTATGGCACTGCAAAATACACTGACAAAATAGGTAAATATTGATATTTCCCCAACCTTAGACAAAGAGTACCACAGGTGGTAAGAAAGTGTGATGTTTGCCAGGAAGCAAAGTATTCTAACATCTAGAAACAGATAGAACTACATCCCATCACAGCTAAGAAACCTCTAGAAATGGTATCGTTAGGTCTGGCTGGACCCTATCCCAGAGGAAAGGGGGGAGTAAAATATACAGTAGGCCTGTTTGGTATTTTCACAAACTACGTAAAACTGTATGCTGTACAGAAAGTTACAGCCAGTTCAGTTATAAGACGAATCAAAGAGGATTATTTTGCAAGAGTAGGGAAACCAGAAGCCATGTTAACAGATAATGTCTCACATTTTGTTGGATGTAAATGGAAAGAGTTTGTAGATTGCAACCAAATCAATCTCATTTTAGTATCAAAATTTCATCCCGAAGCATCCCCCATAGAAAGAGTGTTTAAGGAATTCAACATGTTTGTGAGGACCTATATACCTCATAAACGTATCAAGTGGATTGGATATGTCACTCCCTTCATACAAGTTGTTAACAATCTTCCCCATACATCAACTGGATTTACACCAAATGAGCTGATGCTCAATTGCAAACAGGTAGACGAATGGGAAAAACCTTTGTCCAAGATACCAATACTGGAATTATTACCGGATGATAAAATATGACAAGCAGCAATCAACCTTGAAACCTGGGCTAAATATAGGAGAGAAATTTATGACAGAAAGCTGAAACATGTAACACAATTTTATATAGGACAAAAGGTGTTACTTAGAACACATCCCAAATACACAAAAATTGGAAAACTGAATCATAAGTGGCAACTACTATACAACGGACCCTGCCCAGGAGTATATAGATTGGTACACATGAAAAAAGGTAAAAACAAAGGCCTTTACCCACACAAAGACTTGAAAATGTTTATATATTGAAGATGGGCTGTATACCCTCTAAGTTGTATACATTTATAATAATATTAGATTTAGGATGCTGGATGATCACATTCCAGAATTTATGTTGTTAGATGATAAGGAAAATTTTTTTTTGTGTTTTTTCTTATATGTCAAATGTGTAAATGATAAGGTGAGTGGATGTAACAAGGAATAATTTTATTTTTATGTGTCTGGAGATGACGATAGTTGCATGTAGCCCAGTTGTAAACGAATAACCAAACTTGTGAAACACAATGTAGCATGCAATGCAATACACAACTCGCCGTGATGTAAGTGGTATCAGAGCGACGCAGCATATGGGCATTGCGGGGGAGGGGGGGGGGGGGGGGGAACTATGAGCTACAGCCTGTACTAGCATTAGTAAAGCCTTTTGCATAAAAAGGGACATAGAAAGTTAAGGGAGAGTCTATACTACAATTACTACTATCTACATAATACATAGACAGAAAGATAAGCTAAGAGATTATATACACAGAAAGGGATCCTAAACTATGAGATATTTACTGAAGTTATGCTACTATATACATTATATCTATATATTTACAAATTTATGATATGAATATAATAGAGGGAAACATTCCACGTGGGAAAAATATATCTAAAAACAGAGATGATGTGACTTACCAAACGAAAGTGCTGGCAGGTCGATAGACACGCAAACAAACACAAACATACACACAAAATTCAAGCTTTCGCAACCAACAGTTGCTTCATCAGGAAAGAGGGAAGGAGAGGGAAAGACGAAAGGATGTGGGTTTTAAGGGAGAGGGTAAGGAGTCATTCCAATCCGGGGAGCGGAAAGACTTACCTTATGGGGAAAAAAGGACAGGTATACACTCGCACACACACACATATCCATCCGCACATACACAGACACAAGCAGACATTCTTTCACATTCAGTTAAGTTCAATTTAAAAATTTATTTAATGAATGATGTCAAACCTACATTTTCTTTTTTGACAACCAACAAGTACTTACAATCCATCCAATACTCTTGCATAAAACAAATAACAGGTTTTAAAAGAAACAGACATAGACACACTGATTGTGTTCACATTTCACACCTGACTAATTTGTTGAACCAAGATACTGAAAACATTAGGCCCCTTTACTTGAACATGTGCAGCCCATGGATTAGCATGGAAATTCCAAACCCAATACCAGTCGCAAGCATTGAGGGCTGTCACCATGGGCTACCTGTCCATTTTGGCCTACATGCCACACTTTGTCTAGCATTGTAGGCAAAAAGGCTTACCGTGCTGGTTGGCAACATCTGGCGTTTCCACACAGGTCAGCAGCTGACTGGGAGAGAAAAGGAAATGTGTATTGTTGTTGGTTCACAAAGAGAATGACTGTCCTAGTATTCATCAAAGCTGCCCAGTTTAAGGAAAAGTAGAGTCGAGAATGAAGGTGCTCTCAACAGCAGGACTAGTGTGAATGCAGTCTATTAGCATTATAAATTAGAAGATTTTTTTTTCCTTTTAGCAGGAAACCAGAGAGTTCATTGAGTAAGGATAAATGGTCCTGGTTAGTTCACTTGGTAATCCCATCTTTCTACTGTCACCACTTTCATACAGTTCCATACTAAATTGGTTCACAATAAGTGCACATCGGAATTCTAACCTGAAAGCCAGTGCTGTGCCTTGAAAACACTCCCTTTAATAGACTTGTCTATGCCGTAGTCCAGTATTGCACATTTATAATATTGTATCGATAATTAATCCAGGAGATGCACATTTAAAGAAACTTTGATCTTTATTTCCACATTCCACTATACACCAAAAAATAGTCCATATGCCAGCAGTTACAAATTCAGCATCCATATCTGGTCACCAGCAAACAACCAACCTATAACTGCTAACCTCCTCTTGTCATCTCATTAACCTGCTAGTTATCTACACACTTTTAAGCTCTCACTCTTGCAAAACATCATCACAATTAAATCTTGTTAATGTTTTCAATTTAGACGTACACATATGATTTAGGGGAAAAAAATGGTAAATACCGCAATATGCAAAACTAAAATCCATTCAGTCTAACAGGCACAAGGGTACATGAGATGTGATGTATATATTCTAATAAATATTAGTATATGTTATTGTCACATGTGCCTTTTACTGTATCATGTGATAGATAGTCTGTAAAACCTCTCACGATAAAAATGTAGTTGCCACTTATGAGGCATACTGTTTTACATTAAGCAATCTTGTTAATAGTAGATTAATTGATTATTTAATTACTTAAGTAAATTGAATAATGTACAGAAGATCATATATAAAATATCACTAAAATAAACAAGCAAAGCCTAAAAACCCTATCACTTCCAAACTTAAAAGTTATTAAATAAGTACTACATCTTAATGCCCCTTACAGTGTCTGCCATAACCTAGCTGTCAATGTTCAGTTGTACATTTGCAAATGGCACAGCACTCAGAAATAGATTCCTCCTTTTACAATGCCTGCAAAAAACTTAAGTCTCTTTTCATTGTTCAGTTCTCCATCTTCAAATCTTTTGGTTATCTCTTTATTATAAAATCAAACAGATGTGTGCTTCATTTGGAAAATGCAGAATAGGGATATAGGTAAAATGGACAAATGCCTGCATCTAAATTTCGAATGGAAGAAACTTTTATGTGAGAAAATAAGGAAAATTATCACAGAGAAAGATGACTTAAGCAAAATTATCAATCACAAAAGTGATGGGATGCTTTTTAGAGTAAAACATAGCAATTTAATCCTTACATACCAGAATGCTCAGCATTTTATCAGCAAGATTTAAATGTTAAGTGCGTAGTGAAACCTGGAGCAGGTTTGCAAGAAGTTCTAAAAGACTATAAAATCAATAGTTGTATGTCACAGAATCAGTGCATTGTAATTTTAGGTGGCTCAAATGACGTGTATAAAAATGAACTAAAAATAGCAAACAGAATCTTAAGAGATGCACTATGCAGAATCTTAAGAGGGGCATTCAAAAATTTATTGTGATTGGTATACCTCACAGGCATGACCTTATAGAATCTTCTTGTGTAAATAAAGAGATTCAGAAAGCAAACAGAACTTACAGAAAGATCACTTCAAATGCTTTTTTTCCCCCCTGTTGATGATTTAGAAAGAAAGCATTTCACAACACATGGAATGCATCTAAATAAATGGGGCAAATCACAATTCAGCCAGAAAATCAAAGTCTGAGTGAAAAGCGTTTTTTATGACAGTCAGAAATGTGACAAAAATGCACTGCCAACCATAAGGGAGATGTGCAAAATATCTTCCCTACAAATAATACCAAAAGAGACCTGGAAAAATATCTGAAAGATAAATGTTATTATAGTGTAGAAGAATTCATGAATGGCAACAATGCATTATAATTGTAATTAACATACCTCTTTGAAGATGTTACACCATATATATTATTAGTTTATTGTCTATTTTTAGTACTATTATATATAGTGTAAAACTGACATGTCACCTATGTCACAATCTTTGGTTGTATAAGGACATGTTATGTGATAATAAAAATTGAATTGAATTGAATTGAAATCCTGCTACAGCAGTACTAGAACAAAAGGAATCGATTATGGTGCGAAGTGTTGAGAAAGAAGTTACAAGAACAGTGGTAGCAGGTAAAACAATGGAGTCAGGACCAGAGAACAATGAAACAGCAACAGTGACAACATGTTCAGCTACAGAAACAACTACATCATCAGATACAACAGTAAAAATACCCACAAGGACACAACCTGCCAGAGTAAGACAACCATCATCAAGAAGTGAGGATTTCTACTGGCCACAGATGAAAGTGATGAATCAGATATGCCAAGCAGAAGCCCTAAGTTTATAATTGTCCATAAAAATGTGCAGTCATTGCAAAACAAAATTAACGAGCTATAAGTTTTAGTGTTGGATCAATTAAAAGAAGTATCTGTAATGTGTTTTAGTGACTATTGGCTAACTGATAAAATGTTAGCAATCACAAGTATACAGGATTATGTTATGACATCTCATTTCTGTAGAAAAATATCTACATATGGAGGAACATGTATATTTGTAAGACAGTATCAGTTATTGCTGCCTAAAATCTCTCAAAAAGTTAGGAAAATGAGGTGATTTTGAAATTTCTGCCGTAGAACTAACCTCAATAAAAACAATCATCATTTGCTCGTACAGAAGTCCAAACTCAAACATAAAAATATCCTTTAACCAACTTGAAGGTAGTCTTGACAGTATCAGAGACCTAAACAAAACAGTTATGATATGTGGAGACTTTAACATTGACCTTAACAAAGTTTCAGAAGGTAGAGATGATCTTATGGCTATTTGTGCAACATACAACCTGCTCCCAATTGTAAATTTCCCTACCAGATTTACAAGTGTATTCACCACCATCACCAGAGACAACAACAGAGCCATTATCACAAGGGGTGGCAGCATCAGCATTGCCATAATCAGGACTATCATCATCGCATGAACAAGCAACAAGGGAAGAAGCAACAACAGAGGAACCAACAACATCAACTGAAGAATTAACAGTAGAAGAATCAATAGGAGCCACTCACAACAAGAGGAAAACTTCATCACCACACCATCTTAAGGATGGGAGGAAAAAAGCATTAAGATAAGTAATCTACAAAAAGTTGTAACTGGCCAGTTTAGAGTAGATAATTTTGATGACATCACATCTAGAATAGCAAATAATAATCTTATTATACATTTGAATATTGGAGGTTTATAAAGTAAACTGGTCAGTAAGCTTCATGACTTAGAAATATTCTAGAGAGAACAAAATGGTCTTTAATGGTTATTTGCTTAGGTGAACATTGGCTTAGATATGAAAATATAAATTTATTGAACAAACTTGGAGATTATGAAGTAGCAACTAGCTTCTGTAGAGACAATGGGTATGGTGGTTCACGTATTCTGGTTCATTCATCAGTAAAATACCAAATTAAGCAAAATAGCAATAATTTAAATGAAGAATGCACATTTGAGAGTTGCTGCATAGAGCTTAAGGACTATAACATGCTGATATTCAGCATATATCATACCACTGGTTACTCAATTTCCTGAAGTTTTCTGGTCAAACTTGAAAATTTACACCACCAACTCAAATTTTGCTTGTGCTGATTTTAATATAGATGTCAGAAAAATGACAAATTTGCCTTTAAGATGAAGGAGCTGATGTCCACATATGGTTTTATTCTAAATTTTGTGGAAATGACAAGGAGAACTGCTTTGTTGGCATCCTGCATAGATAACATTGCTAGCAGCTTAAACTACAGAGTAACAGAAAAATGTATACTTAGGGATCTCAGACCAAAGTGCTCTATTAGTGCCATTACCCTGTGTTAGCCCAAAGCACACAAATAAGAAAATCAGAAATTTTAAACAAGAAAGTATAGAAATGTTCATCAATAAAATCAGCCTCATCTCATGGTCATTTACTGCAAAGTCCTCAGTAAATGAAAATTCTTGATGGTGTTCAATGAATTCTTTCCTTTTAGAACTATAAAAACTGACACACCTAAGAAGTGTTCATGGATAACAAGGGGTATTCAGATTTCAAGCATGAGGAAAAGAGGACTTCATATGGAGACAAAAGTCAATCAAGACCCAGAATTCTCAAATTATGTAAGGCAATATAAGAAAAACTTTGATAAAGTTGTCAGATAAGCCAAGAAAATAGCAAATAATAACTACATTTCAAATGCTAAAAATAAGCCTAAAGCAATATGGACCATTGCAAAGAATGAAATAGGTATCAAAAAAGGCAGACAACAGAAACTTGAACTGGTGGTTGAAGGTGAGACTGTTTGGGATCCTACACAAATCTGTGAAGTGTTTATCAGCCACTTCGTACATCCATGTAAAACTGATGAATTTTTACCACCAAACATGTACCCTATTTCCAGTTTATCTAACCCCACTACATTTAAATTCACCCATATATCCTATTCTGAAGTAGCTAATATCATAAAGTCCCTGAAGAATCTAAATTCTGTAGGCTGGGATGAAATTCCTACAAAAATAATAAAGGTGGTCATCCATAGTATTGCACATCCTCTGTCCATTATAATGAATCAATCTTTTGAGGAAGGATGTTTTCCAATAGACCGAAGTATGCTGATATACGACCCTTTTGCAAAAAAGGTACGCACAATGAAGTGAGTAATTATCGACCAATCTCATTGTTATCAATATTTTCCAAAATACTTGAAAGAACTGCACATAACCAGATAGTTAACTATAATAATCTGCATAATATTATCCAGAACAATCGGCATGGTTTCCAAAGAGGACACTGCACTGTGCAAGTCTTTAATGGGCTTATTACAAAAATTAGTAGTAGTCTAGATAAAAATATGAATGTATCAGGCATCTTTTGTGACTTAAGTAAAGCCTTTGACACAGTAAATCACAAATTGCAACTTCGCAAGCAACAAGCACATGGTTTTAGTGAAAATCCGCTGAGATGCATGTCATCTTACCTATTAAAGAGGAAACAAAGAATAGTAATTGAAGAAAATGGTAAGAGATTCTTCTCAAGTTGGAAAAATGCAGAATAAGGTGTGCCACAAGGATCTATTCTTGGGCCAATATTGTTCTTGTATTATATAAATGACCTGCCGACTAACATAAATTCAGACACTGTTCTTTATGCAGATGACTCTACAGCAATAGTCTGTTGTAAGAAAAGTGAAAATTTAATCAGTCATCTTCAGCAGTCTCTAGCTGAAATTGAGGCTTGGGTGAGAAATAATGGTCTGAAATTAAATCTAACAAAGACACAAATCATTCACTTTCACAAAACAAGTTGCACAGAATATACTAGAAATACCATATGAGTACAATCACCTTGCCACCACAAACTGTATCAAATTTCTAGGTGTAATACTGAACAAGAATTTATCATGGACAAACCATGTAGATGCCATGTGTCACCATCTAAATAGTCTAATATTTGCAGTCAAAAAAGTTGTATATCATGCATATTTTGTATCTCTGATTGGATATGATATAATTTTTTGGGGGATCAGAGAAAACAAAACTTACAGAGAGTCTTTAGGCTACAGAAAAAAATCATTAGAGCCGTGGCAGGTGCAGAAAAAAAACAATCGTGCAGACCTCTGTTCAAGGCCCTTGACCTTATGACTGTTCCTGGTCTCTATATCTATGACACAATTTCTACATCTACATCTACATTTATACTCCACAAGCCACCCAATGGTGTGTGGCGGAGGACACTTTACTTACCACTGTCATTACCTCCCTTTCCTGTTCCAGTTGCGTATGGTTCGCGGAAAGAATTACTGCCGGAAAGCCTCCGTGCACGCTCGATTCTCTCTAATTTTACATTCGTGATGTCCTCGGGAGGTATAAGTAGGTGGAAGCAATATATTCGATACCTCATCCAGAAACACACCCTCTTGAAACCTGGACAGCAAGCTACACCATGATGCAGAGCGCCTCTCTTGCAGAGTCTGCCACTTGAGTTTGCTAAACATCTCCGTAATGCTACCACGCTTACCAAATAACCCTGTGACGAAACGCGCCGCTCTTCTTTGAATCTTCTCTATCTCCTCTGTCAACCCGACCTGGTACAGATCCCACACTGATGAGCAATACTCAAGTATAGGTCAAACGAGTGTTTTGTAAGCCACCTCCTTTGTTAATGGACTACATTTTCTAAGGACTCTCCCAAAGAATCTCAACCTGGCATCCGCCAGTTTTCTAAACAAAACCCACAACTGGCTACAAAGTCTTTCATGACGGACTCCTTGCATAAAAAGTTCCCATTTTACTTGCCGCGAAAATTTGGATAAAATCCCAAGCTTTTGATGACTACCTCTGTCATCTTCGTCAGGGGTAAAACTGATTATCATGGACCAGTGAGGCTTCTGCTTTCATGAGCAGTGGACAGCTTCTCATTGGCTGGATGACGTCATGGTGAAAATGGCGTGTACGGAGGAGGCGGCCTCTATGTCCATAGATTTTGTTTGCGCGCTTTATCCAGCGTTGCTTACAGCACCGTCCATCGCAACAGACGGAGAACTGCGAGGAATGTAAGAAGTCTCCCTCTGCGCTTCCATGCATTGCTGAGTGCATAACCGGAGTCTCTGTTGAAATTATTTTCACAGAGTCAAATTTCAACTGCTCCCCTGACTACAGAGTCCCAATAGTTTGAAGTGTGAGCAAGTAGTCTTGTTTCATCGAATAAAATCTTATGTTTATTTAACAAACTGTGCTCAACCATTGCTGATTTTTCTAGGTACCTGTATTTCAGGTGACGGTGATGTTCCACACAGCAATCAGCAACAGTTCTTATAGACCGACCCACATAATTTTTGCCACACTCACAAGGAATGCTGTAAATTCCTGGTACTCTCAGGCTGAGATTATCTTTCATGGGTCACAGCATTTCCTTAATCTTCCTCGGTGGCCGGAAGACTGGTCTGATTCCCTGCCGGCTCAGGACCCTGCCAATCTTGCTGGTTGTTGCACCACAGAATGGTAGCTGCGCGGTGTGTTGGTCCTCTCGATCTGTTCGAACAACGTCCTTCCTAGGTTTTTTTGCCAGAGTAGATCTGATACCACAATCAGAATATCAATTTTTTCTGTATACCATAGTCAGATGGTTAATCTCGGAGTCGAGATGATCCTTGTCCGAAATAGTCCTTGCTCTGTGTACCAAGGTATTCCGCATAGCTCTGGGTGGTGAAAACTACGCGTGTTTAGATATAAATCGGTATGTGTCGGTTTTCTGTACACGTGTCGGACATTCTGCCCCCACACTGCACCTACAAGAAATTAAAAGATTATATACATAATATGATAGTCCATTCCATATTTGAATTTAGTGTGCTAACAATAATGTTGAGTTTGCTTCATTCTCACTGCTGGGTTTCATGCTGATGCTCTGGCTGATTTTGTGGCTAAGAGCTAGACGCTAACAGTCGACATGCTAGATGCTATCATCACACATGCATGCACTCACTTTCTTAGTGTTCATTTCACATTGAGTGTCACATATCAAAGAATTGCCATGGCATTTGTCTTCATTCTGCGTGCAGTGAGTACGTGTTTATTGTTCAAAATCCGACGCTGTGGCAGATGATCTCCATTTTTACGGCCTGGGTGTCATTATTACCCATTGTACTCCCATTTTCAGTGGAGAGAACTCCGACCAACAGCATCCGTTGATGAGATAAGTACCAGCTCCGAAAACCATAGTTCACTTGTTAAAGTCTCAAGCGTTGTGTGCCACGATACTCAGAAATTATTTCATTGCACACGCATGTTCATGTCACCACACTTGACCAACCACTTCTTGAAAGATACATATAGCCATCCCAACATAGTATAAATTGCTTGTCCTTAAAGTTCATTTCTTCATATGGAGTTTGGTTTCCAATGAAAATTCATACAAGTATTGAGTTACAACAATATACATAACATAATAATAGCTTATACCTATGGCTGACATTCCATCCATCGCTTATAGTATGAACATAGATTTCATAAGTTTTAAAAAACGTCGATAAATTTTCATTAACTGGGTTCTGTTACTACAGTTTGTTTGTTAGTTTCAACTTCTCTTCCTTCACATCACATGTACAAATTAATTACATATCACATTATTATGACACAATACAAGCATATGATACATTTATGCTTCATTTAATAGATAGGCTTTTATCATTTATGGAAGCTCATTTCTTACTTATGTAGAGGAGGGAGAAAAACACCGAAAATAGGACTAAAAGATTGTGCATTGCTGGCCTAACTACACTAGGCGCCGCCTCCTTGTTTGGGAGGGAAGAAAGGAAATACTCATCTACTGGTTCAAGGATTTGTGAGGAAATGTTACTCATACAATGATGGACTAGTTGCCAAGGAACTTTTGTTTCATTGAAATAATGTGTAATGATTCTGTAGTATCATGTTGTTTCTTCATGTGTTAGTGCTGTTTACTTCAGTTCATGTGCAGCTTAATGTGAAATATGTTGTTTTTACAGTTGTAGACTTATTTTTCTCGAATACCTGGAAATATTATTCAAGCTTTCATGTGACACAATAAAATTAATTGGTTTTTATAAAATCACATGCTTAAATGTTTGTGTGTACTCTGCAGGGAATTGATACTGATAATTGTCATGGAGATACACTGCAATGATGCATATTTCATTTTTCATGTGCCTTATGACTTTTGCATAATTATCATCAAATCTAAATTGTTTACTCGAAGTGCGGCCCGTTTCTTCATTTGGTACCTGCTACTTGACATAATTCTCTTCTTCTGCACCAGGACGAAGCACTGCCTGGTGAAAGAAAAAACTTAAAACTAATTGCATTTCGTAGTTCGGTGGCCACTGATACATTTAGTCATTGCATATGTCCGCAGATATTTCCATACTTTGTTTAAATTCATAGACATTCGTTTATTCTGTTACCCATTATGATCATTTACCCTGCAAAGAAAATTATTTGACATTTCTCACAGTATTTTGTCATTAGTCCTTAGCTTACAAGTCTCACTTAGTTTTTCATAATACTTCTTTTTGCCTGTGAATACGTTGTATATAGCTTAGTATTTAGTTAAATCTCTGTGTAAACATATCAACAGATTCCTTAGTTCTTAGACAGTAAATGTATTTGCATAATATTTCCGTTTACTTTAAATTTAAGTTAAGTACTTGCATATAACGCATTCCTATTTGGTTGAGCCTTCTGTCAGCCTGTCGCGCATGCGCACAGGTCAATGCATTCTCTCCTACTGCTGTCAGTGTGTATTGTTGAGCACGGACAGCTGAGCCATAAGCTAATTTCGTTTATACTTTCGCTTTGCATGAAGTGGTGTGTCACTTCTCATTGCTGTTAATTTTATGCTTATGTGTACAAATCAGAAGAATTACTTGTACCTATACACATTACTTATCTTAAAATACTCTCCAGAAGAAAAATTAGACTTAGAGTTATGTACACTATGTACAATTATCTTGTGATAGAAAGAAAAAATGCTACCTAGCTTCCCCATTCTATAAAAGCTTTTATGTCTTTGTGGGGGTGAAGACCCTTGTCGCTTCCTGTTTTCTCATAAACTAACCTGTACACACCAGGGAATGGTATTTTGGAAATTACATACAGTCCTGAATAGAGTAATTGCCAATTCTTATTCAGTTTGCCAATTTAGGATGCATCCATGAGTGGACTCATTGCCCTTCATGTAACCATGGCTTGTTTGGTTTTGTCTTGTAGTGTCATTTCTATAGTCGGTACCTTTGGTATGGGTGACTCCAACTCATTCATTTGTTTTGTCAGGAACAATTCATTAGGTATGAAACCTTTTGAAGAATGTGGAAGGTTTTCGACAACTTACATGAAGGGAGTTACGTACTCTACCCATCGGGTGTGTTTGTGAGGGGTTGTATGTCTCAATAAACTGGTTAAATTCTTTAAAGACTCATTCTACCGGGCTTGCTTCTGAGTGAAAAAGGCTTACTAATATATGCTTTATGCCCTGTGAGATCATAAGTTGTTTCCACTTTTGCCCAACGAAATATGAAGCATTATCAGTTAGAACTCCCTGTGGTTTACATACTCTTCTCAAATAGTCCCCCTCAATTCTTTTTCTGATATTTATTTATGGGTGTTGCATTTTTAATGGCATACATTTTGATATGTTTTGAGAAAGTGTTGTATAGTGCTACTACGTATCTTACTCCTCCTTTACTTCTTGGATATGGACCAGCTATGTCCAGAGATACTATATCTAGAAGGATTTTATTGAGTATTGGGTGTAACTCAGTATATTTTGACACAGTGGACATATTGCACACTTCCTTACTACCTGTAGGACTCATCTTCCCAAAATTTGGAAAATAAGAAAATGTTGCAATTTTTTTCAGTACATTTGCCTACTCCATAATGTCCCCGTACTTCATGTGTGTGTCTTACAAATTCATCAATATAATCTTTAGGAATACACACTAATCATTGATCAGATTTTTCATGTTTCCTATGAAACAAAATGCCCTTGTACTCCTGATGCCATTTACTTACCTTTCCACCTTCATCCTGCTTAAGATTTTGCATGACTTTCCTCAATCTGTGATCTTGCTGTTGAATAATTTTCATTTGCTTACAAAACTTATGGTGATTAGACTGTTGTGTTGTACCTTGCTTTACTGCATCTTGCTCCGTTACTCCACCAAATTCCTCTAAACCTTGTGGTAACCTAGAGCAGGCATCTGCAATAACATTTTGACTTCCTTTAATATAAATGACTTTGAAACTGAATTCTTGTAAATATAGGCACCTCCTAGCTAATCTGTGGTTTACATGTTAAAAGAAATGACAGTGACTGATGGTCACAGTAAACTTTGGTATTCTTGCCCCACAAAAAATATTCAAACTTTGTAAATGCCATATTACGGCTAAACTTTCCAATTCTGATGCAGAGTAAGATCTTTCTGCTTCAGATAACATGTGACTAGCAAAACTGATGACCTTGGATACTTCCTTACCTTCTCCCTGTCACATCTGGAACAAGCATGCCCCCAGCACTTGAGATGAGGCATCTGTGCATAGACAATAATCCTTGGACATGTCAGGGTGGCTAAGAATGCTTGCATCGACTAATGCCTGCTTCACGTTATTAAATTCCTCGACACTTATCCTCCCATAACCAAAGCCTACTTTTTCATAACAAGTTCAGCAATGCATCACTGTCCATCAGTTGCTGTGGCACTAATTTACGAAAAAAGGATGCTAGTCCTAAAAAAAGCTTTTAGTCATTTTTTATTCCTTGCTGCTGAACAACTTGAGTATGGCACCAAGTTTTTTCAGATCAGGTAATACACTTTATTCTGACAACATGTCCTGAAAATTTGACTTGCTCCTTTCCAAAACTAGACCTTTTTTAAAACTGGCTGTTACAAATTCATCCTTCATGTCACCTTGTTTGTCAAACCTTATCAAACATGCTTGTAGTTTTGCTTTGCCCCCACTCCCTGAGAGGTCAATAGCCTGGGGGCTTAACTATGACCAGTTGATGGTTTTCATTGACGTAGTGTGACTTAATTCAATACTTTATGAGTAATTTCAGTTAGTTGCACTGTGTGTGTGTACACTCACTGTGTGTACACTTCGCCAATTTGTATCGTTAGCTGCTGTGCAGTTATTTTTCTGTCGAAAGGTCGGCCGCAGTACAGCTTAAAGCATGGCATTGTTGCCGTGCGTCGGTCACTGCTGCAGCTGACTGTTTCTATTCATGTTCGGCATAGAGCCTTGTGATGGTGAACTGTAATTTGCTTGTGCATTGAACCCTGTTTTGAAAATTTCTTGTAAATCATTCGTTTTTTCCATTCCTGTTACCATACTCATTACCTCTGGGTATGTAACTTTGCTGTGTTTTTAGATCATGTTTTACTGACTGATTTGCATAACTATGTTGTCATTGTGCCTGATTTTCTGTTGCTCTATTGGGTACAGGTCTTTCCTCATACATTAAGCTGACAGAATCAAGCACAGATAGAAAATATTCAGTGTCATGCTCTGGCATTATGACTAATTTTACTGTAATGTGCGACGGTACATGGCTTTTCAAAATTTTTAACACATCTACCTGTGCTATTGGGTTCATCCGGTAGCATGTCTTGTTCAGGTATTTTTCAAAGTATACACAGAGGCTACCGCATTTGACATTGAAAGGAGTATGGTTGAAAACCTTTTGTACGAGTATTTTCTGCACCGCCTCAGACCAGTATTTGTCGAGGAAAGCTCGTTCAAATTGGATATAAGTTCTGCAACATTTGGCGACTTCATTTGCCCATAAAAGGTCACCTTGCGTATATCCCACAACAAATCTTATTTTCTGTGCTTCCATCCAGTTGCGTGGAGATACATGACAAAGAGCACTGAAATACTACAGGATTCATTCTTTTACCTTTGGTAGTGAATGTAGGAAACTGTCAATGTCTCAGCAAACCTTTTCTGCAAAAATAGTTGAGACATGGCATTTTCACTTGTATTTATGTTATTGAAGTTACCCGTAATTCCGGTTGGCAATTGTTCAGGTAATGAAGTCGTGGGTATGTTTACATTTAGCACTCCAACTATTACTGGTACCTGCTGTGGAACTCTCGAAAATTTGTGGATAAATGCCAACAGGCTGTGGTTTGTTCACTGTCACCTGTGTACTATTTATATGCATATTTTGAGATCCGGTAATAATTTCTAAAAAATTGTAGATCAATGTTTACCTTGCTCACTATTTCGTTTTCTTTTTCTGTATAGCCTTTTCTACTACATCTGTGTATAACTTGCAATCAGTAGCTAACTTCTTTGCAATGGTATTACCCTTAGATAACTAACTTGCTTGCTTCAGCTTGATTAATAATATCACTCTCCTTAGCACATGCTGAGTCAACTTCTAATGTTGCCACCCTTAAAGTAAGCTCTTCTACAGTTAGAGGTACACCTTCGTAGTCTATTTACTTTGTTAAAAACTGGTTTTGCGTGACTTAAATGTTTGTGTTTGCATCTGTGATTTAACTCTTGCTTTGCTAGATGATGGTTGTTAAAAGAATCTACCTTCTGTTTTAACTCTAATGTTACTGTTAACTTCAGAAAGTACTTCATGCTTTACCTGTTTTTTCATATCATCCAATTTTTCCATCAATTTCAGTGCAAAATTTTTTGGTTAAGTCATTGAATTTTTGAGAGACTGTCTTGAAGAACCTTTTAAATACTTGCTTTTTCCCTTGCTTCATTGTATTTAGATCTTTGGTAACTTATGTTCATATCTTGTGTGATGGTGTTCAGATTCTGTGTCAAATTATCAATTTGGCATTCATATCTCATTTCATATCACTTAAATTTGTGTTCATATTGAGTTTCATATCATCAAATTTCATGTTTATATTATCAAATTTCACATTTATGTTGGATAATAACTGCCATAGTAGTGCTTCAGTTGTACTACTATGATTTCCGTCAGCTGTATTTTCTAAGTCAATCTTTGTGTTGTGAACAAGTGTTTGTAACGTGTTGTCAAAATTCATACTCGAATCACTCTCCAATGTTTCATTCATGCGTGGTATGTCGCTCAGAGATGCATGATATTGTCTTGTCAGTTGTAAACATTGTCGTCAAGGTTATTCTGCTGTGGAGCATCACTACCATTTGTCACACCTGCGACACTCATTTCTGATCTACTTAAACTTTCTGCAGTAGGCCTTAGCTTCAGTTGCTCAATCAATCACGCAATTCTACACCATCCTGGCTGACTCAACAATGGAAATATATATATTTTGGCCATATTATATGAATATGCAAGAGAAAATTTTCACAAAAATGTTAAAATTTCATACGCTAATTATTATACTTGATAAATGTAATTTATGTAATGTCAAACCCTGTTTTACATCTATTAGGATGTGCAAACTATTGTACTGCAATTCTTTATGATTTTCTGACAATATGTATCACAATGAAAAAATTCCTGTAAATTTCTCACGAATAAAATTCAAGGAAGGGATTCATGAGAAGGTTTCTATCTACAACAAGAGAGGCGCTACCAAGCATAACCATCCAAGCAAGTTGCATAGCCATCCTACCCTTGCTGCATCAAACGAAACAGCTTATTATGGAAAATTTTACATCACCTGGGTCCAATTCTTACTCCAATCAAAAATTCTCTCCTCAATTTTGTGTTTTTGCATTACTTAACAGTGATGTTGCCATAGGCTGACTACGTCATGTGTCCTATGCTCTGAATTACTACGTTCACATGCGACATCTTCCGAAAGATGACAACCAAATTTTGAGAACCGTTTTTCACTGTCATGTTCACATGTTAATGTCTGAAGCAATTTGCTATCCCAGTTAAAACAACAGATACAGTGTGAGTTAGACGGCACAATCACTATTGCTCTTCAATTAGACGAGGTGTAAACAGCTTCAGTCTAATATTTCTATTTATTCTTCACTGTATTAAAAGCCACTCCAATATTAGCCAAAGCTTTTAAAAACAAGACGAAAGCAGACAGTCCAGGCATGTTTGAATACCAGCTGCGTTCACATGGGAGCGAAAATAGATTGTGGAATTGGGAAATCAGTTTACGAAATCCTGTTTTGGGAGCCTCATGTAAATGCGATTAATATCTACTGGCAAGATCACATGACGAACTATTATTGGCTTACAAGAGCGCATTGCTATCCCGATTTCAATGCTTTGGAAACTTAAGTTCTGTGTTTGTTGGAATTCGACTACATATTTCCGTAATACGAAAATATGCAGCGTACACATTGCTGCAAATCAAAGATCTTTGCAAAACCCATTTTTTCTGCAGTTCATTTCCTAAAGGGGGGGGGGGGGGGGGGGAAGGTTCTATGCCGGTGTATAAAACTTTAACCATTCAAAGCACTGGTAAGTTTATGATCCCGAGGGGAAAGTATACTTTCACTTAACATGGAAAAGCATACTTTCACCTGGGAACTTTTTTTTTTCCTTCTCTGTGTATACACCCAGCTTCAGCAGAAGTTCTGACGAAAAGTTAGCTGGCAAATGTTTCCTTTTAAATTAGCAGAACCCTTCTGTGGCTCTATGAGCAAGGAATGAACTTGTTCATATAAACGACCACAGAAATAAGTAAGGTACCAGTACACAAGTCCTGACATAGTGCAAAAATATCTTATCTGTTCCACGTACTGAAGTGTTCCGTACATGTGTGCAAAGTGTTTTTGACAACTACGGGGGCTTTGAAAAGGCCAGAAAAAATATTTTCTTATTGTTACAGCAATTTGTGTCCATTTATCTTTATTTTTCATACTAAATATATGTCTGATTTGTTTGGGGCTTTGAATACACATACAGATAAAATTTTATTGCAAAATTATGTGTTTATTTGCATTTTTAAGTTTAAATAGTTTCAATTGATTTTGTATTTATAAAGTAGTCTTATCTTTATTTAGCTAAATATACTTTCTGTAGAAATTTTTACGCATAATGCATTCGTATGACAAGCATAATTCACTACTAACTCAAAACCCATAAAGACACCGTATGGAATTAAGTTAAACAGAAAACAAACAAGAGAAACTTCATTTGTCAAAATGACCAGTACCAGTCCTTCTAGGTAGTTTGCTAATGCTGGTCCTAGTGTTAAAACACCCCAGCTCTTGTCACGAGCTTATTACCAGGCTTGATGGCATGCACAGTAATAGCAATCAAATCACTGATTACGATACTGTAGTGAATCTATGTCCTAGATGCTCTATCACAGTCTACAAACTAGCCAAAGACATGCTCAAGATGTGGCCTACTGATGGAGAAACTGACTGTCCTTAAAACATCGCAGGGTGCCAACAGCATGTATTGCAATACAGAAGCCAGCAACAGGGCCTATTTGAGGTCCACATTCCTTTGTAACACCCTCATGTCTCTGGGTGCTGAAAATTACCAGTGGTAGGAAGGAGATTAACTGGTAACACGATTAGACACACCACGTATATTGTTGATGTGTCATCATACAATTCTGAGTGGGACCAAGTACACTACAGCAGCCAGCCTGAGACCACACTTCAGGCTGGGCAAGCACTGCAACCGAACCAGCACTGGGATCGGAATCGCTAAACCTCACCTGGGCACACAACCATGGACCTGACGGTAGATGTCACCTCCAACAGTTGAATAGCAATGGCCGAAGCTGGTGCTGAAGGGTGAAGGCTTAAAACCAATGAGAATAAATGAAAAACATTTTAATGGCATCCTTTATGCTTCACAGGTTCCCAACAGCTACCCTGACTTGACGCAGAGTCCCTCTATTTTATCAATTTGCTTTGCTGCAGATATTCCAAAAGCACCCAAACAAACCTTAAAATGAATGTGTAGGTAGACCTTACACTAGTAAATGCTCACCAGATCCAAATTGCACAAGTCACCACAAGCAAAATTGTGCTACAAGATTCTGTATCTTGAAGACAGCAAAATTTAAGTTTATCCATCCCAACTGAGCCCCCGTAATTTTGGAAGGAAAACTGTTCTAGCTTTCACAAATTCACTGCTCTCACAGCTACAAACTAATCAAACAAAAAAGAACAATCGCTCTTACCTTCCCCCATACTGGAAGTTTTTCCATAAATATACAACTATTACAATGTTGTATTCAGTTTCTCTAGGATGTCACTTGCCTTATCAGCCAAAACTGCTTTAAATACACATTTAGGTAAATATTCCAGTAATCAACACAGAATGTGATTAATTGAAGCCACATATTGAATGGACCAGACTTGTGTGCCACCTGCATATATTGGGCACCTAGGAAATTTACTAGTCAGTCCTAAGGAGTTACACGAGCAGTATGTTGCATATCACATATGTTAATAAGTTTAACACTTCTCCATAGTTTTCCAAGAAGAATTGCTTTTTAAGTACTTGAGTAAGAAACATTCCTTCCCCTACTTCCACGTGAAGTGTTAAATTTCATTTCCTTATGGAAATCATCTGATCAGAAGATCTGACAGTGTCACTCTGAAACCAGTGTGCAGTTTTACTTTGATTAAACGAGGTAATCTATAAAACTTTTTTAAAATGGTTTCTTTCTCGCCATCAAGAATTACCAATCTCTAACATTACTAGACAACTTCAGATCATACAAGGAAATGCACTCTAGTATATCAATAAAATCACTGTCTTGTTGAGATTATGCCAGACAAACCTTTTCCAACTTATTCCAGTACACACTATCTCTATCACAGGTCTTTCTAGAAATCGTATTTTACATCTTTGATCATGTTATTGTGTACTCTGTATGTACTTCTATTTATTTAAATCACTTATAAAGTGATGGCAACATGATACACAAAATGCTAAATTAAAAACTTTCTCAAAGTGCTAATAGAAAATTACCTTGGCAGCTGGAATAAATTCCAGTTCTCCAGCAAAATGGTACATTCTGTTCCAATATGAAATTGTATACTTCACTTGACCGAAAGAGTTAAATCTTACTTTAAAGTTTGGCAAATATCTACTTTTTAATAATTTCATCTTCCCAATAACAGACGAAGCTAGTGTATTCTGTAACACACACACACACACACACACACACACACACACACACACACACACACACACAAGGTTCTTTTATTTCACTGAACTAACACACATGACGAAAATTATTTTTCATGTAATAAGATTTTTAAATTTTATACTGACAACTTTTCTCTGAAATGCAGCTGTGTATTAAGCACTGTTTCAAAACAATATTACAAATAACATGGAAATACTTCTCTCATCTTCCAACATACATTAAATACAAAAAGCACAGGGTAGGCCCTTGAGTATGTACAGTAAGTTTTGGAACACAAATGAAGGGAACATCACATTTTTAAAAAATTAGGGTTTTAACAAATCTGAATATCAGGATCCATAATGTATGAAGATCACATTCACCAGTCTTCACCTGAAACAGAAATCACAAACTGCACTTTTAAATTTAAACATTTATTGATCAAACAAGTTTTACCAGCATAATAAAATATAGCTATATTCTCCAATTAGCTGACAAATCCACACAACATTAGAACAGCCAATCTGCCCATAACTGAAGTGTCGTTGCTGAAGGTCCCTGAATATCAGTTAACAGATACTAGTCAACAAAATCTAAACTTAAGATGGCAGTAAAGTGGTCTAATAAACATGTTTAGCCAATTTTTAAATCTCACAGCAAATCTTTAATATACACATAGTTTAAAGCACAAAAAGGCAGATTATGTGACACAAATTGTTACTGTGGACTAATTTGCATTAGTTGAACAGAGTTATTCATTTTTTAATTCTGCAGCACAAAGCAGTTAGGATTCTGACAACTTCCTAAAAATCTTACATTTTAACATTTTCCTTCCCTAGCAGCACAGTTCACATGTTAACCCATAAGTCACTTGAGCTCTGGCAAATAGGTTTGCAATTAGTCTAAATTTTCTTCTGGTTCATGTAATTTACATTCCATAAACTAAAGAATCATGTCTATACAAATTAGCTTGTTACAGTGACATTCTGTAAGCAATAAATTTCTCTGAACATTTCCTTCATATTACAAAGTCATAAGAGTATGTTTCTAGTGTCATACACTCTGTTTACTATATACTTTATAAATGTGTTAATTCATCATAAATTAACCTTCCAGCCACAGGTGACACAGATGTATGCATTCAGCTCTTAAGTTAATTTTGTGGGGCCCACCATGATATAGGGCAATTTCTGCTCTGTTCTTTTACACCTTCTATCCCACTCGTACATACATTTTCATGGCAGCAATTTTGTAACCATACTCCCAGGCTTGTGTATGGGATTTTGCTTTAAGATATACAACACTCGGAAAATTTATTGACAAGTTTATTCTACTTTTATAACATTTTGATTTTCCACATTTACTACGTCATTTAAATTTTATGCCAACTAAAAATCAAATCTGAAGTTAAGATTTTGGCTCTCTTGTTATATTCCTATAATTGCAGCCTTATAACCCCCCCCCCCCCCCCCATGAACCATGGACCTTGCCGTTGGTGGGGAGGCTTGCGTGCCTCAGCGATACAGATAGCCGTACCGTAGGTGCAACCACAACGGAGGGGTATCTGTTGAGAGGCCAGACAAACGTGTGGTTCCTGAAGAGGGGCAGCAGCCTTTTCAGTAGTTGCAAGGGCAACAGTCTGGATGATTGACTGATCTGGCCTTGTAACAATAACCAAAACGGCCTTGCTGTGCTGGTACTGCGAATGGCTGGAAGCAAGGGGAAACTACAGCCGTAATTTTTCCCGAGGGCATGCAGCTTTACTGTATGATTACATGATGATGGCGTCCTCTTGGGTAAAATATTCCGGAGGTAAAATAGTCCCCCATTCGGATCTCCGGGCGGGGACTACTCAAGAGGACGTCGTTATCAGGAGAAAGAAAACTGGCGTTCTACGGATCGGAGCGTGGAATGTCAGATCCCTTAATCGGGCAGGTAGGTTAGAAAATTTAAAAAGGGAAATGGATAGGTTGAAGTTAGATTTAGTGGGAATTAGTGAAGTTCGGTGGCAGGAGGAACAAGACTTCTGGTCAGGTGACTACAGGGTTATAAACACAAAATCAAATAGGGGTAATGCAGGAGTAGGATTAACAATGAATAGGAAAATAGGAATGCGGGTAAGCTACTACAAACAGCATAGTGAACGCATTATTGTGGCCAAGATAGATACGAAGCCCACACCTACTACAGTAGTACAAGTTTATATGCCAACTAGCTCTGCAGATGAAGAAATTGAAGAAATGTATGATGAGATAAAAGAAATTATTCAGATAGTGAAGGGAGACGAAAATTTAATAGTCATGGGTGACTGGAATTCGAGTGTAGGAAAAGGGAGAGAAGGAAACATAGTAGGTGAATATGGACTGGGGGACAGAAATGAAAGAGGAAGCCGCCTGGTAGAATTTTGCACAGAGCACAACATAATCGTAGCTAACACTTGGTTTAAGAATCATGAAAGAAGGTTGTATACACTGAAGAATCCTGGAGATACTAGAAGGTATCAGATAGATTATATAATGGTAAGACAGAGATTTAGGAACCAGGTTTTAAATTGTAAGACATTTCCAGGGGCAGATGTGGATTCTGACCACAATCTATTGGTTGTCAACTGCAGATTGAAACTGAAGAAACTGCAAAAAGGTGGGAATTTAAGGAGATGGGACCTGGATAAACTAAAAGAACCAGAGGTTGTACAGAGATTCAGGGAGAGCATAAGGGAGCAATTGACAGGAATGGGGGAAATAAATACAGTAGAAGAAGAATGGGTAGCTTTGAGGGATGAAGTAGTGAAGGCAGCAGAGGATCAAGTAGGTAAAAAGATGAGGGCTAGTAGAAATCCTTGGGTAACAGAAGAAATATTGAATTTAATTGATGAAAGGAGAAAATATAGAAATGCAGTAAGTGAAACAGGCAAAAAAGAATACAAACGTCTCAAAAATGAGATCGACAGGAAGTGCAAAATGGCTAAGCAGGGACGGCTAGAGGACAAATGTAAGGATGTAGAGGCCTATCTCACTAGAGGTAAGATAGATACCGCCAACAGGAAAATTAAAGAGACCTTTGGAGATAAGAGAACGACTTGTATGAATATCAAGAGCTCAGATGGAAACCCAGTTCTAAGGAAAGAAGGGAAAGCAGAAAGGTGGAAGGAGTATATAGAGGGTCTATACAAGGGCGATGTACTCGAGGACAATATTATGGAAATGGAAGAGGATGTAGATGAAGATAAAATGGGAGATATGATACTGCGTGAAGAGTTTGACAGAGCACTGAAAGACCTGAGTCGAAACAAGGCCCCCGGAGTAGACAATATTCCAGTGGAACTACTGACGGCCGTGGGAGAGCCAGTCCTGACAAAACTACCATCTGGTGAGCAAGATGTATGAAACAGGCGAAATACCCTCAGACTTCAAGAAGAATATAATAATTCCAATCCCAAAGAAAGCAGGTGTTGACAGATGTGAAAATTACCGAACTATTAGCTTAATAAGTCACAGCTGCAAAATACTAACACAAATTCTTTACAGACAAATGGAAAAACTAGTAGAAGCGGACCTTGGGGAAGATCAGTTTGGATTCCGTAGAAACACTGGAACACTTGAGGCAATACTGACCTTACGACTTATGTTAGAAGAAAGATTAAGGAAAGGCAAACCTACATTTCTAGCATTTGTAGACTTAGAGAAAGCTTTTGACAATGTTAACTGGAATACTCTCTTTCAAATTCTGATGGTGGCAGGGGTAAAATACAGGGAGCGAAAGGCTATTTACAATTTGTACAGAAACCAGATGGCAGTTATAAGAGTCGAGGGACATGAAAGGGAAGCAGTGGTTGGGAAGGGAGTAAGACAGGATTGTAGCCTCTCCCCGATGTTGTTCAATCTGTATATTGAGCAAGCAGTAAAGGAAACAAAAGAAAAATTTGGAGTAGGTATTAAAATTCATGGAGAAGAAATAAAAACTTTGAGGTTCGCTGATGACATTGTAATTCTGTAAGAGACTGCAAAGGACTTGGAAGAGCAGTTGAATGGAATGGACAGTGTCTTGAAAGGAGGATATAAGATGAACATCAACAAAAGCAAAACAAGGATAATGAAATGTAGTCAAATTAAATCGGGTGATGCTGAGGGAATTAGATTAGGAAATGAGGCACTTAAAGTAATAAAGGAGTTTTGCTATTTGGGGAGCAAAATAACTGATGATGGTCGAAGTAGAGAGGATATAAAATGTAGGCTGGCAATGGCAAGGAAAGCGTTTCTGAGGAAGAGAAATTTGTTAACATCCAGTATTGATTTAGGTGTCAGGAAGTCATTTCTGAAAGTATTCGTATGGAGTGTAGCCATGTATGGAAGTGAAACATGGACGATAAATAGTTTGGACAAGAAGAGAATAGAAGCTTTCGAAATGTGGTGCTACAGAAGAATGCTGAAGATTAGATGGGTAGGTCACATAACTAATGAGGAGGTATTGAATAGAACTGGGGAGAAGAGGAGTTTGTGGCACTGACTAGAAGAAGGGATCGGTTGGTAGGACACATTCTGAGGCATCAAGGGATCACCAATTTTGCATTCAAGGGCAGCGTGGAAGGTAAAAATCGTAGAGGGAGACCAAGAGATGAATACACTAAGCAGATTCAGAAGGATGTAGGTTGCAGTAGGTACTGGGAGATGAAAAAGCTTGCACAGGATAGAGTAGCATGGAGAGCTGCATCAAACCAGTCTCAGGACTGAAAACAACAACAACAACAACAACAACAACAACAACTGTTCTAATCAACAAAAATGTTCTGTGAATATTCATGGAAAAATCTGAAAATCACCCACTGTATCACAGGTAATTAATGTCCTGCTCTTAGGTAGCAATATATAATACTAAACATTTGAGAGGACTGATTCGCCAATTTTATATCACATTTGTGTAAGCATATAATGCAAATCAATGGCAACCTTAATTTTGACACTGTTCTTTTAATGTATAGTAAGCTGTGCATATTGCATCAGCTCAGACTTTTAACCACAACATGACTAGTCCAAAATGAGTGTGTGACAGTGACAGCTCAGTAGCATCATCTTTCTGTTAAGCTGCCTAAGGAAGCTAGCCAATGAGACTGCTTGAGGAGTTAGCACGGAACACTGCTGCACTGCAGAATCAATGCGCACCTGTCTGAAACGTACCAGTGTGTCATGTAACTGGTACTGTTGTTTCATCTTTTGTGTAACAAGAAGTTTATGATTATTTGCATCTTATTTAAAACCATATCCAGTGGGAAGAATGGTAAAAACTTATTGTGAAGTTAAACAGTGGAAGAATAGCATGCTACACAGCAACACCAGCAAATTCATATGTTCAGTGAGGGACAACTTTAAGAAAAAACTAAAAAGATGAGCCAGTTCCTGCTAGTTACATTTTTAAGAGGACTGGCAACAGTTTTGAAAGTAAACATAACATTATTGTAACAATAGAGAAAGAACTATAAAACATGAGTGGCACAAGGCTGCAGGAACCATGAAAAAAGTGGCTGAGAAAGAACAAAGTGACAAATTTGGACAATTTTCAAAAAGCCAGTTGTCTTATAACAGAAGGTAACATCCCACACTAAATTGCTTGTGTCAGTTAGCAGCAAATTTTTATTGCTTACAGTACTCAAAGACAGGCTTCAGCAACTCCATTTAGCATTTAAAATGTAACAAGACAGCTGTTGCATGGCAGTGCAGAATTCTGCACAGGATCACAGGTGCTGTTAAGTACAATGTGGCTAGATGAAACCTGTGTTAATACCAGCCCTTCATTACACAGAGGCTGGAGTGATGAAAGGCTCTATGCGACAATGTCAGTGCCTGTTGGAAAAGGATGGTGTATTATTTTACACATATGCACATCAGGTAGTTTTATGCTAAAGTGCCTGTTATGTTTCAGTCAGAAGAAGACATATGAATATCACAAAAAGATAAGTAGTGTAGTTTTTCAGAAGTGGTTGGAGACATCACTAGTGACAAATCTGACAAGACCCTCAATGATTGTTATTGATTATGCCCTGTATCAGTCAGTTCATGACAAACTTTGGCAACAAGAAAAACATTCAGTTGTTGAGAAAACAAGATTTGAAGCAAGCTGAATCACTTGAGACTGGGGAAAAAAAACCACAATTTCCAGCAAACAATCTACAAGACTGCTCAAGAATAGGCATGAACTCATTTGGTTCCTTCCATACTAGTGTAATTTCGATATGGATTGGGTGCATATTACATTGCTGCAACCACAATATTCACGATCTTTGAAGATGAGAATGTCCTTGTAGAATCTGTCAAGTAGTTAAACCGGCTCAAAAATTGTCATGAACACTGACTCAATAGAAGCAGCCTAAATGGAAGTGAAGGCTGCACAGAAAAAATAATTACACACTTGGGAGAGAGCAGCATAGACAAAAATATAAGAAATCAGTTTATGCAAGTGGTATTTTTCGATTAGTGTAACTGCAAAATAGTCATGAATTTAGCATGGTACCATGCCATTGACCAATCGTCATAGTGGCTCTCTCTCTATATAACTTAAAGAGGTAGATACAGCTACCTGAGCTCAAACAATGCAATTTTCAATATTTGTCACCAGATTTGGTGATTTACCTTTGCGTACATGAAAATTTCAACAATCATTTGACAGCTTTGTTTAATACTTATTACCATGGCAGGTGAGTACACCACTGCGTATTTTTCAAAACTTCGTGCAGAGTGTTTTGGGGAAGTGTGGTTCATAGGTAAAGGAGACAGCATACAGGACACTAGTGCAGCCTATGCTTGGGTACTGTTCGAGTGCGTCTGGGATCTGCACCAGGTCGGGTTAAAGGCTTTGCTGTGTCTTAAGATGCGGCAGTACTGCAAGTTTCTTTGATTATGGTTACAAAATAAAAATGTCCACTGTAATGGACACTGCGACTTAGTGCCACAATTTCGAGCATTGGTTCCTAGATGCCTGTGGTAATTATCTTTGCTAATTTTTAATAAATTTGTAACTTACTAAACGGCATCATTCTTATTTGTAATCTCGGCATCATTCTTATTTGTAATCTCAATCATTTTCTGGAACAATGGTGAAATTGTGAATACCCAGAGAAGTTCATCTCTGAAGATTCTAGAAAATCAAGGAAATTTATCTTGAGCAGAGAGTAAGAAGACTCATTTCTACAGCAAAAATGTTATGACCAAAAGCCAGCCATAACTGCATCGACCAAGCCTGGGTAGCAGCCTATGGATCAATGTGAAAGATGGAAGGAAAGATCCGGATACAGTTAGGTTCCTTGTCCAGCTGTAACTGGTTGCTACAACAAAAATCTAAATCTACATCAATACTCCGCAAATTAAATTTAATGGCCTGACAGGGGATTCATTGAACCACCTTCAGAATTCTCTGTTATTCCAATCTCATATTGCACACTGAAAAAAACTAACACTTTTATCGTTCCGTACAAGCTCCAATGTCCCTTATTTTATTGTGGTGACCTTTTCCCCAAGTAGGTCGGTAACAACAAAATATTTTCGCATTCGGAGGAGAAAGTTAGTGATCTGGAATTTCGTGAGAACATTCCGTCGAAATGAAAAATGCCTTTCTTTTAATGATGTCCAGCCCAATTCCTGTATCATTTCAGTGACACTCCCATATTTCACAATAATACGAAACATCTTGCCCTTCTTTGAACTTTTTCGATGTACCGTCAGTCCTATCTGATGGGGATCCCACACTGTGCAGTAGTATTCTAAAAGAGGATGGACAAGTGTAGTGTAGGCAGTCTCCTTAGTAGATCTGTTAAATTTTGTAAGTGTCCTTCCAATAAAAGTCTTTGGTTAGCCTGCCCCACAACATTTGTGTGTTCCTTCCAATTGAAGTTGTTCATAATTGTAATTCCTAGATATTTAGTCGAATTTATGGCCTTTAGATTTGAATGATTTATTGTGTAACCAAAGTTTAATGAATACCTTTTAGCACTCGTGGACACACACTCCTTTTAGTACTCATGTGGATGATCTCACGCTTTTCGTTATTCAGGGTCAACTGCCAATTTTCACACCATTCAGATATCATTTCTAAATCTTTCGCAATTAGTTTTGATCTTCTGATGACTTAGTCGATAAACGACAGCATCATCTGCAAACAACTGAAGACAGCTGCCCAGATTGTCTCCCAAATCACTTACATACCTAAGGAACACCAGAAGTCACTTCTGTTTTATTTGATGACTTTCCATCAATTACCACAAACCAATACAGGTGGCATAGATGTGACAGGATGAGTTTACAGGATCTGCAAGAGAACTAGAAGGTTAACTGTAAAAACTATTCTTGTACTTCACAGATTTACGAACTGCAAATATCTGTATTCAGTACAAGATTGAATTAATAACAACACTCCAAGGAAGACTGTCCTGCAGTACCCTGATTTCAAACTAAGAACTGTATCATTTGTTAAGTCATCAAGAGGAACAACATTCTGAAGACAACTCCTAAAAGATAAAGGCTGTTGCCCTCACATCACTCACCTACGGTCACCCATTTGCCAGGAATGACTTAGATGAAAAATAATCTTAGGAAAAGGACAGACTGCTAATCATCATAAAGATGACATTGAGTTAGGAACAGGCACACCAAAAAGACTTTCACATTACAGCTTTCAGCCAAAACTTTCAGCAAAGAAAACATTCACACAAATAAGCAGCAAGCACACCTCATGCACAGTTTACTACTGCCACTAGCAGCTCTGACCATACATTTCCAGTTAGAGCTGACAGTGGTGGTAGTCATCTGTGCATGAGGTGTGGTTGCTTGGGCAAATGTTTTCCTTGCTGAAGAAGGCTTTGGCTGAAAGCTATGATGTGTAACAGTTTTTTCATTGTTCCTGTCTGCAACTCAACATGTCATTTTCCACGAGTACAAATCTATACTTTCCCTAAAACTTGATATTCCAACCCAAGTTTCCGATGTTTCGGTGAAAAAACTAGTATCAGGTGTAAGAACACTGGCCATGAAGAAAACCAAAATGAAGTAACAAGGCTGTTCGGCTTTTGAGTTTATATATAAACTACTAAAAGTAAATAAATTCATGCATGCAAATGGAACCTACATGTTGCCAAGCGTTTTGTTTTCGACACTACAGAATTCTAGTAGTAGCAACTGGTTATGAGGTGCTGTAAGCCCCATCTAACATTGCCACATGGCCATTTTAACTGTCAATATCCATCATTTGTCTCATGGATTGTAGTACTGTGGATACAACTGTGCAGATCTCTACACAGGTGATGCCAAATGAGACTGTCACTTCAAAGCACGGAAAGAATAATCTTTTTTATATGCGCCCGAAAAATGAGACTAAATCAAGGAAGAAAAATTTCCCGAATCTAAGCCGCTCCTGAAATTTGAGACTCGAAATTCAAGGTGAGAAAAAAGTTTTAGACCGCCCCTCCAAATCAAAAAACAGTTGGTCCATTGTAACATGAAACAATTGAGGTCGAATGGATGAAAATACAGCTACAGTAGTTTGGTTCGAATCTTAAGCTTAACAGTTACCAGGTAGCCATTGCTATGTGTCAGGCTCTCCGTCCGTATTTATACGGGTACCCTTCCTTTTTCGTGTGCTTCGTCTGGTTTGAATCGATTGCTTATTTTGCTTTGATCTGGTAATTGCCGTTCTCTTTGTTATGTGTGTTTATGTGACTAAGCTGAAAATGCATTATTGTACTGTGTCATGCATTGTTTGTCACATTCTGATAATGCGTGTTTACGACCTGTCGCTGCTCGCGGCATGGCTTGCTTTTGTGCGCGCTACCGCGGCTTACAATTAAAAAAAAAAAAAGAGGAATTGTCACATAAGCGAAACAGTGGCGAGAGTCTGCTATTTGTTCTTACTTAAACTGCTGCTTTCTTTGATAATGATTAACAAGAACCAAATGATAGAAGATTTTCTGAACGAGGGTTTAGCGAAACTTTCTCCGTTTGAAAATCTTTGCAGACGACTTTAGTACATTACATTCTGCACAGAAATTAGGGTCATCTTAGATTTAAAAATCTAGTCAGTTGCCGTGCTTAGTTTCTGACTATCACTATCACTAATATAAACATGATATTATATGTATTTTTCCGCGTTTGCTGTTCTAGTTTCGTAGTTTATTAGGCAGACAGGATTTAAATGAAATAGCAGCAAACACGAAATAATGCATGGCATAATGTTTACATTCTTCTTCATTCTCTACCTTTAAATTTATTTACTGACACAGAGATTTTGGCGCCAGTACTTATCTTTGTGCCTGCTAAGCATACCTGTGTAGCTCAACGTATATATGACAGCAGAAGTTAGTTGTGGCGACACCTACCAACATTTTTCAGAATTTCCGCTTATTTTGCACTAGATTCTAAGCCGCAGGCAGTTTTTTGGACTACAAAAACCGGAAAAAAGTGTGGCTTAGATTCTAGTAAATACGGTAAACATACAGAGGAAAATATGTAGCACATATTGTCTGTAGTGAATAAATAACTATTATGTGGGGAGTTAAGCCACTAGTAATCTTTCTCCCAGATCAACAGTACACCAGCTTATCCAGTTCTCTATATTCTACAGCAAATTTTCCTGTTAAAGAGAGAAACCATCCTCTTATAATGAACTTGTCACAAATTGTGAAGATAGTGAAGTCATTTATGTTTTGTGTGATCAGTCCTCTTCAGTATTTCATAGTTGCAGGAATGTTCTGCATTGGTCAAGGTATACTATATGAAATGTATGTGTAAATGGTGGAAGCACTTAATTTCAATGCTGCTACCAATGAGAATGACTCAAAAAACTGTTTCCACATTTGCTAAAATCCCCACAAAGCACCTGGAAGGTATTGCCACATTTTCATACTTAACATATATAAAAGCTTAATGAGAGTATCTACAAGAAACTTACCTTTTTGATAATATTTAAAACTTTTCTTCATCCAAACCGTGTTTAAAAAACATCATAACTGGGACACTTTCTCCATCTATATCCCTGTATTCCAATAATGCTACCATACCATCAATATCCATTGATTCACCTTTAACAGAAAAACATCAGCTTAAAAACTCTAAGAGACACAGACTTGCAGCAAAATATATATATTAACTGTTATTGTAAAATTAAGGGGAAGTGAAATTTTAACATACACTCAACACCCTGTCACATACACAATCCTTAGTTCAGTGACTGCCAATTGTACAAACTCATCAGCAGCCAGTTAAGCTCTGTTCTTGGAATAGCACAGGAAATGCTGTTTACCAACCCACAATACCAACTAAACTGACTAAAACTGCAAGATAATTAACTAGCAATTAAGAACCAGGTTAGTGTGTTTAACTGGAGAAAGTTTTGACAATGGCAGGAATAGTGATAGAATCAGCCAGAGACAATACTTGGGCAGAATTATTGGTTAGAATGAGGAACAAAAAGGAAGTGAGATCACTCCAACTACTTCGAAGAAAATGACAATTCCAAATTTGCATCTTTATTTTGTTTGTTGAACGAAAACTGAATTCGTCTTTTCGATCTCTTATGTGAGAAACTGTAGCAAATGACTGACGGCATATACCGTTCACAAGCATATATTTTTTATCTGTAATAATATTTGATATCTGTACCTCATGAATGATATATTACGTTATTTATATAAACTAGGTGCAAAACAATGATAATTCTTGCCAAAATAGTCTCATTTATTTGATGCGTGTTACAACTGCTGCAATATTAGAACTAATAAAATCAAAATGCATAAAAATCTTTGGCAGTAATTACATTAACACCCTTTTTGTATTGGACAACATTGTGATTTCTAATGTAATGAAAAGTTTGATGGTACAATAACGTCCAGAGTTCCCCGAGCCACATCTAGGGCACAAAGTATTTTTAACTTTCCTCCTTTTGGGACAACTACTTTCCACCTTTTAGTGGAAATATTGGTACCACAAGTCTTAATACTACTGAGCAACAAATTTGTCTCACATCTAGCATTATTCCCATTAACATGTAAATTCTGTTTACTCAAACCAACTTTAACACAGTAACATTAACAGCAAAGTCAGCAGGCACTTTTTGCTTTTTTTTTTAAAAAAAAAAAAGCTGCACAATATAGCTTCTTTATCTCTCAGTATTACCCACACAAGCAAATCAAAATTTATCATGATAGATATTTGTATAATAAAGGCACAGTTACTCATCATTCAGCTAACAAGACTTGTTATTGAAATCTAATTAGTGGAAGAAGTGGGTGGCAAGCTATGTCTAAATTTCTCTGTCAAAATTGCCTCTTGTCATTCTTTTCCTTCTTTAAGAAATGGCTGTTCCACCAATGAACCAGCTACTATTGACACTCAAGATACTTTCCCTCTGGTGAATTCATTCTTTCCATTGGAGACATCACTGGTATTGACAAGGGGACAACCATTGCCTTACTAAAAGCGACACACACACACACACACACACACACACACACACACACACACACACACACACAGTTGTTAATTATTTCAGTTCTCTGATGTGATTAAATGAAAATGTTAACATTTTTATTATCAAACCATTTGTTTTAATTTTTATTTCTATCCAAATTTTGAGTTTTATGCTCCTTTTTTAACTGATACAGTTCTTTCACCTTCTCTGGTTCTTGTCATGCTACTTTTGAAGCAGCAACATTAGCAACTCTGCTAATTCTTTTGCATTTGAGAAAAGGCATTTTTATTCCAGAAACAAAATTGTTAAGCTGAGATCATTAGGAAAGAAGGAATACAGTAAAGGTGTTAATAAATCTCTAGTTACTTCCCCCTCCCTCCTAGATTACATGTAGTTATTCCAGATGATTGCACAAGCAAAAATTATGTATTAAATAGTTAATGTTCCTCAAATATTCAGGATTAGTTGCAATAACCTTTAATTTGAATATATGCCATAAGAACATTTCTACCCAAGCAATATAAAAAAGATTATGCTTGTTCATTGTAATTGTTGGCATCTTATTCTTCATATGTGCCCCAATATGAATAACAATCACAGCATAGAAACAGGATTTACTGTATATACACCAAAAACTGAGAAGTTTATGCACAAATAATGTTCCATAATTCAGCAATGGCATTTTCTGTAGAACATCCATTGCCATTGTAAAGAATTAATCATTTTAAGTTGTAAATATAACCACAAGCTACAAGGGTAATCCCAAACGTAAGGTAGCTTGCCAACATGCTGTTCAGAAAGTTATGAACCTCTTCTTTCACCTCGTCGTCTGAGCTGAATCGCTTTCTGGCTAAATGTTATTTTAACCTAGGGAACAGGTGATAGTCACTGGAAGCCAAGTCAGGACTATAGGGTGGGTGGGTGATTATGTTCCACTAAAACTGTTGCAGGAGAGCAACGGTTTGCCGAGCGATGTGCGGGCGATCATTGCTGTGGAGAATGTGTATGCCCTTGCTCCACATTCCTCTTCCCCAGTTCTAAATTACCCGCTTTCAGTTTTTTCAGAGTGTCACAGTACCTGTCAGCATTAATTGTGGTCCCAGCAAGTCAGCTCCAATGACAAGCTACAAGAAGAGGTTCATAACTTTCCGAACAGCATAGCGGCAAGCTTGTATGACATGGGCATACAAAAACTGCCACAGTGTCTACAAAAATTCATCGACAGAAATGGTAATTATGCCAAAAAATAGCTAAATGTTCAAGTTGTAAACTGATTTAAACTGTTGTAGAAATAAACAGGTCTAAGTACTTATAAAAAATATGAGACCTCACTTTTGTGATTACCCTTGTAGATAACACTTTCCAGAAGTGTCCATCAGATCTCCATGTGTGTCAGTTTGTTGGAAATTCTGGAAAGACCAACTATTTCATAAAGCAGACAGCATTTCACATTTGCTACTATATGAAGTAGCCTACTTACAATTCATCTACCATTCGGCTATCTTTGGACTGTCATCTAGTCTAGAAATGTTACATCTGAATTTAACTGATTTATGTAATCTTGTTGACAACTCTATGAAATAACGTATATTTTTGTAAATAACTAATATTTCATGCCTCTCAATCATCAATGTGGAGCCTCTTACCTTTTGTGGGCATTTTATTTACATTTCTTTAAATCTTACATTTGTTGTAGCTACTCTGTTAACCTATGAAGTTGTGCACTATTTTCCCCACACTAGCCAGAAATTTAGAAACCTCTCTTACTGGTCAAACAACAAATACTTGCCCCTTTAATTTCAAGACAGAACATTATGCTGTGCACACAAGTAACTTTGAAGTTTAGTTAAATGTTTTGTGCTCTCTTCACTGCACGAGACAGCATCAGTTTCCACATTGTCTTCTAGGCTCCAACACTTACAGCACAGACCAGCCTCAAGTGAATAGTTTTGCGACTGAACATTTATCACTCATGTCTGACATGTTATTTCTGCAAGCGACTGAATAAGCATGAAATTACCAAAGTGTAACTTCCCAGTAAGCTCTTAGTTTGTTGCCAATGTAACCAGATGAAAGCACTATTCCAGGAATAGCTAACCATGGAATAAAATGGCAGCATACAATGCACACTCCTAGTTGTGTTTAGTCTATTCCTCTGTTAGCTACCCCTGGATTTATCCCAGACAGTACAATCTGCCCTTAAGGATAAGAAAATTTAAGGTACCGATGTCCACATTATAAAGCAAAATGTGAAAATGAGATTCCTTCCATACAACTGAAAATGTAATCAGTTCATAACATTTTTTTATTAATGGTTTCTCAGAAACTAGGAGAAAAAGGCCTGAGACGGTAAAGAAATTAATACCAGAAACATAAAAAATAAGATTTATATTAGGCAAGAAATAAATTTGAATGAAGCTTTACTCAACCATTACACATGCTCATTTTATTTCTAAAAAAAAAAAACTGAGCAGACTAAATCATCACTAAATGATATAATCGCTGCTCACTGCACTGAATAACCAAGAACAAAAGCAGTAACTAATTACAAGATAGTTATGAGCAAAGGTCTATCACTGGTACAAATGAACATATTTTTGGTCTCTGTATGCACATAGTATTAACAGTACACTGATCAGAGGTATCAATATCCTGTAATGACAAGACAATTTAATATATTGCTCAAATCAACTGCACTTATTCTACAACCATAATGCTTTAAAAAGTATATTTTTACTATAAATGTCCATCAATGCTTTTCTTGTTCAATTTTTCACTTTTCCTCTATATTTTTAACTATGCAAGCAAATTTGCACATAGGTAACCTGTTTAAAATGGAGACCGCACTTCTTAGTATTGCTTCCTACATTTAGTGGGAATTTTTTGCACTGTGTATTAGACAGGCAGCAAATATCCTCAGGTGTTAAGTCCTGTATTATGTATATGGCAATTTATGTGCAATCTCTGACAAACAACTATCTTAAATTCATAAATGATCACAAAGTAATACAAAACTCCACTTCTAACGATTATTTGAACAAAAATTTTAGATCTGATGTGATGCCCTGAGCAAAAAGTATGGGCTTACTTTGTTAAAAGTAAAAAATAGTCTCCAGCACATTACTGCAAAGAGAAGTGGGTAAAGAGCAGAAGAGTGTACATGTGAACTGGACAAATATTCACTCTGGTGACTTAAGCATGACAATTGAGGAGCCTGAAACCAAAACTGCAAAATTTTGCACGTGGAGCACCTCAGCAAGCTGCTAGAAACTGAAATTAGGGACACTGAAAATGGAAAAAACAACTTTAGAAAACATGACCTCTGTTGTGGGGCCTGAGGCTAAGATACTCAAAATTTGTAGTATGAGAATGTTAATCTATAATAATTTTGAAGTTGCATAAACTTTTTACAAAAACAGACATGTAATGAAACTAATCTCTGCATAACTACAAACTTCTTAAATATTTTGCAATTTCAAGAACCACTGATTTGTTTTGAAATAACCTGAACTAATATGTGTCACCAGATCCCAGATAAAATGGTTTTGCTAACCTCACCACTGCAGAAATTCAATTACACCCAATACTCCAGACTCAGTTTCCCAAGCAAAAAAGCAATATCACTGCAGCATTCTACAATTTGCAAGAAAGCTGTCACTTTATATTCCCCACATACATAGATACACATTATATAGATACCGTGTTACAGTTTCCATCGGGTTTTCATTTTCTGCTGTCTCATCTCAATAAAAGCAACAAACTCTTGAGCAAAGAAGTGTATGCATGAAATGCTTTAACAATGAGGCACCTGTGGACGAGCATAGCACTTTCTACTGATTTGCCCACACTTGTTCCCATGCATCTGCAACTGAGCAGGATTCCACCATGTGGATACACTAACAGTGTTTACTGAATCTGAATCCCTGTAGGTGTGATCATCATCTGACTGCCTCCAGATTCTGGCTGCAGTCTTTTGTGTTGATTCATAATTTGATTTTTTGTAGTTCTCTTTCATGTTCAGTTTTGTTATGGAAGGCATCTGCCAGTTTTAAGTATGATGTTCCTAACACAAGGCAGTGTCCCCACAGAATAAAGGAAAATTTTCATGCACTTAATCCATATGCCTGTGAGAAGTTCAAGTCACACCACTAATAGTACCCAAGTGAAGAGTTAATATAACCCACTTAGCATCTCAAGAATGTCAATATGCAGTAGATCACCACCACCGGATGGAACTGATACTGCAAGGTGTTAAGCCACATTGTTGGCCCCATTCTGCTGCACAATGTTTCAATGAATGGACTATTTGTCTTGCCTAAATACAAGCGATGTTCATGATCTAATTATTTTGAATACAAACTGGTCTGGTTGATAAAGTAGTGTGTTCCAGATTACAATATATTTTTGGTTCTAAAGCATTAACTTAGCCAATTACCTCACAATGACAATTTAGAATTTTTGTGCAAATGGCCTATTTCCTGTCTCCTTTGGCAAAGCAAGGTCTGCCATCCACATTACTATCTCTGCAGAATAAAATTTCAGGCAATATTTTACTTAATTTGATTTAGCACAGTAACTGTGGTATAACATAATTATTTCATAGCAGATGGGACCCCACTGTTCACCACATAAGCATTTGGCAAAAAGTAGGAGGAAAAAAACGTCTGTAGCAGCAATAGGGTTAATGTCAGGGAGGTTTCAACAAAACTACACTGGCAGCAGAATTTTGCTGCGAGGTTAAGCCGAGACACTTTTTTCCTTTTTTTTTGCTCAAATAGGGTTCACACACATCCCAGTGAGAAGTGTTGAAATATGCTACACACATTAAGTGTTCGGTGACTTTACAGCATCATTATTTAGGTTCATATACAACAATCTTTGTTAACACGTTGACACAGCAACAAATAACAATAGAGTGTGTTATCACTTCCTACTATTTTATTCAATTTAGGGCTCAAGCCATTCTACTAACTCATTATTCTAGGCACTGTAAGGATTAGAATCTTTTACATAATAAGTCAGGTCTGTTCTGTGGTAAACAACTTCATTAAACTGCAAAACTTTATACTTTCGTCCAGTTAAAATTAATTACATGGGACCTCACACGGGATCCAAGTAACTCTTAAGTGCAGCTCGATGTGCCTATAACTCTTCATTTTTTGTGCTCTAGCACAAGGCTTACTACAACAACCCATAATATACAATAATTATCATTAAAAGCAGTAAAAAGTGTTATGCTCACACCAGTAGCATTCCCTCTTGCAATTATGAAATAGCTTAAGAAATATGCCCACTAACAATTACGGGTTCAATACAAAAGTAACCTACAATTTAGCAAGGATTTGTCAATCAAGATTTTTGCTATACTTTCAAATACACCACACTGATAACTAGTTCCATTTTTATCATTAGAAGAAAGTGTCTAGTATATTTTTGGTTCTGTTCTTGCCTTAATATAGCCAGCAGAGCATGCAGCAATTCAAAAATACTAATCTCTTAGATCACACTTTCTCCATCAATTTCTTCAATTTCTTTAAAAGATTATAGTGAACTTGGAATGTAGTGTAACTTTACCTGTGAAAAACTGCAGGTCTTTGAACCTTCCAAGGATATCTTTCATTACTTTGTTTGTGTTATTCTTGAACACATTAACTTGTTCTGGGTCTTTTTCTTCAAGTTTTTGCACTAACCTGAAACAGATTCACGAGTATATTACTGTACCTCATAAGCAACAAAATTTGCACCTATTTCAGCATAACAAAAGGAAATTCTGTTTCTCAATATTATGTTGTTACTATTATAACACAACCTGAATTAGTTACTATTGCAGTTATATCAAAATGAGAAAGGCTTTTCATATCTATACAGTTTTTCTTGGGCTTACAGAAAAGAAAGTGCAATCAAAAGTGGTCAAATTTACAGGTACAATCACAAACAAGAAGAATTTTTAAGTCACAGCTAAAGACTACAATGCATTACACTTCTGCCCCTGTGTATGTCCGATGCTCTCAAAATGTTTTATCAAGTTGGTCAGCATCAAGAAGATACCAACATGTTGGTAACAGCCCTACATTTGATGCATGTGTGCATGCATTAGGTGGTGCACCTCATCTGTCTCCACAAACAATGTTATCTGATTACATTTATAATTTGAGACAGCAACATCCCGAGACATTTACTTTTCTTGCAATCCAAAGAAAATTCTAAGCACTTCACTGCTCTCTCAAAATAAGCTGCTGCTATACCACTTTTAGTTCTCCAAATAACCCACTACACTAGATGTATGCTTCAAGGTATTTACGAAGTTTCTTGTGATGGTATATTTACATAAAATTCTGTCTCTTCCCACATCAGATGTAGATTAAAAACTAGCTTTAGGAAAATATAATTGCCTTCATTACATGCACCCATCAGAACTGTTGCTGCTGCAGCAAGTCTTGTATATCAAATAATTTGCCTGGCATTGCAACACTGTCATCAACATCATTGATAATATTTCTCATAGCATGACAATCAAAACAAGTTAATCAGTTATTCCAGACAATGGAGATATTCAATAGATCAATGACAGCAAAAAATATTTGAACATGCTTTAGTTTGGGACTAGTGTAGCGGGGGATACAACCCATCGCCTTTGGACATTGACGTCACAAGTCGCCAATCGAGAAGCGATTCTTCTTAGTGTTGTAGCTCCCTTCAGTAGCTGATAAGCGTTTTTGGCTTTTTTAAAAATCTCACGAGATAGAATAAACAGATCCACTTTATTAAGCAATCAGTAGAAAAACGAAACAAACATAACAGCAAAAGCGAAAATGGTAAACTGCTTTCTGGCGACTTGTGACATTGTCCAAAGCCGACGGGTTGTATCCCCTGCTACACTAGACCCTTAGTTTTTGGCATTTACACTTAAACTGGTATTTTTGTAGATAATTGTGTGCTACCAGTATCTGAAGACTTCTCAACATATAGACTCAGCAACTAGATAACTACCAACGAGGCAGCCAGATTAGGTGACTACCAGCCACTGATCTGCACATATCTAACATTCTCTTTCCATCTCTGCTATGTTATGGAACCAATCTTTACACACCATAGGTGCAGTTTAAGTAGTTCATAGGCATGTGTGCAACAGCATTAAATTTGAAGAGCCAAATGACTACACAAAAGTCTCAAACTGCTTGAGGGGGCTGCAGGAACCAACCACTAAAAAAGGGCCCAACATTTCATTTTTAGGTAATCTTATGACATAAGATCAGGGGCTGACAACTTCATATGACAAAACATAACTGCTAATCAGTATGTTCAGAAGGTACAATATGTAGTAATGCTGATAAAAGTAGGGCAGTTTGTCAAGACCCAAGAAGATAGGGACATCACCTGAAACAAGACCAAGTATAAGCCAAGCTATCTTACATTCTGATAAAGGAATTAAAATGTTCAGGGAGCATAGGATAGTTCTGTGTTTTGGGCATGTCTCTACTAACAGTACTAATTACTAGAACTGCAAGAGATAAGCAATGGCCAACAATACCCACTTAATATACATTATATCACTACTTTAAAACCTCATGTCACTGATCACTGTTCATCTCTGCAGAAATGAACTCTAGTGTCATTTGACTACCAATGTGATTTTCTTTGCCCTCACTTCTTGCCCTGCACCATGTTTACTCCAAAGTTGCACCTACAATAATTCAAAGATTACAAACCTTTCTGCATTACAACATCTTAATCAAAAAATTTATCTGAAGACATCTAGTGTTGCTCAGTCTGCCAAGGATATCATCAGCATGATTATGTAAATTCATGCGAAACCAAGGTTATGAATCATCCCAGCAACACTCTAAAAAAAAGTATTTACAATATATTCAGACTGCTCCTACAAACAAGGCCTATATGACTATTGGGATCCCGATAGTTATTTCTATAGAAGATAGAAAATTCTTACAAACCTACTAGCCTTATATATTAAAATTATTCCTGCAATTTTAATGAGTGCAGCTATAATTGTTGATCACTTGTGACTAAACTACACAGTAACCCAAAGTCATTTTACTATTGTCACTGAAACACAGCTTTAGTAAATGTGCCTTAACTTCCTATTGATAAAGTAAACATACTTAACACCTGGTGTCCCCTTTTTCAAACAGATGAACCATTTAAATCTCTACATAACTAAATATGGACTTTTCCACTAACTATGACCCTCTGTTATGACAGAGCAATACACTGGATTCACTAATTATCCTTTTACTTGTATTTCATGACCAAGTTAAACATCTTCACTGAGCCATTAAACAGTTAAGTACTTCAGACATAGCAATAACTGGGATACAACTGTTTTACAATATACAGGTTCTTATAACTTACTTTTTCATGTAGTCCTTCAAATAGGATGTGTAACTCTTCTTATCAGAAAATGCATATGTTTCTGCCAGCCTATGGTTGAGCACTATGTCTACACCAGACTCAACAGCTTCGTCTGTTCCCTCTCCAGCTTCTTCAGCAGATGGGTTGAAGCCTTCAATCTGGACATCCCCCTGTTTCCTTGTAACGTGCTAAAAAATTTTAAAGGAAATGTCACTTGAAGTAATCACAGAAAATGATAGCTAAAACTTCAAGGAACCGACCATTTTTGAATATAAGTACAATGGGTGGAATGTATCAATACACTGACTCTCCACATTCAAGATACCTTTTAGTCTGAGTCAACGAAGTACAATTGAAACCTAATAATTAATTTAATCATGCACTGATAAACAGATGTAAGCCCTAGTATAGGTGGCTAGGTTATATCATTCGATAAAAAGTATTAACCTAACTGCCTACAAGATTGGCTATTTTTATTGCATACATTGCTACCAGAACTTCACATCGAAATGCTGGCTATTAGAGTATGCAACTTATTACAGATACTAATACAACTTTACCTTCCCATACACTTCGTACAGCACCTCGTCCACGAGTTTTACTTTGTAGGTGTCCGAAAACATTTCATCACCTAAAAAAAAAAACAGTACATGTAGTTACTCACAAACATTCCAAGACCAAACAAACTGCCTGCCACAAGCACATGTGATTGAAGTAAGACGACACACATACTGTCATTTAATAATGACTACAAAAGCATAGAAACAACAAAGCGAGACCAAACTACGCCGTACGAAAAATATAATAAAATAATGCACCTGTGAAAATATCCTTGTAAATCCTCATTTTGAAAGATGAGAGAAGACTTTCTGTAAGACCACTGGGCACTACACCACTCACACTCACCACCACCACCGGAAAGAACACTAGCGGTCTGCGTTTATTACTACATCACATCCGTATATCGTTGCCAACACAAGAACTAGAAAACCCATAGATTACATATTTCGGTTATTTAAATAGATATCGTACCATATTCCTCCCAATTGAAGGATAAAACATCTGAGCGATTGTTTTAAAGACATAAAGCAAAATACAAATCCTCTTGTTCTTTAGTTTATGAAGAAAATAACGTGTGTGTTCTTTCTTCACCCTCTGGTTGGGCCAACTGAAACCTTACCACCTATAGGAGAAGATTATTATTTTTTTTCCCCCAGTGTAACACGAAAACTGACGCGTGACTGGTACCATATAGATTTCGTTAACTTTGAATTTCATTCATGGTTAGAATGCAAATAAAAGTTTCTTCTATGCTGACATATTTACATCTACGTAGATACACGGCAAGCCACGGCACGATGCGTGGCGGAATGTACCCTGTACCACTACTTGTCATTTCCTTTCCTGTTCCACTAGCAAATACTGTAGGAAAAAACTACTATCTATATGCCTCCGTTATTGTTGTTGTGGTCGTCAGTCCAGAGACTGGTTCGATGCAGCTCTCCATGCTACTCGGCCCTGTGCAAGCTTATTCATCTCCAAGTACCTACTTCAACCTACATCCTTCTGAATGCCCCCGTATAAGCCTAATTTCTCGTATCTTATCTTCGTGGTACTTACGCGCAATGTATATTGGCGGCAGTAGAATCATTCGACAATCAGCTTCAAATGCCGGGTCTCTAAATTTTCTCAATAGTGTCCACCAAAACGATCAGTTTTCTTGTTGTGCAATAATTTACAAGCCAAAAGATGAAAGGAATTACGGGATATGCGGTGCTTACGTGCATAAATATCCGGACCCCACTTCCCAAAACAGAGTGTGACCTATAAGTTTTTTTTTTAATGGCTCCATAGTTGTACATAAACGCATTTAGAACTTTGCAAGACATGTCTGAACGAGCAGCAAATCGTGTTATGTGTTCTGCGACAAACTGATAAGGATTCCATATAAAGAGTTGCCAGATGTGCAAGTTTCCAAGGACAGTCCCGGGTTCAGATCAAATAAATTGGTGTCCCAAAAGATACTTTCGGGAGGGCAGTTTGCCCCGGATTTCAGAGAAATATTGTCACACTTTCTACTTTTTCTCCTAATTCTTCTGTGAATCTATATTTCAACTCCAGCTGTTAAGCTAATTATGCAAGTTATTATTATCGCAGCTGACTGAATTTCTTAAGAAGTATTATTACGTGGCAACGCTGGTGAGTTACCGTACCATTATTGTCGCTTATCTTAGTTCAGTTTAAACTTTGCACCAACACGGTTCTCTGTTCCTCTGCCTGAGTGGTATCGCGGTTAATTTGTTATTAAAGCCTTTGATTGTTTCAATTGAAATGTTAAAGGGAAAGTGTTTGTATCAAGAAAAATAATCAAAATAGTTTTTCAGAAAACGAGGGAGAAATGACTATGGAGTAGAGTGTATAACTTGTATTATGTTGCCATAATGCGTGGAGAAAGAGCAGATATTAAGGATCACTTAGATAGTGTAAAGCATAAATCAAAAGAATACTCTACAAGCATGTAAAAATGGATGATTATTTTGTTTCAAATTTACTTAAACAGGCCAAAGTAATTAGTAACAGCTGCGAACTTAGCAATGTGCTATTATACTGTTAAACTCCATTATATCTTTGAAATCTAAGCTCCAGATTTTGTAATGATTATGAAGCAGCAGAAAGTCAGTAATCACAAGGCTGAGAAAATATTTTCATTAATTAAGTCATTTCTTTAAGCTTAAGACAAATGTCCTAAACTGTCCCGATTTCTGTTTCCCAAATGAAGCCCATTTTTAGTCCATTTAAGAGAAATGCCCGGTTTGTCTGACAGATATTATGGCAGCCCTATCCAGTCACCTGAACAATTAGCAATAAAACATGTAACTGAATTTCATGGTTGTTATATAATTGGAGTAGGTCTACAGTATTCAGATATCAAATCAACAATGCCCATTCCTTTTGCATAGCTTTATGGTACCTTTACATTCAAAAAGTTAAGTTATTTTTCTACTTAGAAACCAGTCACACATGCACTGCATAATTCAGAAGATTTACACCAGATATGCAGAACAATACAACAAAATCACGAAGATTATATTTTAAGAAAACGTCGCTGTTGTTATCACACACAGTAACTTAGGAAAACTTTAATAACGATCATTGAAAGAAAATATAATCATCTCCCGTCCAGAATAAAAACGAATCAACTGTCTAGACTGCTGGGCCAGTTCATTTGCCAACATCAATGCATCAGACTAAAACGTTGTAACTTAATGGCGTAGCTCCTGCTCAACAGAAAATATAGGGTAATAGCCTTCTGACAGCCTGCATGACAAGGATAATACTGCTTTCAGAATGAAAGAACATCTGCTGTACCATACAGTTCACTAGGTCCATTGCGTCCACTCCTCTTGTCACTTATAGCCATGAAACATCACTACCCCTTGTGGACCTAAACAGGTGACTTTCCAATAATTTTAAAGAAAAGCTTTTCAGAAAACTATAATACCAGCAGAAGAAAAAAGCATATTGATCAGTGGCTCAAACTCAGTCTTTAAAGGTACAGTGCAGGTACTTTCTCGCTCACCAAAATTAAATTTGGCAATACTGCAACAAAGACATTAACATATACTTCACTAATTTAAAAAAATTCAAGAACATATTCAATTGCAAAACGATTACCTGTTGAAATCATCACCAAACAAAAATAAACACATGTAAAAAATTATTAATATAAACATTGGTAGAAACCAACAGGTGTCAACATAGGTGGCCACACAAAGTTATCCAAGGAGTATGGTGGGGAGGGCGATTTTTTCTATATGCCAGCGCATTTGAGTAAAAAGAGTGGGGAGAACATAGATAGTGAGAGAGGGGGAAGAATGTAGTGGGCAAAGAAAGCAGGAGGAAAGGAGAGGAGAATATGTTTATAGAGAAGGGAAGAGGAGATGATCAGAGCGAGGGGGAGGAGGGCATAAACACAATGGAGGAAGTCAGGGTGATACAGGAGACAGGTGGATGGCATCAAGGGGGAGTGGGCAGGTGAAAAAGGAAGAAGTGGATGAGAAGAAGAACAGTGAGTTGGGGGGGGGGGGGGGGGAGGGACAGAGAAGATGGTTAGGAAGTGGGCAGGAAGTGTTGGACAATGGGAGTCTGAAGAAGAAGGAGTTGGATATAAAGAGAGGGGTGGAGGAGATGGACAGAGACAGGGACAATGAGAGTTGTACATAGGGGGTGGGGGGGGGAGGAGATGGACAGAGAAAGAGAAGAGGAGGAGGTGCACATAGAGAGAGCAGAGGAGATAGAGAGAAAGGGAGAAGGAGATGGACAGAGAGGGGGAGGATGAGGGGGAGATGCAAGAAGCAGGTAGCATTTTTACAGGGGTAATGGGCATGCAAAAAAGAAAGAGGGAGGAGGAGGAGATGTTCTTAGAGAGATGAAGGAGAATTTGGAAAGAGGGATGGGGAGGGAGATAAGGTCAGAGAAAAGGGGAAGAGGTGATGGACAAAGAGAGGGGGGAGGAGGAGATGGAGGAGAATTTGGAAAGAGGGATGGGGAGGGAGATAAGGTCAGAGAAAAGGGGAAGAGGTGATGGACAAAGAGAGGGGGGAGGAGGAGAATTTGGAAAGAGGGATGGGGAGGGAGATAAGGTCAGAGAAAAGGGGAAGAGGTGATGGACAAAGAGAGGGGGGAGGAGGAGATGAAGAGTGTAGGGAGGAGGAGACAGAAGATAAAATTAGAAACTTTAGGTGGACTGAGAGACTGGGGAAGGTAGAGATGGCTACAGAGAGGGGAGAGGAGGAGACGTGTGCTATATATGTAAAATATGTATGCAAGTAAGGCTGCAGCTAAAAGTCTCGAGTGTGTGTGTATATATATATTAAAAAAGCAGACTGTGCATATGTATGTGTATGTAAGAGGATGGATAAGAAAGGAGCATTGTAGGAGGGAATGGACATAGACAGGGACATGAGGGGATGGACAGAAAGAGAGGATAAGGAGAAAAGGGATACAGAGAAGGGGAGAAGGAGATGGACAGTGAGAGGGGGCAGGAGGAGATTTACTGAGAGGGAGGAGACAGGATGAGATGGAGAGAGAGATGGGTGCAAGAGGAGATGGACAGAGGGAAAGTGGGGAGCAGGCAATGGTCAGAGAGATGTGAAGGTGAGGATCAACAAATTGTGAAAAGGAGGAAGAGCTGAACAGGGAGGGAAGGAAGGTGGAGATAGACATAGAGAGGGTGAAGAATAGTTGTGCAGAGAGAAGGGGTAGGAGGATATGGACAGAGAGAGGGGAAGGAGAAAAACTACAGATGGAGGGGCAGGAAGAAACTGCCAGAAGGAGGTGACCAAGAAAGGAGAGAGGAGGAAGTGAAGAGACTAAGAGAGGAGGAGCTTAAGAGACAGAGACAGTGGGTAGGAGAAACGGAGACTTAGAGAGGGCAGTAAGAGATGTGTGTAGTGTGTGTATCAAACATGTATGTGAGTGAAGCCGCAGTAAGAGGATAGTATATATATAATAGAGGGAAACATTCGCCACGGGAAAAATATATCTAAAAACAAAGATTCTGTAACATGCCAAACAAAAGCGTTGGTACATTGATAGAGACAATAACAAACACACACACAAATATCAAGCTTTCATAACCCATGGTTGCTTCATCAGGAAAGAGGGAAGGAGAGGGGAAGACGGAAGGATGTGGGTTTTAAGGGAGAGGGTAAGGAGTCATTCCAATCCCGGAAGCGGAAAGATTTACCTTGGGGGGAAAAAGGGACAGGTATACCCTCGCGCACACACACACACATATCCATCCACACATATACAGTCACAAGCAGAGGAGATGGGACAGAGGGAGAGTGGGGAGCAGGCAATGGTCAGGGAGATGTGAAGGTGAGGATCAACAAATTGTGAAAGGGAGGAAGAGCTGAACAGGGACGGAAGAAAGGTGGAGATAGACATAGAGAGGGTGAGGAATAGTTGTGCAGAGAGAAGGGGAAGGAGGATATGGACAGAGAGAGGGGAAGGAGAAAAACTACAGATGGAAGGGCGGGAAAAAACTGTCAGATGGAGGTCTGCTTGTGTCTGTATATGTGCGGATGGATATGTGTGTGTGTGTGTGTGTGTATACCTGTCCCTTTTTCCCCCCAAGGTAAGTCATTCCGCTCCTGGGATTGGAATGACTCCTTACCATCTCCCTTAAAACTCACATCCTTTCGACTTTCCCTCTCTTTCACTCTTTCCTCATGAAGCAACTGTGGGTTGCGAAACATGAGATGTGTGTGTGTGTGTGTGTGTGTGTGTGTGTGTGTGTGTGTGTGTGTGTGTGTGTGTGTGTGTGTTTGTGTTTGTTATTGTCTCTATCAACGTACCAACACTTTCGTTTGGTAAGTTATATATATACAGGGTGAGTCACCTAACGTTACCGCTGGATATATTTCGTAAATCACATCAAATACTGACGAATCGATTCCACAGACCGAACGTGAGGAGAGGAGCTAGTGTAATTGGTTAATACAAACCATAAAAAAAGGCACGGAAGTATGTTTTTTACACAAACCTACGTTTTTTTAAATGGAACCCCGTTAGTTTTGTTAGCACATCTGAACATATAACCAAATACGTAATCAGTGCCGTTTGTTGCATTGTAAAATGTTAATTACATCCGGAGATATTGTAACCTAAAGTTGACGCTTGAGTACCACTCCTCCGCTGTTCGATCATGTGTATCGGAGAGCACCGAATTACGTTTGGATCCAAAGGGAACGGTGATGGACCTTAGGTACAGAAGGGACTGGAACAGCACATTACGTCCACATGCTAACACCTTTTCATTGGTCTTTTTCACTGACGAACATGTACATTACCATGAGGGGTGAGGTACACGTACACACGTAGTTTCCGTTTTCAATTACGGAGTGGAATAGAGTGTATCCCGACATGTCAGGCCAATAGATGTTCAATGTAGTGGCCATCATTTGCTGCACACAACTGCAATCTCTGACGTAATGAATGTTGTACACGCCGCAGTACATCTGGTGTAATATCGCCGCAGGCTGCCACAATACATTGTTTCATATCCTCTGGGGTTGTAGGCACATCACGGTACACATTCTCCTTTAACGTACCCCACAGAAGGAAGTCCAGAGGTGTAAGATCAGGAGAACGGGCTGGCCAATTTATGCGTCCTCCACGTCCTATGAAACGCCCGTCGAACATCCTGTCAAGGGTCAGCCTAGTGTTAATTGCGGAATGTGAAGGTGCACCATCATGCTGATACCACATACGTCGACATGTTTCCAGTGGGACATTTTCGAGCAACGTTGGCAGATCATTCTGTAGAAACGCGATGTATGTTGCAGCTGTTTGGGCCCCTGCAATGAAGTGAGGACCAATGAGGTGGTCGCCAATGATTCCCCACCATACATTTACAGTCCACGGTCGCTGTCGCTCTACCTGTCTGAGCCAGCGAGGATTGTCCACAGACCAGTAATGCATGTTCCGTAGATTCACTGCCCCGTGGTTTGTGAAACCCACTTCATCGGTAAACAGGTAGAACTGCAACGCATTCTCTGTTAATGCCCATTGACAGAATTGCACTCGATGATTAAAGTCATCACCATGTAATTGGTGATGTAGCGACACATGAAACGGGTGAAAGCAGTGATGATGCAGTATGCGCATGACACTACTTGGACTCAGTCCACCGGCTCTCGCAATGTCCCGTGTACTCATGTGTGGGTTCATGGCAACAGCAGCTAACACACCAACTGCACCCGCTTCTCCTGTGACGGTCCTGTTACGGACCCGTTTGCATGCTACGACCATACCTGTTGCATAGAGTTGGCGGTAGATGTTTTGCAATGTGCGGCACGTCGGATGCTCTCTGTCCTGGTACCGTTCTGCATACACCCTGCAGGCTTGAGCTGCATTTCGTCGACACTCGCCATAGATGAGTATCATCTCCGCCTTTTCAGAGTTCGAATACACCATGGTCACAGTTCCTACAACACTACACTATAACAGACGTCTGGTAACACGGTGTACTACAGTTGGTCTGCGTGCGGAGACGAATGCAGAATAACAATAGCAGCAAGCGCTACATGTGGACACTGCGACAGCTAGACAAACCACGATAGTGCACTACAGCCACGCTCGTAAACACGGTTGTCATCGTAAACATGTCCCTGCAGATGCTGCTCGCCGACCGTGGCCCGTGTTTGTTATAAAACGCAACTGGATGCCGGAGGTTTCAAGCGTCAACTTTAGGTTACAATATCTCCGGATGTAATTAACATTTTACAATGCAACAAACGGCACTGGTTACGTATTTGTTTATATGTTCAGATGTGCTAACAAAACTAACGTGGTTCCTTTTAAAAAAACGTAGGTTTGTGTTAAAAAACATACTTCCATGCATTTTTGTATGTTCGTCAATATTTGATGTGGTTTACGAAATATATCCAGCGGTAACGTTATGTGACTCACCCTGTATGTGTGTGTGTGTGTGTGTGTGTGTGTGTGTGTGTGTGTGTGTGTGTGTGTGTGTATCGAACAAAAGCGCTGGCAGGTCGATAGACACACAAACAAACACAAACATACACACAAAATTCAAGCTTTCGCAACAAACTGTTGCCTCATCAGGAAAGAGGGAAGGAGAGAGGAAGACGAAAGGAAGTGGGTTTTAAGGGAGAGGGTAAGGAGTCATTCCAATCCCGGGAGCGGAAAGACTTACCTTAGGGGGAAAAAAGGACAGGTATACACTCGCACACACGCACATATCCATCCACACATACAGACACAAGCAGACATTTTTCCCACGTGGAATGTTTCCTTCCATATATATATATATATATATAAAAATTCATGAGCATCGAGCATCAGCACTGTGGTGTTTATAACCTCCTAGCTCCAGTAGGAGCAGATATAGGACAAACACTCAGCCCCACACTATTTCTTTCCATATAGTAAATAACATGTGTACAAAACTTGGTTGAAACCGATTTAGGTGTTTAGGACGATCTGTTTACCCACAGCTTTGTTCATGTACAGACTAGCAACGCACAGTTTGCAGAAACAGGGTGTTTCAAAAGGAATATAGTACTACAAAGTATTATTTTGTCCAAACTATCGACCGCTGCGCCTCGGCTCGGCTATTGGAGAAACGAATACATAGTCTAGTTTATGTTAATAGCTACATGTCAGTTGTCTTCTGTTTTGCTTGGTAACTGTCATATGTTCAAAATGGCTACTCCGCAGCAGAAGTCATTTTGTTTTCTCGAGTTTGTGAAGTGCAGTTCCGTGATTAGGGTGCAAAGACGTTCCAGGTTAAGGTACCAAATTGATCCTTTGAATGGGTGGAACATTCGAAGATGGTATCGACAGTTTCTAGATACAAGAATTGTATGTAAAGGAAAGAGTCCTGGCCGCCCTCGTGTTCCTGAAGTAAATGTTGCACGAAATCAAACGGCTTTCCAATGTAGTCCTTCAAAATAAACTCATAGTGCTGTATTAGAAAACTGGTTGTTACCGAGGCTGCACGAAGACAACTTCATTTCTCAACAAGATGGGGCACCCCCTCACTGGTGTATGTGAATGAATCTAAATGAAACTCTACCAAACCATTGGATTGGTCGTCAAGGAGCTGGTGACTTAGCATTTGAGAGGTTTGTAAATATGTGGGTAAAGTTTCATATTCGTATGTCTTAAAGTTTAATAAATATATGCATTCGAAATACTTATATTCTTTTTGAAACACCCTGTATTTAACATACTTCACTCATATTTGTACAAATATTTCACCTTATGACTTGTGAATATCGCCCTACAGACTCGTTTTCACGTAGCTCAATGTTTATGACGTCATATCTCCTAAACTATGTGTCACATATGTGTGTATGTACATTCTTTGACATATGTGGGTACTGTCTGCAAAATGTATTGCGAATTGAGCTAGTAGGAAACTTGTAGTAAATTTAAAACATTCTGACTGGTGTGGCAGTTTTCTGCATGAACAGCGAAAACGTAGTAAGCGATAAACTTTTTTCCTAATACCATTTTGTGGGGGAGTTGGCATGTAGAAAATGTTTGGTAAAGGTTTGAAATTATGTGTGAAGTTTGTTGCAAGTCACTATGTGCTGTGATTCTTCAACAATGGATGAATAAAGTCTGGACATTCGCAAGACATGGGCTGCACTACTTATTCATCCCCATCCATTTGATAGATATGTGGTTCTTGCCCCCACACTGCGTAAGAACTCGTCCCAACAGCTTCTCCTGTGTACATGTATGTCACATATAATGTGCTTATCTCTTGGTAAATCTTCTCTCCCTCTCTCTGCCCATCACCTCCTTACCAGCCTATCTGTCCATCTCCTCCTCCCACCTCTCAACCCATTTCCTCCTTTCTCATCTCTTTCTGTCCATCTCCTCTTCAACCTTTTTCTCTATCAATCTCCTCTTTGCCTTCCTTCTCTGTACAGCCCATCCTGGCCCCTCTGTCTCTCTCTCTCTCTACCCTTTTCCGTACAGCTTCATCTGTGTGCACATACAATACACATATCTCTCGAGCCACCTCCATCTCCCCCTTTCTGCCCATCTCCCCCACACCTCTCTCTCTATCCATCTCCTCCTCCCACCTCACTGTACATCTCACTGTACATTTAAATCATACCTAACTGGAAGAGTGCAGAAAGTTGAAATAAACAGTTCACATAATATGCAAAAAACTGGTGATTTCTCAAACTGGGGAATAATCAAGAATGGGATGCCGCAAGGTTCGGTCTTGGGTCCTCTGCTGTTCTTAATATATATTAATGACTTGCCATTCTATATTCACGAAGATGCAAAGCTGGTACTTTTTGCCGATGATACAAGTATAGCTATCACACCCAACAGACAAGAATTAACTGGTGAAATTGTAAATTATTTTTTTCAGAAAATCATTAAGTGGTTCTCTGCAAATGGGCTCTCATTAAACTTTGACAAAACACAGTATATACAGTTCCACACAGTAAATGGAATGACCTCATTAATAAATATAGATGTCGATCAGAAATCGGTAGCTAAGGTAGCATATTCAAAATTTCTAGGTGTATGCATTGATGAGGGGTTGAACTGGAAAAAACACACTGAGGATCTGCTGAAACGTTTGAGTTCAGCTACTTATGCTATTAGGGTAATTGCAAATTTTGGCGATATACATCTGAGTAAACTAGCTTACCACACCTACTTTCATCCTCTGCTTTCGTGTGGCAACATATTCTGGGGTAACTCATCATTCAGTAAAAGAGTGTTCATTGCACAAAAGTGTGTAATCAGAATAACTGATGGAGCTCATCCAAGATCATCCTGCAGACACTTATTTAAAGAGCTAGAAAGCTTCACTGTAGCCTCACAATATATATATTCACTCATGAAATTTGTTGTTAATAATCCAAACGAATTCAAAAGTAATAGCAGTGTACATGGCTACAATATTAGGAGAAAGGATGATCTTCACTACTCAAGGTTAAATCTAACTTAAGCTCAGAAGGGGATAACTTATGCTGCCACAAAAGTCTTTGGTCACTTGCCTAATAGTGTCAAAAGTCTGACAGATAGCCATATAGCATTTAAAAGGAAATTAAAAGCATTTCTTAATGGCAACTCTTTCTACTCATTAGATGAATTTTTGGATATAGTAAGTGGGTAATTTCCCAACCGCCACAAAAAAATTAAAGATATTGAGTGTAATGTAATATTTTGTGTAATATAATAACTTATATAGACACTTTTTATTAACCTGACACGTTCCACATCATTACGAAGTGTCGTATTCATGATCTATGGAACCAGTACTAATCTAATCCTCTTGCCCCCTCTTCCCCACCCTCTTGCCACATTTCTCCCTCTATCTCCTCTATCCATCTCAACCTTCCCTGCAGACAAACCCATCTGTATGTGTAGTCTCTGCAGAAGAGGTTGATAAAGCAGGCTGGCACTACTGCCTAAAGACATCTCTCATGCAGCAAAGCTTATATGTTAAGGGTTTCAAAACTCTTTTTCTCATGACACATAGGCTGCCATACCCAGCAGGACAATGAACTGGCCAATTCTACTCCAACACAACAGGCCTGTTGGGGGCTAAATGTTGGAGGCAGGTAATCTTTTCTTACCCCTAATTTGTAAGCTGTCATGTAAAGCAGATCAATAAAGCAGGTCACCATTACACAGGGAAGAGTATACACCAGGGAATTTGAAAGCATGAAAGTCTGTATCTCTATATATATTAGAGCTAGAGTGTTATAAATCCCCCTATGCTGCTCCTCTCAATGCAAGAAGTTTGTGTGTGAGATTTGGCTCTCTCTCTCTCTTTGGAACCGTCTGAATGCGACGGAAATCGGTAGATATGATGCACATGAACAGGAAAACAAATGCTTACAAATTCAGAAAACTCAGATGATTTATTCAAGGGAAAGAGTTTCACAAACTGAGCAAGTTAGTAACACACTGACGCACCTCTGGCCCCTATGCAAGCAGTTACTCAGGCTGACATTGATTGGCACAGTTGTTAGATGTCCTGCTGAAAGATATCGATCCAGATTCTGTCCAACTGGTGCATTAGATCATCAAAATCCCAAGCTGGTTGGAAGCCCTTGCCCAAAGTACTCCAAAAGTTCTCAACTTGGGAGACGTTTGGCGACCTTGTTATCAAAGGTAGGATTTGTAAAGCTCAAAGACATGCAGTAGAAACTCTCGCTGTGTGCAGGCTGGCGTTATCTTGCTGAAATGTAAACCCACGATGTCTTGCCAAGAAGGGCAACAAAACACACGGTTCCAGACATGTCTTTGCTGGTCATCAAAGACTGGAATCTCACCGAAAGGAGTGGAATTGTCTTCAGTGATGAGTCCCTCTTCGAACTGGGCCCTGCTGGCCAGCGAAGACGTGTCAGGAGACGCCACAGACGTCGGTGAGATATCAACTTGACTGTCACCAGTCATACGGCCTGACAATCAAGTGTAATATTCTGGGATGCCATTTCATTTCACAGCAGAACCCCTTTGTCATCTGTAGCACCCCTACACCACAGCTGTACGTCGATGATATTCTATGCCCCATTTAGTTGTCCTTCATGGCAAGTCATCCTGGGCTTACGTTTCGGCAAGATAATGCCTTCCTGCACACGGCAGGAGTTTCTTCTGTTTGCCTTTGTGGTTGCAAAACCCTACCTTGGCCAGTAAGGTCGCCACATCTCTCCCAAATTGAGAGCATTTGGAGTATTATGGAGAGGGGCCGTCAACCAACTCGGGATTTTGATGATCTAATGCGACAGTTGGACAGAATTTGCACGATATCCCTCAGAAGGAGATCCAACAACTCTGTCAATCAATGCCAAGCCGAATAACTGCTTGTATAAGGGCTAAAGGTGGACCAACATGTTATTGACTTGCTCAGTTTGTGAAGCTCTTTCTCTTGAATAAATATTTCTATTTTTCTGAAATTGTAATCTTTTGCTTGTTTGTACATGTATGTCACACAACAAATTCCATTCCATTCAGATAATTCCTTTGTGGCTTGTCACTGTCTTTTTTCACAGAGTGTATATGGTGTAGACCAGCCTTTACCCAACAGTTTCACTTGTGTAGATGTATGTCACATCCAATATGTACATCTCCACGTCCTCCCTCTCCTCACCACGCTATCTATCCATCTGCTCCTCCTACCACTCAACCCATTTCCTCTTCCCTCCCCTCTTTCGACAAATCTCCTCAACACCCCTGTTTCTGCTCACATTCTCCTCCACTCACTCTCCGTATATCCCCTCCTGCCCCCTCTCTAAGTACCCGAACCCTCCTGCTCTCCCCCCTCGCTCTCTACTCTATCTTCTCTCCTATCCATCTCAGCCTTCCTCCAGGTATACTCATTCAAATGTGTAGCTCCTGCAAAAGTGCCCAATAAAGCAGGCTGTACTACTTCCACAACATGCCTCTCAGATAGGACAGTCTATATGTCAAGGGTTTGTAAACTCTTTTCACCCATGACATGTAGGCTGCCATGCAGAGTATGTCGATGAAGCAGGTTGATACTGCTCCAACACAACACACCTGCCATGCAGGACAGTTTACATGATGTAGGCTGAAAATCTTTTTGTTGTGCCTGACATTCAGGCTGCCCTACATAGTAGATCAATGAGGCAGACGAATACAATTCCCACATAACACATCTGTCATGAAGGGCAGTCTATCTGGCAGGGGCTGAAAAAATACACGTTTTTGCCATATCTCCTCTCTGATTGACTCTAGAAGGCTATAAACTGACTAACATGTTACTGACTCAAGAAGTATAGAGTTCGTGTGCAAAATTATGATTTTTCAGTTTCCAACATGTAGGCTGCCCTGAACAACAGCCATGTTGAATCGGAATAGTATCGGCCAGCTTTAGCGACATGCTTTGGCATGGTATCCTATATATCACGTGCAAAAACCGGTTTTCCAGCAGATCCAACATGTAGGCTGCCCTCCATGACAGGCTTAATGTGTGGGAGTAGTATCAGAATGCTTTATGAACCCCTTTTGCAGGGGCTACATGTGCAAAACGGCATGGCTGAGCAGAGAGGTGGTGGAATGTTAGGGATAGTGAGAGAAGGTGGAACATTAGGTGGACAGAGGAAAGGGGGAGGAGATGCTATCCCACCTGCTCCCTCTCTCTGTCCATACCCCTTTGTCTGACCATGAGCCTTGTGTGATGGTACTCCACCCCAGTAACCCTTGTGTAACATACACCACCAGCCACCAGCAATGTCAGAAATCGATATAGGTATGAAATACAGACACATGTGGTGTGTAAGCATACTATTCTTGTGACAGTTCACTCTAATATACAATATCAGGCATACTGTTTCTCTGTGCCATGTGGCATAAATTCTTGGGTGTGCTCACTCTGCTATATGCTATATACAGCTGGCCCCATTGGAAATTGTACTGTATTGTCACCATCGAGCGTCATGCCACACAGGACTCCCTGCCCCCGCCCCATTGGGTGGAGCGGGGGCAACTTTTAAGTCTTAAATGTAAACCCCCATTTTTTATTGCAGTTTCGGATTCTCCATAAAAAACTAATCAAGTTTTGTCTGAAACATTTTTTTAAACCATTGACAGATGGTGCTGAAATCGAGAAAAATTAAAATTGGGGAAGAGCTCCGATTTGTTTAGAATGATCCGAGAAGGACGCAACAAATCTATACAAAATGTGCACCAATTCTTTCACTACGCCAAATTAAGCTTCTTTTTTTTTTTTTTTTTTTTTTACAAAATGTATCCTACCTGCCACAGTTTTTGATGGAGGGAGGCGGAATGGTATTAAAATCTCTTTATTGAACTCTTCACAATTGCATTACTCACCCGACTGTGGTGCTACCGTGGCCAAACTGCAAACTATGGCTCAGTATAAATGTCGTTGCAATGCCATCAGACGTCATTTCACTTTCAGATTGTGAATCGTAAACATAAACTGACGAAAGTAAATTATTCTTTAGCGAAACATGGCTCACTATCCTCCTACAGAGACTGTTAATATGATGTTAATTTTAGGTGAATGCCATAACAGCTGCAGCTGCGCAACTGTATGTGGATCGTTTCCCAAACAGATGACATCCAAGCGAAAATATTATTCGAAATTGCACTCAGCAAGCTCGAAATGGAGACATGCCCCGTCCACCTCATCATCGCAAATTCAATGAAAATGACGATCGTATCCTTACCGTTCTCGCCTGTGTTCAACTGGATCCCGAAATTAGTAGTTGTGCGATTTAGAGACAAACTGGAATACCAAAATCAACTGTTTTGAGAATTTTGAAGGCACATAAATATTATGCGTATCATATCACTTGGGCATTAACGCTGAAAGATATGCAAATATGGGTGCATCCCTGCCAATGGGCCTTGGAAATGATAAGAGGTGACAATGATTTTTTTAGATATTTTATGTTCACTGATGAAGCCACATTCAAAAACAATGGCAAATTAAATCGTTGTGATTGTCATTATTGGTCCACTGTCAATCCACACTGCCACAGACCCATTGAAAATCAACACAAATGGTCGTTAATGGTCTGGTGTGGAATTTTAAATGGTTACTTGATATGATTTTTTTTTTTTTTAACCGAAATGTTACTGGGGAATCTTATTTACAATTTCTCCATGATGATTTGTTGGAGCTAATGGAATGTGTTGATTTAGAAACCAAGCAACGAATGTGGTTCCAACAGGACGGACCAGCTCCCCATTATGCTAAAAATGTACGGAGCGCTGGTCGGTGTGTAGGACGCGGTGGACCAATTCAGTGGCCTCCACGTTCACCAGACCTAAAATCTGATTTTTTCTTGCGGAGTTATTTAAAAAATATTGTTTATGAAAGACAGCCTGTAACCAGAAACGGTACAGAGCAATGCATTGAAAGAGTGTGTGCAGCCATAGCACGAGATGTGCTGCTCAATACTGTGGACAACTTTCGCAGACGATTGACTTTATGCATTGAAGCAAATGGGGATAATTTTGAACAATTTATTCGTGGCTAATTTCATTAATTAAGCACCCCAAATTGTGAGAGGCAAGGGGACTTACAGTAATGAAGCACCCCAACATGTGAGAGGCAAGGGGACTCACATTAATGAAGCACCCCATGGGAACATCATTCTACTACGTCCATGTCGTTGTTCCTGGGTAACGCTAAAAGTAGGATACAGTAGATTTTGTACAAAAATAGCTTAATTTGGCGTAACGAAAGAATTGGTGAACATTTGTTATCGATTTGATGCGTCTTTCTCGGATAATTCTAACTAAGTCAGAGTTCTTCCCCAATTTTACTTTTCTCTCTATTTCAGCGCCATTTGCAAATGGTTAAAAAAATGTTTCAGGCAAAACTTGATTATTTTTTTATGGAGAATCCTAATCTGCAATAAATATGGGGGGTTTCCATTTAAGATTTAAAAGTTGCCCCCCGTCCGACCCAAGGGGACAGGGGCTGGAAGTCATGTGTAGTATGTCCCCCTTTGAGCTTACGAACTTGTCTTACTCTCTATTTTTACCTGATGTATAGTTTTAGAGATAATCTCATCCAAAATTTTATATGGACCACCCTATATATATTTGATCCTTCAATCCCATATGCTTTCAACACATATGGTGCACTCCATATCCACCTCCCCCTATGTCTGTTCATCCCTCCTCCCCCTCTACCTTTTCCATCTCCCCACTACCAATCTACAACTTCCATCAGCCTCCTACAATTCCCTCTCCTACATCTTTCTCTGTCTGTCTCCTCTTCCCCCTCTTTCAACCCTTCTCTTCCTCCATTCTATCACAGTAGATCTCCTCCTCCACTATCTCTGAGCGCCATCTCCTCCCCCTCTCTGTTTGTTCAACTCCTCCTCTCCCAGTTCTCTGTCCAGCTCATCCTACTCCCTTATTCAATATCCATCTCATCCCTTCCTCCCCCCCCCCCCCGCCCCCCCTCCGTCTCTGCTCACCCTTGCAAATCCACAGGTGTAGCCCCTGCAAGATGCAAGATATGCTGATATTATCTGCAGAATGTGCCTTCTCCCTCCTCTCGCTCCCCACACTTTCTGTCTATCTCATCCTCCCTCCCTCTCCCCCCCCCCTCTCTCTCTGTCTATGCCATCCACCCCCTATCAATGTCCATCACCTCCTCTTAACACCTCTGACCATCTCCTCCCCCTTTCCTCTGTCCACCTAATGCTCCACCCTCTCTCACTATCCATAACCTTCCAACACCTCTCTGCTCAGCCATGCCGTTTTGCACATGTAGCTCCTGCAAAAGAGGTTGATAAAGCATTATGATACAGCTCCCACACAGCTAGTCTGTCGTGGAGGGCAGCCTACATGTTGGAGCTGCTGGAAAACCGGTTTTTGCATGTGATATATAGGATGCCATGCCAAAGCATGTTGCTAAAGCTGGCCAATACTATTCTGATTCAACATGGCTGTTGTTCAGGGCAGCCCACATATTGGGAACTGAAAAATCATTTGTTGCCCCTGGTATTTGGGCTGCCCCACAAAGCAGGATGATAAGGCATACCAATACGATTCCTGCACAACATGTATCCTCTCTCTGTCCAACTGCTCCCTCCCATCTCCTTGACCTCCATCTTTCTGTTCATCGCAGCCTCTCACTCTCTCCATCCCTCTTGTCCTCTCTCTCTAGCTATCCCACCTGCTCCCTGTCTCTGTCCATACCGCTTTTATCTGACCTTGAGCCTTGTGTGATGGTACTCCACCCCAACCACCCTCATGTAACAAACACCACCAGCCAGCAGAAATGCAGACACAACAGGTGGTGTGTAAGGATACAGTTATTTTGTGTTAGTTCACTCTAATATACAGTATTAGGCATACTGTTTCAAGGTGCCATGTGGAATAAATTCCTTGGTTAGCTCACTCTGCTGTATCCATGTACAACTGGCCCCACTGGAAATTGAACCGTATTGTTGCCATCGAGCATCATGCCAACAGACGTGTAATAGGGGTTAGTTATATCATCAGGTACCATGTCCACGATTTCTCTATCTGTCATGGATATCATTTCGTTTCTGGGGGAAATAATGGCTCTTGCATACAATCAATCGAGATTGGGGTTTGGCCAATATGTCGGGATACATGCATGATATGGCTCCATAACTGTTGGTACAGCATTACATATTTGGGATGATAGTGCCACCCTTCCCTCAGAACCACAGGATAAACATCATCCCCAATGCTAACAGATGTGCGAAGGTGTGAGCAGAATTGTCTCATTGGCCTGCTATCGTGTTTATCTGTAATGACAGTGTGTGCACATGTGTCCACAATGGGAAACATTTTAAGCAGGCGGTGATCACATCTACATTTGACACCCTGTCGTCACTGTCAATGTCTGGTGAAGGTGTCCACACGTTAGTACCACTACACTAGCCACAATAGTATTGTTACTATGGATGTCTTGCATTATTGTATTGAGTGCCTTGAGTGTATCTTTATGCGCCAAGGTGCACTCAACCCAGATGAATACACATGTAGCACAAGAGCTCAGCTGCTGTACTTGCTTATTTTGCTGCTGTACTTGCTTATTTTGCACAGTGGGGTATCAAGGTGTGATATATCTAATGGTATGCATAGTGCAGAATGTGCTGTTGCTCATGCATTCAGCAGGGTAGTGACAATACCACAACTGGTAAGAGCAAGTGCAATATGTCCTTGCGGTCATACTACGGCCAGTAGTAGACTTACTAAAAAGGTTTCTCCTGTGTCATCGGTTATGTCTAGAAAAAATAGGTCACCATGTTTGGCGGTGTGCAGCCCATTATCTCGTTGTATGCTACTTGTTGGTTATCATTCAGAAAGGGTCTATGTGAATCTGAATAGGAGGTAGTCAGTGTCCTAAATTAGTTTGCATATGACCTCCATCCAAGTGCAGTGCACTTGTTAGTAGGTATGTAAGCGGCATTGAAGCACAACAAAGGATGCTGTCTCCCCTAAGACATCATCAATAAGTCATGGGTTTTCCCCATCCCCACTCCTGTCTGACAAAGGCCAATTGCTCTATTATAAAATGGTTCAAACTCATATTTTGGCGGAAATTCGAAGTTTTGGTGGGGAATTAAAAAAAGAGAAAATAACCAAATTGTGCTAGTGTGTTTCCTGTGGAGTGATGGTTATTGTCCTAAGTATAAATTGGCACTAAGTTCAAAATAGTGCATTGTCATGCTGGCTGACTTGGAATACTGGGTTGGGCTCTGTGACGTGAAATCCAAGATGGATGACCTGGAATACTAGATGGCGACAGGGGCATACTGCCACCGGCTCTGTGATGTCACAGTACAGCTAGTTCTGTCAGGCTATATCAAACAGTGCATAATTCCAACATACTAGCTCAGACTTGGGGTACTGTCTCAGTCCTACTATAACATAAGTGATTGTAACCTTAAGTTCTGTCAGGCTATATCAAACAGTGCATAATTCCAACATACTAGCTCAGACTTGGGGTACTGTCTCAGTCCTACTATAACATAAGTGATTGTAACCTTAAGTTTACGTTTTGAATGTCATACAGCACAGACTATCTTGTTGACCTACTTGACATACTTCTCCAAGTCACATCTTGTTTGAACTCTAAGTTTGGAGTTCTCTAGTTGCGTCTTTGTCAGAATTCAGGTTCAAAAATACTGGCACTATGCTGTCAGAGACAAAAGATATTTGTGCTGATCTGCCCCATCTGACATTACAGTTTAAACAATCCACCCCTTTACAGTAGCTCCCATAACCTCAAAATATTGAGAAAGACCACTTACTCCTGGCTTAAGCTTAAAATGATGGGAAGTCAGCCGAGTGTTAAACCATAGAGCACTAATCCTACCTTTAAAACTGACTACCCCACTGATGCAGACTGTATGGTTGTCACTATCATGTTTACTAGGAACAGTAGAAGTAGTCAAATGCGTCTTTATTAAAACAAACACCACGTGAATGAGGGTTTCTTCTGTACACATCGTGAAATTTAGCATTGCTGTACTGCCATCAGTTGGCTGACGTGCCAGGCAGCACTGGACTACTGCTACCAACACCATAAGAGACCGCACAGCACTGTGTAACACTCAAGGCTGTCTTCAAACTGTTGACAAACCCTGGAATGACATGTCACATGGTGTACCACCTAACGCTACAGTCTCACTGGCTTTCAACTCCAAATATAGAGCACCAGGCGCTACATCATACAGATAGGATCTCTCCCCTACAGGGTCCTACAGACTTCTTGTTTGGACCTTGCTTCACATGACGCCACATTGTTCAACATAAGCAACAAATACGCCATCATACAGTATGAAGGCTGAATTTTGATTTGGAAATAGGGAGTATGCATTGCTAGGAACTCATCAATTCAATCACAATTTCTGTGTAAACATCCCATATTTTGCTTATACTGTAACGTCTCGAAACTATATTTAACAGCTTTTATACGACAAAATAATAAATTTTCCACGACAAACCTGTCCCCCATCCCAATATAGTTGGACATACACATCAAAGAATCAAATGTAATTACACACCCAGCAAATTATATAAGACAGCAACAAAATTTGTGTAAACCTCCCTCTCCAAGTACTTTTGAAACGAATATTGTACCGACAACACTAAACCTTGTATCGATATAAGCTAATATGTACTACAAAAATGATCAATTTCCCCCATAGATTAGAGAATTTTAGCATCAAATGCTTAACATCAGACGTCTCGTTAGTATTTCTAAATGGTGGAAGGTTACATGCATACAGAGAGTCACTGAATTTTCTCGTCAAATTAAACGAGTGAAAAATAGAAGCCAAACGTCAAAAAACTACATAACATCTAGTGTTATGGCACCATACATAGTTCTGAAGCTCGTAACATAGGAAGAATAACTGCAAATCTTAAATCAATGCACTAGGTGCAGCGTCAGATATATTGGAGCAGGACGCAAAACCGGTTCAAGACAATCTCTATGATACACTGACACTGGAGCAGAAATTTTAAGAGGGTGAAATTACTACATTGGGCACTAACACAACTTACTGTCTGACACAGACCATTATTAGGTTCCTTAAGCTGTATAACAGCAACTGTTTACGAAATTCATGTCCGATTACAATTCGGAAGTTATAGAATGTTCGCATCACCCCCTATGAAATGATCGTCAGTGATAGTAAACATATGTGGCTATACAGCGACTTCTTACGGTAGTAATAGTCTGTTCCATTCTTATAGATTACATTTCAACACAGAAAAATTCACCAATGCCAGGCAACAGACCACAGTTCAAATGGCTGTGAGCACTATGAGACTTAATTTCTGAGGTCATCAGTCGCCTAGAACTTAGAACTAATTAAACCTAACTAACCTAAGGACATCACACACATCCATGTCCAAGGCAGGTTTCGATCCTGCGACCGTAGTGGTCGCTCGGCTCCAGACTGTAGCGCCTAGAACTGCAAGGCCACTCTAGCCGGCTAGACCACAGTTCATTTCAGCACGAAAAACAGTTGCCACGCCACAGCACACCATATATTCAACACCTGCCAGAAGTCAGGCATGCAAACTTCATATTCCAACACCTACTTGACAAACCACTCTACTCTCCCTTTTCTCTCTCGCAACGAGCAAGTCGAGAAAATCTAGAGATACACGTTCATCCTCCTGATGGTGGACTGTTCCCTTCTTCTACATGACACTAAAACTTCAAACGTCAGATATTTCTGTAACATAAAACGAACAAAATGAGCACTGTAAACACATTCCAGTGCCATGACTATCATTCTGCAAAAGTTGTAGGCGAACTCCTTGACAGAAATACACACGTACAGGACTGCAGAGTTTCGCTTCTGAACTTACAGTCTGTTGCAGTAACGTTGAGAACACTCATAGAACAGAATACTAAGTTACCACAATGTCTCTCTCCTACACGCAATAACTGTCAAGCAAATGGCTAGAGAAACGTGTACATAGAGCTAGCAGAACCTCAACAAAACTATAAGTGTTTCGCAATGTACCTAGGACAACCAACATCTGCTGCAGATTTCTTATGGAACAGTTTTCTGGGTGCGAGCGTGCTGCTGATAATGATGGAACGCCATCAACAATCGTTAGCTGCACTGGCCTTAAGGCACACAGAACTCTAATCATCCCCCCTATATAGGAGTCTGATACAGCTCTCCACAGCAGGGCACTCCTTGCAAGCAGAGCATAGTCTCATCACAATAGGCCTACGGCGCTAATACGTCTGCCGCACAGATGTTGGACTATTAATAGCCACCACCCCGGCCCAGTACAGCAGACAGCTGCATCGTACAACTTTGCTAGGAAGTACCACTCTATGAATCGGTATGTCTCAGTGTTTGTTCCCTAGTCAGTCAGTTGTAAAATTTTTCTCTGTCTCTTACTATTCCCTACGACGCTCTTATTCCAAAACCTGCTTCTTCCCTAGGCGCCCTCTAAGACGCGTAGACGTCCTACACTAGTAGTCTGGAATGCAGCATCATTAACATTCCAATCTAGGAAATCAATTTCCAACGCCTGACATTCTTGCAGCAGTTAAGTTCCACACACTATGGTCGCAAACTTTAGACAGACATCAGAACGAATAACATCTCACATAAGAATCTCTAAGACAGGAGTAATAATGACTCATACATGCATACAGACGTTTTGTCTTAGTTAAAGTATAGTTACTTGATGGCCTCCCTCTCACAGGCATCTTGCATGCTTCACCTGTGAATACTTTAATTTTTTGAGCAACTGCATTCCACACACACTTTGCATTGACAACTATTCACTTACACTTTAGCCATCGTCCTTCTACATCTTCCTGCCTATATGTAGATATTTCGTGTTCATCTTAGTCTCCCTCCTTGCCACACACACCATGTGTGGTTCATCTGTACATACTTTAATTCCAATCTGTTCAATACATGTAATTCAAGTTATGCATGACTGTGATTCGTCATGTGTGCTTGTTCTGCTCTATAGTGTCTAACAGGCTTCAAATTCTTGGTAGGATGACGAGTCAACTGACGAGCGCTTCTGAAATGTCAAATTCATCTCTGTGAGCGACAATGGTAAGGCTGCAAACCAATTCTCCTACATGAGGATTACAATGTGGTAGTAGGACGGATACTGCGTAAAATCAGAAAGCATCTAAAAGACATGCAGTCAAACCGTATGAATTGGAGTTGGCTGATGTTAAAATTGACGTTCTAATGGAACAGCTGTCTGGAATAACACCGTAGCTCTCGGTTCTTCTTCGATGTACATGATCACATGTAGACTAGAAGAATTGTAACTTTATCTTACCCGCTGTCAAACCAAACATTCCGCTTTTAAACTTACATTTAATAGCTTCTTCCACATGTTGTTTATTACAATACTTCCCCTATAGCATATACTTATTTTTCTTAGGACTTCAGAGGTCTTTTCGCTGCCTCGTCGGAAATCTGCCGTTTTGACAGGCGATCGTTTCACAGACTCTTCCTACTACTGCAGCATTGTGGTAGGAAGATACCCAGTAACGATCATTTGTTGGAAGAAACTGCAAACAACAGTTAAAGAATATCTAACTCATAGACCTTTCATTTCATAACATACATATCCCATTATGGTTTTAGGTATTCTTTATCGAAATACTTAAAAATTTGTTCTATAAAATTACAAGGCACACATTGGAGTACTACCGATCTAATTCTCAAGATGTAGTGCACTTGTTGGTGACTGACTTAATAGTACTGTGGCGACTATCGGTGGTTACATCACCAACAGTCTCTGCAGCTGTAGCCTGACGTTAATTGTCTCAATCTTGTTCTCGTGTAATGTTGTTTAAGTCTCATGAATTAGTGTGTCATGAAATAAAATTCAGTCTTACAATCAAATTGTTTATCATTCTATTCTCCAGCGAGTATAGGGCCCAATTTCCCACAGCATTCACTACGATTTCGCCGCATTGCACCGTTATTTTTACTTGTGATAATGATTAACATTGCTGGACAATGCCTGTTGTGCTGGACAGATTACATTTCGGGTCTTGGAAAACCATTTCTTACTCATGATGTATAGGCTGCCATGCAAAGCAGGTCGATAAGGTAAGTCGGTACTCTTCCCTCACAATCCACCTGTTGTCCAGAGCAGCCTGTACAATAGGGGCTTAAAACCAGAAGTCTGTATCTCTGTAAAATTATAGGTAGTGTTTTGTATATATACAGGGTGCATCAAAAAATGTATATACACTTTGAAGCGTCATAGAAAATTTATTTCCCGTTCTGCAATGTTAAATTTCTGGAAATGGAAAACTTAAAGTCCAATTGGAAAAATAAATGTACTTTGTAAATGTGATTAATGTTCAAACTGGTGGCCTTCAGCATCAATACATTTCTGAGTACGAGTCACCACTGATTCCGTACATCATACCAAAGTGTCCAATGAGATTTCTACGCACACCGCCTGAATCTCATTCCAAAGTGTGTCCAGGTTATGTGGTTTACGTTTGTACACCTCATCTTTTACTGTGCCCCATAAGAAGAAATCCAGTGTCATGCAGTCTGGAGAGCGTGCAGGAAACTCGATTGGTCCCCTGCGTACTATCCACTGGACTGGCACATTGTGATCCAGGTATGCTCGTACATCCCTTTGATAGTGCGGTGGGGCGCCATGTTGTTGGAAATAGAACTCATCATCATTACTTTATAATGCACGAATGGCAGGGAATTTTGAGTCAGCAAGCATTGTTAGGTACATTTCTCCAGTAACAGTACCTTCAAAGCGGAAAGGCCCAATGAGTCCCCTTGCAGACAAACCACACCACACATTTACACCAGGCACATTCACAGCCTTTTCAACTGTAATGTGAGGATTATCTTCAGCCCAGTACACACAATTGTGCCAATTGACAGTTTCATTGAGTTTGAATTGGGCTTCATCCGACCAAATTATGTTATCCATGAATCCCAGTTCACGTCTCACCATCTCCTGAACTCATTCACAAAATTCTAACCTCCGATCTGGATCATCGTCACTTAGCTGTTGCACCAGCCTTGGAATGTACACACGAAACTTGCGTTTCTTCAGAATGCGTAGCACACTACTAGCACTTACATTACTCTCACGTGCCGCTTGCCTTGAAGATTTTTGAGGCGACCTATGAAACAGTTCCAAGACAGCAGTTGTGGAATCATCACTTGTAGCTGTACGAGGTCGCCCTGATTCATGCATTACGAATTTGTCTCATAGACATATAATTGTTAACCATGATGGTGGTTCTGTACCATACTCACTTCTCCACTGTCTTCAAACCGCAGCTACATTCTCAAACTTCCAGTACCACTTAATTATCTGCTTCCACACTTCAAAGCTCAAACGCACGTCCGCCATGTTGCAGTTACTTCCTTACCACTGCTGCCACCTGTTGAAGAAACATAACATTACTTTCTCACAGACATTTAACCTTGTATAACGGGAAATAAACTGTTCAAAATGTGTATACATTTTTTGATGCACCCTGTATACAGCCCCCCCCCCCCACACACACACACTAGCCTTTTACTTGTGGCTTTGCCCGTGATAGTGTTTGACACATTTGTTGAGCACACCTCCTCCTCTCCACTCTATGTCCATCTGTTCCTCCCTCTTTCTGTCCACCTCATCCTCCTACCTCTTATTATTCATCTTCTACTCCACTCCCTCCATCTCTTCACCTCCTCCTCACAATCCTTTTATCCATTCCCTCTACACCTTCTCTCTGACCATATCTTCCTCCCCCACTCACTCTGACCATATTGTCCTCCCACTTTCCTGTTCCCCCTCACTCTTTCCATCCCTGTGCCCTTCGGTTTTTGCCCGGTGTATATTGAGACAGGCAAAGATATTGATGTCTGGCTGCAGGTCAGAAGTCACAAGCCATGGCATTGATTATAAAGTCTGAAGCGAGAATCTGATGGATGGAGAGAGGTGGCTGTAGTGAACCAAGTGCAAACTGTGAATAGCCAGCTTTGGGAATCAGTGTCGTGTACATGCCGGTAGTGGAGGACAGTGAGAGGAGGGTGGCCACTGTCCATGGATGTGTGTACAGCAGACCAAGGAAGTCTATTGGCACAGGAATCATGGTTTTGGTACCGGGTTCACTGCTGAGTTGTGATAGAGGCTGGGATCTGGCTTAGACTATGCCTTGTCTGTGGAACTATAATGAGAATTCCAGAACCTTATAAAGGAGTTCTTTGACTTTCTCCTGCTTGTATAACACTGTTCTGTGTTTAAGACATAAGTCTGCTTTGGGCTATGTAGAAAAGGGAATTGGGAAGCCCAGTGTGTGCTCTGTTTTCCAATGCTTAAATTAGTATTGAAATTTTGAAAGACAGTAATGTGACTCATGGTTTCTATGTTAAATGCAATTGCGTATAGAGTGTATTTCATTAAGGTGACCTTGTGGCAGATGGGCGACATAAATTACGTTGAATCTAACTGCATTTTTCTGTCTGTGCCATCTGTATCCGTCCAGCTCCCGAAATTACCTAGTACATTGTGGGGAGGCAATGGCAATTGGAAAAGGGGGCGTATAACGGATCCTTTCACTGTGTGTTAACTGACTGAAAGTTTGGCGTGCCGTGAATGAGTACTGCTTGGTTAATACTATGTTCTTTTCCTTGTAAAGATTGGATTTAACTGTTTCTTGTACTTGTCAGTTAAGAAATATTTTTAAGAAATATTTGTTTATTCATAGACTCATATCGACAACTGTTCTTGGGCGTTTTTTCAGTAACGTTGTGCCTGGTATTGTTAGTAAGCTGGCACTGGAAAGTAAAGGTTACTTATTTAATGCTATGTTATTTAAGTTTAAGTATTCAATGTAATTGTTTTTTTATGGTCAGTTATTCGTATCCTGGCTCATTCATATACTAATACTGCCAATTGGCTCTCAGTAAATCACGCTTTGTACCCATAAGTAAGTTAGCTGTTGAGCTGCGGTAATCACTTGTTTAGTGCTGTGTTATATTGCTTTTAAATATTTAATCTGATTGTTTCTTTCACTGGTCAGTTATGACGGCCATTAGTTAAAGAATATTTGCTTTTTAGCTGATAGTTAATAAACACCTCTTGCTTAATGCTGTTAAATCTGATTGCTTAATTGATCAGTCACGTCTGCTTAATGCTATGACCTTACCTATCAGTGTTTAATGAACTATTTCACTGATCAGTCACAACTATTTGGGATAAATAATTCTAACAAAATAATTTATTGAGTTATGTGGAATTAGAACTGAGGTGGCTCTTTGAAATTAGAATAAGTTCCAGACAATAACTCTTATTCAAAGAATTCAAGTATTTATTGAATATGACTAATTGTCTAGAACTTATTGAAGTCAAGAAACTTAACACAAGCCATGTAACTAAAAATGTTTCTCCTAATACCAGAGCTCTAATTGCACTGTTCTTTGGAATTAGCTATCAGACAGCTGGAAATAAATGCTTTTGGTTATGTGCTATTTGCTGTCGAATATTTAATCTAATTCATTCATTACTGGTTAGTTCACCACTGGTTAAAGAATATTTCCTTATTAGCTGATTGTTAATATTGGACACTTGCTTAATGAAAAATTGTTAAGGCTTTCGTGGCCACTTGTTGACAAACTGCCTATTGGCTTCTGTCTCGGGTTCTTCATCTAATGATTTTTTTGACGTTTCGCCAGCACGAGTGGCTGGCATTGTCAAAGCTTCACCCTCCATTGCCGGTGGTGAACTGGAGCCGAGCTCGCGGCCGCAGACTATATGTACCTGGTGCGCCAACATCCGAGGGCTTCTCCGCGGTCATTTCCGGAGCGGTTCTCCTCTTGCTACCTGCGACAGTCGTTCGCTGCAGTACGGGAAGCAAGGATCTGTTTACCTTAAGGCTTTCCTCTTTCTTGTTGAAACTGTTCGCGTGTTTTTGTATTTCTACAGCTTCTCTGAACAAGCGCGTGTGATAGTGTTTCTCTACAGCCAGAACTTCCGTGTCGGCGAATTTTATTACGTGGTTGGTCTCATTCAGTGCGTGCTCTGCCACGGCCGATTTCTCCACCTGCCCCAACCTGCAATGTCGCTTATGCTCTTTGATCCTGGTGTTAATTGATCGTCCAGTCATTCCGACATAAACTTTTCTGCATGTGAATGGTATACTGTATATTCCTGACATTGAAAGTGGGTCTCTTTTCTCCTTCGCCGATCTAAGACACTCTTTGATCTTCCCTGTCGGTTTGAAAATCGTCTTTACGCCACGTTTGCGCAATATACAGCCGATTCTGTGCGTCACTCTGGGAATGTATGGCAGAAAGGCCGTACTCGACATTTCCTTTTCTGGTTCCTTACTTCGCCGAGTGTTTGGCTCTGTTACACTTCTAATATAATTTGTGGAGTACCCATTGCTCTTCAGAACAGTTTCCAGGTGTTGCATTTCTCGTCTGAGGTGTTGCAACTCACATATTCGTCCTGCTCTCGTTACGAGCGTACTAATCATGCCTCTTTTCTGGCTCGGGTGGTGGTTTGACAGTTTGTGCAGGTATCAGTCCGTGTGTGTCGGTTTTTGATACACGCTGTGTCCCAGGTTTTCGCCGTCCCTTGTGACCAGCACATCTAGAAATGGCAGTTTCTTGTCCTTTTCTACTTCCATGGTAAATGTTATGTTGGCATGAAGGCTGTTCAAGTGTCTTAGAAAGTCATCGAGCTGTCCTTCACCATGGCTCCACACCACGAAAGTATCATCGACGTACCTGTACCACACCTTAGGTTTGCAAGTCGCTGAGTCCAGTGCCTGTGCTTCGAAGTGTTCCATGAAGAAGTTGGCCACCACTGGACTGAGAGGACTACCCATGGCGACGCCTTCCAACTGTTCGTAGAAATCGCCATTCCACGTGAAATAGCTCGTGGTGAGACATGCATGGAAGAGCTTCTTGATGTCTTGCAGGAAAATGGAACCGATGTGCTCCAGAGCATCACTGAGTGGCACTTTCGAAAATAACGAAACAACTTCAAAGCTGACCAGGATGTCGTTTGGACATTTCATTGAGAAGCTGAAGAAACTGAAACTTGCACCAAACGACATACTCGTTTTGCTTTTGTTGCTTTTTGCTTTTGTTCATGTTCATCTTATATCCTCCTTTCAAGTCACTGTCCATTCCATTCAACTGCTCTTCCAAGTCCTTTGCTGTCTCTGACACAATTGCAATGTCATCGGCAAACCTCAAAGTTTTTATTTCTTCTCCATGGATTTTAATACCTACTCCGAATTTTTATTTTGTTTCCTTTACTGCTTGCACAATATACAGATTGAGTAACATCGGGGAGAGGCTACAACCCTGGCTCACTCCCTTCCCAACCACTGATTCCCTTTCATGCCCCTCGACTCTTATAACTGCCATCTGGTTTCTGTACAAATTGTAAATAGCCTTTCGCTCCCTGTATTTTACCCCTGCCACCTTTAGAATTTGAAAGAGAGTATTCCAGTCAACATTGTCAAAAGCTTTCTCTAAGTCTACAAATGCTAGAAATGTAGGTTTGCCTTTCCTTAATCTTTCTTCTAAGATAAGGCATAAGGTTAGTACTGCCTCATGTGTTCCAACATTTCTACGGCATCCAAACTGATCTTACCCGAGGTCAGCTTATACCAGTTTTTCCATTCGTCTTTAAAGAATTCGCGTTAATATTTTGAAGCTGTGACTTATTAAACTGATAGTTCGGTAATTTTCACATCTGTCAACACCTGCTTTCTTTGGGATTAGAATTATTATATTCTTCTTGAAGTCTGAGAGTATTTCTCATACATTATCTCATACATCTTGCTCACCAGATGGTAGAGTTTTGTCGTGACAGGCTCTCCCAAGGCAGTCAGTAGTTCTAATGGACTGTTGTCTACTCCCGGGGCCTTGTTTCGACTTAGGTCTTTCAGTGGTCTGTCAAACTCTTCACGCAGTATTGTAGCTCCCATTTCATCTTCATCTACATCCTCTTCCACTTCCATAATATTGCCCTCAAGTACATCGCCCTTGTATAGACCCTCTATATACTCCTTCCACCTTTCTGCTTTCCCTTCTTTGCTTAGAACTGGGTTTCCATCTGAGCTCTTGATTTTCATACAAGTGGTTCTCTTTAGCAGTTTTGCACTTCCTGTCGATCTCATTTTTGAGACGTTTGTATTCCTTTTTGCCTGCTTCATTTATTGCATTTTTATATTTTCTACTTTCATCAATCAAATTCAATATTTCTTCTGTCACCCAAGGATTTCTACTAGCCCTCGTGTTTTTACCTACTTGATCCTCTGCTGCCTTCACTTCTTCATCCCTCAAAGCTACCCATTCTTCTTCTACTGTATTTCTTTCCCCCATTCCTGTCAATTGCTCCCTTATTCTCTCCCTGAAACTCTCTACAACCTCTGGTTTAGTCAGTTTATCAAGGTCCCATCTCCTTAAATTCCCACCTTTTTGCAGTTTCTTCACTTTTAATCTACAGTTCATAACCAATAGATTGTGGTCAGAGTCTACATCTGCCCCTGGAAATGTCTTACAATTTCAAACCTGGTTCCTAAATCTCTGTCTTACCATTATATAATCTATCTGATACCTTTTAGTATCTCCAGGGTTATTCCATGTATACAACCTTCTTTCATGATTCTTGAACCAAGTGTTAGCTATGAATAATTTACGATCTGTGCAAAATTTTACCAGACGGCTTCCTCTTTCATTTCTTACCCCCAATCCATATTCACCTACTATGTTTCCTTCTCTCCCTTTTCCTACTCTCGAATTTCAGTCACCCATGACTATTAAATTTTAGTCTCCCTTCACTACCTGAATAATTTCTTTTATCTCATCATACATTTCATCAATTTCTTCATCATCTGCAGAGCTAGTTGGCATATAAACTTGTACTACTGTAGTAGGTGTGGGCTTCATGTCTATCTTGTCCACAATAATGCGTTCAGTATGCTGTTTGTAGTAGCTTACCTGCACTCCTATTTTTTTATTCATTATTAAACCTACTCCTGCATTACTCCTATTTGATTTTGTATTTATAACCCTGTATTCACCTGACCAAAAGTCTTGTTCCTCCTGCCACCAAACTTCACTAATTCCCACTATATCTAACTTTAACCTATCCATTTCCCTTTTTAAATTTTCTAACCTACCTGCCCGATTAAGGGATCTGACATTCCACGCTCCGATCCGTGGAATGCCTGTTTTCTTTCTCCTGATAACGACGTCCTCCTGAGTAGTCCCCGCCCGGAGATCCGAATGGGGGACTATTTTACCTCCGGAATATTTTACCCAAGAGGACGCCATCATCATTTAACCATACAGTAAAGCTGCATACCCTTGGGAAAAATTACGGCTGTAGTTTCCCCTTGCTTTCAGCTGTTCGCAGTACCAGCACAGCAAGACCGTTTTGGTTAGTGTTACAAGGCCAAATCAGTCAATCATCCAGACTGTTGCCCCTGCAACTACTGAAAAGGCTGCTGCCCCTCTTCAGGATCCACACGTTTGTCTGGGCTCTCAACAGATACCCCTCACATATTATGGCCATCTGTATTGCTGAGGCACGCAAGCCTCCCCACCAACGGCAAGGTCCATGGTTCATGGGGGGCTATTGGAGCTAGGGAGCTAGGAGGTTATAAATCCCACAGTGCTACAGTGCTGATAGTTGTGAGGCCTGCTGTTTCTGTGCCAATCGATCCAGGGGTTTGGGAGGAGATCCCAGACATATATAACAGACTAGCATTTTCCTTGTGGCTTGTGTATTTCTTCAATACATGCAATGAACACTCTCCCCATCTCCCCTCTGTGACACCACTTCCTCCCACTCTCTCTGTATGTCAACTTCCCCCCTCTCTCTTTCTATTTCTGCCCCCTTTCTCTCTGCCCATCTCCTCTTCCTCTCTCTCTGCATATCTCCTACCTTCCCCTCTCACCATGTCCATCTTCTGCCCCCCTCAACACTTTGTTCACCTCCTCCTGCCTCTTCTTTCTCTGTCCATGTCCTCCTGCTCCAACTACCTTTCCATCTTTTCCTGTCCCCATCTCCCTTTTGCACCTCCTCCTGCCTTCTCTCCCAGTCCACCTCATCCCACCACCTGCCCCTTACATCTTCTTACATCCCTCAACTGATTTGCCTCTTGTTGTCCACCTCTCTTTGTCCATCCCGTCCTTCCCTCCTCTCTTTATCTCCTCTCTCTTCTCTCCCAGTCCACTTCATCCTACCACCTGCCCCTTACATCTTCTTCCAATACCTCACCTGATTTGCCTCTTGCTGTCCATCTTGCTGTCCACCTCTCTCTGTCCATCCCCTCCTTCCCTCCTCTCTTTGTCCATCCCATCCTATGTCCCTCTGTCCCTTTCCATCGCCCCCTGCACCCACTTTCTATCCATCCCCTCCTCTGTTCCTTTCAATCTTTCACCAGCTTTATCATCCACATGTGTTGAGCCTGGAAATCAGTTGATAAAGCAACACAAAATGCCTGTCATGCAGGGCACCCTCCACTCAGAGGCTTCAAAACCGTTTTTTGGCCCTGTTGTGTAGGCTGCGCTGCAAAGCAGGTAGATAAGGCAGGCCCATATTATTCCAACAGAATATGCCTATCATGGGGGAGGGGGGGAGGGAGACTTTAAAACTGTTTCTTGCTACTGACTTTTAGGCTGCCCTGCAAATCATATCAATGAGGCAGGTCGATATGACTCCCCCAAAACACGCCAGTCGTACAGTGGAGGCTGCAGAAATACATTTTTGTACAATTTCCACTCCTACTGGAGCTAGCAGTTTATAAATCCCACTGTGTTGATACTCATGACATTTGCTTAATTTATTTGAAACTGATCCAGGAATTTAGGAGGAGATGCCAGTCTTAAATAGATATATCCAGTCAAATATATAGATGTACATATGTATCTGTGTGTGTGTGAATTTGAAGAACGTGTAATGGTGTTGCAGGGCAGGTTGTGCTGAAAAATAATTGTTAAGAAAAAAATTGGTTACATTGCACTGTTTTTGAGTTAATTAACACTGAAGTTAATCAATCAGGCTACTGTGTGTGCAAATTCAAGTGGCCCTTCAGAGATGGTGACTCCCAAATGTGTTCTTTGTTTGGGTTCCTAAAGCAGAACAAGACTGCCGTACAAACATTGAACATGGAACAATAGCAAGGGTCGAATCCAAGGCAATGCCAGTCATCTACACTATGAGGACAACTCAAACTAATTGTATCTGTCTGGGTGTCTGAATCTCCTTGTGCAACAGTCTGATTGGCTAACTTCAATGCTTATTAACTTGTAAGTGGTGCAACGTATTGAATTTTTTCTTAACAATTATTTCTCCCCACAGTCTACACTGCAACACCTTTACAAGCCTTTCATACGGTTTCTGGTCACCATATATATACAGACTAGCCTTTTCCCCGTGGCTTCACTTGCATATGCTTTCAAAACATACATTGTTCTCATTTCCTCTACCTTCTCTGTGTGTGTGTGTGCACCACTTCCTCATTCTGTCTCTCTGTTCACCTCATGCTCCCACCTCTATCTGTCCATCTCGTCAACCCACTCTCTCTGTCTCTCCCCCTCCCCCTCCTCCATTTCTTTGTCCATCTCCTTCACCCTCTCTCTTCAAACATGTCCTACTCACCTTCCTTCTGTCTCTATCCACTTCCCCCTTCCTCTGTCCAACTGTACCTCTCCCTCTCTCTGACCATACCTTCATCTTCCCTTCCTCTCTTCATATTCCTCTCCTCCTTTCTCTGTCTATCTTGTATTCCTCTTCTTTTCCCATTTGTCCACTACTCCTTTACACCTTCCACCTACTTGCTGCATCTGCCCCTCTTTCACAATCTCTGCCTATCTCTTCCTTTTCCTCTCTCATCATCATTAACACCTCCCCCTCTTTCAGTACATCTAACCCTCTCTTCATTCTGTCTATACCCTCCTCACTCCTCTCTCTGGAAATTTCTTCCACCATCTTCTGTCTGTGCATCACCTCCTATCCCCCCTCTGTCTGTCAAACTCCTTCTCCGTCATTCCCTCATGCAGGACAGCCTGTATGCCAAGGGCTTGGAATCTCTCTTATTTCCGTGACATGTAGGCTGCCATGCAAAGCAAAATGGTACTACTCCAATACAACGAGCTTGCTGTACTAGCCAGCCTGTACATCAAGGGCTACAAAACCATTTCTTGCCCCTGACTTTTAGGTTGCCATGTAAAGCAGGTTGTTAAGGTAGGTCGCTACTATTTCCACACCCACCTATCATGTTGGGCCTCCTACATGCAGGGACTTTACACCCATATTTGTATTTCCATAAATATTAGATTTAGAGTGTTATAAAACCCCTGATGGTGGTCCTCTCAAGGCAAGGAGTTTGTGTGTCAAATTTGACCTACTTGGTCCAGGTGCCTGGGAGCAGTTCATCTACATCTACAACTACATTTATACTCCGCAAGCCACCCAACTGTGTGTGGCGGAGCACACTTTACGTGCCACTGTCATTACCTCCCTTTCCTCTTCCAGTCACGTATGGTTCACGGGAAGAACGACTGCCGGAAAGCCTCTGTGCGTGCTCGAATCTCTCTAATTTTACATTCGTGATCTCCTTGGGTGGTATGGAAGCAATATATTCGATACCTCATCCAGAAACGCACCCTCTCGAAACCTGGACAGCAAGTTACACCACGATGGAGAGCACCTCTCTTGCAGAGTCTGCCACTTGAGTTTGCTAAACGTCTCTGTAACACTATCACGCTTACCAAATAACACTGTGACGAAACGTGCCACTCTTCTTTGGATCTCCTCTGTCAACACGACCTGGTATGGATTCCACACTGATGAGCAATACTCAAGTATAGGTCAAACGAGTGTTTTGTAAGCCACCTCCTTTTTTAGATGGACTACATTTTCTAAGGACTCTCATAATGAATCTCAATCTAGCACCCACCTAACCAACAATTAATTTTATATGATCATTCCACTTCAAATCGTTCTGTACCATACTCCCAGATATTTTACAGAAGGAACTGCTACCAGTGTTTGATCTGCCATCATATAATCATACAATAAAGGATCCTTCTTTCTACGTATTCGCAGTACATTACATTTGTCTATGTTAAGGGTCAGTTGCCACTCCCTGCACCAAGTGCCTATCCGCTGCAGATCATCTTGCATTTCGCTGCAATTTTCTAATGCTGCAACTTCTCTGTATACTACAGTATCATCCGCGAAAGGCCGAATGGAACTTCCGACGCTATCTACTAAGTCATTTATATATATTGTGAAAAGCAATGGTCCCATAACACTCCCCTGCGGCACACAAGAGGTTACTTTAACGTCTGAAGACGTCTCTCCATTGAGAACAACATGCTGTGTTCTGTTTGCTAAAAACTCTTCAATCCAGCCACACAGCTGGTCTGAGATTCCGTACGCTCTTACTTTGTTTATCAGGCGACAGTGTGGAACTGTATCGAACGCCTTCCGATAAGTCAAGGAAAATGGCATCTACCTGGGAGCCTGTACGTAATATTTTCTGGGTCTCATGAACAAATAAAGTGAGTTGGGTCTCACACGATCGCTGCTTCCGGAATCCATGTTCATTCCTACAGAGTAGATTCTGGGTTTCCAGAAATGACATGATACACGAGCAAAAAACATGTTCTAAAATTCTACAACAGATCTATGTCAGAGATATAGGCCTATAGTTTTGCGCATCTGCTTGATGACCCTTCTTGCAAACTGGAACTACCTGTGCTCTTTTCCTATCATTTGGAACCTTCCATAAATCTAGAGACTTGCGGTACACGACTGTTAGAAGAGGGGGGGGGGCAAGTTCTTTCGCTTACTCTGTGTAGAATCGAATTGGTACCCCGTCAGGTCCAGTGGACTTTCCTCTGTTGAGTGATTTCAGTTGCTTTTCTATAACTTGGACACTTATCCCGATGTCAGCCATTTTTTTCGTTTGTGCGAGGATTTAGAGAAGGAACTGCAGTGCAGTCTTCCTCTATGAAACAGCTTTGGAAAAAGGTGTTTAGTATTTTAGCTTTACATGTGTCGTCCTATGTTTCAATGCCATTATCATCCCAGGGTGTCTGGATATGTTGTTTCGATTCACGTACAGATTTAACGTAAGACCAGAACTTCCTAGGATTTTCTGTAAAGTCGGTACATAGAATTTTACTTTCGAATTCACTGAATGCTTCACACATAGCCCTCCTTACACTAACTTTGACATCATTTAGCTTCTGTTTGTCTGAGAGGTTTTGGCTGCGTTTAAATTTGCAGTGAAGCTCTCTTTGCTTTCGCAGTAGCTTCCTAACTTTGTTGTTGATTCACGGTGGGTTTTTCCCGTCCCTCACAGTTTTACTTGGCACGTACCTGTCTAAAACGCATTTTGCGATTGCCTTGAACTTTTTCCGTAACACTCATCATTGTCAGTGTCTGAACAGAAATTTTCGTTTTGATGTGTTAGGTAGTCTGAAATCTGCCTCCTGTTACTCTTGCTAAACATATAAACCTTCCTCCCTTTTTTATGTTCCTATTTACTTCTATATTCAGGGATGCTGCAACAGCCTTATGATCACTGATTATGTGTTCTGCGCTTAGAGTCGAAAAGTTCGGGTCTGTTTGTTATCAGTAGGTCCAAGATGTCATCTCCACGAGTCAGTTCTCTGTTTAATTGCTCGAGGTAATCACCCTATGGCGCAAGTCAAGGAATCTGCAGCCCACACAATCACAGAACCGTCTCAGCCTCTGATTCAGACCCTCCACTCGGCTATGTACCAAAGGTCTGCAGTCAGCCCTGTTGACGATGCTGCAGATGATGAGCTCTGCTTTCATCCCACTAGTGAGACTGGCAGTCTTCACCGAATCAGATAGCTGCTGGAAGCCAGAGAGGATTTCCTCCGATCCATAGCGACACACATCATTGGTGCTGACATGAGCGATCTCATGAAGATGGGTGCACCCTGTACACTTTATGGCATCTGGAAGGACACTTTCCACATCTGGAATGACTCCCCCCGGTATGCACACAGAGTGCACATTGGTTTTCTTCCCCTCAATTGCAGCCATATCCCTAAGTGCCTCCATTACATGCCTGACGTTGGAGCTCCCAACTACCAGTAAGCCCACCCTCTGCGACTGCCAGGATCTTGCAGACTGAGGGGCAACCTCAGAAAAAGGACAAGCAGCCATGTCCGGCCGAAGAACAGTATCAGCCGGAGACAGAGACTGAAACCGGTTCGTCAGACAAACTGGAGAGGCCTTCCGTTCAGCCCTCTGGAATGTCTTTCGCCCCCTGCCACACCTCGAGACGACCTCCCACTCTACCACAGGTGAGGGGTCAGCCTCAATGTGGGCAGTATCGCGGGCAGCCACAGCCATAGTCCGATCAGGGGATGCGTGGGACAAGCTGGCCGTCCCCAACAAATCCCCGTCCAGACCCCCACAGTGATACCCATTGGCAACAGCCTCAAGCTGTGTGACCGAAGTCAACACTGCCTGAAGCAGGGAGCGAAGGGATGCCAACTCAGCCCTCTATAGCTGAATTCTTTTATCTTGGCGGCTCGCGCATGCCCGCCCAGATGCGGGAGATTGCTGCGTTGTCAGTTGTACGCACCAAGAGAAGCAGCGCTATAGTATAGTATAGTTCGCAAGCTTACGTTTAGGGGGGAGCGCGCAGTTTATGAAGTAAAGCCACCACAGCCGCATTAACCCTTTCGCTGCTACAGAGATGTGCTCCCCGCATTCCGCGCTGTGCACGATTTTATCACTGCACTGCTCGCCTGTGCTGACACATGGTGTTTCCGACTGTTTTGACACACTTATGATTCAATTCCTCAAAACCTATTTGGCCCAAAAATTAGATTTTTACACATCTTCTTGACTGATACCTTCCCCCACTTCCTTTGACTGATTGAAGTGCTTTAAAATGAAGCCAAATGCGCCCGGTGTAAATAAAACTTTTACTACAGCCACGAAAGACGGAATATTTCTCAATATTACATACGACATCTATGTGGTACTTAAATTAAATGAGATATTGTTATGCAGCAAATTTTATATGAAATTTAGGTACCTTGTCCACATTTCATTCTCAACATTGTGGCAACTAAAATCGACCACATGGAAAGTATACGCTATGGACTTTTACCTCTGCAAACTCTTCAAAATTTCGTGCAATGGTTTTCTACATTTAATGCTGCACAATAACTGGGTTGAACATCGAAACAAAATTAAGTCATTTATGGGGGGAAGGTATCAGTCAAGAAGATGTGTAAAAATCTAATTTTTGGGCCAAATAGTTTTTGTGAAATTGAATGATAAGTGTGTCAAAGCAGTGGGAACACCATGTGTGCACAGGCGAGCAGTGCAGTGATGACAAAATCGCGCACATCGCGGAATGCGGGGAGCACGTGACTGCAGCAGCGAAAGGGTTAATGAAGAGACAAAGCACTAGAAATTTCAAAAAATTGCATTCAAACGAATAAAACTGGTGAAGTAAGACACTTCGATATTGTTTTTAAATAAAGAAAATATTTATCATCGCACAAGGTTTGAACTCTTTACCCTTCGCTTACTAACCCAACGCCTTAACCGTTACGCTAGCGCAGTTCGTCCTACAACGTACCTGCATAAGGACTCTAACAGGTCACGCAAAATTCTGACAAACACTGTTGGTATGCCTATGAATTACTCGCACTTCGTCGAAGTACAATAGGAAATAAACAATTACCGCTGTTCGTTATTGCGATAAAGCGGTTCGTGAAATTGATACAAACACCTTTCCTTGCTATCGCCTGAATTAGGAGTCTTATTGCTTGTTTGGTTGAATTAATTAATAGAAAATGAAGCAATTGGTATAAAGAATGGTTTTTCCAAACGTTCTATAAAACGAAGTCTGTTATCAAGACATTGCTTTTGTTCTACTACTTTATTTATGACTGAACGTTTCTAAAACTGAAGACACTCGTCCGTGCTCTGCTCTGCAGTCGAGATCTGGCAACGTCGTTCTTTGTTCATTGGCTGACTGTATTTTTTGACGTCAGATGCGCAGAACGAACCTAAACTCGGCCGCCAACATAAATGACGCGCACTTTAGTAGTAGTGTTAGTAGTAGCAGTAGTAGTATAGGAAGTTTTTTCTGTAACTGTGTGTGTGTCTGTAGCATGTGATGAGGGCCTCCCGTCGGGTAGACCGCTCACCTGATGCAAGTCTTTCAATTTGACCCCACTTCAGTGACTTGCGCGTTGATGGGGATGAGATGATGATGATTAGGACGACACAACACCCAGTCCCTGAGCGGAGAAAATCTCCGACCCAGCCGGGAATCGAACCCGGGCCCTTAGGATGGACAGTCGTCGCGCTGACCACTCAGCTACTGGGGGCGGACTTTCTCTAACAAATCGACTTATATATCTGGTTTGTTGTTGTTGTAGGTGAGGCAGAACTATTGCCAGAGTCTGATGATTATGATATGCCTGAATGGGTCAGACAAAGGAGCTCTGATCTGGCCCTATTAGATGATGATGATGGACTTTTTTGAGGGTGTGGTGGAGTCGCCCGATGAAGTGTTAATGCCTTGGAGTCAGAGCAAAAAAGGTAATTACTCACTCTGATTATAACCTTTTGATCGTCTTAATTCTTTCTTTCACTGCACCAGCAGCGGAAGCAATGTACTTAACTACTATTTATTTTATCTCTTCTTCTACAGCGGTCGCGTCTCCACAGCATCAGCACAGTGTGGCGTGAATACCGGTGGTGGCTAAAGCTTCTTCCTCACCAAAACGGCGCCTGGTAAGACACGCATGACCTATAAAGGCGCTGCTACTTGCTGCAGCGGAAACCGACATTGCCGCCACTGCCGCCACCCCGGCACCGCCGCTCTGGCTTCTGTGGGCCGAGCAACGAACCACCACCCCTCAAGTTACCAGGTCGGGTCTACAACAGCATCAGGTACCATCACCGCAGTCTGGCCGTTCCCACCGTTCAGACCTGGTAGCACCGCAACATCCTCCTCCATCATCATCATCGTATCAGCCTCGTCAGAATCGGTGTTAACACAAGGTATGTGTGACTTGGTGCATATCGACTTGCCCTTTCCCAACACCATCTTCAATGGGATGGACTCAGAATAGTATTAATAGTAATATAGAAGATCCTGTTGCTAGTGGCAGTTCTCTCTCCCATCATTTTAGTGATGGACAGGTCAGTGATACCATACCGCAGTTAGAATACTCGGTGATTGCAGACGCTTTTGAGGAGCAAGTGCCGTTCACCAGGATCGAGAACCCAGCAGGATGGTACTGCGATCCTGTTGGTTTTCTAAGGGCGTGCCTTCCTGTCGTGGAAACGGAGCTCCTCAAGGTAGTCAATGATCTGCGGTATCCCACCATTAAATGCAGTGCAGTGCTCTGCATCGAATTATCGCAACCCCAACCCCCCCAAGTTGATTCTGGTGTTGAAGAGACAACTGTTCATTATCTTTGGGGGTAAAATATCGTGATAACGCATAGCACGTCAATCGCTGAGTGGTTTCGTTAATCCACCTTGAGTGCTATACTGGCTCGGTTTTCCAAGATGGAGGTCAGAGGGTCAGCTAAAGCACTCAGCCAAATACTACACCTGGACATCCATACGCATGTCTACTAACTGGTAAATGCAGGGTCAAGCTATATCAAGTTCCCTAAAGATATAGCTAATTAGAGGGCATGCATTAATGTCGAAAATAGAAAATATCAGGCTTGTTTTGCATGGTCAATCCTGGCTTGCAAAAGAAATTACAATTACAGAGATCATCCTGAGCGTCCCAGTATGTACCATGTAGGTGATAATATTTTTGGGTGTTACAACTTTGGTGGTATCAATTTCCCCATCAAGATCCAGAACATACCTAAATTTGAGACGCAGAATACCATTATATTGGTTCATGTTTATAGTCTGGAGAAGAAAAGTAAGTCAGATGAGCAAGAAAAGCATACTGTTATTGGCCCCCTCCATTTCTCAAAATTCTCTGGTGTGCGTGAGTTGCATGTAAACTGGTTGCTCTTCTCTGATGGGGATAATAATCACTATGTTTGGATCAAAGACATTTCCCAACTCCTATTCTCTCAATTGAATAACTATAAGTGTAAAAAGCCTATTTGCTTAAGGTGCCTCAATTATTTCTCCTCAGACAACTTATCAGTGGCACATCTAATAGGCTGTGCTTGCAAGGATCCGGTACATGTCATTATGCCTACCAAGGAAAACAAATTCATAAAGTTCAAGAATGCTCACCACCTGGAGCGATGCCTGTTGGTAGTGTACCCCAACTTCGAATGCCTCCTCGCTCCTGTGACCCACTGTGAAGGTGACCCAACGGCCTCACATACCACCGTTACAGAAAAACATGTACCATATGTGGCAGCATACCAAATTTTATCGTCATACGGCTCCAGTCTTAACCACTACAAATCTTATGTTGGGAATAATCCTGCGGTTTGGCTGCTCACTCAGCTCGAAAACCTTTCATGGGAGGTTGTTAAGCTTTACAGTGATAACGTACCAATCACCAAATTGAAGGAGAATGAAGATTTCCATAATAACGTGGTTGATTGTCATATTTATAGACCGTCATTAGACAGAGAAGCGGAAACTCCTCGTAAGGACCACTGTCGTCTTATGGGGAAGTTCCATGGTGCAGCTCACAACATGTGCAATTTGAAGTACCAGCTACCAAGACACATACCTGTTTTCTTCCACAATTTAAGTGGTTATAACGCTCACTTTCTAGTTGTGCACTTGGGTGATTTCGGTTTGGAGAAAGATCAGATTAGTGTCCTACCTGAGAGCATCGAGAAATACATTTCTTTCTCCAAATGAATGATGCCAAGAATTACACTCTGCTTCCTTGATACACTACGTTTTATGCAGGTACCGCTCCAGAAACTCGTTGATACTCTACCTCGGGAGGATATGCATATTACTTGAGCTGCATTTCCTGACGAGGAAAATTTTCAACTTTTGAATAGGAAAGAGATTTCCCATATGAGTATGTGGATAGTATGGCGAAATTCAACAAAACCAGGTTACCCGGCATAACTGCATTCTCCAGCAACCTCATAGGCGATGCCATTATGGATGCCGAGTATGAGCATGCCGGGAATGTCTGGCGGGAATTCAACATCACCACTTTAGTAGAGTACACATGGCTTTACATGAACACAGATGCGCACTTGCTTGCGGATGTTTTCGAGAAATTCTGGAGTCTATGCATGGCCACATGTTCTCTAGATCCCACCGTTTATTACACGGTACCTGGGTTGTCTTGGGACGTAATGCTCAAGAAAATGAAGTGCAGCATTGAATTATTGACTGATGCTGACATGCTTCTTTTCTTTGAGCGAGGGATCGGGGGAAGACTTTACCAATGTGTCCACAGGCATATGAAGGCAAATAACCCGTGGATGGGTGACAGCTTCAGTGCATCACTTGATTCGAGTTACATAATATACATGGACATAAACAACTTATATGCACACGCCATACAGCAATCACTGCCGATTGGTGAGTTTCAATGGGTGTCCGAAGACAAATACAAGGGATTAGGTGGAGAAATTGGGGGGGGGGGGGGGGTATGGCAGCTGATCCTGATGTAGGGTATGTGGTGGAGGCACAACTCATATACTCTATTATTTAGCATAGTCAATGTATAAATATGAAATGCTTGTCAATACGCACTAAGATCCAACACTATAAAATCTTAACTCTCCCAGAAGCTACCTATGCTTGCAAAAACCTGATTTAATTAAAAATCAAAGAAGAATTGATCATCTCCTCAAAAAAAAAAGACACGAGAACTTGTATAAATACAAAATGGATGGACTCTTTAAGAATCCAAACAAATGAAACTGGAGGGAGAGAGAGAGAGAGAGAGAGAGTCAAGAACCAACAATTTTCAGCAAGAATGATACAAAGAAAGCCTATAGATACTTAAGACAAACTGAGACAAGCTATGTCCAGAGTACCACGAGGAGCCTCCATGCCAAAACTGATGACAATGCTGGGGGGTAAGCAGAGATACATTCTTCATTATCATAATCTCCAGCAGTGTCTCAGCTTGGGTATTGAGCTGATTAGAATCACTCCGGCTATCTCCTTCAAGCAGTCCCCCTAGTTGAAGGTTCTTAGATGATCCCTGGATGGATGAATAAATATATCAAATCACATCGACTTCACTGATCACTTTTGGATGATTAAATTTCACTTTTCCAAAATTTGTCAGAAATTGAATGCATTTTGTTTTAGTGCTGAAAGCCGTGAGCTGAAGTTACAGACTATCCCATTAGCTACATCATTTACATAAAAGGAGATGGGAATACACAAATCATGACCTGCGTACCTGCATCTGAATAGGAGGGGAAAGGGCAGATTAGCTGAGCAGCTTGCGAGCCATAGGCACAAAAGACAAAATATTTGTAATTGCTCAAGTCAGAGGTGCGCATATATATGTTAATGTCAGATTACACACAGGCAGTACTGAAAGAAATTAGGGAAGAATGGGACTTAAAATACGTAAAAATTTCCAGAAAAAGGAAATTAACTTGGTTCCTGAGAACATTAGAGGGTTGAAAAAGCAGTAGATGAGCTTCATATATCCACAAGTCTCATCCTTATTGTAGATGAGACTTAAATGTCCCAGGGAAAATGTAATTATAAGAGCTTCCTTTATATCTAGTAAATATGGAAAATCCTGAGGTGACAGATGTTCTGTGCCTCTCTGAACACAATGTCCTAGCATCATTTTCGTCCAGAGTGAACTAGGAAAAATGAGGAGTTGCAATATATGTAAAAGTTGGACTCAAAGTTAAAAACACAAGATACCTTGCGAGTGTGGCCTCCCATCATACAAACTGTGCGCACTATAAAATCAATTCAAGAAGGAGCAGCAGAGGTTTTATCACCTATCCTCTCGAGGTCAGCTTGAAAAAGGTCCACAGATAAAATTTGATGAAGCATCTGCAGTGGCCCCATTAATGACTTCTGGGACTGCAGAATTAAAGAAGCCATCAAAATAAAAATCACTCACAACATCATTACTAGAAATGGCAGTATGCAGGTCAGTACAGTGTGGGATCGAGTGGTCACGATGGTTCATTCAGGTGCATCGAACAAATCAATGTATGCCCACATATGAGAATGCTGTGAGCACCAGTG